>NW_027507903.1:539451508-540651508 GCF_037356315.1 Lithobates pipiens
CATCAAAATAGTCAGTGTTGATGGGCGAATCCAGTCTACTGCATTAATTGTATTCAGACACAGTGGAGGGGGTTCTCCAACATCAGAATACAATGGATTACTGCTAGTAGCCATAGCCAGCCTCCAGTGATAGAGAACCCCCCCCCCCACACACACACACACACACACACACACACACACACACACACACGACAGGCTGGTCAATCAATAGATGGATCAAAATTAGCTTGGTTCCTGTTGAATCACCCAAATTTGGGTCTATGACCAACATTCTCTACCCTCTGGTCCCTGCTGCTCTTGCTTCTGGGCACGCAGCACTGTCAGTGCCCACACAGCCAATCCACCATTCTTCAGCGCCTGCACAAAGAATCGCTCTGGTCTGTTCTGGCTGCATAGGCACCAATGGCTCAACATCCTAGGAGGTAAACACAGTGGGGAGCCTTGGGAGATGTAAGATGCAGTGTTTGATCACCATCAATTTTTTTTCTGTAAAGGTGAACACGCACTTTAAAAAAAAAAATAAAAAAAAAAAAGGTAAAAAATTTCTTATTGGGATTTTATGTGATAGACCAACACAAAGTGGCACATAATTGTGAAGTAGAAGGAAAATGATAAATGGTTTTCAATGTTTTTTTTTTTTTTTTTTACAAATAAATATGTGAAGCGTGTGGCGTGCATTTGTATTCAACCCCCCCCCCCCCCCCCGTCAATGCTTTGTAGAACCCCCTTTCACTGCAATTACAGCTGCAAGTCTTTTTTGGGGGATGTCTCTACCAGCTTTGTAGATCGAGAGTCATTTTTGCCCATTCTTTGCAAAATAGCTCAAACTCTGTCAGATTGGATGGATAGCGTCTGAACAATTCAAGTCGTGCCACAGATCATCAATTGGATTTAGGTCTTGACTTTGACTTGGCCATTTTAACACATGAATATGCTTTGATCTAACCCATTCCATTGTAGCTCTGGCTGTATCTTATGGGTCGTTGTCCGGCTGGAAGGTGACCCTCTGCCTCAGTCTAGAGTCTTTTGCAGGCTAACAGGTTTTCTTCTAAGATTGCCCTGTATTTGGCTCCATCCATCTTCCCATCAACTCTGACCAGCTTCCCTATCCCTGCTGAAGAAAAGCATCCCCACAACATGATGCTGCCACCACCATGTTTCACGGTGGGGATGGTCTATTCAGGGTGATGCCCAGCGTTGGTTTTTCCACCACACAGAGCGTTTTGCCTTTAGGCCAAAATGTAAAGTTTTGGTCTCAACTGATCGGAGCACTTTCTTCCACATGTCTCGGGTGCCCCCTACCTGGATTCTTGCATACTGAAAATGGACGACTTCTGGCTTTCAACAATGGCTTTCTTCTTGCCACTCTTCCATAAAGGCCAGATTTGTGGAGTGCACGACTAATAGTTGTCCTGTGGACAGATTCTCCCACCTCAGCTTTGGATCTCTGCAGCTCCTCCAGAGTTACCATGGGCCTCTTGGCTGACTCTCTGATTAATGCTCTCCTTGTCCGGCCTGTCAGTTTAGGTGGACGGCCATGTCTTAGTAGGTTTGCAGTTGTGCCATACTCTTTCCATTTTCTGATGATGGATTGAACAGTGCTCCATGAGATGTTCAAAGCTTGGGATTTTTTTTTTTATACCCCAACCCCACTTTAAAACTTCTCCACAACTTCATCCCTGACCTGTCTGGGGTATTCTCTGGCCTTCATAATGCGGTTTGTTCACTAAGGTTCTCTAATAAACCTCTAAGGGCTTCACAGAACAGCTGTATTTATACCAAGATTAAATTACGCACAGGTAGACTATTTACTAATTAGATGAAGGCAATTGGTTCCGCTAGATTGAAAAGTGTGGCGTGCATTTGTATTAAGCCCCCTTTACTCTCACAGCCCTAAATACAGATATTTGTACACACAAAAAAATAAATAAAAAAATAAAAAAGTGAAAACCATTTATCATTTTCCTTACATTTCACAATTATGTGCCACTTTGCAAGGCACTGTATATGTATAAACAAACCTTTTATTGGCTTCCTTTTGGCCTGTTAAATATACCACTTAACGTGTTATATTTTTGAAACAAGTACAAAAATGCCTGTTGATCCTGCCAGAAATTCAGTGAGCTGACAATGGTGTACTGAAGCGTCAAGGTTACTAGCCCTGCTCAAATTCTGTTTATGGACTACAGAACATCTTCCCCCAGGGTATGGAGACGAGGAGAAGTAGTATCTGGTCATCCTATCACTTCCTGTACTGTGTTTAGAATAACCGATTTGTCATTCTAGGACAGGAAGTAGGTGTTGTCATCGTAAAACAGGAAGTGTGTTAATGGCAGGATCACCGGGTAAAACTGAAGAGTAAAAGCCAGAAAACCAAGTGTAGCCAGGTCATTTTAGTTCTCAGGTTTAGATACATTTAATATAGCCATGTAGGTCTCCAAGAAGGTTATGCTAAGATGCCCTGTGCGGGTTTCTTAAATGGCAATTGTCACTTGGGAGGGGGGGGGGGGGGGGGGGGGCACGCGTGGAGAACAGATTTCTGGAACATTCACACGTCAGACCACTGAGACAAGCAGCATCAAACTTACCAAATGTGCGGGTGATGGTGATCTGGCATCCTTCAATCCGGCTGTGCTTGGGGCATCAAGGAGAGGCCATTTCATCTGTAAATACTGCAAAGTAAAAGTAGACAGATTTAAAACAAGGTCAACAGCTAGAGAAGATTAAGGGGTTCTTTTTAAGGATGTTGCGAGGATAGATTTTCCTATATACTGCTGGCTTCCCAACCAATCCCACCGAGCTACACTGTAGGCAGCTGAACATGGTAGGTAACATTCACCCATATATTCAAAGCTTTCAATATTGTATTTACATTTCTGGTAAGCCAGACACAGCCTACACCGAGAAGTTTCAGAAAAAAAAAAAAAATAAAAAAAAAGAGCCATCACCGGCTGTTCTTTTTCACTCCCTCTAGATGGCGCTGTTACAGTTCCCTTTATAAGACAATACAGCAGGCAGATGAAAACATACAACATGGCCCATTCCAAAAAAGTAACACATTCGTTAAAGTATGAAATCTTAGTTCAGCAGAAGATCTCCTAAAACATAAGCAATTCAAATATGCAATAGCATTACACAAATTCCTACATACTGTACAATAGTCTAAGGCCTGATATACACCTATGTGCTTTTATATGTATTTTGCAGCACATAAAAAAAAAAAAAAAAAAAAACACAATACATATTTTTTCCAATGAGACAGTTTACATCTTCACGCTGCATTGTAAACAAAAACAAGGTAGGTTTGTTATTTTAATGCAGTTACCTGCTTTTCTGGCCCTGTGAACTCAATGAAATGTAAAACACAATGAGAAAAATAAAATGACAGCAAAACAGACTTAGCCTTCAGTCAGTTTTGGGAACAAAAAAGTGTTCAAATATTTATTATTAATGTTTTTATGGCTTCGACTTATTACCCTGCAACATCAAAAAAATAAAAATAAAATAAAAACCCCACACACCACAACCTTTAGGCTAGGATTCCGACTTACTATACGCTTTAAGGTTATATTTTGCAGTGGGTAGCAGGAGTTAGTGTTTCCTATTAAAAAGGTGAACTTCAGCTGCAACTTCCCGATTACTCAGCTTTCCACTGTATATCATTGCAGAGTTCAGCCTCCTGAGCTGTGTGGCATGTCCCAGGAGTCTGCAGGATGGAGGATTGTGGAAGTAGGAGCGAATACGGGGGGGGGGGGGGGGGGGTCTGGGCGGACAACCCCGTTCCCCCCATCAAAACCTGAAGTTCAGTTACAGGCTCAGGAGGATTGAGAGAATCCGTGGCATTTTAATTGTTATGCATTCTTCATTTTTTAGAAAATTACTTAAAGCAGAGCTTCACTCAAAAAGTGAAACACCGCTGTCCTAAAGCTATCAAATATATTGGGGGTGATGCAAGAAGGTATATAGGATGCTTTTCTGGCGTTGTGCATGTAGTTGGAAGCCTTGCGCCAAATTCATGGAAACCCTGCAACATTTTCTTTCTTCGTACTGATGTGTGCAACAAAATTTAATACAAAATGTGATATTTACTACTCTTCCAGCTTCTCCAAATCGCTTGGCTGCCTGTAACTCTCCACCACTGCATAGATGCTTGAGACACGTAGATGAAGATCACAACTTTGGCCATTTGTTGCACTACTGTGACATGGGTGTCTAAAGAGTATCCATGACCCCCTTCAGAAGTTCTAGAAATAAGGTTTTGTGGGGACAGAAGTTTGACAACCTGGCAATTTAGCCATTATAAACCGGTTTGCCAAGGTACAGTTGGACGTTACTTCCATAAAAACAGATCTAGTCAACAGACCAGATCATGCTGTAGTCATATTCTTTTTTATAGAGCCGTCACCCCAGGGAAAATGAAGATGTTGCACAGAACATGGCAAATCTGGAGGAGATTTTGCTCTCTGGTGCTAGAATGCACGTGATCTATGGAACATATACAGAGGGTGGGGGGGAAAAAACCCTGCTTCCCACATTTATTTACTTTTGACAGAATATACTTGACAAATGGCCTGCCTGTAAACCTCGGAGCTAACATAAATGGAAGAAATCTGAGCCCTTCTCTTCCCCCAGATCCTCCAGTGCTGGGGAGGATTTAGGGATTTGCGCAGAGAGAGGGGTAGCAGGAAACTGCCAGCATGGGCAGATATAAATCCTGGAGGATCCCGGGAATGTTTACATGGGAGAAGGAACTAGGGCAGTAAAACCAACACAGAGCGAGACAAGGTCCAGCTGTGAGTGAGCAGCCTGCAGCTAGAGACTGGAGGCCTTGTCCTATTCACAGGAGGCAGCCGCCACACCGCAGGCTCTTTCGAGCACAAACTCGAAAACCGTTTCATAAAAGTTTAGCAAAAAAAATAAAAAAAATTCTTTAAAAGGTTTGTCATGCCTGAAACAAAAAGCTGGCCAAGGGACAGTGCCCAAAGCAGACAGGGCACAGAGTGGCAGGCCTGCTCCCCTGAGACAATGTGTGGGTGTTTAGGGGGGGAGGGTGAGGGTTCAGCAGCCTGCTGAGTGACTGGAATCCAGCAGGAAACGTCCTTATTGTTCCTTCTGACAATTTCCAGAACTTAAGCAGACAAATGGCATTGTCGCCCCCCATCAAGCCCCCGCCATACTCTCTCCCCCCCCCCCCCCCCCCTACACAGCAGCGTTCCAATTTTAAACCCTCTTCCACACAGACAGATAAGCTGATATCTGCAGAAAGGGAAGGGGCTAAAAATGCTGAATGGAGTAGTTCCTGTGATAAGAGCAGGGAGCCGGCCATCATACACAATCATAAGCGGTTTTCTGTTCAGATTTCAAGTAAAAAGGAAACACCTGAGCAGAGGGCAGAAAACAGGCCTCAAGAAGCCATTAGTTTCCTCACTTGTGTGACATTTATTGCCATCTCTGTCTTAACTCTCAGATATACAAAGTAATCTGAACCACAACTAGAGAGCTACACAGACCTATGGAGACACGCAAGTGAACCACAACGAGGAGACACGCAAAGTGAACCACAACAATAGAGAAACCTAAACCTGTGAGAGGAACAATGATCGTATCTACAGACTTGGTCTCTCGAATGTAAAAATTCCAACCACCCAAAGGTATTCCATTAATATAGGATACTTAACATACAGTGTACAATTCTGGAGGCATCACTTTCAAAAAGATTACAAGGAACCCAGAGGCAAGAATGTAATATGTTAAAGGATATACATATGCATATCATTTCTCCAACCACGCCAAACAGCACGGGTGGAGGAACCACCATTTGCTGGCTATGGTATAGCCCGCCATCTGAATATGCAGTCACTGTTCAGCTAACAACTTTCCACCCATCCCTATCGATTTTTCAATAAAGGTTTGGCAAGCCAGGTGGTGCAGACAGGGTCACCCACTGCTTGAATTTATTATACAGCACCAACTGTTTTCTCAGCGCTTTACAACATTAGGGCAGACAGTAGTTAAATACAATTCGATACAGGAGAAATCAGGGCCCTGCTTGTCAGAGCTTACAATCTAGGAGGGAATTTAGACCAATTCAACAGGAATCGGCCAAAATTTGGAGGAAAGTATGGCCAGCTTAAGAGATAAATACATTTCCTCCAGTCTCTGATTGTATTATGTACAGCTTCGAGGAAAGATGGGAAGGGGAGGCATGACTGAAACATTAAGAGTGTTAGGTCAGGAGGGCAGCATTTTCAATATGAAGCTGAACACAAAAACATGGGGGCATGACCTCAAACTTCAAGAACAATGTTCAAAAGTATACGATTAGCGGATGCGTGGAACTGAATTTCAGCAGAAGCAGAAAGTCATCGGCAGCAAGTGAATTTAAATATTTTGGGATAAACATAAGTCTATTAACAGAAAAAAGGACCAGTGGCCTATAGTCTGTCTTCCAAAGGCCATCTACATTTTTCGTATACGCTGGCTCCTGAGATCAGTTGAGAATCTAAAAGCAGTCATCATATTCACTGCAGTGTTTACTTAGGCCCCTTTCACACTGTGGCATTTTTCAGGCACTTTAGCACTAAAAAATAGCACCTGAAAAAAATGCCTCATTTGCATTTCCAGTGTGAAAACCTGAGTGCTTTCCACAATGGGGTGGTGCGCTTGCAGGACTTCACAAAAATCCTGCAAGCAGCATCTTTGGGGTGGCTTGCGAGTGGTGTAAACACCGCTCCTAAACTGCCCCTGCCCATTGGGAATGCATGGGCAGTGTTGCTAAAGTGCCTGCAAATCGATTCAGCAGTGGTGCTACACGGGGGTTTAACCCCTTCTAGAGGGTTGAAAACATCCCGTTTAAATAGTTGCGCCAAAGCGATGATATAACAGCGGTAATGCGGCGCTAGTATTAGCGGCGCTTTACCGCTACTGCCCCAGTGTGAAAGGGCTCTTACTGACCCACATCATTTAAAGTCCCAGGAAAAAACAAACAAACACCCACACTTAAAAAGTAGAACTTTTGGATAGAGTTGAGAGTGATTAGACCCCCCGCCCCCATTAGGTTTTTATTGCTGTCTGAGCCCCCTGCTAGGAAGATTCACCCTCTCACTTTCGGTGATAAACAGGACAAAGAAACTAAGAACCCAGATTTTGGGTTGTCCACAGAGAAGTAAGAGGAAATCTGCCAAAGAGGACACTAGTTCTGTTGACTGGAGGGGCCCCAAGGGATTACTCCAATTTACAGTGATTTCCCTCCACTTCCTGTTTGGCTATTTGACAGGAAGTGAATGCAAGTCTCCCAATGGGCCAATACTGGCAAAAAAAAAACAACTAAAAAACTGAGAGGTGTTAGATATGTAGAGATCCATGTATGGCTGGCTTTACCTTATTCCCCAGGCAGTTGGTGCCCTCATTTGTGCAAAGCACATCTTTGTGTGAGAAGCTTTAAACAATGCAGGACTACTGTTCCTGCATTGTACACTATTAAACACTGGAGAGCTGCAGCCAAATAAAGCAGCTTGAAGGGACCGGTTGCCTATGGGAGCAAAACGAACAAGGCAAGAATTTCTACTTCATACCCCAGCCCACTGCTTGGGTACATTTAACCCACCCAACCCATAGTTGAGCTTTGAAAAATGTAGTCAGCTAGTCTCCGCTCCCATCCTGTAAATGGGGACAGTGGAGGAGATGCAACAGCTTGACGGGGTCAGCTCTCTGCTCTAGCCTAGAGAGCAGCTTTAACCTTAAAAAAAAAAAAAAAAAAAAAAAAAAAAAAAAAGTTTTCATTATTTAACCCAACAAATGCCTTTGTTAGCTGGATGTAATATAATCTACAACTAAATACAAGTCATCCCAACAAAGAAAGCTACTGGCCTGTTCATTTCACTTCTTAACATTTGTGTCCAAGGACAGGCAGTTATGTCCGCTTTTCCCACTAGATCTGGTTCTAAGCACCTAGTTTAGCATCTTCAACATTTTGGATAAAAAAAAAAAAAAAAATTGCTCAATTTCAAAATGAAAAGATCAGATGTAGTAAACATTGGGGACTGAAAATACTTCCAAGCAAAATCTCCTCTACACACTTTGCCTGAATTTCAAGTTTCTAGCCAACAGAGCTGTAGCAAGTACCTTGCAACCTACAAACACAAAGTGTACTTTTCTATGCAGGCTGCACTGATTGGGTGGATATACTTCAGTTGGCCCCAGCTGCTCGGCATATACAGCTCACTGGAGTGTGGGCTTATTGGGACATTTAGAGGACACTTCAGTTGGCTCTAACTGCAGATCTTGCTTGGCATATAGAGCTCACTGAAGTGTGGGGTTATTAGGCCATTTAGAAGATACTTCAGTTGACTTGAGTTTGCATGTTCTTCCTGTGCCCGCGTAGGTTTCCTCCCACCATCCAAAGACACGCTAGCAGGTTTATTGGCTCCTGTCTAAATTGGCCCTAGTATGTGTATGAAGGAGCGTTAGGAACAGTTGATTGTAAGCCCTTCAAGAGCAGAGACTGATGTAAAAGCACAATATATACATTTAAAAAAGCCATGTAAATTGGTGGCACTATACAAGTATCTCAAACAGTTGAAGATCTAGCTTGGCATTTAGAGCTCACGAGTAGGGTATTTGGGGGCATTTTAGAAGACACTTCAGTTGACTAGTTGAATATCTAGCATGGCATATAGAGCTTACTGGAGTGCAAGGCTACTGGGGCTCTCAGAAGGAGAAGGCTACCACATTTGGATACGTTGGCTTTAAACTCACCATTTCAAAAAGGTCTCAGTCATGTTATCTGGAATAAATAAAAACCTAAGCACGTGCCTCAGCCTGGCATTGCACTGAAACTAAAAGTTGATGCTATAGTAGTCCAGAGGGAACTCACAGCACCGAAAACCTAGCCAAGCTGAATCCTGAGTGCAGAATATGTAAATAAATGAAGCCATAAAAGTTTGAGAACTTTATAAAAAGTATAAAAAAAGTAGGGCTACAAGCAGCTGGCCGGAGTGCACCGGTGAACATTTCTACACCGCTCTGTAAACAGACTCTGCTATACAGACAGTTTCATGCAGACAGATTTCTTAATGCCGAATTGTTTTCTTTGCTATAGCCTTCAGGAATGCTTCCCCTCCCTCCCTCCCCCTCCATCCCTACACTCTGCGCCTCCCCCCCACCCCCCCCCCCCCCCCATCGGTGGCACAGTCTCCCAGTCACTCCTGCCCTGGGGATGTTTACTTTGGCTGGGCCTAGACCTATAGCTCTGGAAAAAGGAGCGGGGTGAGGGAGACTCAGGGAGTGCATGCAGTTACACAAAGCTGCTATATGCTGCTAAGTCTTCCTAAAACCTGTAATGTGTCTGCTCCCCGGAGAGCCATCCCAGGGCATGCTAGAAGCAAAAAAGTAGCCCAGTGTTTTAAAGTTAATGTGTACCTGTCACTAGAACACAACAGCCACCGTTAATGAGCATGCTGTACATCCATTCTTTACAGAGATCCCAACAGCTAAATGGGAGCTGTGATAGCTGTTAAAATCACTAACCCAGAAAATCCTTATGTAGAACAGCCATCCCAAAATGGATCTACATGTGCCAGTTCCTGGTCAGTGACTCACAGAGGTCCAATTAAGCTTCAGCTGGACATACCACTTTAAGTGGCCCTGTTGGCACCACCCAGCTCAACAATATTCAACTGAAAAATAAAGTTGAAGGAGCCGGGTGAAAAATTGTCACCCAAACACAGATCGAATGTTATCAGATGCAGTTATTAGAGTAACGGCTTCTTGAATACAAGATTGGGGATTCCTCTGTCCAACCCGTTTAGCATGGATGAAGGAATCTAGTAGACTTCACTCGTTCCGATTGTACCAGAGAAATCTATGCATATATGGCTAGCCCATGGATGGCTGCCTCTGGAGCTTGCAACTTTTAAAGGCCTATTCCCAATATTGCTTTACACTGATACATGTTTTACTATGCATTACTGCAACCGATTGTAACACAAATAATAGTGCAGGGTTTTTCATTTTAAGTAGCACCCCAATACACCTAGGCAGCACATCACAAAGTATAGATGTGAATTATCTGTGCATTGTGGCACAAAGTGTACTTTTCTGGGCACTGGCAGCCCATTCAAAATGAACAGGCCTTCTTAATGCAACACACATTACTCTGGAAAGAAAACCTGTGCATTAATACAACCGGAGCAATGCACAGCAGCAGTCTGAATGGGTCCTTTGTGTCTGCTATGGCAGCTCCCATATCTTCAGCCTCACAGATTCCTTTTAGGAACAAGTGGTACATTTTACAGCTCTGTACAATGAACATAATCAATTACAGTAGCCTTGTTTGGAGGTGCAAATGCTGCAAAACACGTGCACGCAAAGCCTTATTCAGTTTGCTTGGAGTCTTTTTTTCAACAAAACTGGAAAAAGGGAAGAGGGCTGTTCTAAGTCACAGGAAAAGTATTCAAGAATGTGATAAGCAGCTTGTGCCCAGTGATCTCACTGAAGTCTAGGGAATCCGTAGGCTCAATTTCTGATCAGGCCTAACATTTATACATATGTTTGCAGAGAAGCATACACTTATTACATAACCAAGTTGAGACACCAGGGTTACAAACAATGGTTTACAATCTAGAAAAAGTTTAGCCCTAGGCCATAGAAGGGTCAAAATGTTCAGGTATGATTCAAATACCAGGTCCTTCAACATGGTGACCTCATGTGCATGTTCAGGTTGACTAGGCATCCTGCGGACACCTTGCATTGTCATCTCATCACTTCTCCCTACAAGGGGCATCTGCAGACACACTTGCTACGGTCCACCAATAAGCTGGGCAACTGTAGGTTTCGGTTTGGCAAGAACTGTGCGTGAATATTTGGTAACCAAAATTAACTTTTTGGGGCCACAGGAATGTAGACATAAGAACTGCTTACACTAAACTATCCATTTCAGATAGAAGGTTGGGGGCATAGTCCATGTTACCCAACAATGGTGATCACTGGCCTGGGTACAGGCACCACAAGTCCAGATATGTAGACCATGCATCTTTATTTTCAAACTCCCCCCCCCCCCGCCAAACAAGGACATAAAATAAAATTAAGACTTGAATAAAGTGGTTGGGGCATCGCAGTTTTTTTTCCTGACATAGGGTCGGTTGTACAGTAGGACATGGGTTTTAGCCAATTGCTGATCCATTTCTGAATACATTTTGATATGCATATATTAAATTGAATATTAAAAAAAAGTGAAACTTTGTTTTAAATAAGTTTACTGGCCATGGAGCAAAGCAGTAACTGTCAGTGAAAGTTTCCTCCATGTACATATGAGAGCCAGAAATACACATGTAAGAATTCCATCATTTTTGATCAATACTGGTGGCATAGGGTGTTTTTTATTTATATACTAGGACTGGAACTCGGGGAGAAAAAATAAAAAAATCTCATCTTTATTTTCCCTGAGCTATAAAAAGCAGCGAGCCAAGTACAAGGTGGCGGGGCTGTATTTGGGATTGCAGACGGCCTCCCTCTGACCCTGTGCAGGGTGATGTTTCCTCCAGCGGAGCCTTTGATGCGGCTTACACAGCACTGGATGAAAGAGAACCGGGTAGAGAGGGGGAGTCCCCAAATCTGGCAAAGAGACAAAAATACAAACAGGGAACCCCAGAGCCCTCCTGGAAGCTCAGGAAGAGGAGGGCAGAGTTAACTCTTGCTGTCAGCAGGCCCTAAAAAAAAGGTGACTGTAGGCTGCTGTGCCAGGAAATGTAGAATACAGAGCCGTCAGATGTGAAAAGCATCAGCTGTCATACAAAATGCAGCTGAAATCGCACACAAATGGAGGGTAAAAAATAAATAAAATAGCATTTTAATCATAAAACATAATAGAATAAGAAAGCCTAAAAAGTTTAGTTGCTACGGGCAACAAAGACACTCTGCCTTTTCGCTCATTGTACTATAATTGATATATCCAGATCCTAACATGAAGGCTTTTAGTGGTTGTTATACAGGATTTATTATAGTGCCAACAGTTAACAGAGCTTTACAATATAAAAAGGGAGACAGTACAGTTATAATACAATAAAATGCAAGAGGGCTGAAAGGGCCCTGCTCATAGGATCCAAGAGAGTGGGGCAAGTGGTACAAAAAGTTTGCATTTGTGGGGGATGAGCTGATGGAAGTAATAAAACATTCGGGATTGGAGAAAGAAGAGAAAGAAGAGAAAGAAGAGAAAAAAGAGAAAGAAGAGAAAGAAGAGAAAGAAGAGAAAGAAGAGAAAGAAGAGAAAGAAGAGAAAGAAGAGAAAGAAGAGAAAGAAGAGAAAGAAGAGAAAGAAGAGAAAGAAGAGAAAGACAGGTGAGCTTGAGAGAAGGGGGTCTTGAGGAGCGGAGAG
This sequence comes from Lithobates pipiens, assembly GCF_037356315.1. NCBI lineage: Eukaryota > Metazoa > Chordata > Amphibia > Anura > Ranidae > Lithobates > Lithobates pipiens. The sequence goes on from NW_027507903.1 coordinate 539,463,882, forward strand.
TTGGGGTAATGTTTGGAGACAAGATTGACGATGTAGCGCAGGGCAGAGTTCTGAATGGCTTTGTAGGTTGTGGCAAGGATTTTCAAGTGAATTCACTGGGTGATCTGAAGTCAGTGTAGCGATTAGCAGAGAGGGGTGGAAGACACTGAATGGTAGGTAAGGTAGAGGAGCCTGGTAGCAGCATTCATGATAGACTGAAGAGAGGATAGCTTATGGAGAGGTAGGCCTATGAGCAGGGAGTTGCAATACTCAAGGCAAGAAATAAGGGAGTGTATGCGTAGCTTAGTGTTTTTTTTTTTTGTTTGTTTTTTTATAAAAAGGTTAATTTTAGAGACGTTACAGAGGTAAAGTCTATAAGCTTTTGACAATTGGATTGGGGGCTGAAAGGACAGGCCAGAGTCTACCATCACACCGACTACCCTGGCATGAGGGGAGGGATTAATGGTTGCATTATTGCTCTTGGTGTTAAAGTCAAGGAGGTTATTGTTGTTGCAGGGAAGCAGATACAATGGAGTCCAGAACCCAGACAGCAAGACTTAAAAATATTGCTACGTCTGTGCCCACTCCCATCATTGACTGCTAGGGCAGATTTTGGAAGAATGGAGCAAATTATGGATATTTCTAAATTGCAATATATAGTCATAACCATTATATAAAAGTGAATACGCTAAACCTTCTGCTTCACAAAGTGCCAAGCAAGGAGTATGCACCATGTGCACAGTGTTCCCCAGGGACCATTGTGTAGACTGGAATGGTTACAGACCCTGTCATTTTTTGCTCTCTGTGCCCTAGTGGGGTACTTTGTCGCAGTAAGTGGGCTTAAGCACCGTATAGCAATATGGTGTGACCAAATTCCCATATTTTTTGATAATGTTTTTTTGAAAATGTCTAGGTGTTTTTAAAAAGCCTTGGAGGTAAATGTTAGTTTTGCACGTGTGCGCTGTAATATTTTTGTTCTGTTGTATGGTCTTATGGCAGCACCATCTTTATGCATTTGTTTTAGGGTGTGCCCCCCAAATATCTTGTTTGTCTAGTGGGGTTATTTCTCTTCACTTCCTGCACTGTAGACAACAGAACAGGAAGAGGAAAATCCACTCTTGGAGAATAATCAGAAATGCCTCCCGATACAAGATTTCCCCTCTACTGCTGTTCAGATGGCAACACCAAATTTTGGATTATTGTTCACTTTGCATCCCACTGATAGTGGTCATAAGGAGAAAAAAAAGTCACTAAGACAATGAAAAAAAATAAATAAATAAAAAAATAAAACTAAAAAGCTTTAAATTAAAATATATATAAAAAATAAAAATAAAAAAAAATTTGGCCTTAGATACAATGTAAATCAAGTCTCTCCCAAAAGTCTTTAGCAGCACAATCCCAACTGTTCTGCTACTTCTACAAATCTTCAGGCTTGCCAGCACACATGCAGGACATGGCCTTGGTACGCACAACTTGGTCTCTGAATAAACATGTCTAAATGTGAGCGCTCATCAATACCCATGAGGTCACATGATCTTCCACTTCAGGGGTCAGCGCACATAAGCTACATTCCCAGGCAAGCAAGAGACTAGAATGAGGGTGGGATCGTGACAGGGGGACAAAACAATTATCTAGCCATGTTGCACCCCCTCCCCTTCTGCAAGCTCTGCAGAAACACAAGGTGCGCAAATAAAGCGCATTCCTGAGGGAGTACACCTTGCTAAAAAGATACGTGCAAATTCCTTCCCCAACCCTGCAGGAATGGGTGCTCATCTTACTTGTCCTTAGAGTTACACTGGCAGCTAGAAGTCTAAATATAACTCATGGATAAGGCTCTGTGTCACTGTATTGCCAACTTCCTGGCCCTAAAGGGCATCTGCCAGGTGGTACAAAATGAAAGCAGTGTTCTTAGTTATTATGGGTGGTCACGCTAAACATTTAACCTTATTTCAGGATTCCACTAGGAAAAGAAAATGCTGTTATGGTTGAATTGAACAGAAGATCCCCATTATAGCAGGCCACAAGGCTTAACTACTCAAATCTAAGGCTGGCCATACACTGGGCGAATTGGTCGCAGGAAAGAAATTTGCTAGATTTCCCCCCCCCCCCCCCCCCCCATCACAGTGTTGATGAAGGAATCCCTATTGCCGGACCACCATCTTCTGCCAGCGGGGGATGGCCTCCCCTGCCAGGACAAGACTGTTATTATAGCTAGTGGCTAATTGCAAAAGAATCCGGTATGCTGGTTGTACCAAACTTAAGCAATCAACCTGGTACATTTAGCCTCAGCCTGCCAGTTAATGGTTCCTATTTTGGCTGGTTCCTGCTGAACCGGCTGAGATTCAAACAAACAGTCTATGGCTAGCCTAAGGATGGTTCTGTACTTTACTGAAGAGGTCTGTGGCCCCGTAGCAGCCTCAGCACACACCAAGATGGTTGGTTGGACAATGGAGCAGCAGAAAGCTGTCATCCTCTGCTCGCATGGAAAGAAAAAATAAAAAATAAAAGTAAAACCTGTGTGGTTTCTAGAGACAACATATGCCATTGGCTTATGAAGCTGGGGAGTCAAAGTACTGGCCCAATAGCATTATGAGGGGAACAACATTAAAAAAAGAAAAGAAAAAGAAAACACACCACACACACACACACACCCCTGTACATGGAACTCAAGGGTTATTTTGGTTTTCTTCGGGAAATAATAAAAAAAAAAAAAAAAAAAAAAAAAAAAATGAAAGTTACTTTGTTAGAGAACAATCATAATGGATGATCCAGATGGAACAAAAAAATAAAAATACATTTGTAGAAGTCTTACTAAAGTTTCTGGGTACGAAATAAGGTATACGTTGTTTTTTTCTGTCTGAGCTCTTTAGTAAATAGCTGCACATTTCCCTTCTTATCTCTACTGATAACAGCTTATTTGGTTGCTCAATTGTAGGATAACAGAATAGGGATCATAATTCTGCATGGTTGTGTAAACGGTCACACTGATGTACAGCGAATACGGTCTGTAAAAATCCTACCAAGTATCCCACACATCCATGAATTGGTGTACAGGGTCATCTGGTCTGTTCTGTGATAGTCTTGTGATTCTAGCTCATTAAATTGCTATTTACCAGCAGAAAGCTCAGGAGGGCAAGTTCTTAACACCACAAACATCCTCTTTCATGACTTCTACTAAATGGTGACAGGGACCAGAGTCATTCTATTGCAACCATCACTTAGAAATCTAGGCTAGAAAACAAGACCATTGGATACTAAAGTTACAGAAAGAAGCTTAGGCAGTTAACCCCTTATCGCCTGGGTCTGCTTTACAACTTACAATCCTGGTTAAGGGAGTGACGTTTTAAAAAAAGGCAACCAAGACTACATCCTGCTGAGACTATACCCCTTGTTGACAGGAACAGGACTTTCTAGCCCTAAAAATGTATCAAAGTAGTACAGAGGATGCCAATTCGGATCTAAAACCGTTGGTTTTTGTGTGGGCCCATTACACAATTGGCAAGGTTGAATAAAGGATAGAGATTCCATCTCATTTCCCATACCTCGTATGTGTTTACCAAGATGCCCATCTAAGTTTTTTTATAGAATGTTCAACGCTTCCTGTTGACACCACAGATTGTGGAAGGGAATTCCCCATCCTTACCTCTAACAGTAAAGAACCTTCAATTACATCAGTAAGTTTTAAATCACCAACCCACAATATATGGAATATGCAGATCAGGAAGATGAAATGTCCTTCTCTGCATAATTTTACTAAATAGACAAGTCAAAACTTAAGTGGAAAGTTATGAATAACCAATGTACAAGTAAGCAACTCAGGGGTGTTAAAAGTCCTTATCTACATACATGTTCTGGGCCAAAGACTCAGTACTGAAAAAAGGTGAGCAGAGCAACCAGGTAATTTGCATTTTCAGAAGGCAATTCTCTATGCCAGTGATGGCGAACCTTGGCACTCCAGATGTTTTGGAACTACATTTCCCATGATGCTCAAGCACTCTGCAGTGTAGTTGAGCATCATGGGAAATGTAGTTCCAAAACATCTGGGGTGCCAAGGTTCGCCATCACTGCTCTATGCTACCAAGTAGAGCTGCACGATTGATAGTCAAGAATAGTTAGTTATCGCAATATTTTTTCCCCATTGCGATCCTGACTTAAGAGTTTCCCGATTCTTTCTATGCAAAGAATTCTGTGCTCTTCTGAAGCCACAGCCCTCAAAAAAAGGGGAAAAAAAAAAAAAAAAAACACAAAAACATAATTCTAATTTTGGCCAGAACCATGCAGCTCTACTACTAAGATTAATTCCTTTATGTGAAAGGAGGATCAAAGATGCACACTATCCTATGTTCTGCAAATGCACACCTTTTATGTATATATTTTTTCACAAGTTATATTTGTTGAAATGTATAATGATGTACCATAAAAATAAAGAAATTTATATAAAATGTTAAATCTTTCAACAATCAAATAGGTTACCCCTTCAACTCCACTGCACTAATGGAATATGTCAAACTTTTCCTTTTAACTGGACACATAGTGTTAACTAGCCTGCAGGTATGTGTAGTTAAGGCTACAGGATACTAGAACAGGTGATACTGTCCTTTAACAAGCCTGGCCCCCCACCTAACCAGTCCACCTGCATTCACAGCTTAAACCCAGGACAGAAGAAGGTGTGGCCTACATAAGTAATATTAAATTACTGGACAAGGACAGGATCCTAAGAGGGTAAATTGAACCATGAGCAGCAATTGACATGCAAAAATTTAAAATAAATAAATAAACCGAACTTCAGGCTCAAGTCTCATTGTACCCATCATATTAAAAAGAAATTACATTTGCAACAACTTTTGAAAAGGTTTCTTCCTGTGATTTCTTTTGCACCCATGTAACATTAAATCACACTAGTCTGCAGGAACATTACATCATTAGACTGGTGTAGACTACTCTTGGAATACATCTCCCAGTCAGAAACAGTTTTCACAACTAGATAGCACAGACTATAGGTGTCCAACTATAGTACATATTAGGACAAACTGCACCCTGGTGAGGGTAGGACAATGGAAAAACAATATACATGGTTTTCTTGGTAGCACCTAGTTGCAAACTCTAAATCATTACCCAAGTCACAGATTTTGACCTGTCTGGACACTGCATACAGAATAGGGTCAACAGTAGCACAGGCGGAGCCAATGTTCAACATTAGATACAGACTGACTAGTAACAGATGAAACCAAAGTAAAAGGAAAAAGTAGCATCTTTAGAGAATGGGCCATCAGTATGCTAAAGGCATGAGTGACCAATCTGCCGGAGAAAACGTACCTACAACTAACATAATGGCTAATGAAGAGGCCTCAGACATTACAGAATTTTGACATCTATGAACCCAAAGCCATGGATTATAAATCCCAAAAATGGGACAGCACACTGGCTAAATGGTTAGCACTTCACCTAGCAGTACTAGCGTCACCAGTATGAATTCCAACAACGACACTACCTACCTGGAGTTTGCCTGTTCTCCCTGTGTGGGTTTCTTCCCACATACCAAAGACATGCTGGTAGGTCAATTCGATCCTGTCTACATTGGCCCTACCAGGTGTATGAATGAAAGTTAGGAACCTTAGATTGCAAAAAAATCTGCAGTTAGATATACTTTCAAAAGGCAGCATTTGAAGACCCCCAAATCTAAGGCCTCATGCATACTGCTACAGTTAAACTCATTTTGTTTGCATTTGGGCATTTTTTTCCTGCCCTTAAACTCCCCTCTAGGTTATCCTATGTGTCCATGCACACATGGACATTTTAGCAGCAGGGGAGTTTAAAGGCAGTTTTCTAAAAGCCCTAAAAACAAGTTCAGTAGCAGAAATTGACCACGAAAAGATGAACTCTGTTAAACGCGCATAAACTCTAGGCACATTCATTTAATTGGCCAGAATTTTAATTTATTCTGGCCATTGAAATAAAAAACTCCCAAACGCTGTTAAAATCCCCTAGACAGTTTTTAAAATAATGCAGCTTAGGCGAGTTTCCAATATGGATTTTCTCCTGAAAAAAATAAATAAATAAAATAAAAAGGATAAACAGCATTTACAAGAAACCAATGTGCATGAGGCCTAACTGGCTGCCCATCAAATATGGTCAGCTTCATCACCAGTGGCTACGTTTTTACATCTTCTGTAGCCATGTATAAGGCTTTAAAATTGGCAAAAAGTATACTTAATCCATTTTGAACTCGGACAGTTTATTTTGAAGTCTTTTCCATTTAACATATCCATAGTGGGTGACTTCCAACCTAATACCCTTTCCAGTGTAACGTTAGAGAGGAAAATCCCTTATGGTTTAGAAAAAAAAAAAAAGTGGCATTTTTGGGCAAGTTCTCCCTCACAGAGAACTATCACAAATCGAATCTACATTATAAAAGCGAATACCTAGAGCTTCCAAGACAGAACTCAAGGTGACGAGAGACAACAGTCTGCCATCACTGCAGCACAGATGTATTTTCTTTTTAGGTTTTGTTTTTTTCTTTACAGATCAAAAAAACAAACCCCTTAGCTTTTAGCAGATTCAAATTCACATCATACTGAAGCTCATTATCAAACAACCTGTGTCAGTTACAGTGTGATGTCATAGTTCAGTAGCCCAATACTTGTAGCACATATTCACACTACAATACCACCAGATTTGATAGGTATTCAGGTTAACAAACATGGCGCAAAACATCACATTTTGAGATCTGCACCTGCAAAGACTTGTATAATTGCCAGCCGAAAAAAAAAAAAAAAAAAAAAAAAAAAAAATATATGAGCTTTGTAGGAAGAAAAAATAAAATAAAAATAAAGGACTTGTTAGGCCACTAAATACTGAACTTGAAGCATATAACTTCATTGTTGAAATCCCATACATGGAGACCTTGAGGAGTGAAGAAATCTTTCCACCAGCCTGCCCATACAAGTGTCTAAAGGTATAATTTATGCATATATACAGAGATGGTATCTAGATCCAATGCATGTTTCATTAGGATCCTCCTTCCTTTACTCAACCAAGTTCCCCCTTTGGATATAAAACATGCCTGAGAAATGAAATATCTGCAGCATTCCTACAGTTGGAAAAGGACAGAACACAGCTGCAGAGATGGAAAGGAGGGAGAGGGAAGTAGCTAAAAAGAAACAGGAAAATAAGAGTGAAGGGCAAAATAGAATGTTGACAAACCCAGCGCTCTGCTGTTCAACATGGTCGGCTGGTAACAGAACTTCCACTTTGTTAATTCGGATTGAAGTCTGTCCGCCTTCAAGCAGATAATTTGTCAACCAGTTTTAGGATAGATAGGATAGATAGGATAGATAGGATAGGATAGAAACCCCACACACCTTTACAACCATTTTTTTTTGTCAGCCATACATGGACAAGCTGGTTGTACAGAAGTCAATCTACTGATCAACTTCTGCAACCAGCCTATTGGATTTTTCATGCTCAGTCTGTTTCCAGCTATAACTGGCAGCACTAATCAGTGTGCTCTGATGGTGGGGGAAAGTTCAGTGGGGAAGATTCCCCCATTCACAACAAATGTATTGGGGGGGGGGGGGGTGTAATAGTCTTTCGCTGCATCAGACAGTCGAAAAAAGAAAAATGAAGGGACTCCTGGGGTCTGCTTTACACTCTATATGCATTTAAAGTTCATCTAAACTTGTGCATTAAAAAAAAAAAAAAAATATTGAAGAGTTTGCCTCCATGTGCTCTTTTATATTAACCTTGCAACCTACCTTTCTGCTCTTCCTGTGTCATATGGTCCTCAGCCACTTCCAATTATAGGGCACAAAATGCCATCTTGCAGGGTTAGCCCCCAGGCAGAGTTGTGACCTTTAGCTTCATGCTCTGGTCTGGGACAACAAGGTTGAACACCAACACAGAACATGCCGAAATGCAGTCTGCACTCACTGGGCATGAAGGCACTTAAAGCATCATGGGACCTTTAGTCCCGAATCTGTCCACACCAGAAGTTGGATGCTGCAGTCGTGTTGTGTATGGCAAATACTTGTTAGAGGCCAGAAAAAAATTTAAGATGCTAAGGGGGGGAAAAAACCCCAGGAGATGACAATATATTTATGATCCAGATAATTTTAGTAAGAGAATTAAAATTATAAAAAAGTTGAATGTTTAAACTACCAAGGAGATGGACATCCAAGTAGGAAAATTGCCTCCAAAATATATAAAAAAGACCTCAGATACTTCCAAAGATACAAACGTTTCTAAAACATCTGAAGCTATATACCTAAATTGCTTCTAACGTGAATCAACTGTATTTCAGCTGACCTGGATCATTAAAAAAGGGTCACCATCCCAATCTCTACCTTGGCCAATTCAGTTGTGGCCAGTCATGTAGTAATCACTATTGTAACATTTCCACTCCAGCCGTGGGTCACATCACCTCGTTCCCTGGCTCTGCTTCCCCTCCTCCACATCATTCCCCTCTTCTGACAGTGGGACAAGCTGTTTAGGATTTCTCAGGCAAGTTTTTTTTCCCCTTCCTAAACAGCTGCAAATCCAGTTACAGGGAGGAATGTACAGGCTGAGCTCATGGGGGCCCTAGCTTGGGGAGGGGGCAACAGGGCAACTCTGGCTTGGGAGATGGAGAAAACAAATCTATACAAAAAGTGGTCGAAAACTGCATCTGGATTAATCTGTACTCTGCAAAACTATTTCTTACAGGCTTCTCCTTCCACAGCTGGATGTTTTACCTTTTCTTCCAGAACGTTCGGTCAAGTTACAAAACTTTAGTGCTTTTGCTCTAATTGCAGCAAGATGCACGAAAAGGTTCTGCACGATATAGAGATGCCATTTTGACGAAGGGAGAAAGGTCTGCCATTGTAAGGCATTCACAGCACTAAAATGATATGCACTATTCCCTACCCAATCATCAAATGAGGGAGGGGGGTTTTTTGCAATCAAGGGGTCAGGGGTCAGCCAGGCCTTTGGCTTGGGTTTCCGTGGAAACCAGGCCTATTCACAAGAGAAGCAGACACTTCTTCACCGAGACACAATAGGGACCATTAGTAAAAGGAAAAAGATGGAAAGAGTGCATAGAAGGGAGGGTTAGAAATGCCAGCCTGAGGCAGCCATTCACTTTCCAATAGAGAATGTGGCCAATACTTTAATAATAGGCTAAATTTTTCTGAAACAGAAAAGGCACTTAACAAAAGAAACAGAGGTGTGTTTGCCCTGCTAGCTTCCAGGAGACTGCTCAACGGCATATACAAGAGGAGCCATATGTATAGCCAAGACTATATTAACAGACAAGAAAAAAAATATATATAAAAATTTCTACGGAGTCCATTTATCTGTAAAGCAGCCGAGTCACGAAAATCCCAGTACAACACTGAAATATGTCAGGAGGTCAATATGGTGTCACGTAACCACAAAACGCAATAGGACAGTTGAATCTTTTAGAACTAGTCATAGATAGGAAATGGATGCGATTTCTGTTCCTGCAACCAAGAAAATCTCAATTCTCCTCCTCCCCCCAGAGCTCTATAGTGTTCCCCATTGGGGGGGGGGGGGGGCACAGGTTGCCCCATTCCTGCAAGGGGAACAGTGGTTATTACTCGCAGCTATAGAAGCTGGGCATAAAAATCGCATGTGAAAATCCAACATGCTGATTCTAGTCAATGGATCAACTTGGGTACAATCAGCCTGCCCATAGATGGTTCCAATCTCAGGCTGGTCCCTGCTGAACATGGCGAGATATGAGCCATCTATGGCTGGCTTAAAGTGGGACTAAATGCCCATCTGACTTACCTATAGGCAGTGGCGGCCCATCCATGCGGGGCACCCCCCCCAATCTACATGCAGGGTTCCGGAAACATGGATTTCAAGCACATGATTAGAGGCCAGGGCACCAATAAAAAAAAAATAAAAAAAAAAATAAAAAAAAAAAAAAACCCTATATCTATATATCTCAGGGCACTGCACCCTGAGCCTACCCAATTGTGCAATAAATATTTGCCATAGTCTTCTCAATTCTCCACCCAGCCAATGAGGAAGCGGTGGTTTGCTGCCCCCCAATATTGGGGGGGCCAGCCATCACTGCGTATAGGTAGCGTAAATGGCCCCTAAATGTGCATAATTTAGGAGATATTTACTGTACATGCAGCCAGTGACCTCACCGGTGTACCAAGAGAACTCGTGTGCATGCACCACCTGGGCCATTCCTTCAGAACCCTGTGCCGTAAACTGTGGCTCCCTTGCGCATGTGTAGGAGTGACATCATCACGGCTCCAGCCAGTCTCACAGCCAGAGTCCACAAACTGGGAGGAAGACTGAGTGAAGATGGGAGCGCCTGCAGCACTGGAATGGCTTCATTTTTAAAAAAAGGAAGTTTAACATAGTGTGCATCGCATATTATGCCATTGCCTTGCAGGGTACAGGGAAGGAAAAAAAAAAAAAAAAAAAAAAAAAAAAAAAAAAAAAAAAAAACACAAAACAAGCACACACACGCACCATTTAGACTAGACTACCCCTTTTTCAAAACCACACCCAGAGAATTGCTTACCGCTTTTGTACCATGCGGTTTCATGCACCCATAAATGCACGCCACATCTAAAGAGCAGCACATTTTGCCTGCACCAACAGAAAATTTACATGCATTCCTTCCCAAGTGTGAACCTAGCTTTACCCTGCACCTGAAAGCAGAATTATGGGCAACAGCCAGTTTTCATGTTCAGAGTCATGTTCAGAATTTGGGTTAAGCGTGCCTCAATCTTTTTGCAATATTAAAATTAAATTTTAGCAGAAATCAGCATTGCATGAGAAAGACTCAAGTTTTCCCCATTAAGCCACATGAAACTTGCATAAAATTTATTTTGACCAAGTCCACCTGTATAAAGATGCACACCACACTCTGAATTAGCCAAACTCTACAAGACTACAGAGCACTATATAGACACAGCAGTGTTTCTGCACAACTTCACTGGAATGCTTGGCTGAAGTTTTACACTTACAGTAGGCAGGGCTGACAAAAAAAAAAAAAAAAAAAGTGTTATTTTGGTAAAGTTGGCCCCAAACAATCTGGCAGATTTGTGAGGTCTTCTGTCCTAGCTTTGGTTCTGAACAGGCATGATATGGTCACACAAGTGTTACTTTTGGGCATTGGCTGGCAAAAAAAGTGCTGACAGCCCCAACACCATCTCATCCTGAGGGAAGGAACAAAAAAAGCGGACATGTTTTTCTAGCAAGCCCAATCACTGGAGAGAAGGGCCTTTTTGCAAGGGATATGTACCAAAGACGGATGGTTGCCCGATTGGATTTAAGTTAACTTTAGTTGACAAGTACCCAGTCTTATCTGTTAGGGCCGGTTCACACAGCGAGCCGCGGCGAGGCGTCTCAGACTTACCTCGCCGCGACTTGCGGGGAGCTCAGCGGCGACTTGCAGAGGACTTCTGCATAGAAGTCAATGCAAGTCGCCCCCGAAGTCGCCCCGAAGTAGTACAGGAACCTTTTTTCTGAGTCGGAGCGACTCGAGTCGCTCCTCTCAGAACGGTTCCATAGTACTGAATGGGGGCGACTTGCGGGAGCGAGGCGAGGCGAGCCGTGTCGCCTCGCCTCGCGTCGCAGTGTGAACCGGCCCTTAAGGAAAGACCTTGCTGCAACATTGAGAGAGAACTGGATTGTAACATTAGCTGATACACACACCTGACATTTATATTTCTGTCCCCGGTGTCACCAATAACCAAACAGCCAGTATGACAGGCCTTACTTTAAACCAATTATTTCAGGACACTGTCACCACGCAAGGCACAGAGGCTAAAAGCGGTTTGGTATTCTTGGTCCAAAACACCAGGATTTGACGACTATAACAGAACCGTCACCCTAATCTGCTAGCAGTTTGTTTCTAGGTGTAGACCCAGAGTGAAGCAACCAAGTCCACCATTACATCAAACACAAGCAGAACTATACCCAGAACAGGAAAATAAAATAAAAGGTATGTTCTTTAGCAAGGAATATACACTCCACAATAATTATGCTGCCAACATTAGTGTGTGCTGTAAATTGCCTCCAGCATGGTTCCATTGGATTGCTAAGGCTTTATGTACATGGGATGTTTTTACAACCGCTCCTGAACAATTTAGCTTGGCAGATAGTAACCCACAAACACTTTTTTTATTTTTTTAATGAAAATTAGAAATCTTTTTATTTTATTTTTTTTAAACACACACACACACACACATATACACCTTTTTTAGCTGATCTGTATACCACCGTCAGTGATAAACTGCAGTTTCTCCAGTGCTGAGAGTTCAGGTAGGAGGAGATTTCCACTTCAGCCTGTATACACGCCCACATGTATGATATCAATATGTGAACTGGCTAGCTCTGAACAAGTCATTCTCTCCAGCATAAAAGACACAAATGAGCATGGTCACGTTGGCTACCCTGCCTGTGTTACCCCATCTTTCCCCAGATAGACAGTGCAGGAGGGGAGGATCTGGGTACACAGGATAAAACAGCCTTTATATACACAATGCAGAGGATTAACCCCTTAAAGGCCAAGCTCACCTTTTGTTCTAAATTTCAGCTTCCCTATGTACTAATACAGCATTCCTGTACTTTTTTGCAAAAATAGCAAGGCATTCCATAAAATCTACAGACTCGTACCTTACTGTCCTACATCAATGACGACAAACGTATCTATTGCTTCTGTCTCATCTCCTTACAGACTTTTTTTTTTTTATATAAAGGGAGAAATTGAGCATGTGCAACAAACTTCTTAGTTTAGCTCCTTTTGGTCTACGAAATACAGAACCGATATAAACCAGAGAATATCAAAACGGTAGAAGTACCATTTGATTTTGCCAAGAATTTGGAGAGCCAACTTCCTGTGTAGGAGGGGGGGGGGGGGGGGGGGGTTAGAGGTTTTTGTAATCCATCAGAATTGAAGTAGGCAGGGCTGACAGCACGCGGTATGGGATTCAGAGCCAAAATATACACACAGTGTTGTCATGTCAGAGAGGAAGTTGGGTGCACATAATATTTTTTGGAACATGGGCAGTTATTTTTCTGTACTTGGAGCAAAGGGATAAGACTTAAATCAATGGGGCAGCTCTGCGATACCACTGGCAAAACAGTGCTCCGGCTGAATCTTGGGGGCAGATTTAACCCCCTTTTCGGCCACTAGTGGGAGGGGGGGGGGGGTTAAACCCTCCCGCTAGTGGCCGAATAGCGCTACTAAAAATAGCGCCGCTTTACTGCTGACGCCAGCTCGGTGTGAAAGGGGTCTTAATGTAGGTGCAATAATGCAAAAAAAATAAAAAATAAAAAAAGTGTGAAGGGGGCCTTCGTAAATAGGCCTTGTATGTGAAAGAATGTGACAAATAAGCATACAGCTTTATTTTAAATATAAAATAAGGAAGACCATTTAAGACAGTGGGTACTAAAGTAGAGAATGTTCACTCAGCTCAGTAAAGGAGGTGAAATGCTGCTAGTTTTGAATAGCCAGTGGTAAAAAAACAAAAAAACACCTAACAATAAAACCCACCCGCATACATGCAGAGTTTTCGGATATTCTCTAGACCAGTGGTCTCCAAACTGCAGCCCGGGGGTGGATGTGGCCCTTTGCTTGCCCTATCCCAACATCTGACATCAATGGAGTACTGTTCTCCTCGATAACAGTGGGGCACTAGTCCTCCCATTAAAACCCATGGGGCGCTGATGCCAGGGTATTTTCTACACCCACTGGTCCACAGCCCCCCCCCCCCCCCCCCCCCCAAAAAAACCTGAAAAACAGTAAACTGGCCCTTTGCTTTGTAGGCCCCTGGTCTTGACCAAAGATAGATAGGGGTCGATTTACTAAAACTGCAGTTGTGCACAGAAACCAATCAGCTTCCATGTTTTATTATTAAAGAGCTCAGGTTAGAAGCCGATTGGTTACCACCATGCAGAGCTGTGCCGGATTTTTTTTTACTCTCCAGTTTTAGTAAATCAACCCCATAGTCTCTACCCCTTTAGTAATCAATCCCATAGTTTCACCTTATAAAAAAGTCAATTATTGAAAAGTAGCTTACACGGAATATTCAAAATTGCAAAAAAAAAAAAATATGACATTTTTTATTTTATTTTTTACACACACACACACACGTAGATTAGGGCAATAAAAAGGTATTTCTGTTCATCACAAGCCATGCATACCTGGCCATCAATCTCTTCACAAATATTTCCAGTGGGGAGATTTTTAAACAAATATGCATCATTATGAAGAGTAAAAAGCATACACAAAACTATTCAGTTCAGGAATATTAACCCCTTAACCCCAGCTCTGCAGGGGTTAATGGCTTCCACAATGCACCGGGCTCCTCGAAGTTATTAGTAGGGTCTATTTAGGAGAGGGGGTGGGGGGGCACATCCGCTCTGTGTTCGCTCAGTACTGAAACCTGAACCCCACCATACAGAAATGCCCCGTAGCTGTTCACGCTATTTAACGCTTCCCTCCAATATCCCACTTCCTGCTCTCCCCCTCGTCCAATTCTTCCATCTGGACAAGTCTGCTCTCTGCCCCAATACACTCCATCACCCCGCAGCCTCTTAACACTGAGTCAATTGTGTAACAAACTTGCACCCCCACCCTCCCCCCTCCTGCTTGCTGCTACCCATCAGCACCCTAATGCCCCAATGTTGTTCTTTCCCTCTCCCATGCAAACAAGCAGCAGATAAATCTAATTTACCTTCTAATCTATTTAGCATGCATATCTTGTAATCACCTCCAACAGGCTATCCCGTGTATCCACTGGACTTCCAGGAAATTAGAACTGGTCATTATCTACTTCCCCTGTACCACATTCCTTCAAAATTTACTCCTCTATTCGTTTTTTTTTTTTAAATAAAGCCTTTAAAAATATTTCTAGAGAAATTCTTTAAAAACATTTTTCCCACCCCCCCTTCTCTCCTCTTTGTATTCTTGTGTGCCAAATCTTAAAAAAAAAACAAAAAAAAAAAAAACACACCAACACACAAACCCATCGCACACATTGTGCAGTTTGGCCTTTGACTCCAGCATAGCCGATTCGGATTGGTTGACAGTTTATTGCACTTAAAAGAATAAAATACTCTACCAAGTGGAGCGCTACTAAACAAAAATAAAATTTGAAAAAACAAAAAAAAATAAAGAAAAAATTAAATAAAAGGTTTACAGCTTAATTTGATGGGATTTGCCCAAATGCAGAGGTGCCAAGTATTTTTTTGTCCTAGGACACCATCCAAAGCTTCTACAAAATCCTATGAGGGCAGAAAAAAAAAAAAACAAAAAAAAAAAAAAAACAACACATACACACACCACTCTCCAAGGGTAAACTGGAATAAAACTCTCCGCTCAAATATTTGTGGCTCAAGTAGTATAAAAACAGAACCACATTTCCATCCAAGTTCGCTCACCATGCTCTAATTAAAAGCTAATGAAAAAGCGCCAAAAATATTCTCTTTAATTAGCAAAATCCTGCATCTGTCTCTTGATGTGAGCTCCAGAAGATCCTCTGCATCAGGAGAGACCCGGTGAAGAAAGTCTTGCCATTGGTCACATGACTGGGCCTTAGACCAATGCAGGATTTAGAGTGCAAAAATGTCACATTCCTCTCCATCTTAGCTACAGCATGCAGACTTTTTTTATTACAAATAATAAACTATTTTCATGAGTCAAACCACAGAGCAACTTTTTTAGAAAAAAAAATAAAAAATAATTGCAGCAGGGATCAGGGTAGTATGGCAAATATTTCAGAATCTATAACAGAAGTGAGAGATGCACTGAAATTTCAGCAGCCGAGACTGGTGTGATCAGCATTTTGCCGATGAGGAAAAAAGGTGGCGATTGCGGCATCGAAAAACGCACACGATTTTACTATGCTTATGGTGTTTTTTTTTCCATAGGTCATGTAACTCAAAACATAACATGGGTGCGTTGTTAATGTGTTCATGCTGTGTTTTCTAGTGCATTTTAATGTAGATGTGCTTTTTTTTTTTTACTAAAAATGCAGGATGTTTAACACCACAACGTACCAGTGAGAAGACATTTATAGCAGCATTTAGAAAGGGATACACATTTCTTGCGGGGGGGGGGGAGAAAAAGTGTATTTAAAATCATGATAGATATGAGAGAAATTATATATAAAAAATTTTCGCCAAGTGCATCCAGCATTTTTACTTTTAACACCAAAATGGCCAATCAGTGCACCTCTAATAGAGAGAGAACTATAATCATAAGTAAAAAGGAAATGTAAAGCCAAATATTAACATCCCTCAAAAAGCAAAATCACACACATGATCTACAGTCAACTTTTTGAATTGGATGGGAAGGTTTTTTGCCCTCTTTCGGATTTTTTGGGGAAATTTTCCCTGGAAAAAGAGGTTGTAATTTTAACTCATCCCATAAAAAAAAAAAAAAAAATTTTAAATTGTATATAATAAAATATTAAATAATATTAGAAATAACACCTTCACAGCTCTCTGTATCCATTGAAAACTGTTCTAGCATAAAACACACATGCATAAAAAATATTTGAATAATAGTCCCAACTAGCTGGCCCTTTTTTCCTTTTTTTTTTTATTGCATTTTCAAAGGTCAGACCCTATTCCCATATTTAGATCCAGCCTCAGGAGGGAAAAAAATAAATAAAAATAAAATAAAAAAAATACAGCAAAAAACTAGTTGTGGTGACTTGGCACCTATACTGCTCCCATGAAATGAGCACCACATCCTCTTGTCACTCAATAAATCAGTGTAAGTGTCCGCTCTTCAAGAAAGTGATCCCTGTCACCCCCATGGCGAGTACAGCTGGTGTCAGCTTTCAGAAGGGGAGGGGGGATTACATGGCTTCATAACCAAGAACTACAATGCTACAGATGAAACTGGGCTTCCTATGATGGGGTTCAGAGTGGGCCACAAGTATAAGGAGCATGTAAAGACCGGAGAGCAGTTTAACAGCTGCCCCTGAGGTGTCAATGATCCCAGAAGCCTTTGCACCACCTCCCAAGCCCTAGCTAGTGTGAAATTACACAGGGCTCACAGGCATACTTCCTGGGCCAAATGCATGCCATATGGAAGCCAGAACAGATTCAGCATGAGGCCAATTCAGCTGTGCCACAGAGCTTACTCTTCAAAATCAGGAGGTGCCATCTTCCAACAGAAAAAAAAAAAAAAAAAATAAAAAAAAAAAAAAGGAAGAAGCAAAAATAGATCTCGGACCCATTAGCTGGTAAAAGTAGCAAAAACAAACTCCGCAAAAAAATAAAAAATAAATCCAAATCCATTATCGTGACCTAAGGTACCCATTACAAGTATGCCTCCAGCTAATTCCATCAGAATAAGTTACCACAAATATTCAGCTGTCTGCCGTGCAAAAATCCGCAGGAAAAAAAAAAAAAAAAAGCGAATGTTTGGGAAACAGGCTGGACCTTTCACAATCTGGGCTTTGCAAAGAAATTTTAGGCTATGAAAACTATAAACATTTACCCCACTGGGAAAGGGAGGGATGACGGCCATTTTGTAACCTCAACCAAGCCAAATTAAATCAACCACAGAAGTTTGAGTGGTGCGATTTTCCATAGAGATTTACACCAAAAGTAACACATTCTGAGCAGGCAGGAGAGAGCTGCTAAAGGAATTAAAGTGTTTTTTTTTTTTTGTTTTTTGTTTAAAAAAAACTGCAGAAATCTGCCTAATGCGGTTGCACGGGCATTCCAACGATCGCTGGTCTGTCTGCAAAAAAAGGTAGCGCACTCAGGAAGGGTTAAAGAAAACAGAGAAAGTTATGAGCGCAGCTGGATTTTACTGCATGGGAATCATAATTAAGGACCCCCCCCCCCCTTCAGCCCCCACCTCATGCATACGCTCACAGCCCCCCTCCAAGACGCTCATTCCCCAAAATAATACGAGCCAGATGTGCCCTTGCAGCTGTCTGAGCGTGTAGCGGTGACCAATATAGGGGAGATTAACCCCCTGCGCTTCAGCTTCCAGCAACCATTTCAGATTACTGCAAAGCCTAAGCAAATAGGATATAGATTTCTGCTCTCAGAGGGGTTCAAAGTACACAAAAAAAAAAAAAAACTAGCTATTTAGGAAACAAAACTGGCAATTGTTTTCAATATGAGAAACAGATAAGATTGTGGTTACACACTCAGTGCCTAGGCACGCCATGGCTGGCCAACTTTGAGAACCAAAAGTCACAGTGGGACAAGACAGATCTGTAGAACGCCATCGGTTCCAATGCATTTCCCCAATCCCTCGGTCTTTGAGTTGGTTACACCGAAATCAAGCCTGAGATTGAGACAAGTTAAACATTCATAAGACAAACTGAATTACAGTTTAGAGCAGTCATGTTCTACCAGGGCTCAGTGAAACGCCAAGGCCCCTGCCACACGGGGCAGACTTGTCCATTTACATCTGCTGCTCCATAGAGGGTCCGCCCAGAAAAACTGACCGGAAGGCCCAAAATCAGTCCACATTTGTGAAAGGTGCCTTAGGCAGGATTATTATACAATTTTCTTTGCTTCAACCCCTGGTCGAAAGAAAATTGCTTGATTCCCATATCAAAAACAGCCAAGTGTTGATGGGGGAAAACTGCTCCTGCAGTGCTACTGTGTTCTGCCGGCAGGGAGCACAGAGAGCTTTCCACACAGAGGATATAATCATCACTGCCAACAGCAATCAGGTGAAAAAACCCAACAAGCTAGATGGATCGACTTTAGTACAACCAGCCTGTCAATAGACAAATCAAAATCAGGCCAGTTCAACAGCGATCAGTCTATGGCCAGCTGAAGGTTCCTCCAAAAAGGTCACTAGGGTTTCCTTGAGCTGTGGTTGGCTGAACTTCATTTGATGAATTTTGCACACAGTTCCAACATTTAGTAGAGCAAGCTACATGACATTCAATATCTTTTGAGCTGTCTGTAAAAGGGGGTATTTTGCCCACCACTTAAAAAAGGAGCCAGTCTTTCCCCTTTCCCGCCACTTTAAGGGGGCATTCTTTCCCAATCAACAACATTGGTGGGTCGGTGGGAAAGGCAGTTTAGAGAATGTTTGTACCATCGCCAACCTTGCCTGTTCTGGTAAAAAAAAAAAGTAGCTTTGCAAGTCAGCAAATAACTCTCGTAGTTTTTGTCCCTTTTTCCAAATCTCTACCCAACTTTTTGTACCAGGACCTCACTATGGTTTTTCAATACAGCATGGATATATAAATCTGGATCAGCTTTCTGGTACAAAAATAAGAATTCAGACCTTACAGGGAAGTTAATTACGTACACAAACCAGAGAGATCCAGCAGCGGAATAGGCGAAATATTACAAAAGGAGGGAGAACTGCTCCTTTGCCAGAGAACACAGTCATTAAATTATGGAATTATAGAGGAGGCCAATATAGCAAAGTTCAGAGCATACGATGTGGGGCAGACGGGCTGCTGTGGAAGCCAAGATTTTACAAAGGTTAAAAGAAGAAAAAAAGGACACCGTGTCGTCAGGCGTGAGACGCTACCTGAGCACTAAGGCCCATTGTGGCCGCTGTCATTGTGAGTGTAGTGAGGGTTCTGAGGGGCTGTCAGGGAAGGATTTTTTTTTTTTTTTTTTAAAGGAAGGGGGGAGTTCTCCTGCAGGCTCTGAATCCTGCTCAGCTGGTTTCATGGTCTGCGCTGTGTATTGTGAGAATGAATAGCTCCTTTCAGGCTGTGAGACAAGAAGCTGTGTGCACAGCCCAGGGAGGGGGGGAGAGGGGGGTACGCTGCAGATCATTGCCCCATTAACCCTTAGTTGGTCAAATTCCTATACTGCAAGCATGGAAGCACAATAGACCCTACACAAAAAAGGAAATCTAAATATCAGTTTCTAAAACTGATAAAAAAAAAAAAAAAAAAACAACACAGAAGAGGGGAGTCGGCTGCTATCCAAAGTTAAAACTGGACACACAAGTAAACAAAATACTAAACTAGTCGAACTCCAGTAAAGCCGTAAAAAGAAGATGCCAACGAGTCCTGCACATTACAGCAGCCATCTTTAAGTTTGAGGAGCATGAATCGAGATCTATGGAGGGCTGTACACAGGATGCAGAAGTGACACACTCACTTAAGGCTATGCAGTGCTGTGAAATTCCACATGTCAGGGAGGGAGAGGGCGGAGGGTGCAAGAACACAGACCCCTTTCAGTCTGTAGAAAACACAAACCAGGAGCACAGCCTAGGTGGAGCGAAGAAGGGGAGGAACACGAGGGGGATAACAAGGACAAAAAAAAAAAAATACCACATACAAACTCCCCATCTGCTCTCGATAACCAGCCACGTCTGACACACTAAACCTACCCTGCAAAGCTTCGAAGGCCAAGTATTGCCAACAGTGCGACACCCAATCTCGGCCTGGGCCCTCAGAATTGGCAGAAGTTTGCTTTGCTCTGGAAGATTTGGGAGTTTAAAATTTTTTTTAAGCTTTTAGAGTTTTACTGATGGTTCATACACCAATAAAAAGGTCATCAGAAAAAGCTTCAAGGTTCTACAAGTATATAGGTCCTTCCGGCATGCCAAGTACCACTTGAACTGAACGCTATTCAATCGTGTTTGTTTATTTTTTAATTTTTTTAAAGTGCACACCAAATACTTTAGTTTTGAATAACGTGGAGAAAAATTAGAATCTTGATTAGGTTGTACTGTGATCTGAGGCTCCTTTTGGAGAGATTTCCCCCTCTTTAAATATAGCAGTGACTATGGTTTCATCAGACAGGAAGTGAAGGGAAATTTCTAGCAGCAACAAACAGATTGGAAAAAAAATAAAAAAATAAAATAAAAGTCTAGCAAGCCCAAGACAAAAAATTTGACAGTAAAACCAAAAGGACTGTACACCCCTTCTCCCAACAACCTAACGTCCCAAGGTGCAGGGCTAAGCTGCTAGCCCAATATTGGCCAGTCTGTTGCATGGTAAATATAAATAAGCCACTAGTTACATACAGAGCCCACTTCACCTTATGGCGAGTAGGCCAACCAGTGCAGACAAACATTAGGAGTTGTGGCCGGCTACATTAGAACATTCTAGGAGGACGACTTCTATAACTCAAAAAGGATGCTGGCATATAGAGATGGCACTCACAAAAACATCCCTTTAGGTCTAAAGAATGCCCATTATTAAAATGCAATGTTTAGTTACAAGCAGAGGTTAATACAGGGCACTACCACTGTGGAATTCAATTAACTTCCACAGTCCTCATACAAAAAACTAAAGTCCCTCTCATCAATGGCATGTCACATTTAGGTTTCTGAAAACTGGCTTGGTTTCTAGAGGGGAGTTACAGCAGCAGAAATTTCAGTTTGAAAACATTTTCAACAGAAATAACCTTCAGTGTGTGTTTTACATGCCATATCCAAAAAAAAAAATAAGTCCCCAAATAAATGCAACCAGTGTAGACCATTAATCTCAGAACATCTCCTACAGCTGATGCCAACACTAACCTTCAAGATATGGCGTAAAATGTAATAAGTTATCACGTGATAAATGCAGATCATGCGATTCTAGCAGTGAAAATCCCATCATAAAAATGCAGTTTTCTACCCCATTCAGCACCAGTAAATTGGCAAAGTAAACGGATCCACTTGTTAGAGACCCATGAGTACTTCCCTTCCATAGCACTGTTGGTGCGCGCACACACACACACACACACAATACTAAGTTTGGGATAATTGCTACTATAACAAGAATAATCCACAAAGCAAACCTTCTCCACACTCAGTTTCCTGAACATTGTTTACCAAAGTTTGGAGAACTGCCAACACCCGACTGACTGCTCTTCTACGTGGGTGCTCCTAAATGCCCACCATTTTGGTTTTCATGGTTGAACTGCAAAAGTACTTTGTGACCATTATTTGTGTTCATTTCTTGGGCAATCAGCTGGAAGAGGGATGGGCGATAGAGAGGATGCCTAGTGAAATCCATTCATGTCCTGACACCATTGTTTTGGTTGACATCTTCGCTAAGCATCTCAATACCCAGACAAAAGCATACCTGCCTCCTGTACCCTGAGAAGGCCGCCATTTTACGTGGTTAACAGAAGTGGGATGGAATGTGGCCTGTCAGTTTGAGATTCAACTCATGTTACTAGACAGAAAAGTTTTCCACTTAGCTACACATGAGGCAAGCCAGAGCTATTAAAAAAAAACAAACAAACAAACAAACAAAAAAACAAACAAAAAAAAACAAACCCACACCACGTATTACAGCCATCACATTGGGTTTAATACTTTAAATGTTTGCTTTTTACCTACTTGATTTTTTGATGTCCGGTCGATCATGCTTTATGTACAACTGGTACAGAATATATTCATGTTGTAACGCGCTGAGCAAACTGTTGGTGCTATATAAAACCTGTATAATAATAATATGCCGATTCTGCATTAACAGGTCTATCAGATAGGCTGCCTAATGGCCAGCTAATGTCATCCTACTCTTTGAGAGTCAACATTGCAGCTTGTTTGGGTTAGTGTAGTCAGCTTGCAAACCAGTGCTGTTATGGTCTAGGGTAGGGTAGGGTTTATCTACACTTTAATGTACTACAAAAAACCCAAACTGAGCATGTGCAGAGTGTCCCCAGGTGTCAGTACTATCAGGAGATGGATTGGGGAGGATCAGAG
The DNA here is from genome assembly GCF_037356315.1 of Lithobates pipiens. Taxonomy (NCBI): domain Eukaryota; kingdom Metazoa; phylum Chordata; class Amphibia; order Anura; family Ranidae; genus Lithobates; species Lithobates pipiens. The sequence continues at coordinate 539,486,488 of NW_027507903.1, forward strand.
TAGACCGAATCAGAACAGCCTTTTTACACAATGCAAAGAATAAACCCTTCAGGTTCCACAGTGAGTATAACAAGCATACTGCAAATACAGACCGATTTTACTGTTATGGATTTAGTAACTAAGATATTTCACATGGCTTTATTTGTTCATTGGGCTACAGTAGATGCAACAAATACAAAAACACATACATACACACACACACACACACACACACACACACACGTTCTGAGCACCCTCCCCTAAAATTCTACATATAGTGCCTGCACCACGTGTCAGGGTCATCAGGAGAATCGGTCATAAAAGGACATACTGTAGCTTGAACTGAAGGGTGTAAAAAGTGCATCTGTGCTTAAAGCAGACCATAGTTGGATGGCATGTCAAAAGAATTCCCAGAAACCTCAAACAAACGCAGTTTGAAAGATCACACTTGCCGTCAAAATTTTATTTTGGAATGAATGGACCTTACCAAACAAATCACATTACGCTGTTAGAAATTCATGCAAGAATTTCACATCCTGCGCCTTCAAGTTTTCTTTTCACTGCGGTCAGTGGTGGCTTTTTTTTGGGGTGGGGGGGGGGGGTGTAGCCCCTCCCACTGTCTCCTGGTTGGTCCGACACTAACCCCATTGGCAGCTTCCAGAGTGCTGCTCCTCCCCTCCTCCTAGGTGTCCAATAGGATCACCTGTCCTTTCAGCCAATTGGTTGATGGGTCTCAAAACCTGCTTCCCGGTTGGCCAGGAGGAGGATCAGTGTTATGAATATTCGCTATTTTAACACCTGGGTGGGCTCCATTTGTATTCTGTGCCCCAAGCCCAACCCATTTTCAAGCTATAATCAGGCGCTTCAAACTGCACCCCCCCCCCCTATAATTCATGCATCAGGTGTCCTGTAAGCAGCGGGACGCATGGATAGGGGGGCGATGCCCATAATAGACGAACTCCCACTGACTGCGGTTGAAAATAAATGTTGATTTGACCCCACAAAAAAAAAAAAAAAAAATAATAAAATAAAAAAAAAGAACAAAACTTTTCTTAGCATTCTTTTCCTAAGAATTGTCATTAAAGAGTCTAACCATATATGGCCAGCTTTAGTCCAACACCAAGCCACTCATTGGATCCTTCAGCTTGACCAGTTAAAGCCTCGTTAAAAATAACCAACATGTTATACTTACCTGCTCTGTACAAATCTACTGTACAGAGCAGTCCGGATCCTTCTCAGGTCCTCCAGTCTCTCCTGGCCCTTCCCTCCTATTGAGTGTCCCCACAGCAAGCAGCTTGTTATGGTGTCACCCGAGCCGGGTCACAGCTCTGTGTCCTTTCCAACATGGAGCCATGGCCTGGCTCTGCCTCCACTCCCAATCATTGGCTCACCGATTTTGACAGCAGCGTGAGCCAATCGCGCAGCTCTGCAGAGACTCCTGCAAAAATCACTGGATCGAGAAGAGGGCCCGCTACACACAAGTGATTTAACCACTTTAACTCCTCCCCAACCTGCATACGTATGCATGTTTCAGCGATGTTGTGACAGATGGAGAACATGCTTCTTTAAGCAAAATCTAGTTTAAAATGTTGCGATACACTTTAGCCAACTTATTTTCAATAGAGATCGCATCATGACTACTGAAAAATTTGTCCCGGGAATGTGTGCAGCCCATGATTAGTGTGACTTTTTCCCCTTAAAAAAAAAAAACAAAACAAACAAACATGTCATACTTACCTGCTCTTTATAATGGTTTTGCAGAGAGCAGCCCTGATCATCTCTTTCTGGTGTCCCCCACCGGCGCTCCTGGCTCCTTTGCCCTCCCGAGTGCCTGTGAGGAAGGAGCAGGGCTGAGCAGCATTGTGTGCATCTATGGATATACACAGTGTGCGGCTTGGGATCGAGTCTGCACGAGTGCTCTATCAAGCCGCACACCATCTATAGACACATACAATGGAGCTCGGCCCCACTTCCTTCCCACAGGCTGTGATTGACAGCAGCAGGAGCCAATAGCTCCCACCGCTATCAATCTGCCCAGCAAGGAAGGAGAGAGCTTCTGTTCTAGAAGAAACAAAATCTCAGTTAACGTGGTTGTCATTCGGGAAAAGTCCACTTACTCCAAAATCAAGAAATTTGTCATTTCATCAAAATGTACTGATGAGATTTTTCATACGAACATTTGAGCAAAAATCTTCTAGTGTATGGCCAGCTTTAGACAGAGGGCAAAGAAAAATAAAATACCGAAACCTGTTTATTTTTTTATTTTTATCTTCCTCTACTCCAAAATGAAAAAGTTTTGGCTTTGGATACAAGTTGTTGGGTATGAAATGCAGCACACTTTACAGTCATTCGTGCTAGTGCTGGATATATTATCTTTGCTGATAACCAAATCTCTTCAGTTATATTGCTTCGGATATAGCACTTGTCTTAAGAGGAGAGCCTCTCGATAAGATGTGCAGCATTACAGGCCATGTCCCATGGGCAGAGGGGCTGAATTCAGGCCCGTGTAGTTGTACTGGGTGATTCTGGGAAAGGATTAGGATGTTTTTCTGCATGCAGCCTGAGGCCCCTCTCCAGCTGAGACTTGTCCCCACCTCCCATCCGGAAAAGAGCTCTGTAAGCAAGGGAAGGGTGTTCCACTCCAACTACTCAGTGTTCTGTTAGGACACTAAAATATTCAGCATTCGTACTTCTGGAATTCAGACTTTTTTTTTTTTTTTTTTACAATAAACTTAAATTTGGAACTTCCATCCTACGTTTTGTTGCCCGTCAAGCATCAAAATGAAGAGTGCATTATAAAAAAGTAAAAATTGCTAAATAAAAAAAAAAAAAAAAAAAAAAAAAAAGTAAACCTCCAAAAAATAAAATATAGGGGGACCCAAATATTAATGCATGCTAACCAAATTTTACACAAAGGACTCATTTATTGGCATGCAAATACCACATACTTAAAGAACAAACAGATTCTACGGAGCTGTTTGCACAAGTAAGTTTCTGACTACGTTCCAAACTGCAACAAGTCTCCAGGGTGGAATTAAGTGTCATGTCGGATGCGAAGAGCGATTAGATTATATGGAGATTCTTCCTGGATTATCCAAGGTCAGCATATATAGGGGGGAAAAGAAAAACATACAGAAAGCACTTAACCGTACAATATAGTCCCATCTATAGAACAGATGCGCCATATGCACGGAAACATCTACCGCCCTACAATGGAAGGTTAGACACACACACACACTTAAAGAGGTTGTAAACATCTGGGGGGACAAAAAATAAATAAAAAAATAAACCATAATTAGCCAGTATTCATACTAGCTCATTATGACCCACTTACCTTAAAACAAAGCTGGTACAGCAGCACACACACACACACACACACACACACACACACACACACCTGTCACTGCCGACCTCTTTCTTGGAGCTTCTTTATTATATCTGGTGTCCATGGCAGGACTTATGCCCCAAGCACCAGATAAAGAAAGAAGAGGAAGCAAAGGGCTGCATCCAGCCCCAAAGCCTCAGTTTGGAGACCAGGGTGCTAACAGTTTCCTCTCCAACCTTAGGGCTCATTTACACTGGAGGATGGGGGCATAAACCACCATAGTTGACCCACCCAGCTGCTACCCACTTTTGCTGCAGAGGCAGTGGTCGGGAGTATACATATGTCATGGCTGCAATGATTTGCTTCACAGCCACAGCAGGGATTATACCCCGCCGCTTTCGGTGGCCATAGAGCCCATTAAAGCAATTGGGGCTGCTCTGCAAACTCCCCACGACTGCATGCAAGCCACACTGTTTCAATCAAGGGATTAAAAGCAGGAAACTTCTTCATTGCCTGTCAAATAATCTGAAGAGAGAACCAAACAGGCTCGCTCTTCATAGAGCAAAGCTTGTGTGAATGAGCACTTAGTTTGCTGATTGTATAGTGCATGAGCAGCAAAATAAGGTAATCGTCTGCTCTCCTCTAATTGGCATTTTCACACACAAAAAATGTGGTATGCCAGTAGTGATCAATTCCCAAAGATGGCACAACACTTCAAAATGTAAAATTTGTGCAATCGGTTTCTACTACAGATACATGTAGCAATCAAATGAGATTAACTACAGGCTATGGTATTCCCCACTGCCAAAATTCACCCATGTACACACACACCAATATAAGAAAAAAAGTTAGATGCATTTAGGCTGGCCTCCTGACTTTTTTTTTCAGTCCTGGTAAAACCATCCTAAAAAAATACTCGCCAATAGGGAGGGCCATTCACACACACACACACACACACACACACACACACACAGTAGGTTTTTGAGAACTCAGGAACATGCTTTACAAAAATGCATTTAAAATAAATTCTATATATCTATATAAAGTATCTCTGAAGGTATGGCTGATCACTGCAGCATTGCTAAACTGCATAAGTATTCACCCCCTCCCCCCTTTGGCATTTTTCAGGATTTGTTGCATCACAACCTGGAAGTAACATGGATTGTTGAGAATTTGCATCATTTAATTTACAAACTTTGTGTCACAATAAAAATAAACATCTTCCAACAAATAGGATAACACAGAAAGTCAGTGTGCATAACTATTCACCCCCCTGAAGACAATACTTTGTAGAGTGACCTTTTGCGGCTATCACAGGTCTAAGTCACTTTGGATAAGTCTCTATGAGCTTGCTACATCTTACCACTGGGATTCTTGCCCATTCCTCCTTGGAAAACTGCCCCAGCTCCTTCAAGTTGGATGGTTTGCATTTGAACAGCAATCCTTAAGTCTGACCACAGATTTTCTATTGGATTGAGGTCTGGGCTTTGACTAGGCCATGCCAACACATTTACATGTTTCCAGTTAAACCACTCAAGTGTTGCTTTAGCAGTGTGTTTGGGGGTCATTGTCTTGGAAGTCGAACACCTAAAAATCACACAGTGGTACAGGTTTTGCTCACTCAAGAATATCCCTGTATTTAGCACCATCCATCTTTCCCTCAACTCTGACCAGTTTCCCAGTCCTGACTGCTGAAAGACATCCCCACAGCATGATGCTGCCACCACCATGTTTCATTGTGGATGGCGTTCTTTGGGTGATGTGTTAGGTTTGTGCCAGACATAGCATTTCTTTGATGGCCAAAACGTTCAATGTTAGTCTCAGACCACAGCACCTTCCACTATACATTTTGGGAGTCTCCCACATGCCTTTTTGCAAACTTAAAAATGTGCCATTTTGTTTTTTTGCTCAACGTAATGCCTTTTTTCTGACTACTCTGCCATAAAACACAACTCTATGGAGCGTACAGCTTATTGTTGTCCTACATACAGATAATCCAGTTTCTGTTGTGGAACTCTGCAGCTCCTGCAGAGTTACCCATTTAGTTTTGCTGTAACCCGTTCGGTTTACTGTTGTCATCTGTGCAACCCAACCCTGACTTGTACTTAACATTGTCCCTTATTTGTTTGGAGAGTTCCTTGGTCTTCATGGCAGTGTTTGGTTAGTGGTGCCTCTTGCTTAGGTGTTGCAGCCTCTGGGGCCTTTCAAAAAGGTGTGTATACGTAAAAGACAGATCATGTGACACTTATAATGCACACAGGTAGATGACATTGCACTAATTATGTGACTTCTGAAGGTAAATGGTTGCACCAGAGCTTTTTATGGACTTCATAACAAAAGGGGGTGAATACATACGCACATGATAGAGAGATAGACACACATGTACACACTTCACCAAATTAGACTATTGTGTGCTGATCCATCACATATAATTCAGGAAAAATAAATAATAAAAAAAAAAAATTTAAATAAAAGAAAAAAAAAAAAAGTCCCTCCATCTGTATGAGCAATTCTACAACGCAAACCTACATGACAGTTTAGGCTCGTTCACACTGCCATAACTTGGGATCAGACTTGAGACCCCAAAGCTGGATACACACTATCCAAATTTTCTGTAGATTTTTACCTTCAGATTTACCAAAACCATATAAATGAGGTCAAACCTTAGGAGTTTCAATTTGTATGCAATCAGGCAGGCCCTTGCACTACATGGTTTTGGTAAACCCGACAAACTTTCTATAGTGTATATGGGGTCTTAGTCACGCGACATGTGAAATCCCATGTCAGCCAATGAGAGATTCCTTAATTAGCACTACTAAAGTCAATCCGACTGTAGAAAAAGGTTCCTGTACTACTTCAAAGCGACAAGTCGCTAACAAATCACTAGGATGTCACCTGGCAAAGTCACACAACTTTCAGGTCATGACAGTGTGAACCGAGCCTGAATATTAGCAGTATTTACCTTTTATATCAGAACAGCCTAGGTAACAATGAGAAACAGATAAATTTTCCCTCCCCCCCCAACACAAGTGATTGATTCAAGAGCTGGTGAGAGTGAATGGAATATGGGTCTTCTAGCCGTCATACACAAATAAAATGACAGACCGACATTACAGGTTACAGTCATATTGCGCAAACTTCAATGAATCCCCTTCAGCTTTGGTTCACACTGACAGCGGGATCGAAATTGTGTAAGTTCAGCCAAACACGCACGATTTCATTCCCAGGTCAGTCCGACTTTGGGGGCGATTCCTGCACAGATGTCTAAGAAAACAATTGCACACTGAAGTCGCCAAAAGTAATACAGAAACACGTCACATCGTATCAACGTGAACCTAGGCTTGGGCCCCTTCCACACAGGGACTGATCGGGTACCTCTGTCAGTTTCAGGCAGACAAAAATCAGACCAATAAAATTGCCCTCTATGGAGCAGCAGATCCTTAGATTAATGAATGAGGACCTACTTACAGAATTCCAGGTATGGATATTTTTTACATAAATGCATTGACTCAAGTTGGACCAATGCAAGTATGTATACAACTATACCTGGCTGATGAATCCTGAAGCTGGAAATCCAAGGTAGACAACGCTACCCCAGTGATCTCCAATTGTTCAGAAGCCCATGCCGAGTAACCAGTCTGATGCACTGAATTCAGGTGGTCAGCAGCTCACCACGGGTGCCAGAGAAGACTTTGTATTTTCTAAATGAATGCAAAGTGTTCCATGATTGAAGAGGTGGAGAGTGGCAGTGACATCACACTTCACAACATCCAATCAGAGAATGCTTTGCATTAAAGGAGGAGGAGGATGTAAAATCTGCAATCCCTAGGGTGCTTTTCATCTATTGCAATTTAATTACCTTTTAGCAAGCATTACATAGGCTATTCTGGCTTGATTAGACTATTACTTTATTGTCATACTTTTAAAAATGTGGTCTTCTGGGATAAGGGGTGCCATCTTTAGTACTGTAATCTCGAGTCTGTAGATTACAATTTCCACCCGTTCATGTTTCTCACCATAATCTCACGCATGCGCGATCTGACATCACTGCACTACCACTAATACCTGGCATGTTCCAATGTTTTTATATATACCCGTTCGGGGTATACATGCCTGTCAGTCCTGCTCCAGCTCTGGGATGCAGTAGGTTTACTCCCCATGTGACGTCACGCTGTCACATGGACAGTTCCAAGATGCAGGAGAAACTCTGCAGTCTCGCGAGGAGAGGGCAGTCAGCGATGTGCTGCTGGGAGAAGAAATCCCATTCATGGCACCCTGTCAATGGACAAACCTCACAGAGCATGCCGTAAATGAGGGGAAGGAAAGCGCATGCGCCAGTTACGTCAGTACACACAACAGGACTGATTACAGAAAAATTAAGCAATTAGTGTTTTTTTTTTTTTAATGAGGATTACCATACAGAAAAATTGTGTGGGAGGGTTTACAGCCACTTTAAGTTTGACCATAAGCAAGCAGATCTGTGCATCAATTTAGAAAGTTTGGACATGCACGCGTCTGGCCAAACTTGCAGGATTCAGGCACTTTTTGCACCAAAAGCTACAAACTGCCTTGGGACAGTACTGAAAAACCTGCGTGATGAGCTCATACAATAGCAGATCCGGTCCTGGTTTACATTTACTGCTATTTAGACAGCCCATGAACCATATTCCAAAACTTTGAACAATATACCAGTCATGGTTAGGGCTACCATGGCCAAAGGCAGCTCCCAGAACCTAAACACTGTATATTGACCTTTAAAGAAATGTCTGAAGCTCTGCAGGATGCCACTGCTGAAATCATTCTGAAAATGTTAGTTGCCTGGCTATTCTGCTGGTCCAGAGACTTCAATACTTAGTCACTAGACTGGTGGGATATGGTGAGGACAGAGAAAAAAATAAATAAATTATATATTATATTATATTATATTATATTATATTATATTATACACACACAAGTTAAAAAAATAAAATTAAAATAAAGTTGGATTAAAATTTTCTTTAGCATTTGTAAAAGATGCAGGAGACAGGGACAAAGAAATAATTGTTTCAGCAAGTTCACACCACTGCAGTGTTGGTGTGCACAAAATATTAGAAGACCAGCATGATGCGTTGCAACAGAACCCTACACAACCAAATAGGTAGCACAACACATGCTGCTAGTGTAAATAGGCCCCAACACGCCATCAATCCCTGGGCCGCTCCACCATGCTACATTCCAAGAGAAGCCACAAATCACAAAAAGTGATTCAAACACGCCAATATTAGTCTCAATATTCCGCTATCCGCAGATTATATTTATATCTCAGGGCTATGTTTATACAGTGCGATACACTCAATTCCCATATTCAATTCCACCTACGCATAAGAGAAGTAAACATAAACCTCACAAATTATGTACGGTTTGACATTCCATGATGCTGTTGACTTGCTGGATAACAGATAATGGCCAGAGACAAAAACCCCTACACCAATAGGGAGGTACATAAATATAAAAGTAAATATTAGGCATAATCATGGTTGTCACTTCGCCTAGAAACAGGTGCAACTTGTCTCAATCTCAACTCAGATTGCTGAGCCTAAAGTAACAATAGGGTCCTGTTTGTATAAATGTGGACCCTGTATACGCTGCCACCCCCTGCACTTATTCACTTAACACCTATTGTTCCGTGCAAACAGGAGGTCTGTGTCCGCCCCGCCCCCCATCCCCCAATTAGCAGCAATGTTATTTCTGTAACACAGAACCAACAGCAACAGGAGACCTGTGCCCAGGATACGCACACAGGAAGGGAACTCTGATAAGAGAAGGCACATTATGGAAGGGGTGGGCCCCAAGAGCTGACCGTTCAACACCATGCTTGTTAATGCCACATATTTCTATAGACTTCAGCTCCAGTGACTTGAGAGGGCACAAATCCAGACATAAGCATTGTGCCACAGAAAAGTCTGCATTGGTGTTTATACACTGAATGTCACACAGGCCAACGAAGAAAGAAAAATGACCGATAGGAAGGAAAGAGGAAAGGAAATTGTACCTAGGAAGGAAGAGCCTGATAAACGAGCAGCATGACCCAGAACATTCAACTATGGATAAAGTACAACAGAACAGGAACCGGTTAGGAGCATGGACCTTACAGATGTCTCGCTTTATTGAGGATCAATATTCAAGGTGTCCCAAAAGTGTGGATCTATGCGCAAATAAAAAAAAAAAAAAAAAAAAAAAAAAAGCGATCAAAGTTTAATTGCTGTAAATGTTCAAAATAGTCAGGCCTGGCATTCGCGACCCTTGTGTATATGCTGAATAACAGACCGTTGAACATTTTTTAATGTAGCAGAACTGATGTTGTTACATGCAAAGATGATTTCCTCTTTCAGAGCAACAATTGTTCTGGGACAATTACTATAGACTACTGACTTCATAACACTTTTTCTTTGGGGTCAAGTCTGGAGGCCATTCAACTGGGCCTCGCCTTCCAATCCAACTGAATGGAAAAAAAAATAAAAAAAATAAAAAAAAACAAACACACACACACACACACACACACACACACACACACACCAACTTCTCACCACAATAGCAGTGGCATGGTGTTGCCGAAACCACATTCTATCAGAAGTAGACATCCATATAGAGGTTCCTCTCATTCAGACCACATGACTGAACGAGTAAAATCTAAGGGCTGCCCCCCATACACACTAACCACAACAAATCTCCCAATGCTTGCTACTGTATTATAATAGCTGGCACCACGGCTGCCACAATACTTAAAACAGCAACTTCCGTTTGTTCAGCTGAACAGTGACTGCAGCTAATCATTTCTTCCTTCTATTTCTCAATTGAAGCTGGTTAATCTGGGTGGTAGTGGCAGGGCCACCCATGGCTTGAAACTTGACTGACGCAACAGGAATTGGCCAAAATTTGAGCCGTTTACATCCAGCCCATTTCCCCAAGTTACATTTCTATCAAAAAACAGAAGACAAAAATTTATTTGTGAGCAAAATATCCCTGCCCACACCATAATTCATGGATCAGTTTGAGAATGGCCTTCAGCAATCCAGTTGGGGGCCTATTTCACACCAGGAAAGTACATTGTGCCGGTCAACCCCCACCACTGAGCTGAAATGAGGTTTCCTTACCGTAACCATTAATTCCTTTTTGTTTTAACCACTCAACATTCCATACGCCTATTGGGCTGTGTCGTCATAACCATGCAATTTCTGGACAAGCTGCATGAGGCTGGAATTAATCATTTCTAAATAATTAGATGCCTATGATCCAGGCCTTTGAGACATCCTGCATTTTATTATTGACGGCAGTCAAAAACATAGGGTTCTCCACAGGCCAAAATTAAAATGTACAAATAGGAGATATCGATTCTCAAATCAGGTAAATTAGCCAATTTCAAGTTATAACTGCGCACAACAACAACAACAACAACAACAACATTTATTCATTATGCCGAATAGCTAAATTCTAAATAGCAGGGATGGAGGAATCCCTGTTGGACATTGTATTCAGCAGTTAGCTGGGCTTGCAGCTGATGAATTCCTGAACAGTGGCTACCTCCAAATGGAAGCAGTCACTGTTTGAATGACACCTAGGTCCCCCTTTTTTTTAGCTTGACATTTGTCGAGCCAGCTGGTGTTGCCAAAGCCACCTACAACTCGCATTCCAGCCGTTTCTGGAAAAACTGGCCATAATCTAAACCATGTATGGCCAGCTTAAAGCCCCATACACACTATCAGTTTTCTGTTGAGTTTTCCTTCAGATTTAACAAAATCATGTAGTAGAAGGGCCTGCCTGATTGCATACAAAATGTAAACTCCTAAAGGTTTGACCAAATATGGTTTTGGTAAATCTGAAGGGAAAAAAAAAAAAAAAAAAAAAACGATAGTGTGTATGGGGCTTTAGAGAATTACTGAAATGATGATACATGTGCTAGCTGCTTGGTCTTAATGCTATATATCTGACTCATAACAGCTAGCTGAAGGCAGAACTGTTCGCCTGCAGAGTAGTTCCAGGACAATGGCTTAAAGTATTTGCGACAACTCAACCAGGTAACTAGCATCTTCTGAAAGACATCCCCTTTAAAATGCATTACAAATGTCTTGAGGATATAGACCAGCTATAGGATATAGATTGTTTTCTGAAAGACCAGCTGTTTAGAAGCCCACAGAAGCCAGTCAGAAATCTTCATGTTCCAACACTTTAATGCCGACTTTATCCAAAAGCTCAAAGCTGGATTCTCAACAAGCACAGAGCCATGTCTGTGAGAAGTCGTCATTTCTGAGAGGCAAAAAGGAAACACATGGTGAGGGAAGGGCACAGCTGGTACCAGCAGAGCAGGAGGTGTGGAAAATAGCAGATCTCATACAATTGAGGGAGTGAGAAACGGGACAGCATGAAAACAGACTGAGGTAAAGCCTTGGCAGATGACCACGTTGGAATGGCTCGCGCATGCTTACTTGTATGCAGGAATTGTAATCTCTGCTTGGCACCAAATCGAGCGAGACTTTCACAGCAATGTTTAGGAAGAACTCCAGCCTGCTGAGAAAACAGGGCATTGTTCCCAAATGTTGAAGTGTTAGAACATATCATCTGTGCATCATCTGGGCTTCCAATTACATGGGGTGTATGCAAGGTTTTGCATATCACAGATATACCATGATCTACCTCATTCACTCAACACCGAATTTACCTACCTCCAAAGTTAAAGGCTACTGGTCTTCCGGTTTTAAACTCTGTGGTGAAGGCCATCTCTGCACAGTTTACATCAACAGAGAATCAAACCATCACATTGTTACACTATCATATTTTCTGCCGATTTAAGTCTTCAGATTCACCAAAACCATATAATATGAGGTCAAACCTTAGGCGTTTCAATGTGTATGCAATCAGGCAGGCCCTTGTACTACACGGTTTTGGTAAATCTGAAGACAAAAAAAATAAATAAAAATCAGCAGAAAATCTGATAATGTGTATGGGGGCTTTAAAGTGAAACTTTGCCCATGTAGGATAAAGCAATGGGCTCCATTTAATGATGGCCCAAGAATCATAATTACCCTTCCCTTACTATCCTCCTGCTCTGTTCAGCTGCAGGGATTGGGAGGCAGGGAGCACGTGACCAACATTCCTCCTAATTGACAGTACTGCTGCATGACTACTGCCTGCTCAGGTACCAAGCGCCAACACATTGGAACAGGGACAGAGCTTTCAGCCATGAGGGTCAAGCCACAAATCCCAGCAGCCAAATGGAGTAACGATTGGGTTGAATCAGACAGCAGTAAAGCTTATGCACCCACACCCCACTGTAGCAGATTTACCAAATAGTATCGAGAATGTTGAGCAATGCACCATGGGACTTTTCACCATGAAGTTGAAGACTTGTGACCAAAACCTGGTAAATACCAAAAAGAAAAAAACTGACCGCTCCGGCCGGAGCCGCTGTACCAACGATACAATATCAGTACAGCGCTCTCACCTGTTCTTTTATATGGGGCCCCCCCACCAGAACATTACGTTCCGCATTCTCAGCCATTGGCTGAAAGCACTGATCGGGAGTCGGTCAGCTGCTGGTTTTCCAGGATGCTCATCCGACAGAAGCCGGCCAAGCAAATTTTATCGAACCGGCCAATGTCACTTAGCTTTACTTTTACTATGGGGTCCATTTATTCCCCTCTTCCTGAAAACGTGAATATTTCTAAAGACAGTTACTACTTTTACAATGCTTTTTGCACAATGTTAGAGTACATGGGCCGATATCAGCCAATTCAATAAAAGACGGTTGACATTCTGCCCATGTGTAAGGCAGCTGGCCATTTGGCCAGCCTGTTGGAGGAGCATGCTGGAAGACCAGCAGCTGACCAGCTCTCAGCCAATGACCTGACTGGAGTCCTCTGGCAGGAGGGCTGCCCCCTATCAGAACTGCAAGGGAGGAGATCAATGTACTCATGTTGGATCTTTGGTACAGTGGGGAAAAATACATAGTGTACTAGGATTTAATCTATCCAGAACTTTGGGTTGAAGGGTTAGAATCTGTTTAATGGTTGTGGACTTCCCTCACTTTGTCTCAGTGATGGTGGTCATGGGAGGCAAACAAAAATCATTCAAATAGGGATGCAGCCAGCAGCAGGAATTTGTATTTTTATTTAGGATCTCGTCAGTTTTGTTTTGTGTGCAACTGTAGCCCGCGCACACAGTACGAACAATCTTCACAGTTCTTAACCCAGCCGCCAGCCAAGTGAGCGGACATTTCCTCAATGGGCATAAACAGATTCCACTGGCACACCATCAACAAGTGTTATGAGCAAACTATTTACTCGCCGCAATAAAAAAGGAGTCAAGAACACTGGACATTTAAATAAAGTTATAAAAATAAATAAATAAATGCCAGTAGCTTTGCAGTGAGTTTAACTTTTTGCAATAGCATTTCCCCCCCCCCCCCTCCCCTTTTTCAATGGATTAAAAAAAAAAAAAAAAAAAAAAAAAAAAAAAAAAAGTCAAACCGCTGGAGAGCTGTGTTTGAGCATTTATCAACGTTTGACGTTACAGCGCTTTTAGAGATGAAAAACTCCTCTCAGAACCAACTCGTTTTTAAAGTCAAAAACTGCTGATAACAACCTATATGTGCATGGACATATAGGGTAACATGATGGCGAGTTTGACAAAAAAAATAAAAAATAAAACACACCCCAGAAACAAAACCTGAAGCCAAAAAAACAGCTGCTGTAAAAACTTCCAGTGTGCGCGAGGCCTCAAACTGCTTTTTTTCAGGCTGCTAGGTTAGTAGTCATTACAGCAGCAGCGAAACATCACGCTACGGCAGTGAAAGAATGGTTCTCATAACTCTCGGCGATTGTGTGCCAGTGATATCTCTGTATATGGACAGAATCTGCCATCACTAGTCGTCATTTCACTGCAATACCCATAACGATCTGCACTGCAGCTGTAAGGAGCAGTCTGAACTACACAAGTATTTGGGGAATTCCTCATTTTGGACACATGCAATAACTGGGAAAGATAAAATTGAGATATAACGTGTCACATTATTCCAATTTAATAAGTGGTTTTGAAGCCACATTGAACTGTGCACACGCACAAACATGCTTTCCTTTTTGCAAACAAAAACTCTGCCACAGAATTCGTGTGCTGAACATACAGATACTTTGCAATTAACTTGTCTAAAACTGGCCTAAAAGAAAAAAAAAAAAAAAAAAAGTCTGCCTGGATCCGATTTTGAAAAATATATATATATATGTTTTATATATTGCCTTATGGAAGTTATATAAAATAATGCTGGCATTATCCAACATGGCCTTTAAGCTGCTGCCACACAGACAAAGTTTTACCAATAGTGATAAAAAGTTGAACAATTTTCCAGTACAGACCCCCCCCACACACACACAGATGTAGGAAGAAGACACATTTCAGTTAATTGAGACAGGTACAGGAGTTTAATTAGCTGCCAGCCATATGCGGTGATGGAGTCTTGTTTGGGGTAGGGTTGGAAGGCTTATGAGCCCTCCTCCTGCCCCTCGGGGCAAGGCAATTTGCAATGCACACGGGGAGGGGGAATGCATCATTCCAGTCTGTAGAGGAATTTAATTTGCAACGAGACAATTCACCCTGATCACCTCCCAAAACACAGTACACAATGCTGGCTCATTAACAGCACTCAAGGGTAGCTGAGGGGGCATTTTAAATAATAAAGAGAGAGAGTCAGACAAAAGCAGCGAGGACCCATAATCCTACCAACAGCTCCATTGTCCCCTAACCCCTGTAAATCACTCAAATCTTGCATTGAGGAAAGAGCTGAAATTTGACAAACAGACAAGCTTTACCAATGAAGGTAGACTTTTTATTATTACAATGACCAACAGAAAAAAATGCAAATACAATAAGCATTAGTGAGTCAATATAGAAGACAATAGAAGGGGGGGGGGGGGGCACATTTAATTTACACATACTTTTGTAAAAAATTGAATTTATATACACACACACACATACATCTCTTGCATGTGACAAACACTGAAGAATGATTGTACAGCTTTTATAACCGTGTAAATTTGCTGCCCCCTCAAAATAACGCAACACGCAGTCATTAATGTCTAAACCGCTGGCAACAAAAGTGATTACACCCCTAAGTCCAAACTGGGCCCAATTAGCCATTTTCCCTCCCCAGTGTCATGTGACTCGTAGTGTTACAAGGTCTCAGGTGTGTTAAATTTGGTTTTATCGCTCTCACACCGCTCACTGGAATTTAAACATGGCACCTCATGGCAATGAACTCAGAGGATCTGGGAAAAAAAAAAAAAAAAAAGAAACTGTTGCTCTACAATACATAAAGAAGGCATAGGCTATAAGATTGCCAAGACCCTGAAACTGAGCTGCAACAAGACCATACAGCGGTTTAAGAGGACAGGTGCCACTCAGAACAGGTCTCACCATGTTCGACCAAAGATGTTCGCAGCATCATATCCAGAGGTTGTCTTTGGGACATATGAATCCTGCCAGCATTGCTGCAGAGGTTGAAGGGGTGAGGGGGTCAGCCTGTCAGGGCTCAGACCATACACTGCACACTGAATCAAATTGGTCTGCATGGCTGTTGTCTCAGAAGGAAGCCTCTTCTAAAGATTATCCACAAGAAAGCCTGCAAACAGTTTGCTGAAGACAAGCATACTAAGGACATGGATTACTGAAACCATGTCCTGTGGTCCAATCAGACCAAGATAAACTTATTTGGTTCAGATGGTGTCAAGCATGTGGTGGCAACAAGGTAAGGAGTACAAAGAAAAGTGCGTCTTACCTACAGTCAAGCATGGTGGTGGCAGTGTCATGGTCTGGGGCTGCATGAGTGCTGTCGGTGTTCTTTGAAAAGTGCCCGCGCAGTATGGAAGGACACTTCAACTTTTCCGATCAGCTGGAGTAACATCACCATGGTGCATGCGCACCTCGTAGGAGGTATCTTGATGGGAGATACCATTTCATGGGCACAATTGAAGGCTATGCAAACAGCAGAGGAAGACCGTAGTTGTCAGAATGTGCCTTGCTGTTGTGGGGCGGGTTTAGCATGTGCTGAAGGTACGGTTTTGTGTGTTGCACAGCCGGTTGTGGCTGTGTAGAACGGTGGGTTTTGCCTGTGTGTAAGGGCGGGTTGCAACAGCGAAGGCACAATACGACAACTACAGTCTCCCTCCACTTTTTACTTCGTATTAAATTGGAAATGGTATCTCCCGTCGAAAGATACCTCTTAAGATGTGTGTATGTGCCATGGTGACGTCACACCAGCAGATCAGGAAATCAGCTGGGGTGCCCTTCCATATTGCGCGGGCACTTTGACAGAGGGCACTATTTGATAGAACACCAGCACTGGGGAGCTACAATTCATTGAGAGAATCATAAATGCCAACATGTACTGTGACATAGTGAAGTAGAGCATGATCCCCTCCCTTTGGATACTGGGCTGCAGGGCAGTATTCCAACATAACGACCCCAAACACACCTCCAAGATGACCACTGCCTTTCTAAAGAAGCTGAGGGTAAAGGTGATGGACTAGCCAAGTATGTCCCAGACCTAAACCTTATGGAGCATCCTCAAAACTGGAGGTGGAGGAATGCAAGGTCTCCAACATCCACCAGCTCCGTGATGTCATCATGAAGGAGTGGAAGAGGACTCCAGTGGCAACTTATGAAGCTCTGCTAAACTCCATGCCCAAAGAGGGTTAAGGCAGTGCTGGAAAATAATGGCGGGCACACAAAATATTGACCCAATTTGGTCATTTTCACTTTAGGGGTGTACTCACTTTTGTTGCCAGCGGTTTAGACATTAATGGCTGTGTGTTGAGCGATTTTGAGGGGACAGCAAATTTACACTGTTATACAAGCTGTACACTCACTACTTTGTAGCAAAGTGTCATCACATGAAAAGATAAGATATCTGCAAAAATGTGAATAGTGTACTCACATACACATACATACATACATACATACATACATACTGATCTCGCCTTCATACTTGCTCTACTCTTGATTAAGACAAGAGCACACAAATCCAAGAGAAAAAAAAAGTAACAAAGCCATGTCTGTTTGGGGAAAGGAACAGCTCGTTCATGCTGCTGGCCTTAAAGTGGGCACACAGCCTCCAATCAATGTATCTCAGTCAAAGCGCACTTATGCAGGATGAAACAAGCTGCATGAATTTAAAGTGATATTTTCATGCTTGAATCTGATGCAATGTGTAGGGAGTAGGGGGTAGTGGAGGCTGCCATTTTGAGAGTGAAGGCTTTTTTTTGTTTTCTTAAATATTACTTTTTTTTTTAATAACCAACCATAAACACACACACAGCAATCTGTTTACTTTTAATCGTTCAATGGCTCTGCAATGCCCAAGTAAAAATAGATTAAAAGTCAATATTAAAACAGTATATTCACTGTGCAAAGCATTTCTCCCCCCCCCCCCCCTTTATGTTACTACTACTGATGGCCAGGTTACATCCGGATCAGGGAGCATCCACAATTATGTCACATGACCTTCTGCTTCCCAATTCAAAATGTTCCACGATTTCTCATCCCCAGCCTATAATGCGCATGTGTGCCCATTAAAGATCAGGTGACCTCCTGTGTCACTTGATACAGCACATAATACACATGTCTGCCTTATGTAAAAAAATAAATAAAAAAAAGTTACTTGTCAATCCTCCCAAACATTCGTAGCCCTGGCTGAAATCATAAAAGTCAGGGTGGCTCCAGGGAGACCCTGCATGGTACTGTAGCCACCCTGTAGGTGGAAACAGAGCAATAGATTTTGTTTTCAGATTGTAAGGCCCAAGAGACAAAGGGGGCAGCATTGATAGAAGTGCACAAGGTATGCATGTACACTTCAATGTGTACACACACACACGCCAATTTACCAATCTGTTTTCCGCCACCAGATTAGTAAAATGTGAAAAAAGTGCAATTATAACTCTATAGAAAGGGACCACATTCTGCACCTTGTCTGCAAACAAGGCACACAAAAGGTTTGACAGAACAAATATGAACACACTTGAGTAGTAAAATTGCATCACAGGATTTGAAACCAACATTCAGCAAACAAAGCAATTAAAAGGGGACATAAAATAAAAGTAAGGCACTGCAGTGTACAACGTAGAAAATACAAACAGGAAAAGCACACTGGATGTCAGGGGCTCCAGTGCGACAAATCATACTTTCAGTCACAATGGAAGACATACAGGGCATGCACAAGACTAATTTTATGCTGCTTGGCAAAAAGGTTTGGTGTTCTAGATAGAAGGAAGGATGAAACATTTCAGGCAGGAGAACCCAGTAAAAAGATGCTAAATACTTACCTCAGGGACAAGCAAGACAACCCTTTAGTCCCTTGCAGAGCTAGAGGCATCACCACTATCAGATCCTTCCAGGTATGTAGGTCAGCATTTCCCCCCGGTTGGTATGGCGTTGTCATTCACCGGCTGCCAAATCACTGCCATGTCCTGTAGCAAAAGTAGCACCCAGCCGGCGTCTCACTAAACAATACAACCAAGTACTGAATACTTGTGGTGCTCATTGCTCTTCAAAAGAGCAGACTTGATTTCATGTTAGAAGGTTAAGTATTCAACATCTTCTCTTACAGGGTTCTTTTGCAGATATAAATACGTGAATGTAGACCTGCAACAATACAGGTCAACAAAACACACTAACCAATCAGACTTCACCTTTTATTTGGTTACCAGCAATGGGTAAAAGTGACCACTATAGACAAAAAGACCCACCTTGTTGGACCAGACACACACACAGAGCATTGGGTAGAAAAACTAACCTGTCAAGTTTTATAATCCAAGGGAACCGGTCACAGGAAATGCTCCCATCCAGCACTGGAAAATGGCATTGCCCAGCTTTTGAAAGCAGTGGTAAAAATGCAAAAAGGACACCCCTTCGCATCATAATGCTCAGTGGCATATCCATCCCTGAAACAAGGATCACGCCTGAGATATACCTGCCCCAGCAACAGGCTATGCTTCCAGGATTCTGGCCTTCAGCACTGCATGGGAACCTTGGATAAAGGGCAACATCCAACATA
Organism: Lithobates pipiens; assembly: GCF_037356315.1. Classification (NCBI taxonomy): domain Eukaryota; kingdom Metazoa; phylum Chordata; class Amphibia; order Anura; family Ranidae; genus Lithobates; species Lithobates pipiens. Next base: position 539,505,867 of record NW_027507903.1, read on the forward strand.
ACTGGTTCTGTTTTAGGCTGATGCATGCACACGCGCGCGCGCACACACACACACACACACACACACACGAGAGAGATATTGTCCATAGTGACCAAATGAAAGATGTGAGGATCAACTACAGCCAGAAGCTGAAATCTGAATTCATCTTAGGGGGGGGGAAGACCAAAGCAACCCATAGACAAGTCTAGGATCCCCCCCAATTTCATTTCCTAATCAACACATTTGAGGTGGACAGGAGAATTGTCCTCGCTGAGCTATTGTATTCTGACAGCTGAAAGACTTTCCTGCTGCTAGAATACACTGCTGCCTATAGCAGTTGTACAACCTTCCTGCCCATACATGGAACAATATTCGGTTGGTGGGCCTGCTGAACCGGCTGCATTTTAATCTGTGTATGACTAGCTAGAAGCTTTGGGTGCCAGAATTGACCCCAGAGGACACTTTTATGACCGGGTTCTTTGAATAGGGTAACCAAGCTATGGGCTAGATATGACATTTATGCTAAAGAGTATGGTGGAAAAATGTGTTCCCAGAATCCCTAAACAATACCAAGTGGGAAATGTCTGACCTTTGAGGCAGCGTCTTAAGAAAAGCATTTGTGCCTAAAGCATGATATGTGACTCCTATACAAGACCAGCTGAATATATAAGATGATCCAAGGTGCACAATAAAAAACAAAAAAACGAAAAACACACGTGATGTAAAAATTACATTAAAGACTCAGCCAAAGAAAACAGAACTTTTGCCATAAGGTGTTTTATTTCCTAACCTTCACTATAGAGAGAACTGACAGCTGAGGAGTAAAATCGCTAATATACCCATGCCAGACTGTTTTCCTCCAGCTGTTATGATTCAGATCCAAAAGTATTTAAGGGAATAGTCATACTGGTATTGTTATACATTTATCTATACAGATGCATACAAAGACTCCAAATGTCACAAGACTCAGACAGTTCTTACCGTGCGTGCACTGGGCGAGAGGGCACCATTGGGCAAGTAGTGGCCTCCGAGGTCAGGGATCATCAAGAAGGGGTAGCCCGCATAAGGAGGGCTTTTGAAGAAAGATGCATCTTGCTGCCTCCTAAATGCTGCAGGAGGAATAAAAAACAAAACAAAAACAAACAAACAAGTAAATATCTTCAACGATATCATGGTTCTAATCATCAATACAAGATGCAGCTCTGTACATCAAAATCATTACTGACTGAAAAAACAAAAACAAATCAGATATGTTGCAATTGTTTCTATGTCAAAAAAAAAAAAAAAAAAAAAAATGAAACCTTGTTTTTAAAATTAAGCCATGTTTATCCACAGGCTTTCCCTTTCCTACACACTCCTGTGCTGGGATTTTAACAGCTGCAGCAAAAGTAAAGCATAGTCAAAGTAAATGGCTATCTATCTTTTTTTAAAACACAGACAAAACTATAATGCATTCCTGTCTTCCCTTACAGTGCTCTACAAAACTAGAATTATTTTGTTATGTTTAGCTCTGATTTAAAATAGTAGGAAGGGCTACACAATAAGCCAACTTTAAAAAGGTTGTCTTGTATACATTTTAGCAATGGAAATCCCTTTAGTCAACCTTTATTGTATGCAGTCATCTGACCACAAAGCTTCAGCTCTTTGGTGTCAATGTGTAGCTGGTGGCCATGAACTCTCAATCTCCGACAACACCTAGAGCTATGGACGTCGGTGTGACATCACAAATCCAAGCAATTCAGTGGTGGCTTTTATAATAGGATTTAGGCCAAAAAAAAAAAGGAGCGCGTATGCAGAGCAATGGGGAGCCAATACAATATTTTAAAGTTGAATGATTGTTAAGCATTTTCTTCTACTTTAAGTCATATACAAAGGAGGCCTTAAACAAGGCCAGGAGTCTACAAGTTGGATCGTTCAGGACTAGAGGCAATGAGGAGGCTTCCTGTGTGGTTATTGGCCACCCATGAGAGGAACATTTAAATTTATTTTTTGTCAAAAAGAAAATCACGTGTCACAATATTCTTAAACCCAGTGTACACTAAGAAAATCAGACGAACGATCATCCGTTTTTTCCCCCCCTCGATATTTCACAGCAGGTCAAAGCAGAGTAGGGTACCAATTGTGAACCATCCTTTCAGCTCCACATCCGATCACATGCCAAAGCATACCGCCTCAACATCTCCAAAATATGCCCCATCTTAATCAATGACACCACCAAGCTTCTAAAGCTTGAGATGAATGATCATCCTTTTTTTGCATGCTAGCCTCCATATTGAAAATTAAAGTTACGAAAAATCTCATATGCCAGAATAAAAATTCAGAAGTGAAGAAATGTACTGCTTTGTATTGTATTTTCAGACTAAACTGTATGTGAAACCTTTGTTTGTCCTCTTCAGATAATTTCAGATGAGTATCCGGGGGGGAACCCCCATGAAGGGGGTTCAGTCCATCATGAATGCTGCTGCCAGACTCACCTACCTTACAACTGGATTCCACTCACCCAAATTCAAAATACTAACAATTTACAAAGCTAGTAATAAGTCAAATCAGCCTTATTACTAACCTAGTCTTGAAATACCAACCAAAATCGTTCTCTTCATTCCGCCCAAGAACTCCTATTCTCTATCTCCCATGTCATCTCCTCCCATGCTGGCCAAGACTTTTCCTGAGCCTCTCCCATCTAACAGACCTCCCTACCTCGCTGTCTGACTAGCTAGACCAGCAATGGCGAACCTTGGCACGCTAGATGTTTTGGAACTATATTTCCCCATGATGCTCAACTACACTGCAGAGTGCATGAGTATCATGGGAAACGTAGTTCCAAAGCAACTGTGGTGCCAAGGCTCACCATTACTGATCTAGGACAATGCCTAAAAACCCTTTCTCTTCTGGAAACCTATTTTGCCCCACCTAAAAACTGTACTTTTTATTTTCGCCATCAGGTCATCCACCACTTCCTCTTAGATTGTAAGCTCTAGTGAGCAGGGCCCTCTGATGCCTCCTGTATTAAATTGTATCTGTTCTGTCTGCCCTCATGTTGTAAAGCACTGCCCAAACTATCGACACTAAATAAATCCTGTATAATAAAAACTGTAAAAACGGGAAAAATTCTTGAACTGCAAAAGCTTTGTTTGCGCATAATCCATAAACAAGTCAGTATTTCGCATCAATAAAAAAAAAATTGAGGAGTTTGACCCCAGGGCATTGGAAAGTCTGATTTTCATAGGAGTGTACACAACTTTCAACATCTGATTCATATGGACCATGCCTCATATGGATTTTCAGATAGTGTGTACCCCACTTTAGACCTGCTAGGGCAGGGCTGGATAAATCCCAGGAGCCAGGTAGCCAATGCTCCTTAAAATTACAGAAGGTGCCAAATGTGACACGTTCCTGGATTGGAAAGACTGGCTTCTAAATTCAATATTAAATTTGTTTACCCCGGCATTAGGGGCAGTACAAGAACATGTACTTTACGGAAGAGGTGACCCTAGAAGAGGGCCATCAAACTGTACCTACAATCTCTGGAGATGGAAAGTCAGATACAGCATATTCGGTAGTGGTTGTGGAAGCGACAAGTAGACAGAATTGGTTACAATGATCAGAAAATAAAAAGCAGATCTAATGGACAGGCACACTTCGATGCAGTGGGTTCCCAGGAACTGGGTAAAGGCAAGGACTACTGCATAAAACACTCATATCCCAGGGGGGAAAAAAAAAAAAAAAAGTGTGCTCTTTTGACCAGAAAGACTGGCCACAGCTGTCCGTTCCATAACGTACATAAAAATGTCAAACCTGTGTGTGCCCAAGTCCTACTACAACTGTCCAGCTGATTATCTTTTCCCACCAAGATAACTTCTAAAGTCATTCATTCCAGAATGGCCTCATCCCCAACGAAAAACACAGCTCCCGGTTTAAAAGGCCCCACTAGAAGCAGACGCATGCCAAAGCACTGACTCACCCAGCGCTGTGTTACACCCTCGTGAAACATGGATACAATAATCTTACCACAGAACGAGATACTGGAAGACTTTCATATATACTTACAGATTAAGTAGCATTACAGTTACATTGACAATTACACATTGTTTTGCAGAACAGTGAAAGCAAGACTTCGCCATTTCTAAACTGAGCACACAATGCTCATCCACTAAACTGTGCGCAACTGCCGGCAACACGGCTGCTCCAACAAGCGCAAAGCATACAGACCTCTAGAACGGTCAGGTTGGCTGCATTAGAAGGTAAAAAAAAAATAAAAAAAATACAAAAAAACACCCCACACACCCCCTTAGGCTAGCCATACATTATACAAATTTTGCTTTAGATTTTCCAAATCCATATAACAGGAGGTCAAACCTAAACACTGTCAATTTGTATGCAATCAGGCAGGCCCTTGCACTACATAGATTAAAGGCAACGCTAAAGGAAATTGAATAAGAAATTTGTATAATGTATGACCAGCATTGGGTTTTATTCCAGTAAAGAGCTACAACTATAACTTGGATCAAAACCAAGTCTTTGACAACCAACCAGAGGCAGCATGGGAATCCAGCAACATGCATCAAGGGCCAGTTCACACCAGAGGCTGCATTCTGCAATGCACCGTTTTACTTTCATTTTTGCAACTTTATTGAAATGTCAACGTGACATTTCATAGTAATCACAGTGGGTTGCGATGCAACGCATTGCATCACAACATGTTGCACAAAACTTTTTAGCAAAGCCTACTTTTCGGCACACATTGCTGCAGCCCAGTGGTGTGAACTGAACACAGATCTGGAGGCAGATTGCCTTGTCTGCATTGGAGGGCTTCCAGCGCAGACCAACGCATATGGTGGGAATGAGTACCAAGATTTTCTGACAAAGTCACAATAAAATGAAATATTTTTATTATGAATATGAAAGTTATCTGCCACTTTTTGGAAAAATAAAAACATTTATAGAATTACATGACATGTATTTATGTAAAGCACAAATGTAAAAACGTGAGATAGAGGAACTAAAAGACAAATGTCTGAATGTGCTAAAACATTTCCAAAAATGCAACTTCTGAAATCTTATGCTCCAATCTGACAAACAGCATTTCCAAACTCTAGTAAACAAAACACAAACTCAATTCCTAGTTAACCCTTAAAGTGTATGCAAACTAGAATAATGGTCTCATATTTTCTCTATTTCGGCCTGTTAAATATACAGCTGAAAGCATTTTTTGTTAGATCTGTTTGACAAAAAAAAAAAAAAAAATTATTAAAAAATTTTAATAAATGAAGCCATTCAGCCAGCAAACTTGTGAGCAGATACCATCCTGTTCCCTCTACGGACAGTTATTTAGCATTGTTCACAGCTGTCATTGTTGACTACAGAACACCTCCCCAATGTTATGAGAAGGGGAAGGTGTTCTATAGTCTTAATCCTAGGATGACAGCACGGCTCCATCTAGATACAGTACAGTTGTCACCGTAGCACAGAAAGTGTGTTGCTTGCAGGATCACCCAGAAAAATAAAAAAAATATCTCCACATCGGAGAACAGGCAAGCTGCAATCCATTAAATGTCATTATTTGATTCAGAGAAAGTTTAACTGACAGCTTTAAAAGTTTACGATGAGTACAACAAAAGGATAGAGCCCAAAGCCAGATTCCCATTGTAGCCATTTACTGCAGCCCAAGCAGTACAAGAGACGTTCTGATTGGTTGATTCAGTTTGGGCATATTGCTCATTCCTTTATACAGTTACTGTGTGAAAAGATTTACTGAATTCCAATGAGTGAGTCAGAGGCGTATTATCATTGCATAATTATAAATCATATGTCTAGAACTGTATTGTACACTTCACATACAACAAAGTTCTAGAATTAGGGTAAGGAAATGTATAAATATTATTAAATCTAGACACTTCTGAGACTAGCTTTAGGAGCTTGCAATCTATTTTTTTGTTCAGGTGACCCCCCAACAATTTAGCAGTTCTGTTATACTGCATAACCCCCTCCATCTTGTTCTATGGTAGAAATATGAATGGATGAGGATGTGAGAAGTGGGTATAGGGTGACTTACCTTCTGACAGGTAATCCCGGGGCTTCTCGAAGCTTTCTCTGGGAGGGGGGCGCCTCTCCACCTGAAAAATCAAAGTTTGGTGAGAACGGACACTCAACAACGATCATTGTCCCGCTTTAGGATTCAGAGAAGGGAGACTTGGGGCCAAGTTGCGTGCATGGGTGAAGACTTGGGGCCAGGTTGCGTGCATGGGTGAAGACTTGGGGCCAAGTTGCGTGCATGGGTGAAGACTTGGGGCCAAGTTGCGTGCATGGGTGAAGACTTGGGGCCAAGTTGCGTGCATGGGTGAAGACTTGGGGCCAAGTTGCGTGCATGGGTGAAGACTTGGGGCCAAGTTGCGTGCATGGGTGAAGACTTGGGGCCAAGTTGCGTGCATGGGTGAAGACTTGGGGCCAAGTTGCGTGCATGGGTGAAGACTTGGGGCCAAGTTGCGTGCATGGGTGAAGACTTGGGGCCAAGTTGCGTGCATGGGTGAAGACTTGGGGCCAAGTTGCGTGCATGGGTGAAGACTTGGGGCCAAGTTGCGTGCATGGGTGAAGACTTGGGGCCAAGTTGCGTGCATGGGTGAAGACTTGGGGCCAAGTTGCGTGCATGGGTGAAGACTTGGGGCCAAGTTGCGTGCATGGGTGAAGACTTGGGGCCAAGTTGCGTGCATGGGTGAAGACTTGGGGCCAAGTTGCGTGCATGGGTGAAGACTTGGGGCCAAGTTGCGTGCATGGGTGAAGACTTGGGGCCAAGTTGCGTGCATGGGTGAAGACTTGGGGCCAAGTTGCGTGCATGGGTGAAGACTTGGGGCCAAGTTGCGTGCATGGGTGAAGACTTGGGGCCAAGTTGCGTGCATGGGTGAAGACTTGGGGCCAAGTTGCGTGCATGGGTGAAGACTTGGGGCCAAGTTGCGTGCATGGGTGAAGACTTGGCTGTAGATTGGTTAATATGGCTTTGTACTGGGCAGAGGAGCCCACTACAGGAGCCTGTACCATGCCCCGGGCCCCCCCTGTATGGAGGTTTGTGAACATATGGGGGGTGCTGTACAATCTAGGAATGCATGGTCAGGTCATTAAAGGATGAGACGAGCCCACAGGGGGCAATATTGGGGATTCTGCAGATTGTATATCATATCAGTGTGCAAGCTGTAGAAGAAGATTTGTATGGTGCAGAGATCTGGAGCTCTGACATACTGGGGTCCTCTACATAAATGTGGATGGAATGGGGACTGAGACGTCACATACTGGACCTACTGCAGCCCTTACACTGCGGTCATAAGTATGCAGTCAGAAAACTGTAGAAGATATAGACCATATATTAAAAGGAGCTACACAAAACTGGGGTACCACACATCTTACCAGGCTGCATAAAGTTAGGGTGCTGCACATCACCCTGGGGGTACATAGAATAAGGGGGCCACACATGACGCCAGGCTCCAGTAAGTTGGGGTTCTGCACATCATATTGGAATACACAGAGCAATGGCACTTTGTAAAAGGTACACAGAACCGGGTGTCCTTATCACCCTGGGCCAGGGGTACATAGAACTAAGTTTACAGAATTGGAGTTCTGCACATCACAGTGGGGTACATGAAAGACGCACAGTACACGGGGGGGGGGGGGGTATAGATTCAGGGCGCTACTACTAACTGGAGAGCTGTGCACAGATTTTGGGTGCTGCAGATCACATTGGGGGAATATAGATAAAAGCTGCGCTGTATATCAAAGTGGGGTACATATATTGGAGGCGTTGTAGATCACACGGGGGGTCAATAGAATAGGGGGAGTTGCACTTGACACATTGGGGTATATAGAATAGGTGAGCTGCAGATTAGACTGGGATACACAGAACTGGGGAGCTGTACACAAAAACCGAGTTCTGCACATGACACAGGGGTACACTCTAGATCACATAGAATGGGCGAGTTGTAGAACATACAGGGGGCGCTCTAGATCACACAGGGGGCACACAGTACAGGGGGCGCTCTATATCACATAGAATGGGCGAGTTGTAGATCATACAGGGGGTGAACACAGTTGGGCACTGTAGATCACACATCCTATATTAGGGATATATATACGAGAGGGGTTTTGTAGATCACACAGGGGTACATATAATGGAAGGGTGCTATACAAATAGGACTGTACAGAACTCATAAAATAGAGGGGGGGGAGGGGGTCTACAGCATCTCTCCATTACACAAACAGGACTGTACAGAACTCATACAATGTGGGGTGTCTTAGATCACACAAGGGTACATATAACGGAGGGGTGCTGTAGATCCCCACTTCCTATAGAGAACTCACACATACAATGGGGGGTGTTGTAGACCACACAGTGGGTACATATAATGGAGGGGTGCTATAGATCACACATCCTATACAGAACTCACACATACAATGGGGGGGGGGGGTTGTAGGTGACACAGGGGGTACATATAATGGAGGGGTTCTGTAGATCCCCCTCCCTATACGGAACTCGTACATACAATGGGGGGGGGGGGGTTCTGTAGATCCCCCTCCCTATACAGAGCTCACACATACAATGAGGGGGGTCTCACCTCGGAGTCGGAGTCACTGCTGTGGTTCTCGGTCTCATTGACCAGCGATGACTTGACATCGGCCAGATCCCCTTCGGCCGATCCCTCCCCGGGGCTCTTGTCCTCCTGCTCGCCCTCATCCTTGAAGCGGATCAGCTCATCATTGGCCCCCAGCTCGTCCCCCCCGCCGCTGTTCAGCTGAGGCATGGTGACCCCCCCAATCACAACCCCCCCAGGCCCGGAACACAACAGACGATCCGATCTGCAGCCGATCACCCCGGCACTAGGACAGGCTCATAGTCCGCCAAGTTGTAGAAAAGTTCCCCCCCTCCCCGCTCCGATCAGCCCCCCCACCGCACGGCCTCTGCCCCCATCTCCCCCCCCACCACAATATACAGCCCGGTCCCCCTCCTCCCCGTACAGTCCTCAGGAACGATCGTCGTCCTCCTTTGTATGTCCGATCAGTCCCGGTCCATACAGGACCAGCCCCCCCGCCTCACTCCCGGTACATGGAGGGGGATGGGAAGTTCCTTGAAAGTTGCAGATCCCGGCGATCAGATCCCGGGGAGACCCGGCACAGATTTCCAGGGAGGGGCTCCGATCGGGGACTCGTGCCTTGTGTAGGGGTAGGTGGGTGGGTAGGTAGGTAGGTAGGTTGGTAGGTGTGTGTGTTTGTCCCGGGACTGGCGATCCTTCTCCTTTCCCCGGGCAGTGTGTAGTGCGGACTTGGAGGAGCTCGGTCCCCAGCCAGGATCCAGGGGGGCGGAGCCTCCACATGAAAACTGACACTTCTTTAAAAAGAACTGCTCAATGGACAATTGAGGGAATGGGGCCAACATTAACCCCTGGGCTGCCGGAGAGAGAGGGGGCGGGGGGCTGCACCGATTAACCCTTCCACTGCCACACAGTCTGATCAATCACATCCCATCACTTTCTATACGTAGCACTACGATTTCTTCTATTGGTCAGGACATTGATGATTTGTATGTCACAATAAAGTTCTTTATTTCCTCCCCTTTAGGTCCATTAAAGTGATTTTAAGCCATCATCTTGTAAAAACAACCCGCTTCGTCAAAAATTAAAATGAAAGGCAAAACATTTGTGTATAGATATAGAAAAAAATATTAGAAATACCTTTTTTTTACCTTTTTTTTTAAATACATTCCCTCAGTTCTCAGCTTCATAGGAGCTAGGGGAGGAAAAACAACAGTATACTGAGCTTCCCAATGATAGGCTGTGCAGTGGGGGGTGTGTCAGGACAAGTCTGATCATTGGTGGAGAGCAGGCTGAGTTCACAGCAGAGATACAGAACTGACCATAGTGTGCTCTCCTCCTTACTTATTTCACTCATTAAACTGCAAATCAATTTTGTTAAAACTTTTTTGAAATACGTTTTTCCAGATTGTTAGTCCGTCTCTCACTGTTAAAATAAACCTACCATTAAAATTATAGACTGATCATTTCTTTGTCAGTGGGCAAACATACAAAATCAGCAGGGGATCAAATACTTTTTCCCCTCACTCTATATTAAAGTGATTGTAAATGATCACTTTGTAAAACAACCCATTCAGTTTAAAATAAAAATGAAAGGCAAAACATTGTGTATAGATGTAAAAAACAAAAAAATAAACAAACAAACAAAAACCCATTAGAGATACCTTTTTTATAAGTGATCACATCCCCTCTGTTCTCAGTGACATAAGAGCTGGGGGAGGATAAGCAGCAGCAGTAGCAGTGCACTGAGCTTCCCAATGATAGGCTGTGCAGTGGGGGGGCGTGTCAGGACAAGTCTGATCATTGGAGGAGAGCAGGCTGAGTTCACAGCAGAGCTAGAGAACTGACCACAGTGTGTTCTCCTGCTTAGGTGGTCAGTTTTTAATAGGAAAGCAGAGGGACTGACAAGAACACCAGGGATTTCACATAAAGGAAGCAATACAAAGAGAATAGGATACTTTGTCATACAAGTACATGCTACAGCAGCCAGGAATGTGAAATGTTGGGGTAACAAACACTTTAACTATACAATTGAAAATTTTATCATATCTCTGCAAACAAAGGTTCACCCAGATAAAAAAAAATCTCCAGAGCTGATCATTCCTGTGCTCTCTGCCTGTTGTCAGTCAGAATTGTAATCCCTGCTACCTTACTGGACTACAGAACACCTCCCTCTGTTTTGTAGACATGAGGGGAGCGTTATGTAGTCCTGACACTCCCTGTCCTAGGGCGGCAACACTTCTCAGTACAGTTGGCACGCCTAGGACAGAAAGTGTGTTCATGGCAGAATCACCAGGGGAAAATAAAGGGGAAAATAAAGGAAAAAAATACAGTCACCACATGCAAGGACCAGTAAACTGCAATCCTGTACATTTTTGTTCTTTATTATTATTATTATAATAATACAGGATTTATATAGCGCCAACAGTTTGCGCAGTGCTTTACAACGTAAGGCCAGACGGTACAGTTACAATCCAATACAGGTTACAATCTTATGCCTTGTACACACGGTCGGAAATTTTGTCGGAAAAGGTCCGATCGGATTATATTGTCGGAAAATCCGATCATGCGTGGGCTCTATCGGACTTTTTCCATCTGAAATTCAGACGGAAAAAAATTGAGAGCATGATCTCAAATTTTCAGACAAAAAAAATCCGATCTGACTTTTTCCGATTGTAGAAAATTCCGATCAGACAAAGTGCCACGCATACTCAGATCAATTTACGAGACCAAAGCTATTGGCTACAAGCCTCAACGTAGTCCCGTCGTAACGAACGAACGTCATCACGTTCCGTACGATCGAATTTTACGAAAACTTTGTCTGACCGTGTGTATGCAACACCAGTTTAGGACAAAATCCATCAGAAAAAATCTGACGGATTTTGTTGTCGGAATGTCCGACCGCGTGTAAGAGGGAGGGTCGAGTGATACAAAAGGTAATAACTGTGGGCGATGAGCTGATCAAGAAATTAAAAGTACAGTTGTTAGGTGTGGGCAAGATAGGCTTCTTTAAAGAGAAGGGATTTCAGGGATTATCTAAAAGCAAACAGAGTAGGAGATAATCAGACAGATTGGCATAGGGAGTTCCATAGGATAGGAGAGGCTTGGGAAAAGTCCTGGAGGCGAGAATGGGAGGAGGTGACAAGGGAGTTAGAGAGCAGAAGGTCTTGGGAGTTCTTGGGTTTAGATCCACTTTTAAACATTCATATCCCTGGACTTCATGTATATTTTTTAGGAAAGAAGCGGGATTAGAGGACTGTATGGTTACCAAGTGATACAAGAGCTACATATATCTATAAAAAATGACAAAACTTTATTGAATGTCAACCATTAAAATAGTAATATATTGAAAAGGTTACATGAAAACATCTCCATATGCTGTAATCTGTAATGTAGAACAACACCCAATATTTCTGAAATACATCAGATGAGGCCCCAACACGTTTAAACTTGGTACCATTCAGTTCCCTAATTCCCCTTTTCTCTGTCCCCTTTTTTACTCTAAACTAATATTGGGATGTGGTACCTACCACCTTAGATCAATTGGGATTTAGGACCATTGATTATTTATATGCTCTGAAAAAGTATTTTCTTCCACACTTCAGTTTTAAATGCTTGCTACTAGCTCTAGGTCAACCATTCTCAAACAGGGTTCTGTGGAATCCTAGGGTTCCTTCAGGGTGGCTAGGGTTCCTTGAGCTGTAGCTGACTGACCTCCCATCTGATGGTGACTGCATAGTTTCAGGTCCAACTTCACTTGGCAAAACCAGCAGTGTGACTGCAAGGGTATCACTCTGGACATCCCTGTATGAGGGCATTCTTACCACCCTCAATGTAACCACCACCAATTTTCCCAATGATCCCTGATGGACTAATCTTACTAGAGGTTCCCGATACCTGAAAATTATTTCAAGGGTTCCTTTGGGGTAAAAAGGCTGGAAACGTCTCCTCTAGGTGGTAGAGGAATAAGGTATAATACCTTACTCCTCGCTCCCACAGTGGTTGGTTCCTTGCTGTCTTATGTGCAATGCAGGACTATTGGACCTGCACTGCGCTTGATAACATAATCGCCTGGTTGCCAGCTGGAACACCTTATAGAAGAGTCTTTGGGGGACCGGTCACACAGGTGGAAGTAGCCTGTTGGTGATAAGAGTGTGGTAAAGATTCCTTATCTCCTAGAGCAGGGATCTCAAACTCAATTTAATTGCGGGCCACATCAGCATTATGGTTGTCCTCCAAGGGTCAGTTGTTTCTGTAAAACTATATAAATTTATGCAGGGCTTTTTTCTCCTAGAGAATAGGTGCAGGAACTCAACCATGCCCCCCTGCCCAAACTGCATTGAACGGTGGGTACGGCCAATTTGAACTAACAGTGGGGAGACCTTAAAATACAAGTAGTGCTTTATATGTGAAGTTCAGTGATACACTATGTACAGAGTGCAGAGTTCAGGGGTGCGCTGTGTACAGAGTACAGTGTTGAGGAGTGCCCTATATATAGAGTGCAGGGCTTAGGAGTGTGCTCTGTACAGAGTGCAGAGTTCAGTTGTGCATTATGTACAGAGTGCAGAGTTCAGGGGTGTGCTACGTATAGAGTGAAGAGTTAAGGGGTGTGCTGTGTACAATGTGCAGAGTTGAGGAGTGCGATACATACAGAGTGCAGGTTTTAGGTTTACGCTATTTACAGCATGCAGAGTTTATGGGTTCACTAGGTACAGAGTGCAGAGTTCAGGGGTACACTGTGTACAGAGTGCAGAGTTAAGGGGTGCAGTGTGTAGAGAATGCAGGTTTGAGTAGAGCACTACATACAGAGTGCAGGGTTTAGGGGTGTGTTACATACAGAGTGCAGAATTCAGGGGTGCGCTGTGTACAGAGTGCAGACAGTTCAATGGATGGGTTGTGTACAGAGGGCAGGATTGAGGAGTGCGCTATGTACAGAGTGCAGGGTTTAGAGGTGTGCTATGTACAGAGTGCAGAGTTCAGGGGTGCGCTATGTACAGAGTGCAGAGTTCAGGGGTGCGCTGTGGAGAGAGTACAGGGTTGAGGAGTGTGCTACATACAGAGTGCAGGGTTTAGGAATGTGTTCTGTACAGAGTGTAGAGTTCAGGGGTGCATTATGTACAGAGTGCAGAGTTCAAGGAGTGCTGTGCACAGAGTGCAGAGTTCAGGGGTGGGCTATGTACAATGTCCAGAGTTCAGGGTGCGCTGTGTACAGAGGGCAGAGTTGAGGAGTGTGCTACATACAGAATGTGGGTTTTAGGGGTATGCTATTTAAAGTGTGCAGAGTTTAGGGGGTGTGTTACATACAGAGTGCAGAGTTCAGGGGTGCGCTGTGTACAGAGTGCAGAGTTCAAGGGTTGGGTTGTGTACAGAGTGCAGGGTTTAAAGGTGCACTATGTACAGAGAGCAGAGTTCAAGGGTGAGCTGCATACAGAGTGCAGGGCTGAGAAGTGTGCTACATGCAAAGTGCAGGGTTTAGGTGTGTGGTATGTACAGAGTGCAGAGTTCAGGGGTGTGCTATGTACAGAGTGCAGGGTTGTGGGGTGCGCTACATACAGAAGGCAAGGATTAGGGGTGTACTATGCATAGTTTGCCGGGTTCAGCTCTCTTTTACAGGCTATTCACATCTCACTTCCACCTCTCCCCTGGGTGTAAGGGCCACAATAGTCTTGTGTTTGGCACATGTGCTCTAGACCTAATGAGCATTTGACCCTTGCGGTACAGGGGGCTCCATTGTATGGATAGTTTTTTTTTTGTCACAGGGTCAATAGAAGGAACCATTGCAATAAATATTGGATATTCTGCATCAGACTAACTCCAGACTGGCCATGTTGGCCATTTTTGCACAATCTCCTTTGTCAATGCATTGTTAGCCAAGAGTGGTGGTCAGCCAGTAGTCTTGCACTTGTAGAATACTTATGTATAGGCCTGAGAACACATTGCAAAAAAAAAAAATCAGCAAAAAATGCCAAAAATAAATAACTATGTGTGCTTAAAAGGAAGGGGACAAATATAGATATGATCTAAACTGAAAACACTTGTTCCTACAGGGCAAAGATCACCGTAGAGAGGCCCAGCCACCATTGTAAAACAAGACGTGGTATATGTTAGTTTTAGGAGAGCTATTAACCTATACAATGAAAACGATACCTTCTGACTGCCATCTGAGCAACATGAAAGCCTGGACACTAAAATTTTCAGAGAGACCAGCAATGGTGGCCTGCATATTTCTCCCAGCACTCATTTAAAGTGGACCTGAACACTAAGGTCTCTTTCACACGATCGGCCCACAAAGATCTGCCTGTCCCTTTTCCAGTCACCGATTGACTTGTATGGGCAGGCGAATGTCAGCAGAGATGTGTCCGCTGATACCCGCCTGCTATCCGTTCCGACAAGATCCCTTGAAAACAGACGGATGGCTATATGTTCGCCATCTGTCCAGCAGATCAGATGGGATCAGATGAAAACAGGCATGCTGTCTGTTTTCATCCAATCTTCCTATAGAGGACAGTGGGGCTCTAAAAGGTCTGTCCCTGCACAGTGAGCAGAGAAGGACCTGTCATCTGCCTTTTGGAGCGATCCCCCGCTGAGCTAGCGGAGTTCGCTGAGTGGATACAACCCCAGATTTACTAAGTTATAGTGAATATTTAGAAATGTTAATTTTCAGTACCCTGAAAAATGTACCTTTTGTCTGGAATTCCTCTTAAAATGAGCAATGTAATTCCTGGTATATGAGTGCCCAGATACCCTGGTGACTATAACGTTATAACTGTAAATCTGTAGCGTGAGATCTATGGCACTGCTGCCCCTGACTGCCAGTATCATTGTATTTGGAATGAGGCTGAGACTAGGCTCAAACCTTGGCATGTTGGCAACATGCGCAAAATCGCGCTTTTTCCCAACACACACAGAAATGTATAGCCATAGCACCATGCAGGTCGGTATGGTACATTTTTGGAAAAGTCAGGGACTTTTTTATCCATGTTTCTCACGTGTAGAGCAGCTTATTGAAATGTACAATGTATTAAGTATCATGGTGGGGGTCCATAGCTTTCATCAGATTGGTAAAGGGATTTGTGAATCAAAAAAGGTTAGGAACCACTGCTCTAATCAATCTAGAAAAACTCTATCCATGTGGTCAGGAGCTGACATAGACTTGATATCAATAGGCAGAACGCTGCCCTTGCACTGCCCATCATACCCATTATACAAATGAAGAATTTTTGTCTGCCCCAGCCTTGGTTCTTTATTCTTCCTTGGCACATCTTTAGTTTTTCATGGCCTGAGAGGACTAAGGTTGGCCTGTGGCATCCAAGCCAGATATGGAGTATATGAGCAGACTGGACCAGTACATTCTGCCATTGCTCAGTACTGCCAGTGACAAACCATTGTATATAGTGATTCTCAACCAGGGTTCCATGGAACACTAGGGTTCCAGAGGTTGCTAGGGGTTCCTTCAGCATTGGGCCATTTCTGCCTCTCAGATAAGTTCTCACTCACACCAATGATCTTTTTAGCTATCTGTAAGGAGGTAATTCTTCCCAATGACCACAAGTGTAAGGACCATTCTCCCCGCTGACCATCACACTCATGTATCATAAGTTGTATATTTCTCATTTTTAGCAGGGGTTCCTCAAGACCGGAGAACTATTTCAAGGCTTCCTCTGTGTTGAAAAGGTTGAGAAAGGCTGGTATATAGTGTAGCTAAAGCCTTTGTTTCTACAGATAATTATGGCTGTGCCTGAAGTAAAATTCCTATTACATTGTAACATTAGATTTTATATTACAATGTAGCATTCAACTAGCACTGACAAACCCCATGGAAACGTTATTTTTATTAGTGAATTGTTGCATGTCAAAGAGCTGGTTAACTCCACTTTCATGGGGGAAAAAAATATCAAATGAAGAAAAAAATAACATAGCGTATATACAATTGTGACACAAGTCATATTGCAATTGAATGTTATTAAAAATGACCTTTCCTTTTCAATCTGCAGATCTGTCATTTTCTGAAAATGCAATAAAACCTGGAGGTGTTCTGTACAAGAATGTATACAGAACGCCCCCCAGAAACATCACTTCCTGCTAGTGTGATTGGCTCACTGATTTTCCAAATTGTCTGCACTAAGTCAGATTTCAGGCATCCCCTGGAACAAAAATGTATTTTTTGGTAAAATACTTCCAATAGGAAATCAAGTCTAAAGGGATGCAGACCCAGCAGATAACCTCATTAGAGCCCTGCAGGTGCAGCAGCTGATTGATAATTATGAAACCACTCCCATTATGCCGCGTACACACGATCAAACAAGCGGGTGGAAAAGTCCGGCAAACTCAAGTCCGCCGGACAATACCCCCGTGTGTAGCCTCCGGCATACTTTTTTGACCCGAAAGTACGGCGGACTTAGAATGTAGTTTTACACTCCAATCTTCCCGCCGGACTCGCATTTCGGCGGACAATCCGGCCGTGTGTGCGCCAGTCCGCCGTACTTTTGTAATGAGCGGACTTTTCCCGCCTGGAGAAAAGTCCGCTCATTTCGAGCGGGTCTCCAGGTAGGCGGGGCCCGCGAAGGAGACGCTGCTGGCCCTGCCACCTGGTATGGACTTAAAGGGGAACCCCAAAGCTGAAAAAAATTGGCGTGGGGGTCCCCCCAAGTCCACAACAGACCCTTGTCCGAGCACGCTACCCGGCCGGCCAGGAAAGGAGGGGCGAGCGAGCGCCCCCCCCCCCTCCTGAACTGTACCAGGCCGCGTGCCCTCAACATGGGGGGTGCCTCGGGGAAGGGAGGGCCGCGCGGCCCCCCCACCCCAAAGCACCTTGTCCCCATGTTGATGAGGACAAGGGCCTCTTCCCGACAACCCTGGCCGTTGGTTGTCGGGGTCTGCGGGCGGGGGGCTTATCGGAATCTGGGAGCCCCCTTTAATAAGGGGGCCCCCGGATACCGGCCCCCCACCCTATGTGAATGAGTATGGGGTACAATGTACCCCTACCCATTCACCTGTAAAATAAAGTACAAAAAAAACACAACACACAAGATAAAATAATTTATTGCACAGCTCCGGGGGTCTTCCGTCTTCGGGGGTCTTCTCGCTGGACTCCTCGGCTATCTTCTTGTAGCTCTTTTACTAGCGGAGGAGCCCGGCATTCTTCTTCGTCGCTGCGGCCTCTTCTTCCGACTTCGGGGGTCTTGTCCCCCTCTTCGGTTCTTCTGCCGGGCCACCGCGCCTTCTTATAACTCTTTTACAGGCGGTGGCCCGGTCTTCTGTCGCCGCCGCCGCCGCCTTCCGTTCTTCTTCTTCTTCTTCTTCTTCTCCTGGAAATGTTGACTCGACGTTCTCTCCGGCCGCAATGCCAGGGACCTGCTGCGCTGCGACTTATATAGGGACAAGGGGCGGTGTCACATGGGTTGATGTCACATGGGTTGGTGTTTAATAAGGGGGCCCCCGGATTCCGATAAGCCCCCCGCCCGCAGACCCCGACAACCAACGGCCAGGGTTGTCGGGAAGAGGCCCTTGTCCTCATCAACATGGGGACAAGGTGCTTTGGGGTGGGGGGGCCGCGTGGCCCCCCCTTCCCGAGGCACCCCCCATGTTGAGGGCACGCGGCCTGGTACGGCTCAGGAGGGGGGGGCGCTCGCTCGCCCCTCCTTTCCTGGCCGGCCGGGTAGCGTGCTCGGACAAGGGTCTGTTGTGGACTTGGGGGGACCCCCACGCCGATTTTTTTCGGCGTTGGGGTTCCCCTTTAAGTCCATACCAGGCGGCGGGGCCAGCGACGTATCCTTCGCAGACCCCGCCTACCTGGAGACGCGCTCGAAATGAGCGGATTTTCCTCCGCATGTGTGGGCGAGTACGTTCATTTCAAAAGTAGGGCGGATAGTACGGCGGACTTAGTACGTCGTATTAGTCCGCTGAAAAAGTGCCGTGTGTGGGCAAGTAGCCCGTTCAGAAAGTCCGACGGACAGTCTGGCGGGAAGTCCGCCAGACTAAGTACGTCGGACAGACGGCTACGTGTGTACGCGGCTTTAGACTCACTCTAGCACACAGATACAGAGAAATACACAATGATTCCTTCAGAATAACAAAAGGTAGGAATCTGCAACAACGTTTGTTAAAAAGGAAGTAAACCCTGCAAAGGTAAATCATAATGTTCTACTATTCCTCCTCATGTGTCCCTTATTTTGGTCTGATCTATAGAGTTGTATATAAAATGCACTTTTATCTTTCAAAAAGTGTTTCCCAGTGCTAAACCTTTCATCCAGTTTCTAAATTGCTGCAAAAGCCAGTATAAAGTAATAGTAATGGTAAAAAAAAAACACTTGTGGGCTTAACCAATCTTTTTTTTGTACAATTCTCCTTTAAGGGGGTGTGGCAAGGGGTGTGTCCTATGCCTGCATACTTTTGCTGATTGGTGTCCCTCATTCCCATATCAGAAAGTTGTGAGGTATGAATACTTGCACATGACTAGAGCTAGAGGCTCTAATAGGCTTCAAAAAAGGGTGGGCTCAGGGCGGCTCAGGGCGCAGAGCACCCACCCAGCTGTGTGACAATGGAAAATTATCACACTGAATCTCCTCCCTGACAATCAAGGAGCAGGTCATGAGACCCGTTTCCTGATTGGTCAAAACAACAAGCAATGCTATTGGACCATGATGAGGAGAGAGGAGGAGGGAGGAGACGTGGAGGCCGCCGGAGGAGATGCAGGGGACGAAGCCGCCGCCCAGGGGGAATCGCTGCCTGGGGATAAGTGCGGGGCTCATCGACCAACTGGGGTGGGGAGTGCTGGTTACCCGACCTGAATGACCCACAGGGTGAGTGGTGGTGTCCGGACCCGACCAACCGCCTGCTGCACGGGGGTTTGGGGTGAGGGTAACCTGACCAACCAGGGGGTGGGGTGGCTGTGGGTGCATTGTGTGCCACCACTGGTTTTCACACTGAAATATACCACTAGCTGCCACTGTTTTTTGTCCTTATCAGAAGAGCAGCCTAGGATGACAGCTATGGATCCCTCCACAGATACAGAGGAGGGGTGATGTAGCCACCCTAATGCCGCATACACAGGGGTTGGAGAATCCGTCGGAATGCGTCTTATCGGACCGTGTCGTCGGATAATCCGACTGTGTGTGGTATGCATCGGACTGATTCCTTCCGAATCTCCGTCGGACCCAATTTTCCAACATGTTGGAAATATTTCCCGACCAACTGGGCCGGTCGGACGTAATCCGATCATGTGTAGAGAATTTTGATCGGACCAAGTACCACGCATGCTCAGATCAAATTCCTACATCAAAGCTTTTGGCTACTAGCCTGAATGTAGTCCCATCGTAACGAAATGACATCATCACATTCTGAAAGATCGGATTTTTCGACAACTTAGTCCGACCGTGTGTATGCAACAGTTTCGGACACAATCCGTCAGACTAAATCTGACGGACAAAATCCGACGGATTTGGTT
Organism: Lithobates pipiens; assembly: GCF_037356315.1. Taxonomy (NCBI): domain Eukaryota; kingdom Metazoa; phylum Chordata; class Amphibia; order Anura; family Ranidae; genus Lithobates; species Lithobates pipiens. The sequence continues at coordinate 539,525,862 of NW_027507903.1, forward strand.
GTGGAAATCTCCGACCGTGTGTACAGGGGCTAAGACAGGTATTACTGGCAGAATCACCCGGTGATAATATAGTAAAAGAAGCTTGAATAAAAGAAAATGAATGTAGCCACCACATTTAAGAACTGGTCAGCTGCAATACATTACATTTTTGCCCTTGGGTTTACATACACATTAAGGGTTTCTCCATGTTAAAAAAGGTGGGGAAAGGCTGGTCTACAACCTGGATTTACTTTCATGATGCTTTTCTCCACACATGAATTACAGGATGCCTTTACCCCATGGAGAAGTTTAGAAAGAAGACACGTGACGCAGCAGCGCAAACTCAATGTCCATACATGAGCTGATCTGTCATGAAGAACAACTGAAGGTCACGAATCTGCCCATGCTCTTTGTAAATATTACATCTTTCCAACCTTCCTTTTTTATTCATTAGAGGTATCTACTGTATATAGTGATGACATCACTTTACATATTGTACAATCACATCAGTCGATGCCCTTGAGGAGGTTTTCTGAATTGTGGATAGATTTTCTAATAGTTAGTGGGGTCAAATTGACACTCGTTTTCTACCAGGGTGACCAGAAAATTAGAAGTAGCAGGATGGAACTAATTTCTAACTGTGATTGTGGATTTCTGGAATTCCATTCAAATAGCAGATCTGGAGAAAATTTAAAGGGCTCTTAAATGAAATTAGTTGACTCCATGATGGCAAAAAGGAATTCTTAACAAACTATTTTTTTGTGAGTCATCAAATGAAAATCTAGGTCAGCATAGGGCCCTCATCTCACATGCATACATACACATACTAGGGCCAATTTAGACAGAAACCAAATAACCTACCAGCATCATGTCATTGGAGTGTGGGAGAAAACAGGAGTACCCGGAGGAAACCACACAGGTACAGGAAGTACATGCTAACTCCATGCAGGTAGGGTCATGGTTGGGATTCAAATTGATGAACCAAGTGCTTGACTCATCCAAAATACCCTCAGGGATGTGCAGGGTGTAATTACGTATCATTTTCTATGAACAAAAATGTACTGTATTATTACATGCACACAGAGTTATTCCAACATGTTGACAAGACTATTAGTGCTTGTCATACATCAATATCCAGTGGCGGCTGGTACTCAAAATTTTTGGGGGGGTGCAAACAAACTGGAAAATTCTGTTAAAAAACCCCATCAATTGCAGCCTCACTGTACCATCAAACGCAGTCTCTGTGCCCATCAAACGCAGCCACTGTGCCCATCAAACGCGCCACTGTGCCCATCAATTGCCCCCACTGTACCATCAAACGCTACCATTGTGCCATCGAATGCAGCCACTGAGCCCATCAATTGCTGCCACTGTGCCATCAAACGCAAACACCGTGCCCATCAAATGCAGCCACTGTGCCATCAAACGCAGCCACTGTGCCATATCAAATGCTACCACTGTGCCATAAAATGCTGCCACTGTGCCCCATCAAATACAGCTACTGTGTCCCATCATATGCAGCCTCACTGTGCCCCGTAAAATGCAGCCTCACTTATCTTACAGGTAGCTCCGCTCTGGCTGTGCATTCCATGGAGCTGTCGATGTCACATCTGGCTTCCCTCTGTCACAGGGAAACCAAAAGTAACCTCTTAACTTGAATAACAAAGCTCCCACCTGTAGTAATACTATGGACGGAAGCTGCTTGGTGCTTTGGATTGTACCGCAAAGCAGGTGCTTCCAATAGTGCACTGTGTCTGGCGCCCGAACACAATGCACTTATAAAGAACTTTTTTTCAGTTTTTTTGTGACTGCTGGGTGGGTGGCGCCCATGCGTCCCCTATGGATGGGCCCCCACTGTCAATAGCCCATTATTGGTCTGATTATTGCAGTTGCATTACTTTGCCATGGTGCTCTTTATCTCCTCTATCCTCATTTCTCTTCTAAAAGGTATATTCAGATAAAACATTTTGCTTTTAGTTTTTATTAGAGTAGGGAATGATAACCTCTGTTTTTTGCTGTTTGTGTCCCTGCTGGGGAGATTCGCCTGCAGACCCTTTTCACCAGGCAATAAAAAGTCATGGGAAATGCAACCTATTTCAGCTGTCTGTGGTACAGAAGGTGAAGGGAATTCGTCCATTTAAGATTCCTATTCTGGAGATAAAAGGGTATTTCTCATCAATTTGGAGAGATTTTCTTCTTGCTTCCGTGTTTGTCTTTGTGACTGGAAGTAAAATTTCCCGAATGGTACATAAATTCCTGACAGCAATTTTAACCTTCCTACTCTATCCAAAATTTATAAAAACATTTTTTTTTTTTTTGCAAGATATACAGTTTAAGTTGACTGCAGACATCAGAGAAGGTTCCCTTAATGTGTTTCTTATAAGTCAATAAGGTAATGCTCCTATATCTGTAGGCCCTAGTCCAGGGGTGTGCAAACTTTTCATTCTGAGGGTCACATCGTAAATAACACGGACCAAAAATAAATAAATCAGTTTTATAAATCAATGAATCAAATTTAAATTAATAAATACGTTTTACTTGAAGTTTTTTTGTACCACATATTATGATTTAGAATAACTTCAGTAAAACAAAGCAAAGAAATTCCAAATAGACTTGAGCCCATCAGAGTCCCCCCATACATCAGAGTGCTCATCAGTTACACCTGGGTACCTATTAAAATCCCCCTTACATTAAGGACCCCAACAGAGTTCCTCCTTACATCAGGGTCCCCATCAAAGTCCCCCATTAAATAAGGGTCACCATCAAAACCCCACCTTTACATCAAAGTCCACCTTACACTAGAGTCCCCATCAGAGCACCCTGGAGAGGTGTGTCAATCAATTCTCTGGAGCCCAGAGGTCAGGGTTCTTGCCCTAAAGGAAAAGTCCCCAGGCATGGGAGGCTGCCTGCCTTCCTGGCTGTCTTGCTGAAGGTCAAGCCTGCTGTTCAGGATCCCAGCCATGCTGAGAGAGCCTGCTCAGCCACAAACCTTTTTAGTGATTTGAGAGGGGTGCCACTGAAGACCTGCCTTGGGAGTACACAGGAAGAGCTTCTGGAATCACATTCTATGATGGAAGGACACTGTGAGTACTGACCCAAAGGGAGAAGAACTTTAGTGACTGTTTTCTGTTTTCTGCTTTGCCTTGCGGCTTCACAGCCAGTTAGTTCCTGTCAGAAACCATGAATCAGACCGAGACAGAAGTACAATTAAATCACACTTGTTTATTAAATAAAAAGGTAAATAGAGTAAGCGTAGTCAAAGCATAGCCAGAGTCCAGTAACCGGATCGAGTAGTCAGCCAGTCCAGAGTTCAATAACCAGATTGGGTAATCAGCCAGGTCAGAAGTCAGGGATCCAAGTGGAGCAATAGCAAGCAGGATAAGGAGCCAGAAAGGGTTGTCAGCAAACCAGTCTTTAAACAGAACCGCAGGAGATGGTTTCTTGTGATGTGACCAAGGCGAAGGCAGAGATGAAGTGAGCTGGACAAGTATGCGGATCAGACGAGCAGGATTAGGAACAGCTGGTAACTGTGGAGAGAGATGAGAGCTGGCAATTAGCCAGCAGCTGAGCAATCAGCCCAAAGAAAGAAGGGCTAAGCCAGCCCTGATAGTTCCCTATGCATGCGCTGAACTTTGTGAATGGCCCAGCGATGGGTTAAAGAGAAGGGGGCCAAACTTCCAGGGGACATTGCCGTGGCAGGGTGCAGCAACGATGCAGCGACGTGCACGAGACCATCGGCTTCTGCCGCTGTCTCCCTCCTCATTGGACAGATTAATAGCAGTGTGAGCCATTTGCGAGGCCGTGGCCGAGTCCCGATGTCTGTGTCAGTGGATGCAGCAGTGGAACTCAGGAGCGAGCATGCATGGGTGCCCCCATGGAAAGCAGCTTTCTGTGGTGGCTCCCCCCAACGAGAAGGGGCCTGGAGTGCTGGCGGGGGACCTCAGAAGAGCAGGTAAGTATAGACACGTTTGTTATTTTTATTGAAAAAAAAAGAGGCTTTAGTAACACTTTAAAGTGGTTGTAAACCCTTACAAACCACTTTGACCTACAGGTAAGCCTAGATTAAGGCTTACTTGTAGGTCCAAGCAATATCTCCTAAACCTATATGGTTTAGGAGATATTTGCCCGAAAACGGGCACCGCTGTCTACGGCGCATGCACCGTAGACAGCGGCGAGCAGGCGCACTGAGCGCGGCATTTCCAAGAATGGAGCTGCCGCGCGTGTCGACTCCCGTGCGCAGGCGCGGGAGTGACGTCATCGCGGCTTCGCCGAATGACAGCGGCGGAGCTGCGAGACCCCACCAACAAGATGGATGCGGCAGACTACAGGGGACAGCAGCGACTTCGCTGGCTCCTGTGTCAGGTAAGTGACACATAATGGGCTACTATGCGATGCATAGTAGTCCATTATGCTTTGCCTTTACAGGGAATGAAAGAGGAAGTAAACTCATCAGGGTTTACTTCCTCTTTAAGGGACTGTCAGCAGAGCTACTACAGGGAAGTGTCCTCATTGTTCCAGTTAGTAATGTGGAGTATCCCACAGCTCCGTAAACCTATCCAAGTTAACGCATCAATAAAACGTTCACAATGGCAAACCTTATATACTGTGTTTGCTGAATCAGAATGTGAAGTTGCTGTTTGCCTGGCTGACGCACTAATGTGAATAGAACTGGGGACATTAAATCAGCGCTACGCTTACACCAGAGAGCTGGATAAAATCTTGCAGAAGGCCTGTTTTGGCCTACAGGCCATAGTGACCAATATAGGCATCCCCATCTAAGTTGGATTACTAATTACTTTAGTTTTTGCCTCCAGAGAGACCAAAGATGCCTACTTAGTGCTGCACACCTCTATGGGCACAAGTGAGCACATGTTCCCAATGTGAGCTTGTCTATTTGTGTCACAATCATCCAAAGTGGGAAATTGTTCAGTGGGCAAATTGTGGGTGCACAGCTGGATGCCATCTAATGTGGGAATCTAAAGCAGCCTACAAACATTTTTATCACCTCCTCCCAATTGCAGCCCTCACTCCACCTCACTAAAGCCAAGCTCCAAAGGAGGGGCCTCGCAGATCTGTCAGCATCTTATCCAAAGCTGGAAGGAAAGTGACAGAAAACAATGTTTCTTTCTTGAAAATCCCTGGAAAGGAAAAGAGAAAAAAAAAAAACAAGGCTTCGGAATCCAGACAATTAATCACTGGTTCTCCAGCCCCCCATCGGCCTATTCTCTGTGCATTGTGCTGGGACTCACATCTGTGCGATCTTTCATGGGTTAATATAATTGGGAAAATGAGAGGGACCCTTCAGTACGTTTTTCAGACACGCACACACACACAAACCTCCCCTCAGGCATAGTTTATATACAAAGAAGAAGGCCCATTGTACACAAATTCTGAGGAACCCTGTCTGGAAACTCATGTTATATCTAAATAGTCATGAACTAGGAAATAGGTTAAACTTAACTTTTTTGAAATCAAACATTTTTGATAATTTCAGTTCCTTCAGCTAAAAGGCTTTTCATATTTGTAAAAATACATGGGACAACCTGGAGTGGTGTACAGTCAGTCCCACCAAAGTAAAGTGACCAAGTCACTTCTGAAGCTTCCTGCAGTGATCAGAGGACATTCCCCGATCTGTCTGGTCATGATCCCACATCTGTAGGCTGTCCCCTACTGTGGAAGACATGGCCTGGCTGAACCTTCTTCGGGAAGAGTTGATAGGCTGGTCCTTAAAGTTCTTCTGGCATCAGGAATGTCTGCAGGGCGCACTGGCTACTTCCACCATGGAAACAAACATGCCCGTATACCCAATGTTGTACATTGTACGTCCCGTTGTTGTAGAATGATCTTTTAGACCAGTGGTGGCCCGTCCAAAATAGGGTGGGCTCGTGGTGCAGAGCATTATGCCAGGAGTCCACCCAGGTGTTACAACAGTTAATGAATATTCACTATTGAAACACTGATCCTCAATCCGGCCAATCAGAAGCAGGTCTGAGACCCATTTTTTTTTTTTTTAGATATACATTTTTATTCATTTTCTAAAAACCACAGACAAAAACACACAAAAAAAAACATTTTACAATTACAATTACAGAAATAAAAAGCCTACAAGAACAGGGAAAATAAATAAATAAATAAATAAAAACCCCACATACATACACATACATGGGCCTTGCATGATATTTATGCCAGCTTGATTTAAACATAATACAATCCTATGGTACATATGTCGACTTAAAATATTTGAATAATCATACACATTTGCCCAATAACCCATTTTATGATTGGCCGAAAAGAGAAGAGTCCCAATTGGCCGCCGAGGAGGAGGGAGGAAACGGAAGCCACCATGACACCCGTGGAGAGCAGGGGAAGGGATAGCTGCCGCTGCTGCCGCCGAGCAAGGAAGGCCGCCGGTGAAGCCCGGGAGAAGAGCTGCCCACCATAGATGAGGTAAGTGCACCGGACCAAACCGATCGACCGACCAACTGGGGGGTCTGAGGCTTTTTTTTTACTTTTCGTTTATGATTTATTATTAGCTAATGGAAAGCTTGTTACTAGAAAAAAGTTTTGTTGGGGTCAAAAACGCTTGAAGCTTTCAGCTTAAAAGAAACTCATACACTTTTTCGAGCTACAAGTTCAAGCGACACTACACTCAGATGTGAACAGGCACATTGGACCACAGGGTTTTGGATGTTCAGTGTTTTGAAGCTTTGAACTTCAAGCTACAGGTGTGAGTGGGGCCTCATAGTAAAGATCATTCAGCAGTTAAAGTGTTACTAAACCCACAACAGTAAAACCAGTCTGTATATTCAGCGAAGCATGCTTGCTATGCTGACTGAGGGGTTAAACCTCCACATTGTGTAAAAAGGCTGATTGATCCGGTCTTCTCTGTTCCTCCCCTTCTTCCACAGTCCCCAAACCATCAAACAGATTCTTGGGGACAAGCTGCACATGCTCAGTTTGGTGTGTATTCCTAAAGAGTTTTTTTTTCCTTGGGAGAGTGCATGTGATTAGCACAGAGCCAATCAGCACTGTCCAGACAGAGGGTCAGGGGTCCTGCAGCCTCATAGGACAGTCAGAGTACAATGAAAACTCCTCCTATAAGTTTTAACAAGACACTGACAGAAGTCACACGACTGCTATAAACTGCTGATGAGAAAGGGTGTTTAGCAGTTAGTATTTACTAAAATAATAAATGTGGGATACCAGACATAGTGAATGCAGGGTCCTGGGTTTAGTAATACTTTAAACTGCACATGTATGTATGTATGTATGTATGACATATCTTTAGTCAGCTTTAGACCGCATTCACACCTGAGCAGAATGACTTTAGGCGTTTTTATTTGAGAGTTTTGAGGGTTTTACAAGTGTATTACAAGCGTTTTACATCTCCGGGCATTTTTGTTTAGTCAATGGAAAGCACAAGGGGGAGGAGAGGTAAAGGAGATTAGGGGTGGTAAACTGCTGTTTGAGCAGAAAATGTGTGACAAAATGCTTGTAAAACGCTCATGGTGCACATTTTCAGGCATTCCAATTGAAGTCTATGGGGCCCAAGCTGCCAAAAAGAAGCTTGTGTACTTTTTTGAGCAACAGGCATTTTGCTTCAGGCAACAGATGTGAACAGGGGTCATTGAAATGAATGGGATTTGGATTGTTGAGCGTTTTAGAGCTACCAGCTTTAGTGATGGCCGAACGGTTCGCCCGGCGGTCGTTTCGCGGCGAATTTCCGACTTTCGCCGTCCGCGGGTTCGAACGCCTTTTTCCGTCGTTCGCCCCGGCGGACTTACGTGTTTAATGTATACAAGAACTTTAACCTTTCGTGACACGTTTATCATGTGTTACAGGACAACCAATTGAGACATGACAGCTCATGGACACTTGGACATTCCCCCTAACCTATAAATACACCCGATCCGGTGGCCATTTTACATTCTTTCTTCTGTCACTGTAGGGAAAGGATCCTGTGTGGAGTAGGGACAGAGAAAACGCTAGCTATTTGGTACACAAAAGTTCTTTTCAGGACTGGTATAGGTGTTAGGTCAGCAGCCTGAGTTTCTTTTGTCAGTTTAGATAAAGGGACAGAGCGCTGTATGCTGCTATTTTAGGGACAGCTCAGCCAGATTAGTCTTTCTTCATCATCATCATCATCATCATCATTAGCTGTTACTATCAGGTCCACAAAAGAGCTGTTCCAGCTAATCGTTCCAGCCTACTCTTTTTTGCCAATTTGTATAGGGACAGGCAGGAAGCAGTGTGTCAGGCAGTGAGGATAATTTTAAAGACTTGCTGTTACTATTAGTTCCACAAAGGTTCTTTTCAGGACTGGTATCAGTGGTACGGTAATAGGCTTGTACACGTATAATATTCTTTCTTCCAAATATAGAAAGAATATTATACTTGACTGCTGCCCTTCTGCTGCAGTCTGCTAATCATTCACAACTCACTTGTTCCACAAAAGTTCTTATAAGGACTGGTAACTTGGTCTGTCTAGGGTGCTACGGTACATAGGCTTGGGTGCGGTACAGTCTGCTGTTCTGTAAGGACCGCTATCGGTCCACAATAGATAGGGTTGCCGTGCACTACTGCTGACCGCTGCCCTATACTGCAGCAGTCCTTCAGCGGTATAGGGACTGACGCACAGTCTGCTAAACACTAATACACAACCTGCTTGGTCCACAAAAGTTCTTATAAGGACTGGTAACTTGGTATAGGGTGCTACGGTACATAGGCCTGAGTGCGTTACAGTCTGCTGTTCTGTAAGGACCGCTATCGGTCCACAATACATAGGGTTGACGTGCACTACTGCTGACCGCTGCCCTATACTGCAGCAGTCCTTCAGCGGTATAGGGACTGACGCACAGTCTGCTAAACACTAACACACAACCTGCTTGGTCCACAAAAGTTCTTATAAGGACTGGTAACTTGGTATAGGGTGCTACGGTACATAGGCCTGAGTGCAGTACAGTCTGCTGTTCTGTAAGGACTGCTATCGGTCCACAATACATAGGGTTGCCGTGCACTACTGCTGACCGCTGCCCTATACTGCAGCAGTCCTTCAGCGGTATAGGGACTGACGCACAGTCTGCTAAACACTAATACACAACCTGCTTGGTCCACAAAAGTTCTTATAAGGACTGGTAACTTGGTATAGGGTGCTACGGTACATAGGCCTGAGTGCGTTACAGTCTGCTGTTCTGTAAGGACCGCTATCGGTCCACAATACATAGGGTTGCCGTGCACTACTGCTGACCGCTGCCCTATACTGCAGCAGTCCTTCATTGGTATAGGGACTGACGTACAGTCTGCTAATCACTAACACACAACCTGCTTGGTCCACAAAAGTTCTTATAAGGACTGGTAACTTGGTATAGGGTGCTACGGTACATAGGCCTGAGTGCGTTACAGTCTGCTGTTCTGTAAGGACCGCTATCGGTCCACAATAGATAGGGTTGCCGTGCACTACTGCTGACCGCTGCCCTATACTGCAGCAGTCCTTCAGCGGTATAGGGACTGACGCACAGTCTGCTAATCACTAACACACAACCTGCTTGGTCCACAAAAGTTCTTATAAGGACTGGTAACTTGGTATAGGGTGCTACGGTACATAGGCCTGAGTGCGTTACAGTCTGCTGTTCTGTAAGGACCGCTATCGGTCCACAATACATAGGGTTGCCGTGCACTACTGCTGACCGCTGCCCTATACTGCAGCAGTCCTTCAGCGGTATAGGGACTGACGCACAGTCTGCTAAACACTAACACACAACCTGCTTGGTCCACAAAAGTTTTTATAAGGACTGGTAACTTGGTATAGGGTGCTACGGTACATAGGCCTGAGTGCAGTACAGTCTGCTGTTCTGTAAGGACCGCTATCGGTCCACAATACATAGGGTTGACGTGCACTACTGCTGACCGCTGCCCTATACTGCAGCAGTCCTTCAGCGGTATAGGGACTGACGCACAGTCTGCTAAACACTAACACACAACCTGCTTGGTCCACAAAAGTTCTTATAAGGACTGGTAACTTGGTATAGGGTGCTACGGTACATAGGCCTGAGTGCAGTACAGTCTGCTGTTCTGTAAGGACTGCTATCGGTCCACAATACATAGGGTTGCCGTGCACTACTGCTGACCGCTGCCCTATACTGCAGCAGTCCTTCAGCGGTATAGGGACTGACGCACAGTCTGCTAAACACTAATACACAACCTGCTTGGTCCACAAAAGTTCTTATAAGGACTGGTAACTTGGTATAGGGTGCTACGGTACATAGGCCTGAGTGCGTTACAGTCTGCTGTTCTGTAAGGACCGCTATCGGTCCACAATACATAGGGTTGCCGTGCACTACTGCTGACCGCTGCCCTATACTGCAGCAGTCCTTCATTGGTATAGGGACTGACGTACAGTCTGCTAATCACTAACACACAACCTGCTTGGTCCACAAAAGTTCTTATAAGGACTGGTAACTTGGTATAGGGTGCTACGGTACATAGGCCTGAGTGCGTTACAGTCTGCTGTTCTGTAAGGACCGCTATCGGTCCACAATACATAGGGTTGCCGTGCACTACTGCTGACCGCTGCCCTATACTGCAGCAGTCCTTCATTGGTATAGGGACTGACGTACAGTCTGCTAATCACTAACACACAACCTGCTTGGTCCACAAAAGTTCTTATAAGGACTGGTAACTTGGTATAGGGTGCTACGGTACATAGGCCTGAGTGCGTTACAGTCTGCTGTTCTGTAAGGACCGCTATCGGTCCACAATACATAGGGTTGCCGTGCACTACTGCTGACCGCTGCCCTATACTGCAGCAGTCCTTCATTGGTATAGGGACTGACGTACAGTCTGCTAATCACTAACACACAACCTGCTTGGTCCACAAAAGTTCTTATAAGGACTGGTAACTTGGTATAGGGTGCTACGGTACATAGGCCTGAGTGCGTTACAGTCTGCTGTTCTGTAAGGACCGCTATCGGTCCACAATAGATAGGGTTGCCGTGCACTACTGCTGACCGCTGCCCTATACTGCAGCAGTCCTTCAGCGGTATAGGGACTGACGCACAGTCTGCTAAACACTAATACACAACCTGCTTGGTCCACAAAAGTTCTTATAAGGACTGGTAACTTGGTATAGGGTGCTACGGTACATAGGCCTGAGTGCGTTACAGTCTGCTGTTCTGTAAGGACCGCTATCGGTCCACAATACATAGGGTTGCCGTGCACTACTGCTGACCGCTGCCCTATACTGCAGCAGTCCTTCATTGGTATAGGGACTGACGTACAGTCTGCTAATCACTAACACACAACCTGCTTGGTCCACAAAAGTTCTTATAAGGACTGGTAACTTGGTATAGGGTGCTACGGTACATAGGCCTGAGTGCGTTACAGTCTGCTGTTCTGTAAGGACCGCTATCGGTCCACAATACATAGGGTTGCCGTGCACTACTGCTGACCGCTGCCCTATACTGCAGCAGTCCTTCATTGGTATAGGGACTGACGTACAGTCTGCTAATCACTAACACACAACCTGCTTGGTCCACAAAAGTTCTTATAAGGACTGGTAACTTGGTATAGGGTGCTACGGTACATAGGCCTGAGTGCGTTACAGTCTGCTGTTCTGTAAGGACCGCTATCGGTCCACAATACATAGGGTTGCCGTGCACTACTGCTGACCGCTGCCCTATACTGCAGCAGTCCTTCATTGGTATAGGGACTGACGTACAGTCTGCTAATCACTAACACACAACCTGCTTGGTCCACAAAAGTTCTTATAAGGACTGGTAACTTGGTATAGGGTGCTACGGTACATAGGCCTGAGTGCGTTACAGTCTGCTGTTCTGTAAGGACCGCTATCGGTCCACAATACATAGGGTTGCCGTGCACTACTGCTGACCGCTGCCCTATACTGCAGCAGTCCTTCAGCGGTATAGGGACTGACGCACAGTCTGCTAAACACTAACACACAACCTGCTTGGTCCACAAAAGTTCTTATAAGGACTGGTAACTTGGTATAGGGTGCTACGGTACATAGGCCTGAGTGCGTTACAGTCTGCTGTTCTGTAAGGACCGCTATCGGTCCACAATACATAGGGTTGCCGTGCACTACTGCTGACCGCTGCCCTATACTGCAGCAGTCCTTCATTGGTATAGGGACTGACGTACAGTCTGCTAATCACTAACACACAACCTGCTTGGTCCACAAAAGTTTTTATAAGGACTGGTAACTTGGTATAGGGTGCTACGGTACATAGGCCTGAGTGCAGTACAGTCTGCTGTTCTGTAAGGACCGCTATCGGTCCACAATACATAGGGTTGACGTGCACTACTGCTGACCGCTGCCCTATACTGCAGCAGTCCTTCATTGGTATAGGGACTGACGTACAGTCTGCTAATCACTAACACACAACCTGCTTGGTCCACAAAAGTTTTTATAAGGACTGGTAACTTGGTATAGGGTGCTACGGTACATAGGCCTGAGTGCAGTACAGTCTGCTGTTCTGTAAGGACCGCTATCGGTCCACAATACATAGGGTTGACGTGCACTACTGCTGACCGCTGCCCTATACTGCAGCAGTCCTTCATTGGTATAGGGACTGACGTACAGTCTGCTAATCACTAACACACAACCTGCTTGGTCCACAAAAGTTCTTATAAGGACTGGTAACTTGGTATAGGGTGCTACGGTACATAGGCCTGAGTGCGTTACAGTCTGCTGTTCTGTAAGGACCGCTATCGGTCCACAATACATAGGGTTGCCGTGCACTACTGCTGACCGCTGCCCTATACTGCAGCAGTCCTTCAGCGGTATAGGGACTGACGCACAGTCTGCTAAACACTAACACACAACCTGCTTGGTCCACAAAAGTTCTTATAAGGACTGGTAACTTGGTATAGGGTGCTACGGTACATAGGCCTGAGTGCGTTACAGTCTGCTGTTCTGTAAGGACCGCTATCGGTCCACAATACATAGGGTTGCCGTGCACTACTGCTGACCGCTGCCCTATACTGCAGCAGTCCTTCATTGGTATAGGGACTGACGTACAGTCTGCTAATCACTAACACACAACCTGCTTGGTCCACAAAAGTTTTTATAAGGACTGGTAACTTGGTATAGGGTGCTACGGTACATAGGCCTGAGTGCAGTACAGTCTGCTGTTCTGTAAGGACCGCTATCGGTCCACAATACATAGGGTTGACGTGCACTACTGCTGACCGCTGCCCTATACTGCAGCAGTCCTTCATTGGTATAGGGACTGACGTACAGTCTGCTAATCACTAACACACAACCTGCTTGGTCCACAAAAGTTTTTATAAGGACTGGTAACTTGGTATAGGGTGCTACGGTACATAGGCCTGAGTGCAGTACAGTCTGCTGTTCTGTAAGGACCGCTATCGGTCCACAATACATAGGGTTGACGTGCACTACTGCTGACCGCTGCCCTATACTGCAGCAGTCCTTCATTGGTATAGGGACTGACGTACAGTCTGCTAATCACTAACACACAACCTGCTTGGTCCACAAAAGTTCTTATAAGGACTGGTAACTTGGTATAGGGTGCTACGGTACATAGGCCTGAGTGCGTTACAGTCTGCTGTTCTGTAAGGACCGCTATCGGTCCACAATACATAGGGTTGCCGTGCACTACTGCTGACCGCTGCCCTATACTGCAGCAGTCCTTCATTGGTATAGGGACTGACGTACAGTCTGCTAATCACTAACACACAACCTGCTTGGTCCACAAAAGTTCTTATAAGGACTGGTAACTTGGTATAGGGTGCTACGGTACATAGGCCTGAGTGCGTTACAGTCTGCTGTTCTGTAAGGACCGCTATCGGTCCACAATACATAGGGTTGCCGTGCACTACTGCTGACCGCTGCCCTATACTGCAGCAGTCCTTCAGCGGTATAGGGACTGACGCACAGTCTGCTAAACACTAACACACAACCTGCTTGGTCCACAAAAGTTCTTATAAGGACTGGTAACTTGGTATAGGGTGCTACGGTACATAGGCCTGAGTGCGTTACAGTCTGCTGTTCTGTAAGGACCGCTATCGGTCCACAATACATAGGGTTGCCGTGCACTACTGCTGACCGCTGCCCTATACTGCAGCAGTCCTTCATTGGTATAGGGACTGACGTACAGTCTGCTAATCACTAACACACAACCTGCTTGGTCCACAAAAGTTTTTATAAGGACTGGTAACTTGGTATAGGGTGCTACGGTACATAGGCCTGAGTGCAGTACAGTCTGCTGTTCTGTAAGGACCGCTATCGGTCCACAATACATAGGGTTGACGTGCACTACTGCTGACCGCTGCCCTATACTGCAGCAGTCCTTCATTGGTATAGGGACTGACGTACAGTCTGCTAATCACTAACACACAACCTGCTTGGTCCACAAAAGTTTTTATAAGGACTGGTAACTTGGTATAGGGTGCTACGGTACATAGGCCTGAGTGCAGTACAGTCTGCTGTTCTGTAAGGACCGCTATCGGTCCACAATACATAGGGTTGACGTGCACTACTGCTGACCGCTGCCCTATACTGCAGCAGTCCTTCATTGGTATAGGGACTGACGTACAGTCTGCTAATCACTAACACACAACCTGCTTGGTCCACAAAAGTTCTTATAAGGACTGGTAACTTGGTATAGGGTGCTACGGTACATAGGCCTGAGTGCGTTACAGTCTGCTGTTCTGTAAGGACCGCTATCGGTCCACAATACATAGGGTTGCCGTGCACTACTGCTGACCGCTGCCCTATACTGCAGCAGTCCTTCAGCGGTATAGGGACTGACGCACAGTCTGCTAAACACTAACACACAACCTGCTTGGTCCACAAAAGTTCTTATAAGGACTGGTAACTTGGTATAGGGTGCTACGGTACATAGGCCTGAGTGCGTTACAGTCTGCTGTTCTGTAAGGACCGCTATCGGTCCACAATACATAGGGTTGCCGTGCACTACTGCTGACCGCTGCCCTATACTGCAGCAGTCCTTCATTGGTATAGGGACTGACGTACAGTCTGCTAATCACTAACACACAACCTGCTTGGTCCACAAAAGTTTTTATAAGGACTGGTAACTTGGTATAGGGTGCTACGGTACATAGGCCTGAGTGCAGTACAGTCTGCTGTTCTGTAAGGACCGCTATCGGTCCACAATACATAGGGTTGACGTGCACTACTGCTGACCGCTGCCCTATACTGCAGCAGTCCTTCATTGGTATAGGGACTGACGTACAGTCTGCTAATCACTAACACACAACCTGCTTGGTCCACAAAAGTTTTTATAAGGACTGGTAACTTGGTATAGGGTGCTACGGTACATAGGCCTGAGTGCAGTACAGTCTGCTGTTCTGTAAGGACCGCTATCGGTCCACAATACATAGGGTTGACGTGCACTACTGCTGACCGCTGCCCTATACTGCAGCAGTCCTTCATTGGTATAGGGACTGACGTACAGTCTGCTAATCACTAACACACAACCTGCTTGGTCCACAAAAGTTCTTATAAGGACTGGTAACTTGGTATAGGGTGCTACGGTACATAGGCCTGAGTGCGTTACAGTCTGCTGTTCTGTAAGGACCGCTATCGGTCCACAATACATAGGGTTGCCGTGCACTACTGCTGACCGCTGCCCTATACTGCAGCAGTCCTTCATTGGTATAGGGACTGACGTACAGTCTGCTAATCACTAACACACAACCTGCTTGGTCCACAAAAGTTTTTATAAGGACTGGTAACTTGGTATAGGGTGCTACGGTACATAGGCCTGAGTGCAGTACAGTCTGCTGTTCTGTAAGGACCGCTATCGGTCCACAATACATAGGGTTGACGTGCACTACTGCTGACCGCTGCCCTATACTGCAGCAGTCCTTCATTGGTATAGGGACTGACGTACAGTCTGCTAATCACTAACACACAACCTGCTTGGTCCACAAAAGTTTTTATAAGGACTGGTAACTTGGTATAGGGTGCTACGGTACATAGGCCTGAGTGCAGTACAGTCTGCTGTTCTGTAAGGACCGCTATCGGTCCACAATACATAGGGTTGACGTGCACTACTGCTGACCGCTGCCCTATACTGCAGCAGTCCTTCATTGGTATAGGGACTGACGTACAGTCTGCTAATCACTAACACACAACCTGCTTGGTCCACAAAAGTTCTTATAAGGACTGGTAACTTGGTATAGGGTGCTACGGTACATAGGCCTGAGTGCAGTACAGTCTGCTGTTCTGTAAGGACCGCTATCGGTCCACAATACATAGGGTTGACGTGCACTACTGCTGACCGCTGCCCTATACTGCAGCAGTCCTTCAGCGGTATAGGGACTAAGAGTTTTGTCACAGGGTGATTTAAAAAATGACAGGCAGAGGAAGAGGCAGGCCCTTCCGCAGGGGTGGTAGGGGTAGGGCAGGAGCAACAGCCTTGAGCCAAAGTGGGAAGTTGCAGAAGGTGCGTTCAATTACTTTAAAGGACGCACCAGACTTGGTTGAGTGGCTCACTCAGCCTTATTCTTCTGCACCCTCCTCATCCTCTCGATCTGCACCCTCTTCTTCACTCTCTGCTATGTGCACCCCCAAAGACACTACCACCAACAACACCACCACCACCACATACCTTCCGCTTGAGTGCAAATGGGGGCCTTCATGCTCCAGTGTTTTAATAGGGACCCCCGTATAAAAAGCATGAGGGTCAAGGACCAGTACTGGGTGGCAACGTACTTAGATCCCCGGTACAAACACAAAATGGCGGAAATGTTACCGCCGTCGCAGAGGGCTGTCAGAATGCAGCACTTCCAGGCCTTGCTTCGAGAAATGCTGCATTCTGCTTTTGCGTGCGCTGGCAGAGGAGCAATTCCCACTCCCAGAGAAGGATTTGCGGGTACCAATCCAACAGCGCCTGCAAGAAGAGGCCGGTTTGAAGATGTGTTGGTGACTTCGGATATGAGGTCATTCTTTCAGCCGACCCATCGACAGGTGTCATCCGGATCCAGCATCAGGGAACGCCTAGACCGTCAGGTGTCCGACTACATTGGGTTAACGGCCGATGTGGACGCTCTGAGGAGTGATGAACCCCTAGACTACTGGGTGGGCAGGCTTGACCTCTGGCCAGAGCTTGCCCAATTTGCAATCGAACTGTTGGCTTGCCCCTCATCCAGTGTCCTGTCCGAAAGGACGTTCAGCGCAGCAGGGGGGATTGTGACCGATAAGCGTACTCGCCTAGCTCACGACAGTGTTAACTACCTCACATTTCTAAAAATGAATGAGGCATGGATCTCGGAGGAATTCAACACATGTGATCAGTAGACCATGTATATGTCTATAAACAATTTTTGGAATCAAGCACACAGACCTTCTTAATTCATTTGGCTCACTTCCCTGACCCAAAAAAGCACACCGTACTATATGCCCCTACCCTCCTCTTTGAAGAGGTTGAGCGGTGTCATATTTCTACTGGGGCTGCTTATTATGAGGGGTTCCCACCATCCCTGTGCTGTGCTGACTTCCTCCTGGGTGTTCTTATTATGAGGGGCTCCCACCATCCCTGTGCTGTGCTGACTTCCTCCTGGGGGTTCTTATTATGAGGGGCTCCCACCATCCCTGTGCTGTGCTGACTTCCTCCTGGGGGTTCTTATTATGAGGGGATCACACCATCCCTGTGCTGTGCTGACTTCCTCCTGGGGCTGCTTACGGTGCTGCTGTCAGCGCTGTATGTCACGGAGCTGCTGTCAGCGCTGTATGTCACGGAGCTGCTGTCAGCGCTGTATGTCACGGAGCTGCTGTCAGCGCTGTATGTCACGGAGCTGCTGTCAGCGCTGTATGTCACGGAGCTGCTGTCAGCGCTGTATGTCACGGAGCTGCTGTCAGCGCTGTATGTCACGGAGCTGCTGTCAGCGCTGTATGTCACGGAGCTGCTGTCAGCGCTGTATGTCACGGTGCTGCTGTCAGCGCTGTATGTCACGGAGCTGCTGTCAGCGCTGTATGTCACGGAGCTGCTGTCAGTGCTGTATGTCACGGAGCTGCTGTCAGCGCTGTATGTCACGGAGCTGCTGTCAGCGCTGTATGTCACGGAGCTGCTGTCAGCGCTGTATGTCACGGTGCTGCTGTCAGCGCTGTATGTCACGGAGCTGCTGTCAGCGCTGTATGTCACGGAGCTGCTGTCAGTGCTGTATGTCACGGAGCTGCTGTCAGCGCTGTATGTCACGGAGCTGCTGTCAGCGCTGTATGTCACGGAGCTGCTGTCAGCGCTGTATGTCACGGTGCTGCTGTCAGCGCTGTATGTCACGGAGCTGCTGTCAGCGCTGTATGTCACGGAGCTGCTGTCAGCGCTGTATGTCACGGAGCTGCTGTCAGCGCTGTATGTCACGGAGCTGCTGTCAGCGCTGTATGTCACGGAGCTGCTGTCAGCGCTGTATGTCACGGTGCTGATGTCAGTGCTCTGTATTACGGTGCTGCTGTCAGTGCTCTGTATCTCCTGCACCCTCTTGTTTGCCTACCCTGGTCCCTGACCTTCCCTCTCCTCCATTGCCTTCATTAGCTCCATAGTCCTGAATTGTCAGAACAATTTCCCAAATAAAAAAAAAATGCTTGTAGTTATCGATCCCAAATTCACCTCATACATGTATTATGCTATTGTCCAGGTGGTGGGACTGCGTGCTACCCCCTAATAATTACCCCGTGGCCGCAAATTCGACCTAAAGGTTTGCGAAATTCGCCTCCCATTGAAGTCAATGGAGCCCGCGGCGAACGGTCGTTTTCGCGAACGTTTGTGCCCGTTCGCGTTTCGCGTTCGCGAAACGTCCCGTCGGAAGTTCGTCCATCACTAACCAGCTTCAAGCAGAAAATTGCTCAGGTGTTGTTATGGGCCTAAAGCGTATCTTTACCCATAACAACTTGATAAAAAGTAGCAAGAAACATACATTAATAATTATGCTATCAAAATTAGTGTGTGCTGTAAATTGCCTCCAGCATTGCTCCTGTTTTTATCCTGCTGGAGGATGCCATTTTACTAAAGCCCAGAGCCCCTGAGTAGCAGTAAATCTCTAGCCTGTCAGCAGATCAGCCTCTACATTTTCAGCACTGTGCCGCAAAATAGAGAGCAACTGAGCATGCATTGAGCAAGGTATGACATTGTATTACTCGATTTTAAATAGTACTGTATAGTCACTTATTTTTAATGATTTACATGCAAAGGGGGCCAGCATGAAGTGATCTAGCAAGACTTTAAGTGGTTCTAAAGGCTGAAGGTAAAGGTAACAAACCTTCAGTGTGTAGCTCCCTCTTCAGCCCCCTCCCCCCAATACTTACCTGAGCCTGATCTCAAACTAGTGATGTGCACGAGAGCAGCAGCTCTCCCGGGTCTCCTCCTCTTCATTGGCTGAGACACAGCAGTGGGAATTCCACTATAACCTGAATATAGTATCAGATTTGTTTTTTTCATTGTAAGTCTATGCATGCTAAGCAGTTTGTAAATGTAACACTTTCAGGTAATCATTTTCTTTCACAAAAATTACAGTGGCAAGGTTTCCCTGACAATGCCATCATATGGGTTTTCTTTCTCCAGAAGGATGGAACCATCTATTTTAGGCATCATCCATGGTCAGCATCTACTTCTTGCACTTAGTAGACACAATCATGAATATGCTGGTGGCTGTGCAGTTCTTGGTTGTGGTAAAGCTAAACTCCAGGCATAAAAACTTTCATTTAAATAAAAAAGCGTGCCAAATGCCTAAAATAAAGCTATTGCCTCATAAAAGTAAAGGTGCCATCATCAATGTGCAGCACATAGCCTGTGTAGAGAGCACAGCTGTAGAATGGAGCCAGCAAGCCCCACCCATTACAGGCTGCCTGCAGAAGACTACAGGAAGGGGAGGAGACAAGACCAGTCACCCTGCACAAGGACAGAGAGCAGCAGTGACCGGTCTTTATTACAGGAAGCTCCTGTCACACTAAATTACGGCACAGATCTGGAAAAATGATATGTAGCACTACCCCACAGGGGTTGCAGATGACTGGGTTCCCCACTCCTGCACAGTCTGGCATCAAGCATTTTTCCACACTTTCTCCAGACACAAGGAACAGCCTTTGAGGTTGATTTTTGTTGTTGTATTAGGGGTAATTACTTGAATGGGTAATAGAAATTATGTGATGCCTAGCATGGTTGCAACAAAACAGGGACAACTTACTCCCTATGTACACTCACAAATTTTTTTTTAAAGTCAGCAGCGGGTGCTGCCATTCATGGTAAGAGAAACTGGCAGTGAAACCTTTTGGCTTCACAACTGGTTCCCTATTGTGCAAGTGCGAAGTGCCTTGCGCTTTCTAACTGGCCTGGCGGCAGAGGAAGGGGGAGGGGGACCGAACTTCTGAGGGACGGCGCCGCGGCGCTGTCTCCTGGAAGTGGAGAAGGGTACCTGTCAAAAACAGGTACCCATTCCCCCCTCCCCCCTGAAAGGTGCCAAATGTGGCACTGGGGGGGGGGGGGGAGGGGAGCAGATACCGTATATACTCGAGTATAAGCCAAGTTTTTCAGCACATTTTCTATGCTGAAAAACCCCGCTCAGCTTATAGTCGAGTGAGGGCATGGATACAAAGCATAAGGGCTGCTTGCCCTGGGGCCGCTTTGAACTGTGGCTACAGTGCTCCCCTCTCTCCCTCCCTTACACAGCGGGAGACCACTGAGTCTCAGAGCTGACTCTGAAATTTTCGGCCGCTTTGTGATAAAAGTCCCGCCCTCCTCCTAGACCAGCTCATGTCATAGAGAGAACACTGCATCTATCACACGAGCTGGTCTAGGAGGAGGGTGGGACTTTTTCCACAGTGCGGCCGAACATTTCAGACTGAGCTCTGAGATACAGCGGGAGATTCCCGCTGTGCAATCCAGGTACTGACTGCTGAGACTGCATGAATGGGCACAGTCACTACTAGTGAGGCTGCAATGACGGACACATTGAGGCTGCATTGACTGGCACAATGAGGTGGCAATGATGGGCGTGAGACTACAATTATGGGCACGGTGAGGCTGCGGTCATGGGAACAGTGAGGCTACAATGATGGGCATGGTAAGGCTGCAATGATGGGCATGGGGAGGCTGCGGTGATGGGCACAGTGAGGCTACAATAATGGGCACAGTAAGGCTGCAATGATGGGCATGGTGAGTCTGCGGTGATGGGCACAGTGAGGATTCAATGAAGGGCATGGTAAGGCTGCAATGATGGGCATGGTGAGGCTGCGGTGATGGGCACGGTGAGGCTGCGGTGATGGGCACAGTGAGGCTACAATGATGGGCACGGTAAGGCTGCAATGAGGTTGCATTGATGGGCACAGTGACGCCAGCAGCCTCTGTGTTGTCCGTGCCACACCGCATCCTGAAAATTTACCAATAGCTGCTGCATTTCCCACCATATACTCAAGTCAATACGTTCTGTTTTTTTTTTTGTGGTAAAATTAGGTGCCTTGGCTTATATTCGGGTTGACTTATACTCGAGTATATATGGTAAGTGGAGGTTCCACTTTTGGGTGGAACTCCGCTTTAAAGACTAGGATTAATAGGTTGCATTCCGGAGTATCGCCAACTCCCCTGTAGACACTAATCCCAGCTCTACTGACTGCAGAAAATACTGGCCCACCCGGCTGCTACCAAAGATCTCCCAGGGCAAGGGAGAGGAAAGATTAAGCACAACTCTGTCTACCAGGAAGGCTTGTTACATGTGGCAGTCTCTCCCCTTGTAAGTCCCAGAGCATGCTGAAGTATTAACACTGTCCTCCTTACTCCCGCTGCTTCTTAGGCAAGATTCCTTTCAAACCACACTGCTGTCAGGATCCTCTAAAGCCAGCCCAAAGCAGAGCCCCCCAGACCAGGGGTTCCCATCCAGAGCCACCAACAGTCTCCTCAGCACTCCATCTTCCATCTGACCCCCCTGCTGACATGACTCATCCATATTTAAAAGCTGGCTCAGCCACCCTGCCAGGCCCGCTGCCTGGGGACTGGCCAAACTCCCCTAAGTATGCAGATCAACCCTCCTGGCCTCTGCTCTCTAGCTTCTAGAAACTTCTCCAAACTTCCAGAACCAGAGGGAGGCACCAGGGACCTGCCTGTCTGAGTCAACCAGCCTGACCTTCAGTAAACCCATGGCCCGATTAGGACTCAAAAGTTAACTATGAACCAAAACATACATTTTCCTACACTCAAACTAATAGCACAGTAGAGGGTGCTGCATATACAAAGTACACCAAGATTCAAGAAATAATACACATGACATTTGCACTTAGAATTTATTTATGCAGACTTGAAAAGTTACTGAGAGGTCCATGTGGACAAAGGTTGATGAGTAACTAGCCCCTTGGTAACCCCAAGTAATTTGGAGTATGGTTGCTTTCAAAGCTCTGAACCTGAGTTTTGGGTAGGAGGATTTCAAACTTTCAGGGTCTGTTAATGCGCACGGCATGGCTCTATGTGCTCTGCGTTGCAGTACTGTATATATATATATATATATATATATATATATATATATATATATATATATATAATATATATATATATATATATTTATAATGTTTGGAGGCTCTAAGTAATTTTCTAGAAAAAAATGCCCATTGTTACACGTAAACGAAAAGTGCAAGAAAAGGCCTGCAGTTTAAGTGGCTAAAGACAGACATTTAGTGTATCCATATAAGCAGGCTCAGAGTTGTAATAAAGCAACAACTTCAAGTGATTATAAACTCAAATTTTTTTGTTTGTTTTTTAAATAACAAAAAATGTTATACTTACCTGCTCTTTTGCAATGGATTTGCACAGAGCAGCCTGTATACTCCTCTTCTGAGGTCCCTCTTCACTGCTTCTGGACCCTCCCTCCTGTCGAGTGCCCCCACAGCAAGCTGCTTGCTATGGGGGCACCAGAGCCGAGCTGCGGGTCCGTATGTCCATTCAGACACAGAGCTGCCGTTTGGTCCTGTCTCTTCTCTCTCCTGATTGGCTAACTGACTTTGATTGACAGCCATGGGAGCCATTGGTGCCACTGTTATGTCTCAGCCAATCAGGAGGGAGAATCTTGGATGGCCAAGGGACTCATGGACATTGCTGGACAGAGATGCGGCTCAGGTAAGTATTAGGGGGTGCTGGAGAGGCTAGTAAAGCTCCCCTGCCCAATAAACTGATGCTGAACCGCCGGCAAAGCTGCAGCGGCACTTTGCGGGTCGTTTTAACACTTTTTCAGCCTCTAGTGGGCGATAAAACCGTCCCGATAGTGCCCGAAAACCCCCGCAAAAATTACGGTAAAGAGCTGCTATTTACGACTGGTGGAGCCAATGCCCCAGTGTGAAAGGGCCTTACTGCATAGAATGCATTAGGTCAGTGATGGCAAATCTTGGCACCCCAGATGTATTGGAACTACATTTCCCATGATGCTCATGCACTCTGCAATGTAGCTGAGCATCATGGGAAATGTAGTTCCAAAACATCTGGGGTGCCAAGGTTCGCCATCACTGCATTAGGTTAAAAACCCTTCTGCCTTTACAACTCCTTTCAGCTGTGCAAGTAATTCACTGAAGATGGACTTACCAGTGCAGTAAACTTAAAGATGCTGCCAGGGATGCCGTATTCTACGCCTTAGTGTGACTTTAGCATACTTCCCAACTTTCTGAGACGGAAACGAGGTACACCTATTAGCAAAAGTCTGTAGGCATAGGACACACCCCCTTGCCACGCCTCCTTTAAAGGAGAATTATACAAGAAATGATTGGTTAAAGCGGGAGTCCACCGGGACTCCGCGTTTTTTTTTTTTTTAAAAGCCAGCAGCTACAAATACTGCAGCTGCTGACTTTTAAAATAGTGACACTTACCTGTCCAGCGCGCCCGCGATGTCGGCACCCGAAGCCGATCTGTAGATCGTCACTCGGGTGCTGCCGCCGCCATCTAGGGTATGGGAATCAGGAAATGGAGCCTTTCGGCTTCATTTCCCGGTTCCCTACTGCGCATGCGTGAGTTGCGCTGCGCAATAAGGACGGTCCCCGCTGCCTCTGGGATCTGTGTGTTTCCCAGCAGGAAGGGGGCGGGCACTTGCGCAAAGGGGCGTAATCTACACCCCTTTTCGCAGAGAGCTATCCCGGAAGTGGGTGCAGTTACCCTGGATTATCCCCCCTGAAAGGTGCCAATTGTGGCGCCGGAGGGGGGGAGGATTCCGATGAGCGGAAGGTCCATTTTAGGGTGGACCTCCGCTTTAAACCCTCAAGTGCTTTTTCTTACCACTACTATTCCTTTATATTGGCTTTTAAAATTTGCAAATACAGCAATTTAGAAATTGCATGAAATGTGATAGATAAAAAGTGCATTTTATATACAACTATATAGATCAGATGACTTTAGTCATCCGAATCTTTTCGGACTTCTTGACATTCTCTGAATCAAATACAAGGGCAGGGGGTGAAGCTTCTGTTTAATAAATATAAGTACTGTTGCCCTAGTACTGTCAGTCTGTTTGCACGCTGAAAATATACTGGAAATGGATGACAAAATGTTTTTGTTTCAGTTCTATATTTCTAAGTCAATGAAATTGGAGTGCACAGCTAGTGAGACAGGAAAAAAACAGTATGCACCTTTAACCTCCAGCCCTAACTTCCATGGGACATGAAACTTTAAACCAATCAGCTTTGTGATTTCCTCCTTCAAATAGCTTTGCACTATGATCATAGCTAGGCTAAGGAGGAGGAGAGGCCACCATGGAGTCCTATTATAGGGGATCAGAATTAGATCAACAAAATGCAGAAGCAAAATACCACTAAGATTAATTTATTATCTAATACCACCGTCCACTCTGCAGTGCAGATAGACTATAAACTCTAATGGAAGATAATACAGAACAGCAGGGAAATGAATAACAAATTCAATATACCTCGACTTTGTTTTCTGAGACCAGGTACCTCCAAGTTATCTTTTGTAATTACTTTGTTTTGTTCATGCTTGGGTCTCATGCATACATTTATTTCTCTTAACTCCCCTCCATGTTAACCCCTGTGTCCCTGCATTCACAGCACTGCCCTCAGCCCCCCCCCCCTTCATTTCACCCCCCCCACACACACACAGCACTGCCCTCAGCCCCCCTTCATGTCACCCCCCCACACACACACAGCACTGCCCTCAGCCCCCCTTCATGTCACCCCCCCACACACACAGCACTGCCCTCAGCCCCCCCAATCACATTACTGCCCCCAAAGCAGCATCCTCTGTCCCCCCTTCATGAACCCCCCCATACACACACAAAACTGCCCTCAGCCCCCCTTCATGTCACTGCCCCCCCCCACACACACACAGAGGTGTCCTCAGCTCCCCAATCACATTACTGCCCCCAAAACAGCATCCTCTGTCGCCCCTTCATGAACCCCCCATACACACACACGGCAGTGTCTTCAGCCCCCCAATCACATTATTGCCCCCAAAGCAGCATTCTCTGTCTCCCCTTCATGAACCCCCCATACACACACACAGCGGTGTTCTCTGTCCCCGCCCCCAATCACATTACTGCCCCCAAAGTGTCATCCCTCCCCCTCCATTCACAGCACTGCCCTCAGCCCCCCTTCATGTCCCCTCTCACACACACACACACACACACACACACACACACAGCAGTGTCCTTTGTCCCCCCAATCACATTACTGCCCCCAAAGCAGCAACCTCTGTCCCCCCCTTCATGTCACCCCCCCCCACACAAAGCGGTGTCCCCTGTCCCCCAATCACATTACTGCCCCCAAAGTGGGGTCCTCTGTCCCCTCCCTTTATGTCATTACTCCCCCTTCATTCACAGCAGTGTCCTCAGCCCCCCTTCATGTCACCCCCTCCCTTCATTCACAGCACTGTCCTCAGCCCCCCTTCATGCCAATCCCCACAGTGGTGTTCTCTGTTCCCCAATCACATTACAGCCCCCAAAGCAGCTTCCTCTGTCCCCCCCTTCATGACACCCCCCTTCCATTCACAGAAGTGTCCTCAGCCCCCCTTCACGCCCTCCCCCTTCATTTACAGCACTGTCCTCGGCCCCTCTTCCTGTCACCCCTCCCCCCACAGTGGTGTCCTCTGTTCCCCCCCAATCACATTACTGCCCCCAAAGCAGCATCCTCAGTCCCCCTTCATGTCCCCCCCCTTCAGTTACAGCACTGTCCTCAGCCCCTCCTTCATGTCACCCCTCCCCACAGTAGTGTCCTCTGTCCCCCCTTCACATTACTGCCCCCACAGTGGTGTCCTCTGTCCCCCCTTTACATTAACCCCCCACAGCGGTGTCCTTTGTGCCCCCCTTCACATTAACTACCCACAGCGGTGTTCTCTGTCCCTCCCTTCACATTAACCCCCCACAGCGATGTCCTTTGTCCCCCCTTCACATTACTGCCCCCACAGCGATGGCCTTTGTCCCCCTTCACATTATTGCCCCCACAGCGGTGTCCTTTGTCCCCCCCTTCACATTACTGCCCCCACAGCGGTGTCCTTTGTCTCCCCTTCACATTAACCCCCCACAGCGGTGTCCTTTGTCCCCCCCTTCACAAGAACCCTCCACAGCGGTGTCCTTTGTCCCCCCTTCACATTAACTACCCACTGTGGTGTTCTCTGTCCCTCCCTTCACATTAACAGTCCGGATGGGACAGCTACTCGGTCTGGATCCATACTGCCATTTAGAGTCGCCCCTTATAGGTGTTTACAGGAGTTTAGACGCAGAAAAAAAAACATCACTTGTGCGTTCAGGAGAGGGGCTTATGAGCATGAAAAACTCCTGATGCGCCTGAACACGGGTAAACCCGCATTAACGTTAGATGCTTTTAATTTCAATATTTTTAGTATATTCCTTTCAATGGCCAGAATATTTGTTTATTCTGGCCATTGAAAGGAATATACTAAAAATGTGTGCGCTGCTATCTAGGACCTCCGTTTAACAATATCATTAATGCAACTCTTTGCAGTGCGATTTGAGCCCATTTATTTTGTGTAGCTAAAATAGCACCGCACTCTCACAAAAAATGTGCATGCCCCTTTTTTTTTTTGCTGCACAGGAATCTTCATAGTTAGTAAGTTTGAATAAAGACACCAGTCCATGCAGTTCAACCTGAGTGAGTGTCTAGAATTGTCCCTATCCCTGTACATTGCACACTCACATCGGTCCCTACCCTCAAGGAGCCCACAATCCAAGGTCCCCATTCATATACTAGGGACAATTTTGGACAGAAGCCAATTAACCTACCTGCATGTCTTTGGATTGTGGGAGGAAACCGGAGTACCCAGAGGAAACCAACACAAGCACAGGGAGAACATGCAAACTGCAGGCAGGTAGTGTCGTGGTTGGGATTTGAACCAGCGACCCTTCTTACTGCTAGGTGAGAGTGCTAACCACTACACCACTGTGCTGCCATAGATATTGCATGGGTCTACACACACGCAATCTGATTCAGCCAATTGCACTGCCTTTTTTGCGGTTCGCATGAACGGAGTGCGATTGTGTTGCCATGCGGGAAACCAACAGGAATCTCCTGTGAACGGGACTTAATGAGGTTCTTCTTTAACCAGTTGCCGACCGCCGCACGACGATGTACGTCGACAGCATGGCACGGGCAGGCATATGGGCGTACCTGTACGCCCCTGCCTTCCCGCGGGTCGGGGGCCCGATCGGGCCCCCGCCCGGTGCCTGCGGCGGTCGGTTTTCGTCCGGGAGCGATCCGGGACGAGGGGGCGGCCATTCATTCATGGCGACCCCCTCGCGATCGCTCCCGACGAATAGAAATCCCCCGTGACATCACTTCCTCTCCTGTAATGTAAACACAGGAGAGGAAGTGATGTATTCTCTCCTCCGTGTCGGTATTTTTCGTTCCGACACGGAGGAGAGCGGATCGGTGAGTTGCTACACACACAGTAGAACATGCCAGGCACACTCACACCCCCCCGATCACCCCCCCAATTACCCCTGCCCCCCAGTCACAGTGACACCAATGTCATTTTTTTTTTTTTTTTGCATTGGTGTCATTTGTGACTGTAATAACTGTTAGGGCAGTTAGGGTTAGCCCCCTTTAGTTCTAATGTACCCCCCTAACCCCCCCAATAAAGGTTTAACCCCGTGATCACCCCCCCGTCGCCAGTGTCACTAAGGCTGGGTTCACATTGCAGCGGTTTATGAGAACGAATGTGATTCGCACCGCACTGCAGTGCAAATCACATCCGATCTCTGTGCGATTCGAGTTCAGCCATTCGCCGCACCCGCCACACCCGCCGCACCCGCCGCAAATTCGCACGGGACCCTTTTTTTGGCCCGCAGCAGAATCGGATCGCATGGGTGTTCACACCATGCGATCCGAGTTTGCAGATCGCACTGCGATATGTGAACTGATCTGGGGGTGTCAGTAACATTTCACTGACACTCCCAGCAGTTCGCATAGGGCAGTGTGAACTGCCGCCGGGAGGCATGCGATGCGGGAACCCGCCGCGGATTCGTGGCGTTTCCGCATCGCTCCAGTGTGAACCCAGCCTAATAAGCGATCATTTTTCTGATCGCCGTATTAGTGTCACAGGTGACGCTAGTTAGGCAGGTAGGTATTTAGGTTCGCCGCAGCTTTTTATAGCGCCAGGGACCCCCATATACTACCGCATAAAGCCCCCTGATTGCCCCCTAGTTAACCCTTTCACCAGTGATCACCATATAACTGTTACAGGTGACGCTGGTTGGTTAGTTATTTTTTTATAGTTTCAGGGCACCCGCCATTTATTACCTAATAAAGGTTTAACCCCCCTGATCACCCGGCGGGTGTCATTTGTGACTAATAACTGTTAGGGCAGTTAGGGTTAGCCCCCTTTAGTTCTAAGGTACCCCCTAACCCCCCCAATAAAGGTTTAACCCCGTGATCACCCCCCGTCGCCAGTGTCACTAAGGCTGGGTTCACATTGCAGCGGTTTATGAGAACGGATGTGATTCGCACCGCACTGCAGTGCAAATCACATCCGATCTCTGTGCGATTCGAGTTCAGCTATACAGATAGTATGGCTGAATTCGTGTCGCACCCGCCGCACCCGCCGCAAACTCGCACGGGACCCTTTTTTTGGTCCGCAGCAGAATTGGATCGCATGGGTGTTCACACCATGCGATCCAAGTTTGCAGATCGCACTGCGATATGCGAACTGATCTGGGGGTGTCATTAACATTTCACTGACACTCCCAGCAGTTCACATAGGGCAGTGTGAACTGCCGCCGGGAGGCATGCGATGCGGGAACCCGCCGCGCATTCGTGGCGTTCCCGCATCGCTCCAGTGTGAACCCAGCCTAATAAGCGATCGTTTTTCTGATCGCTGTATTAGTGTCACAGGTGACGCTAGTTAGGCAGGTAGGTATTTAGGTTCGCCGCAGCTTTTTATAGCGCCAGGGACCCCCATATACTACCACATAAAGCCCCCTGATTGCCCCCTAGTTAACCCTTTCACCAGTGATCACCATATAACTGTTACAGGTGACGCTGGTTGGTTAGTTATTTTTTTATAGTTTCAGGGCACCCGCCATTTATTACCTAGTCTCACTAGTGTACCCCTAAATTTAGGGGTGTCTACTTTCCAAAATGGGGTCATTTGGGGGGGGTTTGTGCCATCTTGGCATTTTATGGCCTTCAAAACTGTAACGCCCTTAGAAAGCCTGAAGGCGGTGCTTGGTTTTCGGGGCCCCGTACGCGGCTAGGCTCCCAAAAAGTCCCACATATGTGGTATCCCCGTACTCAGGAGAAGCAGCAGAATTTATTTTGGGGTGTTATTTCACATATGCCCATGGCATGCGTGAGCAATATATCATTTAGTGACAACTTTGTGAAAAAAAAAAAAAAAAAAAAAGTTTGTAATTTTCCCGCAACTTGTGGCAAAATATAAAATATTCCATGGACTCAACATGCCTCTCAGCAAATAGCTTGGGGTGTCTACTTTCTAAAATGGGGTCATTTGTGGGGGTTTTGTGCCATCTTGGCATTTTATGGCCTTCAAAACTGTAATAGGTAGTGAGAAGTGAACTCAAAAATTTACGCCCTTAGAAAGCCTGAAGGCGGTGCTTGGTTTTCGGGGCCCCGTACGCGGCTAGGCTCCCAAAAAGTCCCACATATGTGGTATCCCCGTACTCAGGAGAAGCAGCAGAATTTATTTTGGGGTGTCATTTCACATATGCCCATGGCATGCATGAGCAATATATCATTTAGTGACAACTTTGTGAAAAAAAAAAAAAAAAAAAAAGTTTGTAATTTTCCCGCAACTTGTGGCAAAATATAAAATATTCCATGAACTCAACATGCCTCTCAGCAAATAGCTTGGGGTGTCTACTTTCTAAAATGGGGTCATTTGTGGGGGTTTTGTGCCATCTTGGCATTTTATGGCCTTCAAAACTGTAATAGGTAGTGAGAAGTGAACTCAAAAATTTACGCCCTTAGAAAGCCTGAAGGCGGTGCTTGGTTTTCGGGGCCCCGTACGCGGCTAGGCTCCCAAAAAGTCCCACATATGTGGTATCCCCGTACTCAGGAGAAGCAGCAGAATTTATTTTGGGGTGTCATTTCACATATGCCCATAGCATGTGTGAGCAATATATCATTTAGTGACAACTTTGTGAAAAAAAAAAAAAAAAAAAAAGTTTGTAATTTTCCCGCAACTTGTGGCAAAATATAAAATATTCCATGGACTCAACATGCCTCTCAGCAAATAGCTTGGGGTGTCTACTTTCTAAAATGGGGTCATTTGTGGGGGTTTTGTGCCATCTTGGCATTTTATGGCCTTCAAAACTGTAATAGGTAGTGAGAAGTGAACTCAAAAATTTACGCCCTTAGAAAGCCTGAAGGCGGTGCTTGGTTTTCGGGGCCCCGTACGCGGCTAGGCTCCCAAAAAGTCCCACATATGTGGTATCCCCGTACTCAGGAGAAGCAGCAGAATTTATTTTGGGGTGTCATTTCACATATGCCCATGGCATGCATGAGCAATATATCATTTAGTGACAACTTTGTGAAAAAAAAAAAAAAAAAAAAAAGTTTGTAATTTTCCCGCAACTTGTGGCAAAATATAAAATATTCCATGAACTCAACATGCCTCTCAGCAAATAGCTTGGGGTGTCTACTTTCTAAAATGGGGTCATTTGTGGGGGTTTTGTGCCATCTTGGCATTTTATGGCCTTCAAAACTGTAATAGGTAGTGAGAAGTGAACTCAAAAATTTACGCCCTTAGAAAGCCTGAAGGCGGTGCTTGGTTTTCGGGGCCCCGTACGCGGCTAGGCTCCCAAAAAGTCCCACATATGTGGTATCCCCGTACTCAGGAGAAGCAGCAGAATTTATTTTGGGGTGTCATTTCACATATGCCCATAGCATGTGTGAGCAATATATCATTTAGTGACAACTTTGTGTAAAAAAAAAAAATTTTTTTTTTTTTGTCATTATTCAATCGCTTGAGGCAACAAAATAAAATATTCAATGGGCTCAACATGCCTCTTATCAATTTCCTTAGGGGGTCTACTTTCCAAAATGGGGTCATTTGGGGGGGGTTTTGTACTGCCCTGCCAATTTAGCACCTCAAGAAATGAGATAGGCAGTCGTAAACTAAAAGCTGCGTAAATTCCAGAAAACGTACCTTAGTTTGTAGATGTGACAACTTTTGCGCAAACCAATAAATATACAATTATTGACTTTTTTTTTACCAAAGACATGTGGCTGAATACATTTTGGCCTAAATGTATGACTAAAATTGAGTTTATTGGATTTTTCTAATAACAAAAAGTAGAAAATATCATTTTTTTTCAAAATTTGCGGTCTTTTTACGTTTATATCGCAAAAAATAAAAATCGCAGAGGCAATCAAATACCATCAAAAGAAAGCTCTATTTGTGGGAAGAAAAGGACGCGAATTTTGTTTGGGTACAACATTGCATGACCGCGCAATTACCAGTTAAAGCAGCGCAGTGCCAAAGTGTAAAAAGACCTCTGGTCATTTACCAGCAAAATGGTCCGGTCTGAAGGTGGTTAAGGAAGGCTCATGGAAGTGTTTGTTCTGAGGTTAATGTGCATCTGTGAGACTGTCACTTGTGGCACAGAAATGAAGAGGTATTTTGTGGGTACAATGTGGCACATTCAAAAGTAGGCTCTGACTCTATTTACCCATTCCCTTGCCCAGAGTTCAGTGCAACGTAGCCACACAGTGACTACATTGAATGTCTCCTATGTCACATCTCTCTCTCAAGTTCTAAAGGTGGGCGGTATGTTTACTGTCCTGGTGACACCTTGAGGAAGATTTATCAAGCAAGTCACCAACAGCATCAGGTGCAGTAATAGTGCAAATCACACTGCCCTTTCATTTAGGAAAAGATTTGTGTTGTGTATGTGCAACCCCTGAGCCTGCAATCACAGGCAGCCATCTGCTACAGCTATGTAAATATATGATACAGATTTGAATGTTCACACAATTAGGAAGTGGTAAGTGGAATTATTTATATTAGAGCAGTGCTGCTTTTGAGCAGCAGAGGGGGAAATGTTTTAATTAAGCTGTGATCTCATAGTAAATCAGTACCATCGCTTATCTCGCTGCTCCTTTTTTGCACCGTCTTACTGAAATGCACATCTAATACATTTCAGGGTGATTTTTGTGATCCCTCCAAATGGGACACAGACAGCAATAAAAACTGATCTTTACTACATCAAAAGCTCCTAGATTGTAAGCTCTAACGAGCAGGGCCCTCTGATTCCCCCTGTCTTGAATTGTTGTATTGTATTGTAATGTCTACCCTAATGTTGTAAAGCGCTGCGTAAACTGTCAGCGCTATATAAATCCTGTATAATAATAATAATAATACATCAAAATCTGAACCCCCCCCCCGTTTTGTCTAAAGATCAGAGTTCACACACATAATACAGTAAAACCTTGGTTTGAGAGCGCTTTGCAAGACAAGCAACATTTTTTTGACTAATTCTGACTTGATTTACAAGCGATGTCTTGATATACAAGTAGCGTCATGTCACAACTGAGTATAAAAGAGAAGAGAGGCGCCTCTAAGTGTAGCAATATGGTTACATTTAATGAAGGTAATTTAGCAACTTGCATGGTTGATGATGAAAACAGGCACATCTAAATATGCAGGCATCCGGGGTAAAGCCGTCCACATAGACCGTCCTCTGCATCGCCATCTACATGGTCCCTTCCACGTTGTGCCCCATGAGCGGTTCAAGCCTCGCTTTCAGATTGCTCTACTGCAGGGTAGTCTTCCCGGTTCACGATTGCAGACTGACAGCGGTGAGAACCGGCAGTGCGGGGGATGGTCTATGTGGACAGATTTACCCTGGATGCCTGCATACTTAGATTTGTCTGTTTTCATCATCAACCATGAGAGTTGCTAAATGTTGTACCTTCATTAAATGTAACCATATTGCTACACTTAGAGGCGCCTCTCTTCTCTTTTATACTCTGTAGCGCCTGCTGGATTTTGCTTCTAATCTCCTTGTAGAAGCTTCCATTTGTGGATGGACATTTTTTGGTTACACAACCTATCACATTGCTATCTTTTTATATGGACTATTGACGGAAAGGCCTACGAATACATGGTTGTGGAATGAATCATCTGATTTTCCATTATTTCTTATGTATTTATAATTATATATTTCTATACATTTCTATAAATTATAATTATATTTCTTATAATCTTATATATTATATATTCTTATATATTCTTTTATAAATTTGCTTTGATATACAAGTGCTTTGGATTACAAGCATGTTTCCGGAATGAATTATGCTTGCAATCCAAGGTTTTACTATATATATATATATATATATATATATATATATATATATATATATATATAGATATATATATATATATATATATATATATATATATATATATATATATATATATATATATATAGATATAGATAGATAGATAGATATATAGATAGACAGCTATATATATATATATACTGTATATATATATATATAATATAGCTATCTATCTACATAGATAAATATACAGTATATATATATATATATATATATATAGATAGATAGATATATTATATATAGATTTATCTATTTTTTCATTTATTATTTTTCTAATTTAGATGTATGTGGTATGACAACAGTCTACTGAATTGGGTGAGTATACATTGTCCTCCACCTTCCTGGTGGGCTTCTCCTCCCCCAAGCAAGCGTTTTAATCCACCTTTCCAGCTCTACCTCCCTGTATTCAAAGTCCTGAGCTTCTGCTGGGAAAAAAAATGTGTTTTGTTTAGTGTATAATTAACTATTCTCTGGCTAATGCGTTGTTTAACGAGGTGCAAGGATACTAATTGTTCCCATTGTGTGGGGCAGTTATGTAGCTACCAGTGACAGAGACAAGATGCCTTTACTTTTAACCCTTCTCCGACCACAGCTAGCTATAAGTAGCTACTTCTCACGCTTGTTACAAAAATAATAGAGATGCCCCAGGATTTCCCCATAAACCTCAGTCGCCTCTATTAAATTGTAACAGTAATTACTATAACTGGGATAAGGAAAAGCCGAGAATCAGTAGAGTTTAATAGCCGTCTTTCAGACCACTGTGCTGTCCATGTCATGGTAAATGATTAAACTATTTCATATGAAGCCGGATTTACCATTCTAGACTCCTTCTACCATTGTGATGGTAATTTGCAGACTGATCTTTCATTTCTTATATTTGTAGATATAAAAAAAATATTAAACCCCCTTCCCCATGTGATACTAATTAGGGAAGAGGTCTTATAGGGTGCATGGAAGACTGATTTGGAATGTATATATCAAATCCATCCAGAAAATGTGAAAAACCAGCATCTGTGTACTACTTCCACAACCATGATGCTTGGTTATGCTACTGCTGAGGATGAAGTGTCCATAATGTGTCAAGCCTCATCCGTACACGTGATCAGACAATCGAGCAAAAAATACCACTTTTGAGGCGATCATAGGATAATCGTTTAATCAGCACAGTATTCACCCCAAAATACAATACAAATACAATACAATACAATACATTACATCACAAAGTTGTATTCCCTCGCACAAGAAATTTCGTAATTTAAGTAACCTCTTTATTTTTGATATGGAGACTAGAATGCAAAAAATAAATAAAAAATGGACAGTCATTTGTACGATATTCTAATTGTGTGTACGAGCCTTTATGATTTGCCTTTTTAATATGGTTTAATAAAGAGAAGAGAGCGCTTATGGAAGTACTATGCTAAGATATGATCGCTAAAGTCATCACTGAATACCTGACATGCATCAATTCTGTCATACACCAAAGCAACGCAAAACAAAAGCAATGATCCAGATTTATTTTAATATTGCAGCTTTTTTTAAAATAAATTCCTCCCTCAACTACTCTACAGTAGCACTTCGACAGAATAAACATGCCCCCAGCCACACCAATTGAGCGCCATCTGTCTCTGCTTCAAATTCTCATCTCCCCCCCAAATATAACCAAAAATTCGATTGGCAACCTGCATTTTAACAGTGGCTAGTGGGGGCTGATCTCTTTTCAGTGGAGAAGAAATAAGCTTCCATCTCAGATGCATCTACTATTTCCAAGACTAGAAGGATACAGCACCTAACAGTCAGAATCTGACTGTTATATGTTAAGTTCCTCCAAGTATGAGCATTGTGGGAGGAACATATCATATGGACTTCAAACCTCTTCTAAGCTAACTGGTAATGGTTTAATTGGGAAAAAGATTTATGTACAACGTATCTTTTGGTAACAGATGTAGGACAATTTCATGGTTGATCTATGGAACTCATTTGCTTGGACTACTTATAGACCAGCCTTTCTCAAGCTGTTTATCATAGAGGAACCTTTGAAATAATTTTTAGGTCTCAGGGAACCCCTGGTAAAGTAAGTGCACTGGGGGTCATTGGAAAAATGTCCTTATATTGGTGGTGGTAAGTGGGAAGAATACACCCCTTACATAGGTGGCCAGAATTACACCCTTGCAGCTATGCCGCTGGCTCTGTCAAGTGGGGCTGGATCTGCCAAGTGGGGCTGGATCTGGAACTATGCAGATACCATCAGATGGCAGGTAAGTTAGCCACAGTTTAAAGAACCCTTAGCTACCCCTGGAGAAACTCAGGTTGAGACCGTTACAATAAATATTCCTCTGTTGCCCTCTGACCATACAATGTTCATCATCTAACATATGCCTACCTAGGTTTACTGTAAGCCCTTAAAGAGTAGCTCGAGTCTCCCCCCAAAAATGTAAAGTCTTTTCATATAAGAACACTTTCCTGCCCCAGGATCCAGCGCTGTCCTCACCCGAGCTGATTTTTCAATCGGCTTCAGGTCCAGGCACTGGCCTTGCAGGTTCACAGCCGGCTTCTCACTATGCATACGTGAGTCTCGCTGGGCATTGTGAACAGTCCCACGGTCTTCTGGGACCTGTGATGTCTTCCAGAAGGCTGTGGGGGAAGAAGGGGGGACGAACTTCAACCTGGATCAACTGGAAGTGGGCAGGTAGATACCCGCACCCCCCCCCCCCTCTAAAAAACAAAAAAGATGTGGCAAATGTTAAGGAGGAGGGGGAGGAGGAAGAGTGGAACTTTCCCCTTTGGGTGAAGTTCTTTTTTAAATGTGTATTGGAAAATCTCATCTCCAGTACCAGTTTTGTTACAGACCTGTCTCAGTTGTGCAGGGGT
Source organism: Lithobates pipiens (assembly GCF_037356315.1). Lineage (NCBI taxonomy): Eukaryota > Metazoa > Chordata > Amphibia > Anura > Ranidae > Lithobates > Lithobates pipiens. Next base: position 539,562,502 of record NW_027507903.1, read on the forward strand.
CGCAAATACACACATACAATAAAATAAAAAATAAACTTGTATGGACTTTGTTATTGAGGAGCAGCCTGAGTTGCTTGCTTTAAACTATCACATCCAACCTATCACAAAAACTCAAGCAATCAATAGCCTTTGATTGATCTCTTTATTTCTGAAGCCTGAAATAAACATTAATACATACATTTTTTCAGAAATCTGAGCACATTCCCATTTTTCTTGTAAACATATTTAAACTGCAATCAAGATTTTTCTTTCACCTCCAGACAAGAGCAGAGTGTTGGCGGGAGGGCAGCCATTTTCTATAAGCTGAACCTGTCTTGATAATCTCCGTTTGGATGAGGTGAAGTTGAATTCTTCCCAGACAAACACGTTAATGAGTGGCCCTTCAAGCCAATAATTTTCTGTTTGCTCACCAGGAGAATGAAGCAGTAACTGCTGGGGCGGGGATGTTTAGAATGTGAATTAGGCATGGAAAGAGCAAAAAAAGCAAGGACCTTGCCTCAGGGCAATTAGATTTTGTTTTCTTTTAAAGGCAAGATTTCAAGAGTTCAAATATTGTATGGTGAAGTAGCATACTGCCCGCGTAAATAGGGTTCAGGACAAAATGATGATAAAATCTGCTTGACTTTATTCATCTGTAGTCATTTATGGCTGGTATGTGGGAGGCAGGGCACCCTGGGGCCCCAACTATTCAGTAAACCTGCTGCAAGGATTACACTGAGGATTAGCAGAGTGATACACACATACCCTTATTTGTTTTAGAAGCCCACCACCCTAACGACCACCAATTTGTCATGGGATGGGGAAATTAAACAGATACAGAAAGTGCTGAAGACAATAAAACGTTCAAATAAAGACTATAGATGCCTCGAGTCAGAAGAGACATCCCGGTTAACTGGCCTGAGCCAGCTTCCGATTACTACATAAACACCAACGCACTTGCTGCATCCAGTGAGTATATACCGTATTTTTCGCTCCATAAGATGCACCTAGGTTTTAGAGGAGGAAAACAAGAAAAAATATATATTCTGAAACCAAATGGTGTACCAAAATATTTACCAGTGCCCATTAAATGCAGCCTGACCTGTGCCAAATAAATGCAGCCTTACCAGTCCCATAAAATGCAGCCTGACTTGTGCCCTTTAAATGCAGCCTGATTTGTGCCCATTAAATGCAGCCTGACTTGCAGCCTTACCTGTGTCCATTAAATGCAGCCTGTTCTGTGGCTGGCGACTGGCAAGGACATCATCACAGTCACCTGTCCATCTGTCACTCAGAAGACAGAGCAGCCCAACTGACAGTACTCCATTTGGCCGCTGAGGCTGCTCGGTAACCTAAAGCTGGCTTAATTATTGTTATTATTATACAGGATTTATATAGTGCCAACAGTTTATGCAGTACTTTACAATATAAAAGGGAGGCAATACAGTTATAATACAATAAAATACAAGAGGATTAAGAGGGCCCTGCTCAGAAGAGCTTACAATATAATAAGGTACACACGATGAGATTATCAGACAAATGATTGTCCTTTTTTTTTTTTGCATGCTTGTCTCCATATTGAAAATGAAGGGTTTACTAAAGTTACGAAAATTATCGTACGACAGAATAAAAATTTGCAATACATGTGTTGTTTTGTGTTTTTGGATGAAACCTGTGCTGATTAAATGAAAATCTTACGATTTCGTATTGTACAGGAAACGTTTTTGTGCTTGTCTGATCGGATAATATTGCGTGACCAGCTCTCAAAAGCTGTGTAATAACGATCAGATTATCATACCGCTTCGAAAGCGGTATTTTTCCTCCAATTTTCAGATCATGCGTACGGACTATTACACATTACAGTCGCTACTACATGTATCAATATGATTATTCAATTGATTACTTAATGCAACTAAAGTGATCCAATCGAATAGAAATCACAAACTCTTCAATCATTCTGATCAGCTCTTCGATTTCATTGGCAATTGATTCCAATTAATCAGATGAATATCTGTGTGTATGTTGGAGGCTTTTCAATCAATATATTTACCTGATTGCAAGAATGATAACAGACCATTATGGTTATGGCCACCAGTACTATGTAATTTGAGGATCTATCTATACAATCTATCCCATTTGCATTCAGCCAAGTAGGCCCTTGCCATTGTTATTGATAGATGCTAGCAGGAGCAAACTGTGCAAGGCCTGAGGGGTAAATAATATGAGGCGGGAATGGAGGAACTGTATTTTTACAGCTTCAAGAAAACACAGGTAAGGAGGTACATGATTAAAACCCTCATATTATTTTAATATATGTTTATTTTATTGTTTTTATACATTTATATATATATATATATATATATATATATATATATATATATATATATATATAGATGTATACTGTATATTATTATTGGATGTGCATCAGGTTCAGGAGAACTGCATTTTCATTGTAAAACTGAGCCAAACAAAATGGGTACATGATGAAAAGGTAATATTTCTTATGCTGATTCTTACAACACACCAATTGTATGATCGACTGACATATTCCATATGTTGTATGTACAAAAAAAAAAAATTCTCAATAAATCTTGTTGGAAAAAAAAGAAAAGGTGACAGTAGAAAAAATATATTTAACTCAAAGAATAGTAGATGCTTGACACAGACTTTCAGCAGTGGTAGTGGGCCAACCAATAGTAAATGGATAAACATACTAATGCCCTGTACACACAGTCGGATTTTCCGATGGAAAATGTTCAATGAGAGCTTTTTGTCGGAAACTCCAACAGTGTGTAAGCTCCATCGGACATTTTCCATCGGAATTTCCGTCACACAAAATTTGAGATCTGGATCTCAAATTTTCCGACAACAAAATCCGATCTGGATCTCAAATTTTCTGACAACAAAATCCGTTGTTGGAATTTCCGATCGTGTGTACACAATTCCGACGCACAAAGTTCCACGCATGCTCGGAATCAAGCAGAAGAGCTGACTGACTATTGAACTTCATTTTTCTCGGCTCATCATACATGTTGTATGTTACCGCGTTTTTGACGTTCGCAATTTCCGACCCACTTTGTGTAGCTGTGTGTATGCAAGACAAGTTTGAGCCAACATCCGTCAGAAAAAATGAATGGATTTTGTTGTCGGAATGTACGATCGTGTGTACAGGGCATTAGGATAAACGCTGTCAGGCTTCTTTGTTTTTATCTAGTGGGAACTGTACAAAGATTGTAATATGTATGGCAATATCCAGTTAGCCTTCTTAAGTGTCTGATGATACTGCTTAATGGACATCGAAAGGCATTAATCAAGCATATGAAGTATATTTTTGCTGTTTTTTTGTTTTGTTTTTTATTATTTGCTTCTTGAAATAGCTTGTCTGAGACATAAGTTGATAAAACACAGGATTGGCACTCAAAGACTAGTTTAGGCAGCGTTATTAGCTCCAGTGTTAATTTTGACGTCACATTACGTTTTAGCTTTAGTCGTAGTCTTTTGACTAAAATGCCATTTTAGTTTTAGTCGTATTTTAGTCATCTCAATTGTTTTAGTTGTAATTTAATCGACTAAAATCTGCAGTTCATTTTAGTCAACTAAAATCGAATGGGTTTAGTTAAATTGTAATGCATTATTTAAGCATTTCTCTAGAATTGCCAAATTCATGATATACTCCTGGAGAAAAATCTATTAACATGTTATTGTTTATGGTATTTAGGTTTGAACATGAACTTACGGACACAGATTTATGCCCCGTACACACGATCCGAATATCGTACGACCGATGTCACGACCGTTTTCGGTTAATAATCGCAAGTAAAAATTGAATAGCTAAATAAAGTCATGAAAATTCTCGTACGATAGAAAAAAAAATCGTTAGTGATGTCATGTGTTGTAATGTATTTGTATTGTATTTTCGGACGACAACTATACTGACTAAACAAAAATCGCACGATCTGGAATCGTACGAGGAAAATTTCCGTGCATGTCTGAACGAATAATATGAGATGAACGGTCGTGATCGGCTGTCAAAAGTAGCATACACACGATCCGAAAATCGTAAATCCTTCCTCGGACGACCGTTTTCGTACGATATTCGGATCGTGTGTACGGGCCATTAGCCGTTGTTATATATAAGGTCTTTATATATAAAATCGAGTTTCACAAACAAACAAAAATATTGCTTTTTGACAAACAGAAATGCACCTTTAAAATATGAAAAAAAAAACGTTTAAACGCTATTGGCTGTAATGCCATTGCACATATTACCTGAATATATTACCAACATTAAATATTAAGAAAAATATATATTTTTTTCAGCAGCTTAGTAGATGCCCCCTACTCCTCATCTGGTAGTGCAGTGTTAATTGTGTCGTCATTTTTGAAACGTCAAACTTCGATTTAGTTTAGTCATAGTCTTTTGGCTAAAATGCCATTTTAGTTTTAGTCGCATTTTAGTCATCTGAATTGTTTTAGTTTTAGCCATATTTTAGTCAACTAAAATAGTGTTAATATAGTCAGCAAAAAATATTTGTCTACGGCATTAAAGCGAAAGTCCCCCAATTTTTTTTTTTTTAAAGTCAGCAGCTACAAATACTGCAGCTGCTGACTTTTAAAATAAGGACACTTACCTGTCCAGGGCGGGAAGCTGAGGCTCAATTTTTGTGTGAACTTCCGCTTTAACACTGATCAGCTCACAAGAGCTAACAAAACACTGAATGATTTATCTACCACACTAAAAATGGGAGAAAATAAGAGAAGGCAGTTGTTGCAGTTTAATATACTTTTAGGCTAGGTTCACACTACTGCCATGCGGGAACGCTGCGAATCCACTGCGGGTTCCCGCATCGCATGTCTCCCTGCGGCAGTTCACACTGCCCTATGCGAACTGCTTAAAAGATAATGACACCTCCAAATCAGTTCGCATATCGCAGTGCGATCTGCAAACTCGGACAGAAATCGGATCGCATGCGATCCGATTCTGTTGCGGACCAAAAAAAAGGATCCTGTAAGCCCCTGTACACACGGTCGGAGATTTCCACAACCAAATCCGTCGGATTTTGCCCGTTGGATTTTGTCCGTCGGATCTTGTCCGAAACTGTTGCATACACGCGGTCGGACAAAGTTGGCGAAAAAATCTGATCTTTCAGAACGTGATGACGTAATTTCGTTACGATGGGACTACATTCAGGCTAGTAGCCAATAGCTTTGATGTAGGAATTTGATCTGAGCATGCATGGCACTTGGTCCGATCAAAATTCTCTACACATGATCGGAGTATGTCCGATCGGCCCAGTTGGTCGGGAAATATTTCCAACATGTTGGAAAATTGGGTCCGACGGAATCAGTCCGATGCATACCACACACAGTCGGATTATCCGACGACACGGTCCGATAGGACACATTCCGACGGATTCTCCGACCGTGTGTACAAGGGCTAAGAGTTTGGGCCGGATGCGATGCGAATTCAGCCATACTATCTGTATGGCTGAAATCGCATTGCACAGAGATCGGATGTGATTTGCACTGCAGTGTGGTGCGAATCACATCCGATCTCGGACATCGCAGCAGTGTGAACCTAGCCTAAGGCTCGGTTCACACTAGATGCAACACAAATTCATAGGCGAATTTGCTTCAAATCCGCACTGTATCTAAAACGCAAACCTGTTCAGACAAACTGATTGTGGAGTGTATGTTAACGACACCCCACAATCAGTTTGCAAAACGCAGCGTAATTTGCAGAATCGGATCGCATTGGGTGAGGACGTTTCGATTCATGTGCGGACAAAAAAAAAAAAGGGTCCTGCACAAGTTTTATCGGAATGCGATGCAAATTCAGCTATACATTTGGCTGAATTCGCACAGACATCGTATGTGATCTGCACAGCCATGCGGTGCGAATTACATGCGATGTCTGGCATCACACCAGTGTGAACCAGCCCTAAAACTGCTGTCACGTTCTTAGCTATTTAGGGCCCATTCACACTGAATGCATTGGCACATTTTTTTCCAATGCGTGCCAACACAAGGTCCTGTAAAATATAAGGCATGTGAATGGGAGCAGTTCATACTGGTGCATTACGCTAATATGTGCTGGTCTGCAGGGGGAAAATGTAGAGCAAGCAAGCACGGCTTTTCTCAGTGTTACGCAGGGCATGGAAACACGTGTCAGCGCAACACGCATCAATGCACAGGTTTGGCTCACCTGCCATTCAGGTTAAAACACATTGCAACACAACATGCCAATTTATGTCAATGTACATGCGTTTACCTGCGTCCAACACACACGGGGTGATGTGAATGAACCATAAGCTCACACTGCCCACATTTTATTGCAGCTCATAGGTGTGCACAGCCTATAGCATTAGAGTGTGTGCCACAAAGCTTGAACGCACGAGCATGAACTTTCTCTGCAGCCTCAGCTGCACGGGACAGTGAATGCATGGGAAGTGCTCTGTGCTGAGTGGCTTCCCATTCATTCACAAACTGAAGCATAGTAAACACATTTTACTATGCTTCAGTTATGAATTGACACTGTGAGTGAGTGTGTTCAATTGCCAGTTAAAGCGACGCAGTGCCGTATTGCAAAAAATGGCCTGGTCATTAAGGGGGAAAATCTTCTGTAAGTGGTTAAACCTGAACCCATATGAATTACACAGGTTCTGAGGCTAATTTAATGCAGATAGGGCACCACATGAGTTTAATTACCAACTTAGTCAGCCACAAGGTTTTGGGGCTAATTTAATGCAGATAGGGCACCACATGAGTTTAATTACCACCTTAGTCAGCCACAGAACCTGTGTAATTCATATGTGCTCCGTTTTAAAGGGATGAGGTGGCAACCCTACCTGACACCCCCTCTACACACATAGGGTTGCCACCTGTCCAGGATTCACCCGGACAGTTTGGGTTTGGAATCATGTGTCTGTGTTTCAGACTGCCTGAAACCCAAGAACATTATTCAGACCGGGCTATGGCTTCCCAGCAGGGTTGCTGGCTGCAGTTGTCTAAGCAGATGGGAGAGGAGAGAGAGCTTGATCTGCACCTCTTCCTCCCGGCCCTACCCTTCTGTGTCTGCCCACACTCCTTAGAAAAGTAAAGTGTGGGTTGGAAATTTGAAGTCCAGCAGCCTCAGATACATCTGGATGAGAGATGCTGACTGCCAATGTGTGAGTGAGATCACCATCCACCCCTGTCTGTGACTGAAGACTCCCCCTTCTATCTTCTGCCTCTGAGTGGGTACACTAAGGTAAATCAGGGTTCTCAGAGCGCCCTTTACATCAGAGTTCCCCTTTACACCTGAGGCCGCAATGTTCCCCCTTCAATCAGAGTCCTCTCCATACATCAGAGGCCACAGTGTTCCCCCTTCAATCAGAGTCCTCTCCATACATCAGTGGCCACAGTGTCCCCCCTTTAATCAGAGTCCTCTCCATACATCAGAGGCCACAGTGTTCCCCCTTCAATCAGAGTCCTCTTCATACATCAAAGGCCACAGTGTTCCCCCTTCAATCAGAGTCCTCTCCGTACATCAGAGTTCTCAGTGTCCCCCCTTAAATCAGGGTTCCCAGAGCATCCCTTAGGTCAGAGTCCCCAGAGTTCTCCCTTACATCAGAGTCTGCAGAGCCCCCCCCCCCCCTTACAGTGAAAGGGAACTCTGCGAGTTCAGATATAAAAGGGGAATTCTGGGGCCTCTGATGTAAAGGGGACTCTTGTTGTTAACTTCATATGACTAGAAATGTTATTTAATAGCAAAATCTATGTATAGTTTATACAAAAAAAAAATTGCTGTGTGCCGCTAAAGTGTTGGGGTTTAACTTGAAGAAAAGGTGGCAACCCTATACACACACCTATGTTGTAGCTCACGCACCACCCCTCCGGCTGCATTGCACTTGTTTTACATGTGCCTTATAGGTGGCTGACATTCTTCCAGTGCAGAAAAACAACAGTCACAGAACTGCACTATGTGTGAACGGGGCCCGAGGAATTGCGCATGTGCAGAAAAAGGATTGTTCTTACTGATTAAAATGAAACGACTCCTCCAATCCAAGGTGTTGATTATGGCTGCAGAGGCAGCTCTACTAGACTCCTGCAAGCAAAGCTTATGTCCCTTGCATTGCTAATTAACATTGGCTCGTGTATAGGAGCCAAAAGGAAAATGGCTGAAGGTGAGGCCTGCAGCATAAGGATGACATTATACACAGCTTGAGTTTGTGCTGAGTACTTTACAGAAATCCTGGCACTGAGGAGAGTGTAAACAATGAATCAGCCTCTGCTGGTTACTATCCTGTGACTTCATCTCCTCCAGCGAGTAGACAGTGGGAGTACTCAGACCTTCCACCCCCCAGCTCATTGTTCATTTATATCCCTATACATCTTCATCAATATGTGTATTTGAGGCAATCAAAGTATCAAACTAGCATGCTAATCCCATAGCGCCTAGCAGTATTTTTAGGGTTGTTTCTCAAATTCTCAGTATTCGTTACCCTGTTCTGTAGACAGGCCAAGGTATGCATGTGCGTGTTTCCAGTACACTTTCCAGTCACAAATCTGGCCATACACAAGGGAATCTGATTATTCATAACAAATCATCAGACCTATAGACAAACCTTCCTTTACCCAGTTTATAATCTGCTAGAAATTCACTAATGACTGGTACAATGCAGTATTTGCACTACAACACGATGCTATTTGTTTCAAAAGAAAACTTTTTTCTTCATTTTGTTTTTGTTTTTGGTATGTATTTCTGAATTTACAGCATGCACATGCTATGGGTTTTGTGGTATTCTGTTTGTAAAAGCCAATTCACAAGAGGTTATTGTGTGGGATTTTATTTCGAAAAGTAAGGACAGGGAGTTTCTATTTTGTGTCTACTTGGCTGATTTCACAATAAGCAGTTTTTATTTTGTTTTTTGTGTTAAAAAAAGCAGATGAAAAATGTATGACCATAAATTCTGTGAAACTCGTCACACCGGTCAGTTGCAGGTCTGTTGCATTTTTGGTGTGGGGGAAAAAAAATGCACCAAAAACGTAACTCTATGTTGGCGTGAATAAAATGTGTCAAAAATGCATAAAAATGCACCCGCAGTTGCGGTTTTGGTGTGTTTTGAGTCGCATGTTCTTTTTCACAGGTGCAAAATACAATCAAGCAGTGTTAAAGTAGCTGTAAAGGAGACCTTCCAGCTGGATATAAAATAACATCTAATACATAGATTAAAGTGGATCTAAACTGTAAAAAAAAAAAAAGGAAAAAAATTGTCTGCAGACAGGCACGTTATTGTGCGGGATTTTATTCCTAATGCCGCGTACACACGATCGGAATTTTGGCTAGCAAAAGACCGATGAGAGCTTTTCATCGGAAAATGCGACCGTGTGTATGCTCCATCGGAATTTAGCTGGCCGAATTCCCGGCAGCAAAAATTTGATAGCATGTTCTCAATTTTGTAAAAACTTTCTATGGGAAATTCCACCATGTGTATGCAATTCCGACGCGCAAAAACTCACGCATGCTCAGAATCAACTACGAGATGAAAGCTATTGGCTACTGAGTATTGAACTTCCTTTTTATAGTCCCGTCGTAGATGTTGTACGTCACCGTGTTCTTGGTAGTCGGAATTTGGTTTGACCGTGTGTAGGCAAGACAGTTTGAGTGGAATTCCGTTGGAATTCCGACAGGAAAACCATCAGAGCTTTTTCCGACGAGAATTCCGATCGTGTGTACGCGGCATTAAAGTAAGGGCGGGGAGTTTCTATGTTGTGTCTACTAGGCTGCTTTCACACTAATTTGTTTTTCTTTTGTTTTCAGGCAAAAAAGTAGATGCATGACCATTAAATATGATAGGAAACTATTCATACTGGTCAGTTGCAGGTCCGTTGCAATTTTGGTACATGTTTGGTGCGGAAAAATAAAAACGCACCAAAAACACACCTTCACATTGGAATGCTATGTCTCCTCTGCAATAAAAAAAAATTACCTGCCTGTTCACAATCTTCTGTGGAATGTATACTGAGCTGTGTATGTGCAGCTCAGTGTATATTTTCAGCATGCCTTGGTGCCAGGATGAATGGACACACCTGTGAGTATGCCTGAGAGTTACATCATTTTGGCCTTGCCGAAGACCCCAAACCAGGAAAAAAGCAAAGTGAAGATGTGGGAGCCAACAAAGAACTTGGCTTAGAAGATATACAAGAAATCGCAGCTTTCAATAGTTAAAGTAAAACTTCAAATCTTAAAGGTATAGTTAAACCAAAAAATCTGGTTTCTAGTATGTTTGGCATCATGCTTCATTGTACACAATGGGGGTGATTTACTAAAACTGGTGCACACAGAATCTAGTGCAGCTGTGCATAGTATCCAATCAGCCTCCAGGTTTTAGCCTATGTTCACACTTATGCGAGTTCAGCTGAACTTTCAAGATTCCAAACCGGTGTTCTATCGGATAATGCCCACTATCGAGAAGTGCCTGGGTCGAATGGCTCCATAGGTAGCTGCACAACAGCATATTTTACGATCAGCTGTTGTGGCGGCGAGTCGGCACCTGCGCACAATAGCCGATGGAAAAAAAATTCTGTCAGATTGTGCCCCGCACTGGCGAGGCGTGTTCATGTCGTTGAGGGGTGGATTTGTGCATTATTAAATGATGGGCAGTGCTGCTAAACACATCTTTTTCTGATAGGAAAACCCACTCTTTAGTTGGCTAAACACATTGCCCAGCGCGGGGCACAATCTGACAGAAAAATTTCTTCTGGTGGCTATTGTGCGCAGGCGCCGTCTCGCCGTCACAGCACCTGATCGTAAAATCATCTGTTGTGCTGCACATGCGCCATTCGTCCCGGGCACATCTCAATAGCGGGCACTATCCGATAGAACACTGGCAATGCAGTCCGACTTCAGGGGGGCAATTTAATAAACATCTGTGCGAGTTCATGCACAGATGTCTATTCAAATCGCCCCCCAAGTTGCCGCAAAGTTGGTACGGTGCTATTGCTGGCAAAAGCTGCCAATCTGACATGCGATTTGACATATCAAATCGCATACCAAATCAGCCCAATGTGAACGTGGGCTTATTATCATACTTTAATTGAACAAGCTGAAGTTAGAAGCTGATTATTATGCACAGCTGCACCACATTCTGTGTGCACCAGTTTCTCTCCAAGGATCTTAAGAATGTAGTTTTTGTGAATCTGCTGCAAACCTTTCCTACCAATGACATCACTTCCTGTTGCAGGCTGACAACACAAAGTCACTGCCTTGCATTTAGCAGCAGCACTGACACATTCCATTTCTAAATCTCCAGTGATGCCAACCATAGTCTGAAACTGTCTGCCAAATAGCTCATCATGCCTATAGATATACAATCAACACTAAGACTTGGTTCACACTGGGGCAACTTGTCAGGCGACTTAGCCGCCTGACAAGTCGCGCTCCATTCTGTACAATGGAGCCATTCTAATAGGAGCGACACAAGTCGCTCCAACTTAGAAAAAGGTTCCTGTACTACTTTTGGGGCGACTTCAGGCGACTTGCATTGACTTCTATACAGAAGTCATTTTGCAAGCCTCAGCTGAAGTCACATGCAGGTCGTCTGAGGCAGTCGCGTTGCAAGTCATGCTGCCTCAGTGTGAACTAACCCTAAGGAGAGTCTGGAGCAGCCTTTTTGCCAGTAAAATGCAACATTTCAGTCCAAACTTAATTTTTACCTATCTGTCTAAAGCTGGCCATAGATGGTTTGAAATGTGATCCATATATGGGCAGACTGGTTGTACTGAAATCAATCTATCAGACAACCAGCCTGTCAGGTTTTCCTGTGTGATTACTGCTGGTAGCTATAATGGCTGAGGGGGACCATTGTATTCTGACTGCTGGAAAACCTTCCGCTGTCAGAATACAATAGCTCAGCGGGAGGGATCCCCCCATCAACACTCAGTGGGGGTTATTTCAGAAAGGCAAATCCACTTTGCACTGAAAGTGCACTTTTGAAGTGCAGTCGCTCTAAATCTAAGGGGTAGATCTGAAATGAGTGGAAGCTCTGCTGATTTTATCAACAAATCATGTGCAAGCTAAAATGCTGTTTTTTATTTTCCTTGCATGCCCCCATCGGATCTACAGCGACTTTACTGCCAAGTGCACTTGCAGTGCAAAGTGGATTTGCCTTTCGTAAATGTAGCGCCCTGCTCCTGATGAGCAGACGCTATTGTTTTTTTTTCAAATGTAATTGTCTGAAGCTGTAGTTTGTCTCAGACTAATTTCTCTAAAAGTTCTGGTTTCTGTACCAGTCCAGCTGGGTTGCACTGATTCCCACCTGACCGTAGGTGTCGCTGTTACCGTCAGTGGGTGTGGAACAGCAGCATGTTGGATGTATTGAATGCCACCTCTTGCTCAGAAATGGTTCAGTGGGTGTGGTTTCCCTGCTGTGCATTCTGGGAGAGGGTATTTAACCACTACAATACAGGGCACTTTCGCCCCCTTCCTTCCCAGCCCAATTTTCAGCTTTCATCGCTCTAGCGCTTTCAGTGACAATTGCGCGGTCATGCTACACTGTACCCAAATGAAATTTTTATCATTTTGTTTGCACAAATAGAGTTTTATCTTGGTGGTATTTATTCACAACTCCGTTTTTTATTTTTTGCGATATAAGTGCAAAAAAGCGGAAATTTGGAAGAAAAACAATATTTTCTTTTTTCTATTTTAAAAGAAATCCAATAAAATCAAATTTTGTCATAAATTTAAGCCAAAATGTATTCTGCTACATGTTTTTGGTAAAAAAAAATTCCGTTAAGTGTATAATAATTGGTTTGTGTGATCAGGGACATATGTACGCAAATGATCATGTACATATGTGTGCAGGTGATCATGTATATATGTGTGCAGATAATCATTGGAACATGTGATTTTAGTGGGATATATGTGGGGGACATGTTTTTATTATTAGGGACATGTGTTTTTATTATTTGGGGAGATGTATGTTTTGGGGACATGTGTGTTATGGGGACATATGTGGGGACTGTGTTTATACTGTGTGGTGTGTTGTGTATTACACTAGACTGGTGATCAGTGAGTAAAAAGCTGTAAAAACAGCTCATACTCACTGATCATCAGCCGGCTGCAGCGATCTGCTCTCCTCTCCTCAGCGATGACTTCTGTGTGAGGAGAGGAGGAGCCGATTGCCTAGCAACCGGCTGTTTGTTTACATCACATGACGGCCGTGATTGGACACGCCCGTCATGTGATCAGGAGGGCCAATCAGAGAGCCCTCCTGCCGATCTGAGATGTGCCGTGTCCGGGTGACACGGGCGCATCGGGATTGCGCCGCTGCGCGGGTACGCGCGCGCGTGATCCCGCTCCTTCTGATGGACGTTCCTGAACGTCCTATCAGAAGTAGACGGCTCCCACCTGGCCGTATATGTGCATTGGCCGGGTGGGAAGTGGTTAAGGTACCGACGCCATTTTTTTGGGTTCATTTTCCGAGGTCCGTGATCCCAACCCCAGGGCCCTCCTGGCCTGGAGCCTGTGTTGCATGGATCTGCGCCTCCAGGCCGGCTGGCCCGAGGCCTCGCAACTGAGAGTGTAGGCCCAGAAATGTCTTGGGGCCTACCGATCCAGGGGTGGTCCTGTGCTATCTCGCCTGCGGGGAGAAGCCAAGAAAAGCTGGAGGATCCAGGGGAGGACTTCTCAGGTGGAGGACCGAGCGCAAGGCTGGTGTCTCTGGAGGAGCCTGGAAAATCAGTTTGAGGACGCAACATGGATCAATATCCTTACAGTATCGCCGGGTCGGCTGAAAGAATCTGGTACTGTACGGTAGTTCTTCCTAAAAACTCTCAAAACCACTAAGTTCAAATAACAAGTCTGTGGCAGAGCTTTGTTGAGCATCTACTCTCAAAAATCTCTAAGTTCGGTTAACAAGTCTGTGGCAGAGACTTTGTTGAGCATCTCATCGGCTGCTAGGTCAAGTGAGAGGGGCCTATCCAGTGATTGTTGGATCCAGTCTGTGGAACTGTTTGTCCTCTGGATCTGACTGATACCTCAAACCCACAATTACAGGTGCCTGGACTCCCCTTTATCCTCTAACCCTCTATTGAAGGACTGTGTCTTGTGTCTTTCTTTGGTGTTACCCCTAAATAAATCTTCAAAAAGGACCACGTGTCTGATCTTGTCAGATTCGTGTCAGATCACGTGTCATATTCATCATTTGGGCTACTTTCCAACGGGACCCCCCTAAGATGAAGAAGCGAGCAGATGAGGTAACGGTAAGCCCGAATAAAACCAGCAGATCCTTCGGGGGTTAGTGCTACATAAATAACCCCCACTGTGTTGATGGGGGAATTGAGCAACAGGTTGAAGGAAAGAAACTTGCATAATTTATGGCTTGCTTATTAGGTTTATGAAAAAAAAATTGTATGTAAATTCATACAAAAAAATTGTATGACAGTTCTCAGTACATTCAACAGCTTAACAAATGTCAGTTGAAAGTAGTTCAAAACTTCATGATTTGCTGTTAAAATTTATTTTGGAATGATTGTACCTTCTTGAAAGGAAAACCACATACACTGTTAGAAATTTGCACATGCATATGTTCCATCCTGCTCCTTTGATTTTTTTTGTCACTATGGTTGAAATGGAACATTGATTTGACCCCATAATGAGTTGAAAATTGAACAATGGGGGTTATTTACAAAAGGCAAATCCACTTTGCACTGCAAGTGCAAACTACAAGTGCAAAGTGCACTTGAAATTGCACTGAAAGTGCACTTGGAAGTGCAGTCGCTGTAAATCTTAGGGGTAGATCTGAGATGAGGGAAGCTCTGCTGATTTTATTATCCAATCATGTGTAAGCTAAAATGCAGTTTTTTATTTTCCTTGCATGTCCCCCACGGATCTACAGCGACTGCACTTCCAAGTGCACTTTTAGTGCAATTTCAAGTGCACTTTGCACTTGTAGTGCAAATTGGATTTGCCTTTAGTAAATAACCCCCAATGCTCTTAAAGAGGAAGTAAACCCTGATGAGTTTACTTCCTCTTTCATTCCCTGCAAAGGCAAAGCAAAGCATAATGGACTACTATGCATCGCATAGTAGCCCATTATGTGTCACTTACCTGACACAGGAGCCAGCGAAGTCACCGCTGTCCCCTGTAGTCCGGCGCATCCATCTTCTCGGTGGGGTCTCGCAGCTCCGCCGCTGTCATTCGGCGAAGCCGCGATGACGTCACTCCCGCGCATGCGCATGGGAGCCCACACGCATGGCAGCTCCGTCATTGAAAATGCCGCGCTCAGTGCGCCTGCGCGCCGCTGTCTATGGCGCATGCGCCGTAGACAGCGGTGCCTGTCTTCGGGCAAATATCTCCTAAACCGTATAGGTTTAGGAGATATTTCTTGGACCTACAGGTAAGCCTTAATCTAGGCTTACCTGTAGGTCAAAGTGTGTTGTAAGGGTTTACAACCACTTTAAAACAAAACATTTTATATAGTTTTATGTTAACATTTACTAGAGAGCAACAGGTCTACTTCCCCTTTCTCCATTGTTTTATCATTCAGCTCATTTGGGCCTTTTATTGAAATGAACACAGTGGAAGGTAGAGTATGTTGTCCGTATTGGGCAATGGTGCAAACATCTGATTGGTTAGTAGGACTACCAGTCTTTTCTTCCTTGTAGCAGTTTTATAAACAGCACCATAATGTACTGTTATTTTAACTCATTTTTCTGCTAAGCATTTTGTATGAACTGTTTTTAAAAGCTTCCCAGCCAGGACAGGAAGGTGCCAAGTCCTCTGGCACATTACAGAGAGATGATACCCTGATGTCACCACACATCCTGCCAGCTGTCTGCTAAATACCTGCCTCTGTGCCAGGCTCCCTCCTGTGAAAAGAAATGCAGGGTGCCTGCAAAAAACATCAAGCCAGGCCAAAAATATACCCTACCTGAGTGAAAAGAAAGTGAAGACACACTACAAGCACTTCCAAAAAAATTCAGAGAATACAATACAAAGCATTCAGTGTCTGATTGATCAGATTTCTAGCATAAGAAATCAAAGGTATGATCATATTTGATCAATGTTTATATACCATAGGTCCACCAACATTTTGATTACAGCTGCCATATGCTACTGTTCTTTATGTGTCTAAGGCTCAGTTCACACTGGATACCTATGCGGCTCCCAGCAGGGGTCCTGTGCGTCCTCGCTCCCCATTTCAGGTCCGATTTCAGCCCGAATTTTGGGCTGAATTTGGACCTGAAACAGACCAAAAGACGCACAGGGCTCCTGTGCAAATTCGCACCAGAGCCACATCTGAGATATGTGAACTGGCTCCATAGAGAGTCACATTTTCCTGCTATTGCGAATTGGATGCGGAATCCCGCATCCAATTCGCAATAGTGTGAACCCGACCTTAAGGAGTTTGTTTTGTGTAAATATAATATTGGCAGCATTTACAACCCATTATAAGAGTTCAAAGGCCTATATTTAGTTTAACCAACATTCTCCTTCTCCATTTTTCTCGTACACGCCAACCTCAAATAAGGGTGCAGAGTGACACTACTGGGTGGATGAAAGTAAGTGCTGAACCATAGGGCCACTAGGGTTGATTTGCTAAAACTGGAGAGTGCAACATCTGGTACAGTTGTGCATGGCAGCCAATCAGCTTCTAACTTCAGCTTGTTCAATTAAGCTTTGACAAAAAAAAATGGAAGCTGATTAGTTTCTATGCACAGTTGCACCAGATTTTGCACTCTCAAGTTTTAGTAAATCAACCCAATTCTGCTTTCATTGATAGCATATGTGCTCTTGAATACCATTTCCACCATAAGCAATAATCCTCAGATCTGCTCACTGACTGCCAACTCCAGCACATATACCGCTATGGATTAGGGTATTCCATAGCAAACCCATTAAGGGTTCTTGTTGTCTCTCTCTAAAAAGTGAGATGGTAAGGTAAAATCTCTATTGATACAGAACACCAACCGTTTTCCTAACTACCACAATGTTCTCAACCAGGTTATGTGAAACCATAGGGTTCCTTGTGAGGATACAAGGGGTTCCTTCAGCAGTGAGCAATGGTGGATTGATTGATCTTCCACCTACACTGACAACCAATGCAAGGGGGCAAACTTCCACTAAGCACACATTTTCTTCTGTGTGCCTTTCTTTTAGTAGTTATTATTTATTTCAAGAATATTACTAAAATATTCGATGATGAGCATCGATGATGCTAATGTTCTGTGAGCTGTAGGTATAACAATTTTCAGCAGGAGTTCCTCAAGAACCTGGAAGTTATTTCAAGGGTTCCTAAGGGATAAACACATTGATAAAGGCTGATATAGAGGTTCCAGCTCTTTATTTAAGCTTGTATATAAATGTACTTGCCAGCCGTTTAGATCGTTGTGTAGTAGTCAGCTTACCCTGGTCTCCTGGTATTTTTAGACCCCTAAGCAGTTGCATGGCCTTCTATGGCTAAGGGTATGCCCTTGCCTGGAATCATACTAGTCCTGTGCCTCTAAGCTTTTGTCATCTTTGTACTATTTACTTTGGTAAAAAAAAGTACTATAGAAGTGAATGTAAAAAGCTTCCTTCGGCCACATGAAAAAGAACTATGGCCCAATTATGCAGGCAATTTCTTATTCATTCTACAGTTAGGCCTACAATCTTCACAAGTCTTCCTAAATACTAGGCTGTGAAACAATCATAAATTACCCTTGTGTCCTATAGAGCAATTAACATTTATTTTTACATGTCTGCACTAGATTTGCTCTGTAGTAGGTCTATAATAGGCCCAACTGAACTCCAGACAATCCCAATACCAGCAAGGAAGATGGCTACCAGACAAATAACTTACAGCCAAGTGCAGATTGAAAAGTTTTATATCAAAATAGTAAAATTAACAAATTAGTATTCACATAGCCTTCTCCCATAAAATTACAATGAATATAGTATTGGTATCTCACAAAGGCTCTAACCTTTCTCCACTCTACAGACAAATGTTCTCACCATTGTTTCTGTCTCAGTTAGAAAGGTTTCCCATTATTTCCCATTCCCATGACACCCTGTTTTAGGAACAGGACCTAGGGGCAAATTTCCCTAATGTGGACAATAAAGCAATAAAACACTGGTATAACATCAACCTATTTATAAAGCTGGTAATAAACCTTTAGAACTTTTTTAACAAAAATGTTTCCTTTTAAGAGCGTTCTTTCGATGTTCTGATTGTTAGTGATGTGAAATTGACGTTTGTTTTTGACTGCAATGACAAGAAAGTTTAAAGGAGCAGGATGGAAACCTTTTCTTAAATGAACACATTTCTACCAGTATATGTAGATTTTGTTTCGGGAAAGTCCATTCCTCCCAATATCAAATGTTTAAAGCAAATACAATTTTGAAGTAATTTCAAAAAACATTTGTCAGGTCATCAAATGTACTGAGAATTTCCGTATGAAATTAAATTACTACTGTATGACCGGTTTAACCTTACCAAACGTTCAGCCTCATGATGAGGTCCTAAGGATAGTATTAAAGAGGGTGGATTCAGGGGGGTATAATATTCTGTAACCCTGTAATATATATGACAAATTTTAGACCTAAAAGAGCATATATCTTTGGTATATCCTATACCGGGGGGGTCAGCAACCAGTCGATCGCGGCCAGGTGACTGGTAGATCGTAGTCTGGACTTGCTGACCTGCCATTCCAGAGCATTAAACTGAGTGCAATGCAGAGGAATTACGTGTAAAGTTGGAGCTGTAGTAGGAAGCTTGAGCCACATCAGCTGATGCCTCCTCTGTAGTACTGGCTCCTGTCCCATGCGAAGTGATACCAACTGCATTCCATCTCTTATTCCGGCTAGCGGTCTCCAGAGTGGTGCCAGCAGAAGGAAAGAAGAGATCTTCAGGTCAGTGTGAAACTGATTTAAATCCATGATTGCCTTGCGATGCACACAATTGCGACACACTAGTACGGCAATTCGAGATTTTAAATCAGGTGTGAGGAGGTGACACTGTGCCTGGTGATCTTCGACTTATCCCATGCTGTTCAGGTAGATCTCCACCTCTTTAAAGCGGAGGTCCACCCTAAAATGGACCTCCGCTCATCGGAATCCCCCCCCCCACCGGCGCCACAATCGGCACCTTTCAGGGGGGAGGGGGGTGCAGTTACCTGGATAATCCAGGTAACTGCACCCACTTCCGGGCTAGCTCTCTGCGGAAAGGGGCGTACGTTACGCCCCTTTCCGCAAGCGCCCGCCCCCTTCAGCAAGTGCCCCGCTGCCTGCTGGGAAACACACAGCTCCCAGAGGCAGCGGGGACCATCCGGATTGCGCCGCGCGGCTCGCGCATGCGCAGTAGGGAACCGGGAAATGAAGCCGAAAGGCTCCATTTCCTGATTCCCATACCCAAGATGGCGGCGGCAGGACCTGACAGACGAGCGAGCGATCGGCTTCGGGTGCCGACATTGCGGGCGCGCTGGACAGGTAAGTGTCACTATTTAAAAGTCAGCAGCTGCAGTATTTGTAGCTGCTGGCTTTAAAAAAAAAAAAAAAAAACGCGGAGTCCCGGTGGACTCCCGCTTTAAGGTTGCCTACCCCTGTCCTATACAATAAATCACATCAGCATTGCATTTTTTTACTTTTTACATGCAAAACCATTATAGGACCCTAAAATCAAAGAAACAATATAGGAAGAACTTGACACTCCAAGAAGGCAGGGAATGTTGATTGAGTACATGTCTCTGGCTGATCACCTGAGAACAATAAATGAGTTTTACTTTTTGTAAACATAGGAGGACTCCCCTGCCAAGGGCAGTCATTATTACTGTGTGAAATTTCAGTTTAACACAACAATGCTAAATATGAAGAGAGCTGGAGATCTATTTACCTATAGGTGTTATTTGATATATAGTAGATGTATTGGTGAAAACACCTTCTAACCACATTATAAAGTGGTAATGAGGCGCGGGGCCACTAATTGCCAGAAAAAGAGCCCCACAATGTAACCTCCCCATGATCACAGCAGGGAGACCCTTCTAAACACACAGGGCTCATCACAATCAATAATCTAATGGTTTGCGGAGATCAGCTGCCTGTTGTAAACCTTTTATCACCATGTACAGGTCACATGCATTGTTTACCACCTGCCTATCACTACAGGACAACTGCTAATAAGGATGTCTCAATTACAACAAGCACATTCCAATGAACCATTTACTATAGAGGGGATGGAGGGAAGGACAGACCGATGGATAAACAGACACAGGTCACAAAACAAATGAGAGTATATCAGTAATATGCATAATACTTTACAAAATTTTAATTTTTGATCACTAAAAAAACACACATATGGGCCGACCTCACCCACCGTCACACAAATCCCTGTGAGTTTTCCAATGTCTGCCACATCAGTAACCTCTTGGTGCACCTACCAAGACCATGGCAGCTGCAGCCATGGCCTTTGTATCATTTTTTACAGCTGGCGATTGGCTGTTTTGCAAAAGTGATTTGGGCAGCTGTACAGCACCTTTTTAGTGTTCAAAAGGGCTATTTTTCTGGGGTAGCCTAGGACCGTGGTAATCAGTCGGGGCGACTTTCCACAGAAGAGATGGAAGAACATCCATTACCCAATCTCCTCTTAGATGAATGAACCCAGAAGCACCAATGATTTTGTCACTTTTGATTTCAGAGATTTCATTCCCTGGCTGCTGCAACCAGGGAAGCTGTTAACCAAGCACAATCTGTGGTTGGTCAGTTGCCTTGGAGGGCAGGGAAGACATCTGAGGTCCCTGCCCAGAGACCATCCCTCCTTACCACGTTTCACCAGTGATGGCTTGATCGCAAGAATAAACCTATCCTTGCAATCAAGGCATTGTTGCTGAAATGCGTTAAGCAGTGGCAGTCCCTGGGTGGGTACATAATGGATGCACCTGTATTATTGACAGCTGATTAAAGAGCTTCGGAAGAAGGGGATTTTGGCACGTGGCTTTTACTGATTAACATACTTAGATGACAAGTGGAGACGGGCTTGGGGTGCCGGCACCCTGGGCTTTTACAATGAGCAAGAGAGCAGCAGGTTTGGCGCAGTGCTCCAGTTTTGGACGGTATGAACATCAAATGGCTGGTGTTGTAGCTGATCACGTGTGCAGCACCATGGTGATTAGCTTTTATTTATTTTTTACTTTTTTCCTGTTATTTTCACCTGGTGATTGGGCCAATAAGTCTATTATTTTCTAACTTTCTGTAACAAACCAAGCTGTCAAGCAAAAGTGGCAGTTAGTGGGTTGAAACCATTTTAACTGTAAGCCCTTGTACACACGGTTGGAGATTCCAACGGAATGTGTCCTATCGGACCGTTTTGTCGTATATTCCGACTGTGTGTGGTCTCCATCGGACTGTTTCCGTCGGAATATTCCGACGGACCAACTTTTCCAACCTGCCGGTAAAATTTTCCGACAAAATGCTCCGATCGGACATACTTCGATCATGTGTAGCCTACTCCGACGGACAAAGTGCCATGCATGCTCAGATCAAATTCCTAGACCAAAGCTATTGGCTGCTAGCCTGAACGTAGTCCCGTCATAACTAAATAACGTCATCATCGGATCAATCGGATTTTCTGACAACTTTGTCCGATCGTGTGTATGCAACATCACTTCCGGACCTCTTCTGGAATTAATCCGCCGGAATTACTCCGACGGATTTGGTTGTCGGAATCTCCTACCGTGTATACAAGGGCTAAGACACTTACTTTCCAACAGCTTGATGTCAATAAGGTCCTTCACCGGCAACAGCATCTTCTCCCTAGCTTCTTCCTGGTGTTGGTCTTCAGCCATCTTAATGCTTTAACTAGTGAGGGCCACATGCATAGTGTAGAAGTAAGTACAGGATTCATGTTTCCTGAAAATTGGTGAACAATAAGATTGGATCATAGGTTACCAAAAAGATTTTAACAAAAGCTGAATGAATAAAACGTCCCAACAGAGAAATATATTTTTGAGACCAAAAAACTAAAATATGTATCTGTGCCCTGGTTGTCAAAAAGGATTATACTTCTATTCTTCTATTTCTATTCCCTTAGAAATCTCTGGTATATTTTGGCTAAAAATATACTGTAATATTCTACTGTATAATCCTTTACTAGTCTGAGGAAGCCCGACCCCATCCAGACCTCCATCAGAGCACAAGATTTGACAGCTCACCTGATCACAGCTGTCATAGGTAAACACAGAAACTGGCAGAGGAAGTCTTCCACTACTCGCTTCCTTTATAGTGCTCTGCAATAGATGTCATCTGACAGAGCACAGCAGAGGAAGTAAGTAGTGGAAGACTTTCTATGCTGGCTTCTGTGTTTACAAATGACATGAGCAATCAGGTCAGCTGTTAAATCCTGTGCGGGTCCTGTGCTGATGGAGGTATGGATGAGGTTGGGCAGCCCAGTATGACTGGCAAAACAGGAAATCTTCCACCCAGCTCCTCCAATCCCTAGGGTCCTGACTGGGCCTGCCCACTAGTTGATCGAAGTCTTGATGGGGTCAGCCTGTGCAGCATATGTAATTCATTTTTAAGGTATTTTGTAACTTGAGAACATCATACCTCTCACCAGTTCAAGATTGTGTGGGGACTGTCCCACCTTTTTACCCTACTCCTACTGTCCTGTTGCTCCCCAAAGAGGCTCTGTCCCTGTACACCAAGCTTACCATGGATCTATATGCAAATGACAGTGTGATTTGCATATGAAAGAACCAACATTTAATTTGCATATAAATGAGTCAGGAGTGAGGTCTGAATATGAACGTATAAATCCCCCTGTGGGCATTCATATGCAAAGTCGATGAAAGCTCCTCCTCAGTTATAATCAAATTGCACAGCGGAGGGGTGGACTTTCTGCTGCTGTATCTCTCCATTGCATCTGGTGAGGGAGCTTATAGTGGAACTAAAGTCTAATATTAAAATACATGTAAGCAGGCAGACTTATGCAAGGTATCCCCAGCAACAAAATAAATTTAATGCTCCTGTTTCCCAACTGCACGCTTGGACGTGAAACGGGTTGGGCGGGGCCAGGACCTGTGATATCATTACGCCTGCCAATGCCGTTGTTCTGCCGAGAAAGGTCCCCCCATCGGATGGTATCTGCCCTGTACTGCGAGGACAAGGCGACGCCGAAAGTTTCCAGAGTTGAACAGTTGACCATGAGCTGTACACAGCGCCTGCCCACTTAATAGTCACCGCTTTGAATCAGGGGCCCCCCGCGGGCTCGCTTTGCTCGCCACACTGTGGGAACAGCCTCGCTGCGCTCTGCATATTTTTGTTCTGTCTCTATGTCCACTTGGATGGTGAGGCTTGAGCCTGGACTCAGTGCGCAGGCGCTGTGTAGAGCTGACGATCAACTGTTCACCTTTGGAGACTTTGGGGGCTCCTTTGTCCTTCGTACTGCGCAAGCGCAGTATAGGGTGGACACTATCCGATGGGGGACAGTATTCGACAAGACACCGGCTGTCAGCGAGCTCATTGCATGTGTTTGAGTCTACAAATGTGAGTACCCTTCTACATTTTTAATAAATACATACTTAGCAGTATTCATTCTATGTGTGTCCTTTGTTTCTCATCTTCCATGGTGGCTGATTAATGTAATGTGGTCTGGAGTTATTATATCCTGAGCCATTTGATACCTGTGGCTGGGATGCAATAGACCTGATCTAGTGAATTGCAGGTGTCAGTCATTTATGCTGGTTTGAGTCCTGTAATTGGGTATCCAATTTTTCCAGTAAGAGGCTTAAGTGTGGTGGAGGGCATACGCTTGTGTTGAAAATTCAGTACCCTTCACGCTGTTGGTGGAATTGGATTACATAATTACATTATGGAAAGAATGGACTATTTTTTGCACTTGTTTTTTCAGAACACATTTGTGATTTATCACTTTTTATATATATTTACATGAACTAGCAACTCTCATTTATCTATTATTTGTTGAATCTGTTTTTATTAAGTTTCAAACAATCTTAAACTAAACATGTGCATGATAAAAACATTTGTTTCATTTTGTTTTGATTCGTTAACCACCTCCTGTCCATGCTATAGCCGAAAGACGGCTACAGAGCGGACTTAATTTGCCAGGAGAGCGTCCATAGTGTCCTCGCTTGCTCGAGCGGCCTGCGCGGCCCCTGTAGGGCGTGCGTGGCACGCTCTGTGATCAGCGAGTCTATGAGACTCGACTGATCACAGACCGGAGTAAGGGGTCGATCCTGACCCCTTATCACGTGATCAGCGGTCAGCCAATCAGCGGTCAGCCTATGCAGAAGGGAGTCTGAATTTGCGCTTTCCAGCTTTAGTAAATAAACCCCATTGTGTATTTAAAAGTGGGGTATGCCTGTACATCATTCCCCAATTAAAAGCACAAAAAAAAAAGACCTAGACAGGTCTTTGAGATAGAGTAAATGCCCAAAATGCTGGGTGCCTGGCTGTGTGTGCTCTGAAGGTGGAAATATGCCTCATTTTACCAGCAGCTCTTTAGGGGGTGTGCTACAGACGTTATCATTGAGAGTGAAATTAAGAGAATACCCCAAATTATTGGTTGTCCCCAGAAATGTAATAGAGGAGAAGTCTTCCACTGGGGACACTGCTTCTGATGGCCAACTAGGGATTCCCTGACTCTGGAGGGATTTCCACTAACTTTTTGTTTTGGCTATGGGACAGGAAGTGATGGAAAATCTCCCCAGTGGGACAAAATGGCAAAAAAAACTAAATAAAATCAATAAAATCAATCCTTTCTTTCTCTGTCCAAAATGAAATTTTTTTTGGCTTTAGTTGAACTTTAGGAATACATAATTTAATAGATATTTTTTAAACCAGAGTTTAGTGTCACTTTAATTGCTAATTATATCCCATAGCTGGCAGATAGTATCATTTTGGGGGCCACATTCTGCAGAGGTGCCTTAATGTGTGAAAATGTATAAAACAAAAAAAAGTTAATTTTTTTTTTTGTATGCTAACCAGCTGGAGAATGTGCTAGGGATTTTGTGTATTGTTTTTTTTAAATACTGATGGGCAAAAAATACTTATCATTTCAAAAACCTTTTCCTTAATTGTTCAAAAGGTTTGCCAACAATCCATACTTGTGACCGACCAGCTAATGATGAGAGAAGCAGAGATAAAAGAAGGTGCTTTATATTCCAGGTACAAGCACGACACACTGGCTGCTTGGAAATGGGTAAATAATAGTGGGGGCTTCAAAGCCCCCCCTCCCCCCTTCTCCAACACACATAGTGTCACAGTGGCTCACACGCTCATGAATTTATCATTAAAGCGGCGGGCAGATGGAAGGATTGGGGAGCTGCGGCATCGCAGGGTCCCACAGGCCACATGAAATATTCCGATTGAACTGGTCCAAGAGCCGTGGAATGTGCTCTGCCTTCTGATTCCTAAGCTTCCACCTCCATCGCCCAGGAACACAGGGATACAACATGCTTAAGTGGCGGCAGTGGACGGGTTAATGGAAATCAAGCCCGTCGTCAGCATTTCAGAACTTAACCCTTTAGCGGCTTCCCAAGTCGCCAGCAATGACAAGCTCAGAAGGAGTTAAATGGTAATCGGTTTGCAGACCAGGAGTTTTAGGGTTCGGTCTCCAGGGGAAGTGCGCACCATTTGCATACCACATAAATATACATTTATAAATTAAGGAGCCCACCAACCCCCAACCGCAAGAGAGGTGAAGGGGACATGGAGGCACAGAAAATACACCCAGAGGGCAGGCTGTACTCTGTCACAGGCTAATCCTAACACTTCTAGACACATTTTGAACTCATTAGTGTGAACTGGTCCCTGTTGGAATGGGAGGTGGGAGTTTCATTCAAATCTAACATTACCTTATACCATGAAGGAGGAGAAGATCCTAACTGCAGAAACACGCTTGAAGGAGATAAGCCAGATATAACAATATATCTCCAGGCTATCCCCTCTTCTGTTCTATCTCTTAGGCATTTGCTTTTCTTCCAAAAAAAATCATGCATATCCCTGATCCTCGGATATGACACTCACCTTCTGTGTGTCATAAGTCTAGATCACAGGCCTCTAACTTGCAGAGGTGGCAGAATATAATTAGGATCATCTGGTTTGGAGATGAGGCCCTCTGCTCCAAGGAAGGGGATGCAAAAGTTTCCCATTCAAAATTAGCAGTATAAATGAAATCATCACGTGGCAAAAAACATGGGATGCTGGAATGCGTTATGTAAGCGTATTGGGAATTATGATTGCTGAAGTGGATGATCGGCACAAGCAGAGTGGCAGTCAAGACAAGAGGACCAGCAGATAAGGGGGTACCACCAGTCCTCCTGTATGGGGCCCGGGCCAACAGGGAGGCCTAGGCAGCAGGGTGAATCAGATGTGGGCAGGGAGGGTGATCAGTGCAACAGGGGGGAAATTACTGGAATCGATCCCCTGAATGGCTCTCTCTGCAGCAGCTGAAATCTGGCTTCTTCTCCTCTCCTTCCCGTTGGATTTGAACTTCTGCAGAGAGAGAGAGACAAACAAAAGATTAGTTCCAGTAATTGCCCCCCCCTCACCACACCAATCACCCTCCCTCTGCACCATACATTTCCCCCAGCTGCCCAGGCCCCCCGTGTGTTCCCCCTAACCCCGCAGTGCTGCCGGCTTCCCTCCTCTCCTTCCCATCAGCAGCTGAAAGCACACAATATGATCCTTCAAAATTGAGAGTGGGGAAAGGGCCCAGTAAATAAGTCATATTTACCAGCCCTTTCCTTTCCTTCCTGCACTGCTGGGCATCACTGATGTCTCCTCATCAGTGATGCCCAGCAGTGCCATCTATCAGTGCCCATCCATGCCCACCTATCAGTGCCAAACAGTGCCCATCTGTGTCACCTATCAGTGTCACCCATCAGTGCTGCCTATCAGTGCCCATCAGTGCCGCCTATCAATTCTCATCAGTGCTGCATACCAGTGTCACCTATCAGTGCCCATCAGTGCCGCCTATCAGTGCCCATTATCAGTGCCAACTCATCAGTGCCGATTAGTGCAGCTTCATCAGTTGCCATCAGTGAAGGAGAAAACTTATTTATTTACAAAATCTTATAACAGAAACAAAGAAAAGGTTTTTATTTTTCAAAATTTTCAGGATTTTTTTATTTGTTGCGCACAAAATAAAAATGCCAGCAGTGATCAAATGCCACCAAAAGAAAGCTCTATTTGTGGGAACAAAATGATAACAAATTTGTTTGGGTACAGTGTAGCATGACCGCGCAATTGTCATTCAAATTGTGACAGTGCTGAAAGCTAAAAATTGGCCTGGGCAGGAAGGGACAAAAGTGCCCGGTATTGAAGTGGTTAATGACACTATAATAGTGTATCTAAACATAAAAACTAAAGTTGTGTAAATAACTCGCTTTCTGAATTGTAAATGTCGTTTTGCAAGTTTTATTTTATAACGGTGTGAGTACATAATTAATTGATACTGACAGTTTCTGCTCTCTCTGCTGCATAGTTTATCAGTGCGACCCCCATCTCCCAGTGTGTAGCCTGCTTGTCTCCCTACAGGCAGCTGTGCTTTCATCCAATCCACTGCATCCGATGCCCCTTGCTGGCTGACTGACAGTTGCTCTGACCATTAAGAAGCGGGACTTCCTGTAACTGCAACTTTTGGACATCTTGGCAAGTAAATAATAAATCTTTTGGAAAGATCAACAGGTAATAAAACTATGTTATGACTCAGAACAAAACAAACACGACTGTGTAAATGCTACTGACAGACTGAATCGTAAATGTATTTTTTTTTTATTTTGTCCATAGTTCTTCTTCTAAAGGTAACATTTGCTTATTACCCAACAAATAAAAACACTATGAAAACTATGCTGTAACATTTATTTTTAAGTATTGAGTATATTAACCACTTTTCCTCTGGAAGGTTTACCCCCCTTCATGACCAGGCCATTTTTTGTGATACGGTGCTGCGTTACGTTAACTGACAATTGTACGGTCGTGCGATGCTGTACCCAAATAAAATGTAGGTTTTTTGTTGTCCCCGCCAATAGAGCTTTCTTTTGCTTGTATGTGATCACCTCTGCGGTTTTTATTTTTTGTGCTATAAATAAAAACAAGACAGACAATTTTGAAAAAAAATATATATATTTTTTTTACTTCCTGCTATAAAATATCCAATATAAAAATGGAAAAAAATAAATCAAATTTCTTCATCAATATAATACAATACAATATGTATTCCGCTACATGTTTTTGTAAAAAAAAATCCCAATAAGCGTATATTGATTGGTATACACAAAATTCATAGCGTCTACAAACTATGGGATAGATTTAAAGAATTTTTATTTTTTTTACTAGTAATGGTGGCGATCAATGACTTCAGCGGGGCTGCAATATTGCGGCGGACAAATCGGACACTAGGCTACACTTTTTGAGGACCAGTGACATTATTACCATGATCAGTGCTAAAAATATGCACTGTCACTGTACTAATCACAGTGGCAGGGAAAGGGGTTGACATAGGGGCGATCAAAGGGTTAAATGTGTGCCTATGAAATGCTTGATAACTGTGAGGGGGAGGTGTTTTTAATGTATCAATGCAGAGATCCATGTTTCTTTTTTGTAGGAACACAGAACCACAGCCTTCCTTTCTCACAGAACGGCAATCTGCATTGTTTACATAATAAGATCCCCATTCTACCTGTGTCCCGAATCATAGACATCGCGTTTGCCAGACCCGCTGACTGGCTCCCACTGTGTCCAATCACAGTGGGAGCAGGTCATCGGGGGCGCGCGTGCATGCCCCAGACCCAGACGTGCGGGATCTTGTACAGGCCAGTGATCCTGCCCAGGGGAGCGGCTTTGCCGATATATACGGTAGTTTATGGCAAGCAGTTAAATACTCAAAATTCCTTAGACCCCGATTTTCTGCTTGAAGCTTGTAGCTCTAAAACGCTCAACAAGCCAAATCCCATTAATTTCAATGGCCCAGTTCACATCTGAGTGTTCTATCACCTGAGACACCGGTCGCTGAAAAAAGTACATGAGCTTCTTTTTGGCAGATTACAAGTGTTTTTGGCCCCATAGACTTCAATAAAAACACCTGACTTGGGTGTTTAACAAATGTTTTGTTGCTCATTTTCTACTCAGATAGCAGCTCTCCACCCTTAACCTCCTCTTCCTTTCCTTCCCCTAGTGCTTTCTATTGGCTAAACAAAAACACCTGAAGCTGTAAAACGCTGGTAATGCACTTCTAAAACCATTTAAAAACGCTTGTAAAAAGCTGCAAATATGCTTTAAAAAACGCCAGTAAATTGCTACGCTCAGGTGTGAATGGAGCCTTAAGCCCCATACACACTTTTAGATTGTCTGCAGATTTTTGTCTTCAGATTTACCAAAGCCATGTAGTGCATGGGCCTGCCTGATCACATACAGATTGAAACTTTTAAGGTTTGACCTCATATTATATGGTTTTGGCAAACCTGAAGACCAAAATCTGCAGAAAATCTAATAGTGTGTATGGGGTCTAAGGCTCGGATCATATACGGTTTCCAGGGCCGTCTTTAAGGCAGGGCAAAAGGGGCAGCTGCCCTGGGCCCTGTCATTGTGTTGGAGCCCAAAGCAGCTACCTCATACTTGCCAATAGGGATGAGCCGAACACCCCCTGGTTCGGTTCGCACCAGAACTTTCCAACGGACCGAAAATTTGTGCAAACTTTAGAACCCCATTGACGTCTATGGGACTCGAACGTTCGAAATAAAAAGTGCTAATTTTAATGGATAATATGCAATATATTGTCCTAAAAAGGGTTTGGGGACCCGGCTCCTGCCCCAGGGGACATGGGTCAATGCCTAATTTTTTTTTAAAAACTGACGTTTTTTCAGGAGCACTGATTTTAATGAGGATTAAAGTGAAAAAAAGTGAAATATTGCTTTAAATATCGTGCCTGGGGGGTGTCTATAGTATGCCTGTGAAGTGGCACGTGTTACCCGTGTTTAGAACAGTCCCTGTACAAAATCACATTTAACGGAAAAAAAGTCATTTAAAACTGCTTGCGGTTTTAATGTAATATCTGGTTCCGGCAATACGGATTAAAATTATTGAGAAAAATGGCATGGGTAGCCCTCCCCCTGCCCATTACCAGCCCCTTTGGGTCTTGTACGGATATTAAGGGGAACCCCGTACCCAAATTAAAAAAAGGAAAGGCGTGGGGCCCCCAGGCACTATATACTCAGAACAGCAGTATACAAGCGGTGCAAACAAGACAGAGACTGTGTAGGTTTTTTTAGTGTTAAGTAGAATCTGTTTGTAATTTTGAACTGGTACATTTTTAAAGTGTAGCTCCAGTCAAAAAATATATTTTTAAGATTTTTGGAAAACATAGGGAATGGTTATCACCCCTGTATAATTTTCTTGGCCGTCCGTCTTTTTTCCTCTCACTTCCTGTTGTCTCCTTCTGTTTGCAAGTAGGAGACGTTTGTAAGTTGGATG
This sequence comes from Lithobates pipiens, assembly GCF_037356315.1. Classification (NCBI taxonomy): domain Eukaryota; kingdom Metazoa; phylum Chordata; class Amphibia; order Anura; family Ranidae; genus Lithobates; species Lithobates pipiens. The sequence goes on from NW_027507903.1 coordinate 539,592,929, forward strand.
TTTGAAAGTAGGGGCCTGCCCTATATGCTCTGCAGAAATGGGGGCCTAAGGTGTTGGTGTTGCCTCAACACTGTAAGCCCTCAAAGTGACTCTTGCTGGAGCGCCCTGCTGTGAACAATTATACCAAGAATTGTAATTACATGCCCCTGTTAAACAGGGGCTGAAAAACTGAGCCTTAGGCACTGTTGCTGGTGCTACGACACTGCAACCTCTCCCATATACTCTAGTTGGAGTGCAGGAATGAGCCCTGCTGCAAAGCATTGCATCAAAAATTGTATTACATGCCCCTGTTAAACAGGGGCTGAAAAATTGGGCCTTAGGCACTGGTGCTGGTGCCACGACACTGCAACCTCTCCCATATACTCTAGTTGGAGTGCAGAAATGAGCCCTGCTGCAAAGCATTGCATCAAAAATTGTATTACATGCCCCTGTTAAACAGGGGCTGAAAAATTGGGCCTTAGGCACTGGTGCTGGTGCCACGACACTGCAACCTCTCCCATATACTCTAGTTGGAGTCGAGGAATGAGCCCTGCTGCAAAGCATTGCATCAAAAATTGTATTACATGCCCCTGTTAAACAGGGGCTGAAAAATTGGGCCTTAGGCACTGGTGCTGGTGCCACGACACTGCAACCTCTCCCATATACTCTAGCTGGAGTGCAGGAATGAGCCCTGCTGCAAAGCATTGCATCACAAATTGTATTACATGCCTGAAAAATTGGCCCTTAGGCACTGGTGCTGGTGCCATGACACTGCAACCTCTCCCATATACTCTATTTGGAGTACAGGAATGAGCCCTGCTGCATTGCACTCTGGTGGGGGAAAGTCTGTTCATTCGGAAGTTCGTCGGAACTCTGCCAAAGACCGTCGGACCTAGTCTGCCGGAAAGTCCAGTCCTGTGTATGTGGCATAAGATTGCCCTGTATTTGGCTCCATCCATCTTCCCATCAACTCTGACTATCTTCCCTGTCCCTACTGAAGAAAAGCATACTCACTATATCATGCTGCCATCACCATGTTTCACGGTGGGGATGATGTGCTCAGAGTGATGTGCAGTGTCCACCACACATAGCGTTTTGCTTTTAGACCAAACAGTTCAATTTTGGTCTCATCTAGCCAGAGCACCTTCTTCCACATGTTTGTTGTGTCCCCCACATGGCTTTTCACAAACTGCAAATGGCACTTCTTATGGCTTTCTTTCAACAATGGCTTTCTTCTTGCCACTCTTCCATAGAGGCCAGATTTGGGGAGTGCACGGCTAATAGTTGTCCCGTGGACAGATTCTCCCACCTGAGCTGTGGATCTCTGCAGCTCCTCCAGAGTTACCAGGGGCCTCTTGGCTGCTTCTCTGATTAATGCTCTCCTTGCCCGGCCTGTCAGTTTAGGTGGCTGGCCATGTCTTGGTAGATTTGCAGTTGTGTCATATTCTTTCCATTTCCGGATGATGGATTGAACAGTGCTCTGTGAGGAGTGAAAAGGATATTTTTTTATCACCTAACCCTGCTTTAAACTTCTCCACAATGTTATCCCTGACCTGTCTGGTGTGTTCCTTGGCCTTAATGATGCTGTTAGTTCACTAAGGTTCTCTGACAAACCTCTGAGGTCTTCACAGAACAGCTGTATTTATACTGAGATTAAATTACACACAGGTGGACTCTATTTACTAATTAGGTGACTTCTGAAGGCAATTTGTTGCATTAGATTTTAGGATATCAGAGTAAAGGGGGCTGAATACAAATGCACGCCAACTTTTCACATAAGTATTTGTAAGAAATGTTGAAAACCATTTATAATTTTCCTTCCACTTCACAATTATGTGCCACTTTGTGCTGGTTTTCCAGCATGCTTGTCTGACAAAAGCCAGCCAAGTGGCCAGCTTCTGTCGGACAGACCGACATACACACAGGCCAAATGTCAGCCAGTTTTTATTGAACCAGCTGATGTCGGGCAGGATTCGGCCCGTGTGCGGGGCTTCAGTGATAACAGTAAACAAGACAAATAGAGAGGGCGAATCTCCCTAACGCAGACAGGGTGTCCTACTCCCTCCATCCAAAATGAAAAAAAAAGTTTCTCTCTAGCTATACTTACTTTAATATTTGCCGGTAGCTTTACAACAGTGAACTTTAACCCCCCTGACAGTATTCCCGAGTCTGGCTCGGGGTGGAATTTTTATACCAAAAGCGGTATCCCCGAGCCAGACTCGGGTCCACATCGCTGGATCCAGGAGGAGGTTTACTTACCTTCTCCCTCGGATCCAGCGTTGTCTCCCCGCTGTACGAGCGAGCCGTGCCTCGCTCGATCTATCACGGAGCCGATCTCCGTGCCCTGCGAGCGTTGCGACGCACGGGGACGGAGATCGGCGCCAAATTCAAAAAGTGAAACACACAGTATACATACAGTATAATGTAATCTTACAGATTATATTGCTGTATGTAATAATTTCACATCCCCTTTGTCCCTAGTGGTCTGCCCAGTGTCCTGCATGCAGTTTTATATTATAAAAACTGTTCTTTCTGCCTGGAAACTGGAGATTGTCCATAGCAACCAAACTGTCACTTTACATCAAAAATGGTTTTAGACCAGCTAGAAAACAGCGATAATAAATTGGAATCACTCGCAGAATTGAGGGATAGCGATTTGTGGGGAGATCCGTCATCAAATACTGAAAAGTAATGACAGTGACAATTCTGCAACTGAGCAAATTTCAGTGTTTTTGATTTGATTACATTATTGAATAATTTTTATTATTGTTATATTATTATTTGGTACAATTATTTATAGTTATTTATTATATTATAATTTATGATTTCATTTTTCAAAGTTTATCATACCCGGGATGTCTGCTAGACTCTGGTTTGGACAGATTTAAGAGAGTTATTCCTAAGAATTACAGGACTACAATATAAAACGCCAAATTTTCATGCAAAATAATGGTACCGCTTTTAGCACCTAAAATCCAAAATAATCGTACCGCCAGGGAGGTTAATAAGGTGTCTTTAAAATCGTATCTCAAAAAAGAAATTTAAAAGTATAGACTTTTCAAACTTGCAGATTTGTTTTAAATAACAGAATATATTAATACCTATAGCGGGAGAGACTGTGTGTGCTATATGTCCACATCTTGACAAATCATATTCAACCATGAACAGAATATGTAGTCATGGACTTTGTATGGACATATAGAAGAGAAACTGAGTACCGTAAAAACAACTTTATTATGTAACATTAAAAATCTATTACAGGCATACCCCACTTTTAAGTGCACAATGGGGTTTATTTACTAAAGCTGGAAAGTGCAAAGTAAGGCTCACTTCTGCATAGAAATCCCAGCTTGTTCAATTAAGCTTTGGTAATTGAACCTGGAAGCGCATTGGTTTCTATGCAGAAGTGAGCCTGATTTTGCACTTTACAGCTTTAGTAAATAAACCCCATTGTGTACTTAAAAGTGGGGTATGCCTGTACATAACATAAAAAATTGCTTGCCACATAGGGGTTCACGACATGCAAAGATTCTGATTACAGGTCACATGTGAACTTGACGCATTTCAGGAATCCGTCTTCAGGAGCACATGTGACAGAATCTAGGAGGTAGAAGGAAAAAAAGGGGAAGGAAACAGGGAAGGGAAAAACACAAAAAAACCTCAACAAAAAATGTTGGTTGTGTTGGACTTTTGCACAGCGGTCTGATTTTTCTGGTGAAGGAAGGCACCTGAGGGGTTGAACTGTCCCCCTTACACCTCTGAACCATTGCAACAAGTCTGCATATATCTCGTTGAAGAGATGTACATAGGAACCCGCTAAATTCAACATTAAGAGATTATGGTTTATACCATTTTCCGTTGCTGTCTCACATCATAAATATTTGAAGCCTCTATGCTAATCGCAGGCTCCTGTACATACAACAGTGTGATGTCGATATGAAAATCGTTTTATCTGCATAGAAAAATATCTTCCCTTCTCTCTCCCTTTTTTCTTGCATATTTTTCTTGGGGCACTCCCATGAAAAATAAAATTGGTAAAGCTCCTGAGGAAGCGTTAATCAAAACACGAAACATGTAGAGCATCAGAATATATCCAATTGGTTCTGTAACTAATATCCTAATTACTGTAAACAGTTTTTATCTTGAGTATTAATGTCTGTTTTTTTTTGGGCTCATATGCCTAATGGGAATATATATGGACATTGCTAAAATGTACTAGTTTACACAGGATATGAAACAGTATTTGGTATGTTCTATATACATCTTCTTTCTTTTTCCTTTTTTATAAATAAATATTTTTTTATTTAAAATATTATTTTTTCCCTTTTTGTTACATTTAAATATATTACTATGCCTAAAAAGTCCAACACAACCAACATTTTTTGTTGAGGTTTTTTTGTGTTTTTCCCTTCCCTGTTTCCATCCCCTTTTTTTCTTTCAAGATATATAAAGGATGTGGCATTTGGTTTTTCGTTTTATAGTGTATCCACAGAACCACCCTGTGATAGATACACATCATATCTATTTCAAAGAATCTAGGAGGTACAATGACATTTGTTAAATGGTTACTAAACCCACAACAGTAAAATCATTCTGTATATGCAGTAAAGCATGCTTGTTATACTCACCCTAGAACCTAAGGGGCGAATCCTCTGCATTGTGTAAAAAGGCTGTTTGATCCTGTCTTCTCTGATCTACCCCTTCTCCCACTGTCCCCAATCCATCTCCTGATAAGACAGAGCCTTTTGAGTCAGGCTGCACATGCTCAGTTTGATGTGTATTGCTAGAGGGTTTTTTTTTTCTTGGGAGCATGCATGTGATTGGCACAGGGCCAATTTGCACTGTCCAGACAGAGGGTCAGGGGTCCTGCAGTCTCATAGGACAGTCGGAGTAGAATGAAAACTCCTCCTACAAGCTTTAACCAGACACTGATAGAAGTCACAGGACTGCTATATACTGCTGATGAGAAAATGTATTTAGCAGTTTATATTTACTAAAATAATAGTATACTGTGGGAGACCAGATATAGTGAATTCAGGGTCCTGGGTTTAGTAACACTTTAAGTAACAAAGTTACATTTTGATAGTACACTGGAACCCACTTCTAATCTTTAATAGAGTAATATCAGCCAGGAGGGTAGACTGGAATTCATGGCATGTGTATGTTGCCCATAGAGGTGCAAATGAATAAGCCAAGGTAGAGTCACTGCTTCTCGGATGGAAAATGAGGATACATTAGTAAACAGAAAATGGTCTTGTACACATAATCTATAAAAGATATATATGCATAGGCTTACTAATCATGACCAAGGAACAAACAAAGAAAAAGGGGATACCATAAGCAATCCAGACCCAATGTGATTACAAGGCACATATATTCCAAAGAGGGGGCTCTTGAAAAGTATCTACAAGAAGCAATTTTTAATGTTGTTTAACCACTTGAGGACCGCCGTATTGCCATTGTACGTCAGCACAATGGCACAGGCAGGCATAATCACGTACATCTACGTGATTGCCTTCCAGCGGGTGGGGGGTCCCATCGGACCCCCTCCCGCTGGTTACGGCGGTCCGATTCGGTCCAGGAGCGCTCCGTGATGAGGGGATGGCCGTTCGTTTTCGGCCACCCCCTCTGGATCGCTCCTGGCCAATGAGAAGCTTCCTCCCCTGTGTATTGTTTACGCAGGAAGGAGGAAGTGATGTCATTCTCCTCGGGGCGGTCTTTTTGACCGGACTACGAGGAGAAGAGTAAAAGTAAGTCTGCACGAACACTACACTGACATGTAGGTACACACAGGCACACAAACCCCCCCCGATCCCCCCCCGATCGCCCCCCGATCCCCCCCCCGCCCCCCCTCCCCCCCCAGTCACAGTGTCACTGATTGCATTGATCATTTCTTTACTGATCAATGCATTCAGTGTCAGTTGTGACAGTAAAAACTGTCAGGACAGTTAGTGTTAGGTCCAGGGTAGCCCCCTATCACCCCCCAATAAAGATTTAACCCCCTGATTGCCCCTAGAGTTAACCCTTTCACCCCCTTTTGCCAGTGTCACTAAGCGATCATTTTTCTGATCGCTGCATGTGTCGCTAGTGTCGCTAGGTAGCTAGTTATTTTTTTAGGTTCACCGCCAGGTTTTTATATCGCTAGGTACCCCGATATACTACCCAATAATGTTTTTAACCCCCTGATTGCCGCTAGTTAACCCTTTCACCCCCTTTTGCCAGTGTCACTAAGCGATCGTTTTTCTGATCGCTGCATTAGTGTCGCTACAGTCGCTAGGTAGCTAGTTATTTTTTTAGGTTCACCGCCAGGTTTTTATAGCGCTAGGTACCCCGATATACTACCCAATAATGTTTTTAACCCCCTGATTGCCGCTAGTTAACCCTTTCACCCCCTTTTGCCAGTGTCACTAAGCGATCATTTTTCTGATCGCTGCATGTGTCGCTAGGTAGCTAGTTATTTTTTTAGGTTCACCGCCAGGTTTTTATATCGCTAGGTACCCCGATATACTACCCAATAATGTTTTTAACCCCCTGATTGCCGCTAGTTAACCCTTTCACCCCCTTTTGCCAGTGTCACTAAGCGATCGTTTTTCTGATCGCTGCATTAGTGTCGCTACAGTCGCTAGGTAGCTAGTTATTTTTTTAGGTTCACCGCCAGGTTTTTATAGCGCTAGGTACCCCGATATACTACCCAATAATGGTTTTAACCCCCTGATTTCCGCTAGTTAACCCTTTCACCCCCTTTTGCCAGTGTCACTAAGCGATAATTTTTCTGAACGCTGCATCAGTGTCGCTAGTGTCGCTAGGTAGCTAGTTAACTAGGCTCCCAAAAAGTCCCCCACATGTGGTATCCCCGTACTCGGGAGAAGCAGCAGAATTTATTTTGGGGTGTAATTTGACTTCTGCCCATAGCATGTGTGAGCAATATATCATTTAGTGACAACTTTGTGCAAAAAAAAAAAAGTTTGTAATATTCCCGCAACTTTTGGCAAAATATAAAATATTCCATGGACTCAACATGCCTCTCAGTAAATAGCTTGGGGTGTCTACTTTCCAAAATGGGGTCATTTGGGGGGGTTTTGTGCTATTTTGGCATTTTATGGCCTTCGAAACTGTGATAGGTAGTGAGGAGTTAAATCAAAAATTTGCACCCTTAGAAATCCTGAAGGTGGTGATTGGTTTTCGGGGTGCCGTGCGCGACTAGACTCCCAAAAAGTCCCACACATGTGGTATCCCCGTACTCGGGAGAAGCAGCAGAATGTATTTTGGGGTGTCATTTCACATATAACCATGGCATGTGTGAGCAATATATCATTTAGTGACAACTTTTTGTAAAAAAAATTTTTTTTTTTTTTTTTTGTCATTATTCAATCCCTTAGGACAAAAAAAAAAAATATTCAATGGGCTCAACATACCCATCAGCAATTTCCTTGGGGTGTCTACTTTCCAAAATGGGGTCATTTGGGGGGGATTTGTACTGCCCTGCCATTTTAGCACCTCAAGAAATGAGATCGGCAGTCATAAATTAAAAGCTGTGTAAATTCCAGAAAATGTACTCTAGTTTGTAGACGCTATAACTTTTGCGCAAACCAAAAAATATACGCTTATTGACATTTTTTTTACTAAAGACATGTGGCTGAATAAATTTTGCCCTCAATGTATGACTAAAATTTAGTTTATTCGATTTTTCTTATAACAAAAAGAAGAAAATATCTTTTTTTTTCAAAATTTTCGCTCTTTTTCCATTTATATCGCAAAAAAAAAAAATCGCAGAGGCAATCAAATACCATCAAAAGAAAGCTCTATTTGTGGGAAGAAAAGGACGCAAATTTCGTTTGGGTGCAATATTGCATGACCGCGCAATTACCAGTTAAAGCAGCGCAGTGCGAAATTGCAAAAAGACCTCTGGTCCTTAAGGTGTTTATTGGTCCGGAGCTGAAGTGGTTAATAGATTTTTAATAGTACATAATAAAGTTGTTTTTATGGTACTCAGGTTCTCTTCTATATGTCCACACAAAGTCCATGACTATATATTCTGTTCATATTTCCATATTTACTAAATAATGACATTTCAAAAGAAAAAAAAAATGACAATATCCTTTTGAACTAAGACCAGTAATAAGAGCACTTGGGAGGACGATAAGGACAGTCGCAGATGGTACATACCATAATTCAGTATTACATAACTAAAAATGTAAATATTAAAGGGAATGACAGGCCGTGCATCTGCCTTTTCATGTGGTCATTGGACAGCTGTTTCCTTCTCCAGTAGTGGAACTGAACAAAATCACAACAGATACCAAGATAGAAAACCAGAATTTTTTGAACTATGGAGTCTAGTCAATAAGGCAAAGTGCAGTCATCTATATCTATGTTAACCAGTCCGGAATTGTCTCATACATGCTTTATTCTAACTGATGTGAAAGGGCCCTTTGACTTTACTATGCATTATAAATGATCTCAAGACATTAGTCAAATCTGGCTTGTACAGTGTGGTGGGTCTTCTAGTTGCACTGACTTTTTCATGCAGTGGCGAGGGGTTAGAACCCCTCTCCGATTTTTATTACCATGTGTGTTCCCTCTGGGAGGGTTCATCCTCTCTACTGGTTTGTTCACACCATATCCAATGAGCTGCATTTTTCTGCTTACCATCACGCATCTATGGTGTGAAAAGGGCACATGGAAAACAGTAGAATGCAGCCCAATGGACATTGTGTGAAAAAGCCCTATTTCTCCTGGTGTACAGGACTGAATGCGATGGGAAATCCAACATTTTGAGTTATTACTAGAAAAAGAGTAGAGGGGAAATTATCCAATGGAGACACTTGTTTCAGTGACAGTTGTCTAAGAGGGCATTTCTTTCACTTTGAAGAGATTTACTCACTTCTAGTTGTGCAGGAAGTGAAGGGAAATCTACCCATTGGGACATGGATAGAAACAAAATTACTGGCAGGAGATTTAGATATCCCCTACTCTATCAAATGTGTAAATAAAGAATGCTTTCAGAAATGGAAGTGTTAATAGTTTATTTCTATCAATTACCAAAATGGAACTTGTAAATGAACAGAAGAGAATTACAAATGAAATCAATATTTGGTGTGACCACCCTCTACCTTCAAAACAGCATCAGTGCTTCTAGGTACACTTGCATGCCAGTTTTGAAGGAACTGGGCAGGTGGATTGTTCTAAACATCTTGGAGAACTAACCACAGATCTTAATTACATTGGCTGCATTTTTGGGGTCATTGTCTTGCTGCAGAATATATTTAGGGCCAATCACATGCCTCCCTGATGGTATGACATGATGGATAATTATCTACTATTTCTCAGTATTGAGGACACCATTGATGCTGACCAAATCTCCAACTAGATTTGCAGAATCTCCACCATGCTTCACTGTTGCCTGCAGATGCTCATTATTGTACCGCTCTCCAGCCCTTTGCAAACAAACTTCCTGTTGCTATAGCCAAACATTTAAAATTTTGACCCATCCGGAGCACCTGTTGTCATGTTTTTGTGCATAGTTGAGTCGCTTAGTCATGTTTCCCCATCGGAGGTATGGCTTTTTGGCCACAATTCTTCCATGAAGAGGACTTCTGGCCAGACATCTCCGGACAGTACATGGGTGTACCTGGGTCCCACTGGCTTCCACCAGTTCTGTGCTGATGGCACTGCTGGACATCTTCTGATGTTGAAGGGAGGTAAGCATGATGTGTCTTTCATCTGCTGCATTGTTTCCTTGGCCGACTACTGCATCTGCAGTCAACATTGCCGTTTCTCTGCTTCTTCAGAAGAGCATGAACAGCACATCTTGAAACCCCAGTCTGCTTTGAAATCTTTGATTGAGAGAGACCTTGCTAATGAAGTATAACTACCTTTGTGTCTTGAAACTATGAAACTATGAAACTGTCTTCCACAACCTCACCTTAGTAGCAGAGTTTGGCTGTTCCTCACCCAGGTTTAAGCCTCATACACAGCTGTTTCTGTTAATGACTGTGTTTCAACCTACATATGAAATTCATGATCATTAGCCCCTGCTTGGTAATTGGTTAACCATACACCTGACTCTAATCCTACAAAATCCCTGTCCATATGCAAGTATAAGAATTTATGCTGGTTTGAAGCCAAAGGCTAGTCTCACCAAATAATGTAAAGATTTAGATATTTCTTCTGTTCGCTCACTTTGGCACCAACATGCGTAAATAAAACTGTCACACGATCTGGACCATCTGGACCATTCCAGTTGTGGAACAACCTAACCATGCAATAGCACTGTAGAGGAACATCAATCAGATGACCTGAAAAGTTTGTGATTGAGTTTGACATCTGTAGATTAGCCAAAGATAACATAGTACCATACATACCCTCTAGTTTGAATATCACTTGACTGTCCAAGAGATATAAATGCTGTGGGAAAAAACAACCATTCAAGGATAAAAGGGAGATCAGAGCACCTTGTGTATGGCCGGTTTTACAGACCCACATCGAGGAGATCCCCTGAGACACCCTCCTGGTTTTAATATATAATTAATAATTGTTATGTGGTCATTGATGATGGTACCCCAGAGCATAGCATAGCAGAATCCTTGTCCATAGAGCCACATTGTGTTTGTCCAATATATTGGTACAAACACAGTATCTCACAAAAGTGAGTACACCCCTCACATTTTTTAAATATTTCATTATATCTTTTCATGTGACAACACTGAAGAAAATACACTTTGCTACAATGTAAAGTAGTGAGTTTACAGCTTGTATAACAAGCTGTGTAAATTTGCTGATCCCTAAAAATAACTCAACACACAGCCATTAATGTCTAAACCGCTGGTAACAAAAGTGAGTACACCGCTAAGTGAAAATGTCCAAATTGGGCCAAAAGTGTCAATATTTTGTGTGGCCACCATTATTTTGCAGCACTGCCTTAACCCTCTTGGGCATGGAGTTCACTAGAGCTTCAAAGGTTGTCACTGGATTCCTCTTCCACTCCTCCATGACTACATCATGGAGCTGGTGGATGTTAGAGACCTTGCGCTCCATTTGAGGATGCCCCACAGATGCTCAATAAGGTTTAGGTCTGGAGACATTCTTGGCCAGTCCATCACCTTTACCCTCAACTTCTTTAGCAAGGCAGTGGTCATCTTAGAGGTGTGCTTGGGGTCGTTATCATGTTGGAATACTGCCCTGCAGCCCAGTCTCCGAAAGGGAGGGGATCATGCTCTGCTTCAGTATGTCACAGTACATGTTGGCATTCATGGTTCCCTCAATAAACTGTAGCTCCCCAGTGTCGGCAGCATTAATGCAGCCCCAGACCATAACCCTCCCATCACCATGCTTGACTGTAGGCAAGACACACTTGTCTTTGTACTCCTTACCTGGTTTCTGCCACACACGCTTGACACCATCTGAACCAAATAAGTTTATCTTGGTCTCATCAGACCACAGGACATGGTTCCAGTAACCCATGTTCTTAGTCTGCTTGTATTCAGAAAACTGTTTGTGGGCTTTCTTGTGCATCATCTTTTAGAAGAGGCTTCCTTCTGGGACGACAGCCATGCAGACAGACCAATTTGATGTAATGTGTGGGATATGGTCTGAGCACGGACAGGCTGGCAGCACTCATATGTCTATTTGCAAAAGACAACCTCTGGATATGATGCTGAACACGTGCACTCAACTTTTTTGGTAAACCATGGTGAGACCTGTTCCGAGTGGAACCTGTCCTGTTAAACCGCTATATGGTCCTGGCCACTGTGCTGCAGCTCAGTTTCAGGGTCTTGGCAATCTTCTTATAGCCTAGGCCATCTTTATGTAGAGCAACAATTCTTTTTTTCAGATTCTCAGAGTTCTTTGCCATGAGGTGCCATGTTGAACTTCCAGTGACCAGTATGGGAGAGTTAGAGCGATAACACAATATTTAAAATACCTGCTCCCCATTGACACCTGAGACCTTGTAACACTAACGAGTCACATGACACTGAGGAGGGAAAATGGCTAATGGACCCAATTTGGAAATTTTCACTTACAGGTGTACTCACTTTTGTTGCCAGTGGTTTAGACATTAATGGCTGTGTGTTGAGTTATTTTGAGGGGGACAGCAAATTTACACTGTTATACAAGCTGCACACTCACTACTTTACATTGTAGCAAAATGTCATTTCTTCAGTGTTGTCACAATGAAAAGATATAATAAAATATTTACTAAAATGTGAGGGGAGTACACACTTTTGTGAGATACTGTGTTTATACCCATCTAAATACTCGGCTTTATTTATGATTTTAAATGAGGCCCCCTTTTGCTGTCTAACAATAATGAAGATTGAGGAATTCGGTTTGAGAACATTGTTTATTTTTGCAATACAATATCTCATTCTGGATAATATCTTTCTATGTGATTGTGGATCTGTAAGTCTATATTATCTTCCTCCTCACCATATCCCTGTACTTCCCTGTTCCTCATGTCTTTCTCTATGACTTAACCAATCTCTCTCATCCCCTCTCAGTGTGCTGTCAGACTACATTTCATGCCAGTCTTGCTGTCAGGAATTGGCTCTGATTGACAGAGCTGCTTTCCCGGTGGATCTCATTAGTGTGATCCAGTGCCCCCCGCCCTGCATTCCGGCTCCTCCCCAGCCCCTGGCACAAGGTCATTAGAATAATATTTTGGCCCCACCACAAAGACTGGAATTAATTCACACTGCAGCTACAGATGTTACATGCGCTAATGATGTGTCACTGTGGGGGGTCAGCGCCTTCAGGTGACCGGTCACAACGCATAGTCCCCGCAGCCCCCTGGTCTTCATACACTGATCACACGGTTTAACCCTTCATTCCCCAAGTAACACAAGTTCCACTGCAGCGATGACACGGTTTCTGTAAATGGAACACGATGATATCTGGAGTAATCTGAAATACAGAAGAGACACAGAGGGGCACAATGCATATGACAATACATTTTAAAAGAACTGTTGGGGTGAGGTCGGAATGTGTCTAATAATTGAAAAAAAAATGGTGAATATTTTCAACAGCAATTTACATTGAGGTGGACCAGAAACAATGGAATGTGTAATTATAGTCTGTAAGACCCTTCCCCTTGGCTAATGCAGCTTGGCACTAATGTGGGGTGATTAATAAAAACTATTATGTAAAATAGATATCAATGTTCACAGCAACACCGATGTCCCTTTTTTATTTTCTAACCCACTTTAAGGGCTCATTGACATTGCCTACATTTACATTTTTTTTTTTTGCAAATAGCAAACAGCTAGAAATACATTGTTTTTAATTGGCCCCATTGTCACCAATATGCCACGTTACAGTAGACTGTCAGAAAATGCAGCATGCTGTAGGTTACACGCCATTCCACGAGAATTTATTAAAATACTAGCAAAAAGCATAGAAACGCATGCTAATAAATGATTGTGCATTTTTCGATTTTAAGACTAGAAAAGTGACAGATCAGTAAATGACAAATACGCAGGGAGCAAAACTGCATTCCTAAAAGCATGCCATGTGAATCATACCTAAAAAACATTTTTTTTATATGAAATTTACTAATTGTGTATGTACACATAAAACCGTTGTTTTTTTTCTAGATAGAATGAGAACGTGTTGGAATCTTTGCTAGGTTTTTGTTGGATTCTTAGCCCTTGCAGACATCGGGGATAAGTCATTGGTTGTTAGGATGCCAATGAGTGGCAGGCAGCTCCCTAACAACCAGCATTCAGTCTTCCACCCCTGCCAAAAAAATGCAGTAGTATCAAAAATATGACAAGAACATGTCAAAATTCAACCTATATATATATATATAATTGCACTTAAAATCGGATCAAATTGCATATAATTGCACTTAAAATCAGATATATAATTGCACTTAAAATCAGATCAAATTGCAGCTGAACTAGTACATACCCAGACTAAGCCCACGTTCACATCAGCCCGATTTGGCATGCGATTTGACAAGTCAAATCGCATGCCAAATCGGCAGCTATTGCCGGCAATGGTACCATCCGGTGCGGCGTTGACTTTGCGGCAAGGCACCGATTCCCAAAAGAAGTTCCTGTATTACTTTTGCGACTTCAGGGGTGATTTGAATAGACATGAATAGTGAATGAATTGAATAGTGCATAATAATGAATTGAATAGTGCATGAACTCGGACTGCATTGCCGGTTTGAAATCTATCTAAATTTGAATTTCTAACCCGCAGCAGTGTGAACCTAGGCTTAGAGTATTTATTTCACAGCTGTGCTCACAGTGTGCAGCGGTAAGGAGAATGTCAGTGGTATGCACTGTGTAGATTGGTCAGTAGGGCCCCCTTCAGTGGCAGTCCATCCATTAGGGGCACAGGGGCACCACCCCCTAATCCATGTGCCCGGCCCCTAATTTACATGTAGACTGAATTTCAATGTTTTTTTAAGCACATGATTAGAGCCTGAGGCTCTAATTGGCTTAAAAAAAGGCTGGGCTCAGGGTGCTATTAACTAATGTCTTCCTGTTATACTCCCGGCCAATCAGGAAGCATCTTAGGATCAATCGGGTCTCAGGACCCACTTTCTGTTCAGAAGAGAAGCAACAGTCCCAGCTCTTTCCACGGCAAGCTGGAGCAAGGAGCAGCATTGGCCTCCTAAGGAAAGGCCACTAATCCCCGCCGTTCGTCTCCCGTGGAGGGGGACCACTGATCGCTGCTGTTCATCTCCCTCAGGATCAGGTTTGCTTGTCGCCGCCCCCCCCCCCCAAAAAAATATTGAGCACCAGCTGCCATTGGTCCCCTTATGTTGATGGTTAGTAGTTAAAGTGGTTGTAAATCTCAGACATGAAATATGAACAAAGCATATCGCTCTATAGTCTTTACTAAAGCTTGGTTCACACTTGTGTGATGTATGAACCAGCGCGATTCATGTGCGCGTTCCCACATCGGACCTGAATTTCCGGCAGGTCACACTGACATCTACGAACAGCTGCGGGTGTCCATGTAAAGTTATTGATACCCCCAGATTGGTTTGTAGATCACAGTGCAAAATGTGAATTGGTGCATGAATCGGATCGTATAGGTGTGAACACCAATGCAATCCGATTCCAGTGCAGACCAAAAAAGGGTCCTGCACCATTTTGGTGAGAATGTGATGCAATTTCAGCCATACAGTTTGTATGGCTAAATTCACATCGCACAGACATCGCATGTGATCTGCACAGCAATGCAGTGCAAATCAAATACGATGTCTGAGATCACACAAGTGTGAACCCAGCCTTAGTGTCACTTTTGGCAGCTGCTTCATTCCTCTGCTATCAGCATGAATCACTTCTGACAAGTTTTCCTGACACCAAAAGAAAAATGGTGACAGGGTAGGGATCTCCAGCTGATTGAAAGCCGCAGCTCTGTTGCTGTGTGCTGTCTGCTGGGGGGTATGTCCCTTACTTCCAATCAGCTCTCAGAGCTCTCCTCACTGAGCTCTGCAGAGTGCAACTTCAGCGCTCTCCGCCCCCTTTTTTCTAAACTCTAAGGCTGGGTTCACACCTATGCGAATTGGATGCGGGTTTCCCTGCATCCAATTCACAGGACAGGAGATTGTGCCTGGCTCTCAATGGAGGTGGTTCACACATCTCCGGGGTGGCTTCGGAGCAAATTGCACAGGGGTCCTGTGTGTCTTTGGCTCCATTTCAGGTCCGAATTCAGCCAAAAAAATCGTCCCTAAATTTGTCCTAGAAATGGAGAAGAGAGACGCACCAGACCCCTGCTGTCAGCTGCATGTGAATCAAGTGTGAACCCAGGCTCAGATAGGCTTAACCACTTTCAGACCGGACCATTTTGCTGGTAAATGACCAGAGGTCTTTTTACACTTTGGCACTGCGCTGCTTTAACTGGTAATTGCGCGGTCATGCAATGTTGTACCCAAACAAAATTTGCGTCCTTTTCTTCCCACAAATAGAGCTTTCTTTTGATGGTATTTGATTGCCTCTGCGATTTTTATTTTTTGCGATATAAACGTAAAAAGACCGCAAATTTTGAAAAAAAATGATATTTTCTACTTTTTGTTATTAGAAAAATCCAATAAACTCAATTTTAGTCATACATTTAGGCCAAAATGTATTCAGCCACATGTCTTTGGTAAAAAAAAGTCAATAATTGTATATTTATTGGTTTGCGCAAAAGTTGTCACATCTACAAACTAAGGTACGTTTTCTGGAATTTACGCAGCTTTTAGTTTACGACTGCCTATCTCATTTCTTGAGGTGCTAAAATGGCAGGGCAGTACAAAACCCCCCCAAATGACCCCATTTTGGAAAGTAGACCCCCTAAGGAAATTGATAAGAGGCATGTTGAGCCCATTGAATATTTTATTTTTTTGCCTCAAGCGATTGAATAATGACAAAAAAAAAAATTTTTTTTTTTTTTTACACAAAGTTGTCACTAAATGATATATTGCTCACACATGCTATGGGCGTATGTGAAATGACACCCCAAAATAAATTCTGCTGCTTCTCCTGAGTATGGGGATACCACATATGTGGGACTTTTTGGGAGCCTAGCCGCGTACGGGGCCCCGAAAACCAAGCACCGCCTTCAGGCTTTCTAAGGGCGTAAATTTTTGAGTTCACTTCTCACTACCTATTACAGTTTTGAAGGCCATAAAATGCCAAGATGGCACAAAACCCCCACAAATGACCCCATTTTAGAAAGTAGACACCCCAAGCTATTTGCTGAGAGGCATGTTGAGTTCATGGAATATTTTATATTTTGCCACAAGTTGCGGGAAAATTACAAACTTTTTTTTTTTTTTTTTTTTTTTCACAAAGTTGTCACTAAATGATATATTGCTCACGCATGCCATGGGCATATGTGAAATGACACCCCAAAATAAATTCTACTGCTTCTCCTGAGTACGGGGATACCACATATGTGGGACTTTTTGGGAGCCTAGCCGCGTACGGGGCCCCGAAAACCAAGCACCGCCTTCAGGCTTTCTAAGGGCGTTACAGTTTTGAAGGCCATAAAATGCCAAGATGGCACAAACCCCCCCCAAATGACCCCATTTTGGAAAGTAGACACCCCTAAATTTAGGGGTACACTAGTGAGACTAGGTAATAAATGGCGGGTGCCCTGAAACTATAAAAAAATAACTAACCAACCAGCGTCACCTGTAACAGTTATATGGTGATCACTGGTGAAAGGGTTAACTAGGGGGCAATTAGGGGGCTTTATGCGGTAGTATATGGGGGTCCCTGGCGCTATAAAAAGCTGCAGCGAACCTAAATACCTACCTGCCTAACTAGCGTCACCTGTGACACTAATACAGCGATCAGAAAAACGATCGCTTATTAGGCTGGGTTCACACTGGAGCGATGCGGGAACGCCACGAATGCGCGGCGGGTTCCCGCATCGCATGCCTCCCGGCGGCAGTTCACACTGCCCTATGCGAACTGCTGGGAGTGTCAGTGAAATGTTACTGACACCCCCAGATCAGTTCGCATATCGCAGTGCGATCTGCAAACTCGGATCGCATGGTGTGAACACCCATGCGATCCGATTCTGCTGCGGGCCAAAAAAAGTGTCCCGTGCGAATTTGCGGCGGGTGCGGCGGGTGTGGCGGGTGCGGCGAATGGCTGAACTCGAATCGCACAGAGATCGGATGTGATTTGCACTGCAGTGCGGTGCGAATCACATTCGTTCTCATAAACCGCTGCAATGTGAACCCAGCCTTAGTGACACTGGCGACGGGGGGTGATCACGGGGTTAAACCTTTATTGGGGGGGTTAGGGGGGTACATTAGAACTAAAGGGGGCTAACTCTAACTGCCCTAACAGTTATTACAGTCACAAATGACACCAATGCAAAAAAAACAAAAAAAAAAAATGACATTGGTGTCACTGTGACTGGGGGGCAGGGGTAATTGGGGGGGTGATCGGGGGGTAAAGGGGGGGTGTGAGTGTGCCTGGCATGTTCTACTGTGTGTGTAGAGTGTTGGTGCAACTCACCGATCCGCTCTCCTCCGTGTCGGAACGAAAAATACCGACACGGAGGAGAGAATACATCACTTCCTCTCCTGTGTTTACATTACAGGAGAGGAAGTGATGTCACCGGGGATTTCTATTCGTCGGGAGCGATCGCGAGGGGGTGGCCATGAATGAATGGCCGCCCCCTCGTCCCGGATCGCTCCCGGACGAAAACCGACCGCCGCAGGCACCGGGCGGGGGCCCGATCGGGCCCCCGACCCGCGGGAGGCAAGGGACGTACATGTATGTCCTTATGCCTGCCCGTGCCATTCTACCGACGTACATCGGCGTGCGGCGGTCGGCAACTGGTTAAAATGTTATCACTTTGAACGGATGTAAAGAAATGGCAGATAGACATGTACAACGTATGTAGGAGGATTTGTTTCATATCTGTGTATCACCTGAGGCCAGTCACTTCACTGGGTATATGTGAGGGTTTATAACTACTTTAAGTGCCCTTTATCTTGATGGTCAGTGGTAAGTGCCCCCATTTCATTGATGGTCAGTGTAAAGTACATCTTTTGGTGTTCAGAAGCCTTGTTTCATTGGTGGCCAGGAGAGAGTGCTGCTGTTTACTGGTGGTCAGTAGTGAGTGTTCCATTTTCACTAGTGGTCAATGGTGAGTGTCCCTGTTCATTTTTGGTCAGTGCCCCTTTATATTGAGGATTAGTGCTGAGCACCTCCTAAAGTAAAACTCATACTAGTAGAATTTCTTTAAAAAAAATGTTGTGCTAAGAATGTTCATTTAAGGTATGGGCCAAATATAAAAATATGCTGGTTTCCCACATAGTTTGTAATGGCTCCCTGCAGTCCTTTACATCCCTTTCCACTGACTACAATGTCCCAGCTTCTCACTTGTTCAGATATCTTCTGTTTTCCCATGCTTTTAGTAGCCAATATCCTAACACTTCCCTAAGGTTGAAACAGTCTGATTTGGAGCACTTAATCAGGACCGAGTGTTCGGAGAAACCCACCTCTGTGTTATACAATTATCTCCTGTTGGTCTCCCTCCCTGACCTTTGCACCCATTCGGCAGAGGTGGCTAAGGGATGTACCCAAGCTTGATGACGAGGACATCTAGGAACTTCCTTTCCGTCATCTGGTCTCTCAAAGAGACAAGCTCATTCAATTTAAAATTGTGCTCAGAGTTTATTTTACTCTGTATAGTGTGTATAAAATTAACCCATCGGTATCTCAAGAATGCTGGCGGGGTAACCATTCACCTGCAGAGCTTTCACATATGTTTTCAAGTTGCCATGTTATTGTCAAATACTGGAAGGGGGTAATCTCCATTATCAGTTCTATCGCTAAGAACTCTCTGATGCCTACTGTATCTGTCTATTGGGGTTGGTGGAAGAGCTGGTTCCTGCAGGGGCAGGGAGGACCATACTTAGTTTGCTTCTTTTCTACACCTGCAAGGCCATAACAAGGTCGTGGAAGTAGGCTACTCCTCCTTCCCTCACCTTCTGGAAACATTTGGTTAATGTCGATCTGCTTTTGTATAAGGATACTTATATTAAAATGGGTTGTCCAAAGAAAAATGATAAAGTGTGGTCCAAATGGCTGGCCGACTCAACAACAGCCTCTATGTTAGATAAATCATAATGTCCCATAGACATGGTCGGAAATTCCGACGGAAAAAGTCTGATCGGATTATGTTGTTGGAACATCCGATCATGTGTGGGCTCTATCGGACTTTTTCTGTCGGAATTTCCGACTGAAAGAGTTTGAGAGTTGGATCTAAAATTTTCCGACAACAAAATCCAATCAGACTTTTTCCAATCGTGTGTATAGAATTCCGACGCACAAAGTGCCACGCATGCATAGGAAAAATTTGGAGACGAAAGCTATTGGCTATTGGCCTCTACGTAGTCCCGTTGTACGTTTTGTATGTCACCTCATTCCAAACGATCAGATTTTCCGACAACTTTGTGCGACCATGTGTATTCAAAACAAGTTGCGAACAAAATCCGTCTGAAAAAATCAGATGGATTTTGTGGTCAGAATGTCCGACCGTGTGTATGGGGCATTATACTTCTGAATACCGTTATGTCATTGTTTGTTTTTTCGGTATATATAATAGAGGTACAGTGTATTACCGTGGACACCTTTCCTTATATTAGCTTCTTCAACATGTATATAACAAGATGTATTTTTAGGACATGAGCTGCAATTAGGTGTTTTCCTTAGACTCATTATGATCGCCTAGATGGTTTTATATTATGTTGTTTCTATGGCCCCTGCGTGGGCGACTGTGCCATTTATTGTGACTTTTTGTTTTGTTTTTGTTTTTTCTAGTTGTGTTGAGTGTTTGTACACTTGGAATACCAATAAAAATCAAAAAAAAAAAAAGAAGGTTAATTTAATTTTCATTAGTGAGGTCAAATTGACGTTCATTCTTCACCACAGTGATTAGAATATTCGAAGGAGCAGGATGGAAATTTTTTCTTGAACGAACCAATGTCTAACATTGAATGTGGTTTTCCTTTGACAAAAATTCATTCCAAAATCAAAAGTTATAAGCAAACGATTTTTGAAGAACTTTCAAACAACATCCATCAAATCATCAAATGTGCTGGAGTTTGTACAAATATTCGTATGAATGTTCATTCGAAAATCTTTCGAAAATGTTTCCACATTTCAGTGGTGGTTAGCAATGAATGCTCCTGGGGAGAAGGGGGAAGGTGGTTTAACAGTATCAAAATGTGCGAATAGTAGTGTTGAACACAGAGCTCCACAGTGCATTGGTGGTTTTAATAAGGGCATATCTAGTGTTTTAAGGTGAAACATGGGTATAAAAGCGGTATGGGTTTATAATTATAGGCCTAAAAGGGATTCAGTTATAGTAATGCATAGCTAAAAATATGCTGACAGTAGACAGGCAATTGTGACAATATGTGGGCAACATTTGGGCAAATAGTACAATACATGGGTAACAAACAGGTAATCGTTACAGTGCAGCAAATAGAAAGTAGTCACGACAAGTAACTATACAATATACGGGTGATGGCAATAACAGTGACAATAATTACCTCACTGAGGCAGCAATAAAAAAAAGTTTTAAAGTAGTAAACAATCATCAATGTATCTTCAAGGTTCACTTTATTGCTCCTCCAATGCTCTGTGTAAGCTCCTAGTTGAAATAACCATAATATACCCCTCTGTGTCCATGTGGCAGGCAAATCACCAGTGTCGCCATGTGGGAGAATGGGAAGTAAGTCCCATACCCTCCCAAACCTTTAAGAATTTAATTAATTGCAAGAAGAGATAATATATACAGTATTATTTTTAGTAAAAAAAAAAAAAAGTAAGCTGGTAATGCTGACTGCCCTATAGATTCATGTAAATATAAATTTTAAAGATAGGTCAACTTTAATATGGTCCCGAGACTGTACTGAACATGGTCCTGTGCCAAGTACAGGGTATTCTGCCAGGGACATGCTGTATACATGGAGCACTCTGGGACATGCTGTATACATGGAACACTCTGACATAGTGACACATGATTTGTTTGGATATACTTGAAATATAACTTCTCACAAACCTGATCAATTCAAACTGCAAACTGGAAAAGAAATTAAACTTTAAACTATATAGTCTTATTTATCCTATGAATTTTAGTTATTTGGTTAATATAGAGAGAAAAAATAAATAAAACTCGCACTTCTATGGATGAAACCCATCCATGGTGATTAAAATCAGTGTTACTGTATAGTTATCCCAATATGAATCAAAAGGACCATATAGATCTAATTGGAAAAATGTAATTAAAAATAAAAATAAAAGTAAAAATAAAATAAAAATATAAATAAAAATATTTTTTCTATATATATATATATATATATATATATATATATAAATGTGAAAATGAAGGATAATATTATGATTAAATATTAGCATCATAATGATCGTTGTTAATAAAGACTTTCAATATTCTGTTAATTTAAGCATTAACTGAAATTTTCCACCCGATGAGGGTAAATTGATAAAGGATAGATTCAACTAATAATAATATTGAGTGAGGAATCATAATATGGATAAGCAAAGGAAAAAAGATACTAAACTTCAATCTATAAAATCCTATTTATCCTGTGAATTGGCGATATTTGGTTAATATAAGGAGAAAAAATAAATAAAACTTGCAACCCTAAGGAAGCAACCCATCCATGATGATTAAAATCAGTGTTATTGTATAAACACACCAATATGAATCAAAACGGATCACATAAGTCAAATTATAAAATAAAAAATAAAAATAAGGAATAATAAAAATTAAAATAAAAGTAAAATAAAAATAAACAGTTAATATGAAGGATAATGATTGAAAAAAAAAAAAAGAAAAGGGAAGCAAAAAATAAAAAATAAAAATATGTATAAAAAGTTGGAGTCATATGACTTTTGGAAGGGATTTTAGGCTCCTTTACATATTGTGACCAAGTTCTGGAATAATTTGATAATATGCAGTCCATTAGTTATTGGGAGTAGGTTTCTCTACCAATGATAATGGAATTATTCATTAATTCTTTTCCATTAAAGGATTATATTTGCAACTTCCCTCTTTGCGTTTTTCATTCCATAACATCTTCTTTTTCTTGAGGTGGGGATACATGTCTACTTCTTTTGTGTTGGTGTTGATTTCCATTTTTCTCCACATATTGAGAAGAATTTCCTAGTGAAGAAGTAGATGCTGTTCTTCTTCTTGAGGTAGATGTAGTTTGTGGAGATTCAGTCAATTTTAGATCTTATAGCGCTTGTTGGAGTTCTTCAGATGTTCTGAAAATGTGTCTGATACCTTGGTAAGTAAATCTTAAGAAAAATGGAAAACTCCATTGGTAAGTAATCTTGTTTCGTTGCAATTCCATTAATTGTGGCTTCATTGCACGCCTTTTGGAGATAGTTAGTTGTGATAGGTCAGCAAATAATTGATAGTTATGTCCCTGAAAGACTAAGTTAGTCTTTTCTCTAGCAGCAATTAATAATTGTTGCTTCGTTCTAAAAAAGTGGAATTTAGCTATTATGTCTCTTGGGGGGCCATCTGCTTTTTTGGGCATAAAAGCCCGGTGCACTCTGTCCATCTCCAATCTTTCCATTGGTACAGTATTTGTACTTTTTTCCTTTTGCTCCAGATTATGACTGCTCTTGTTTTTTTTCTGACTTCTTGTAACCTATTCTGGCTTCTAGTCCAAATTCTAATTCACAACTGGTAATCCTCCTGTCACCAGCAAGGCAGTTCTGAGGGCCACAACCTGTGAGCTGTCTTGCAGCCAAATTGATCTGTACCACCACCAGTGGTTCTAGTGAGTACCTGGTATTTCCAGAGCCCTCACCTTGGTGAAAGTCTTACATCACCTGCTGGTGGCACAGAATATTTCTGCTTGTCTGATCTCATACCTGCCCTCCAGTCTCAGTTAATGTACATCACTCTATGATCTATACAAAGGATGGGAGAATTTGAGTTTTCATGTAACCCAAATCTCCTTGAAAATTGGGAGATAGCAACGCCATTTCGACATTTTGGAACAATGTATTTGAGTCAATAAGGAAAGAGAAATGATTGCAGTGTTTGGAGGTTTTCAAGGGGGCAGTGGACTTTAAATAGCTACTGATAGTCATGGAAGCTCCTTTTAACTATACTGGAGCTATTCATATACCGAACAAATGTCCCCCATTAGCCTTATTATTTATTTATGTTTTCTCTGAAAGAAAAAAATTGAGCAGCTAAACAAAAAACTAAAAATAAAAAATTTCAAGCAAAATTTCAGCCAAATAAATATATAAACGAAAAAATAAATCAACAGCATTTTGCTTCCTGCAGTACTTCTTACCCCCACAAAATGTGTTCAGTCTTCCAGGCTGTCATTGACCCACCCCTGGAGGCGGCCTCATCACGCAACCTGTGCCCAGAGTCATAAAAGAGTACCCATGATGCCATCCAACTGGCCAGAAGACACTTGGTACATAAACTGTATATGTAGATCCCTCCCAGCGTAGGTTGCTAGGTAAATTTTGTTTTTGGCTCCTTCTGTAATCAAGGGAGCAGTGATCATCTGTTCTGGTCTGTTCAGGTTTCCACAGGCTAGGAATTTAAAGGCTTCCCCCTGCCTCTGGAAAAAGCTTCCAGAGTTTAGGGGGGTAGATGTAAATAACCAGCCTGAATATTTATCATGTTCCAGCCAGTCCCTGGAGAGGGGTGTCTGAAGGGGGGATAGAAAAGTGATAAATAGTCTGAAGCACTGGAGAGCTGATCTCACTCTGCCCAGGAGGGTTCTAAAGCCTGAGGGGCTTCTACCATTGGGCAGCCTATGGACTGTGTAGTTTTTCTTGAGGCCTCAGCAGTGTCAAGGCTGAGGGCCTGGATGGATATTCCTAGAAGCTGATTGCACGAGGTCACCACAAGGTGACCATGTTCAGAGGAAGCTGGAAGGTGTCAGCTGTCCAGGGAACATGTGAGTAAAGACCCTAAACTGATCCCTGTGACTGTGCAGTGTCCTGGAAATCATATTGACTACCAGTAGACATACATAGGTGCAAGGTGTACCCAGATGCCAAAGAACCTTTCCTCATGGTCTTCAGCTGTGGGGCCTTAGACTGCTCAGAAACTTACCTCATAGTCTCCAGCTGGTAAGGTCTTAGCCTGTCGAGAAAGTTACCTCATGGTCTTCACCTGTGGGGGCTTAAGCCCCGTACACACTATCAGATTGTCTGCTGAGTTTTTCCTTCAGATTTACCAAAACCATGTAGTAGAAGGGCCTGCCTGATTGCATACACATTGAAACTCCTAAGGTTTGACCTCATATTATATGGTTTTCGTAAATCTGAAGGTAAAACTCAGCAGACAATCTGATAGTGTGTACGGGGCTTTAGACTGTTCAACATTAATGGCTACTTAATGAGAAGACTGTCCTGCAATTGCTAAGTACTATTTTTGAAGTATCCTGTACCTTAAGCCCTCTCCTGTCAATGTTTCTTCAAGTAATAAATCTTAAAAAGGCATCCCCTAGCCTGTGTGAATGAACTGGTGCTTGCAGTAGTGGGCAGCCTTTGAACTTATAAGAAAAAAACAGCTTTTACTAGGGCTCCTTTGGGGAGTAGCGGTGTATGTATATACATGTAAACATCTGCATTTGTATGTATTGGTTCAGGCAGTGGTGGCAGGAGGAGGACCCCTTTGCATTGCTTTTAAAAGTGATTGAGTCCTGTTCCTGCTCCCCTACTGTATATCTGTAAAGCTTCTCTCATCAGGTTCCAGGAATACCAATAATCCTCAAATAAAGTTATAATTTCTCTGTTCCCCCAACCTTGAGCATTGGATGTGAAATACTTAAAGCGAATGGCATATTATTCACTGTATGTGAACCCTTTCCCTGTAAAAAAAAAAACATTCCGTTTAAAATAGAAATGAAAGGAAAATCCATTTTTGTATATATAAATATATTTTTTAGTGATCACATAATCTCTGTTCTCAGCTGCATAAGGGGCTTGGAGAGGCAGGGATGCATAAACAGCAGTACACCTATCTTCCCAGTGAATGGCTGTGCAGGGGTGCATGTCAGCACAAGTCTTGGCCATTGGTTTCTAGGCAGGCTACTCTCCGAGCATAGCCAGAAAACAGACCATGCTGGGATGGATATGCTTTTATGCCTAGTGTGGTCAGATTGAAACAGCAAGGCAGGGGTTCTGGCAGGATCACCAGGTATTTCCCACAAAGGAGGAAATACAAGAACAAAATACCTTTTAACAAAAGTACATGATACAACATACACATATAAGGAATATGAAATGTTGGGGTAACATACTTTTTAAACATATGTCATGATTAGTGAAAACCATATGGCGAATTGATTAGTTGATCAAGAAGTATAAACTGCTAAAGGTATATTCATACTTTGACTTTTTCTGTAGAAGTCTCTTATACCAGTAGAAAAGCCTGGGATGCATATGCCTTCCTTACATGTCCATAATGAATTGCCAAGATTTTTGACAGGTTTACATTGTATGGTGAGCTGATAGGTGATATCCCCTATATTTTCTATACACGTGTCCTAAAAGTGCAGCCTTCTGGCATTCTGACATATTTAGACTGGTTCACACTGATTCAAATTCCATGTGGATTAGATCCAATCCGAAAGGCATAAATTTGCATTTCCTCTGACAAAAATATTGTTTGCTATGAAAGTCGTACAAATCTATACTGTTCGATTCTGATCCAGTCAAAAAAAAGGGTCCTGTGAGTCCTGTGCAAGTTTAGTGCATTAGTTCGCATTAGAATTGCACCTGTCACAACAGAAATTGCATCAGATTAGCACCGCATCAGTGTGAACCGAGACTTACGCTGCTTACACACAACCGGTTTTCCCGTCGGAATCAACTCTGAAGGTTTTTCCGACGGAGTTCCACTGAAACTGTCATGCGTACACACGATCACTCCAAAGTCCGATCGTCAAGAACACACTGGCGTACAGCACGTATGACGGGACTAGAAAAAGGAAGTTTGATACCCAGTGCGCCACCCTTTGGGCTCCTTCTGCTAATCTCCTGTTATTAGAAATTTGGTGAGAGACGATTCGCGATTTTCAGACTCCAGCTTTTTCAGATCGTTTTACTGCTGTTCAGTTTGTGCTTGTGGGTTTGCATCTGGTTTTCAGTGCGTGTAGTCAGTTCATATCTGTTTTTCGTTGCATTCTGGTCTGCTCGTTGCTGATTTTTAGTGATGGACGAACTTCCGACGGGACGTTTCGCGAACGCGAAACGCGAACGGACACAAACGTTCGCGAAAACGACCGTTCGCCGCGGGCTCCATTGACTTCAATGGGAGGCGAATTTCGCAAACCTTTAGGTCGAATTTGCGGCCACGGGGTAATTATTAGGGGGTAGCACGTAGTCCCACCACCTGGACAATAGCATAATACATGTATGAGGTGAATTTGGGATCGATAACTACAAGCATTTTTTTTTTATTTGGGAAATTGTTCTGACAATTCAGGACTATGGAGCTAATGAAGGCAATGGAGGAGAGGGAAGGTCAGGGACCAGGGTAGGCAAACAAGAGGGTGCAGGAGATACAGAGCACTGACAGCAGCACCGTAATACAGAGCACTGACATCAGCACCGTGACATACAGCGCTGACAGCAGCTCCGTGACATACAGCGCTGACAGCAGCTCCGTGACATACAGCGCTGACAGCAGCTCCGTGACATACAGCGCTGACAGCAGCTCCGTGACATACAGCGCTGACAGCAGCTCCGTGACATACAGCGCTGACAGCAGCACCGTGACATACAGCGCTGACAGCAGCTCCGTGACATACAGCGCTGACAGCAGCTCCGTGACATACAGCGCTGACAGCAGCTCCGTGACATACAGCACTGACAGCAGCTCCGTGACATACAGCGCTGACAGCAGCTCCGTGACATACAGCGCTGACAGCAGCACCGTGACATACAGCGCTGACAGCAGCTCCGTGACATACAGCGCTGACAGCAGCTCCGTGACATACAGCGCTGACAGCAGCTCCGTGACATACAGCGCTGACAGCAGCTCCGTGACATACAGCGCTGACAGCAGCTCCGTGACATACAGCGCTGACAGCAGCACCGTGACATACAGCGCTGACAGCAGCTCCGTGACATACAGCGCTGACAGCAGCTCCGTGACATACAGCGCTGACAGCAGCTCCGTGACATACAGCACTGACAGCAGCTCCGTGACATACAGCGCTGACAGCAGCTCCGTGACATACAGCGCTGACAGCAGCACCGTGACATACAGCGCTGACAGCAGCTCCGTGACATACAGCGCTGACAGCAGCTCCGTGACATACAGCGCTGACAGCAGCTCCGTGACATACAGCGCTGACAGCAGCTCCGTGACATACAGCGCTGACAGCAGCTCCGTGACATACAGCGCTGACAGCAGCTCCGTGACATACAGCGCTGACAGCAGCTCCGTGACATACAGCGCTGACAGCAGCACCGTGACATACAGCGCTGACAGCAGCTCCGTGACATACAGCGCTGACAGCAGCTCCGTGACATACAGCGCTGACAGCAGCTCCGTGACATACAGCGCTGACAGCAGCTCCGTGACATACAGCGCTGACAGCAGCTCCGTGACATACAGCGCTGACAGCAGCTCCGTGACATACAGCGCTGACAGCAGCTCCGTGACATACAGCGCTGACAGCAGCTCCGTGACATACAGCGCTGACAGCAGCTCCGTGACATACAGCGCTGACAGCAGCTCCGTGACATACAGCGCTGACAGCAGCTCCGTGACATACAGCGCTGACAGCAGCTCCGTGACATACAGCGCTGACAGCAGCTCCGTGACATACAGCGCTGACAGCAGCTCCGTGACATACAGCGCTGACAGCAGCACCGTAAGCAGCCCCAGGAGGAAGTCAGCACAGCACAGGGATGGTGTGATCCCCTCATAATAAGAACCCCCAGGAGGAAGTCAGCACAGCACAGGGATGGTGGGAGCCCCTCATAATAAGAACACCCAGGAGGAAGTCAGCACAGCACAGGGATGGTGGGAACCCCTCATAATAAGCAGCCCCAGTAGAAATATGACACCGCTCAACCTCTTCAAAGAGGAGGGTAGGGGCATATAGTACGGTGTGCTTTTTTGGGTCAGGGAAGTGAGCCAAATGAATTAAGAAGGTCTGTGTGCTTGATTCCAAAAATTGTTTATAGACATATACATGGTCTACTGATCACATGTGTTGAATTCCTCCGAGATCCATGCCTCATTCATTTTTAGAAATGTGAGGTAGTTAACACTGTGGTGAGCTAGGCGAGTACGCTTATCGGTCACAATCCCCCCTGCTGCGCTGAACGTCCTTTCGGACAGGACACTGGATGAGGGGCAAGCCAACAGTTCGATTGCAAATTGGGCAAGCTCTGGCCAGAGGTCAAGCCTGCCCACCCAGTAGTCTAGGGGTTCATCACTCCTCAGAGCGTCCACATCGGCCGTTAACCCAATGTAGTCGGACACCTGACGGTCTAGGCGTTCCCTGATGCTGGATCCGGATGACACCTGTCGATGGGTCGGCTGAAAGAATGACCTCATATCCGAAGTCACCAACACATCTTCAAACCGGCCTCTTCTTGCAGGCGCTGTTGGATTGGTACCCGCAAATCCTTCTCTGGGAGTGGGAATTGCTCCTCTGCCAGCGCACGCAAAAGCAGAATGCAGCATTTCTCGAAGCAAGGCCTGGAAGTGCTGCATTCTGACAGCCCTCTGCGACGGCGGTAACATTTCCGCCATTTTGTGTTTGTACCGGGGGTCTAAGTACGTTGCCACCCAGTACTGGTCCTTGACCCTCATGCTTTTTATACGGGGGTCCCTATTAAAACACTGGAGCATGAAGGCCCCCATTTGCACTAAAGTGGAAGCGGTGTGGTGGCCTGGCTCCTGCTCATCATCCAGGATAATGTCGTCCTCTTCATTCTCCTCTCCCCATCCTCGCACAACAGGGATCCCAGAAAGGTTTAAAGCATGCTCTTCTTGCTCCTGCTCATCCGCCCCGGCACCATCCTCCTCTGACTCCTCATCAGACTCCTGTTGTTGACTTGTCTCAGATAGAGTAGCCCCCCCTGGGAATTCATCCAGCATTGCGACTTCCTCATCTTCCCGCTCCTGCTCCTCCACAGCCTGATCAATGACACGACGCAATGCACGCTCCAGAAAGAAGGCATAAGGTACCATGTCACTGATGGCGCCATGGCTGCGACTGACCAGTTTGGTGATCTCCTCAAATGGCCGCAGAAGTCTGCATGTGTCGCGCATGAGCAGCCACTGGCGCGGTGAAAAAAAACCCAGCTCCCCAGAACCGTTTCTTTCGCAGAGTTCATACAGGTAGACGTTAACTGCACGTTTCTGCTGGAGCAGCCTATCAAGCATATAGAAGGTTGAGTTCCATCGCGTCGGGCAATCGCAAATAAGACGTCTGACCGGCAGATGGTGTCGCCGCTGAATGTCAGCAAGGCGAGCCATGGCCGTGTAAGATCTTCTGAAATGGGCCGAGATTTTCCTTGCCTGCCGCAAGATGTCCTGGACCCCAGGGTATTTGACAAGGAATCGCTGCACGACCAAGTTTAAGACGTGTGCCATGCACGGCACGTGCGTGATTTTGCCCTGTTTCAATGCGCTAAGCAGATTGGCACCGTTGTCACACACCACTTTACCAACTGTCAAATTGAGCGGTGTTAGCCACTCATCTGCCTGTGAACGCAAAGCTGAAAGGAGTGCCGGGCCAGTGTGGCTCTTTGCTTCCAGGCACAACAGACGCAGCACGGCATGGCAACGTCTCACCTGGCATGTGGAATAGGTTCTGGGGAGCTTGGGCGGTGCAGTGGAAGAGACGCTAGCAGCGGAAAAGGAGGAGGCAGCTGAGGAGGAGAGGGAGGAGGATGGAGTAGGAGGAGGAGAAGAAGAGTCAGGCCTGCATGCAATCCGTGGCGGTAAAACCAAATCTACACGGGTGCCACGGGTTACATGCTTGACGGCCGTCAGAAGGTTCACCCAGTGGGCAGTAAAACTGATATACCTTCCCTGCCCGTGTTTGCTAGACCACGTGTCTGTGGTCAGATGTATCTTGGCACCGACACTGTGTGCCAGAGATACATTCACTTGCCGCTGAACATGGCCATATAGCTCTGGGATGCCCTTCTCTGAGAAATACTTCCTTCCTGGGACCTTCCATTGTGGTGTTCCAATGGCCACAAATTTGCGAAAGGCCTCCGAGTCCACCAGTTTATATGGCAGTAGTTGGCGGGCTATGAGTTCTGACAAGCCAGCCGCCAACCGTTGGGCAAGAGGGTTATCCGGCGTCATCATTTTTTTACGCTCAAACATTAGGCCCACGGAAGCCTGCCTTTTTGCAGAAAAATGTGAGCTTGGCGTGATGGAAGGTGGAGTGGAGGACAATTGTGAGGAGAGAGGAGAAGGAGAAGTAGAAGACGAGGCTGGACGGTGAGAGCCTGC
This sequence comes from Lithobates pipiens, assembly GCF_037356315.1. Classification (NCBI taxonomy): domain Eukaryota; kingdom Metazoa; phylum Chordata; class Amphibia; order Anura; family Ranidae; genus Lithobates; species Lithobates pipiens. The sequence goes on from NW_027507903.1 coordinate 539,623,886, forward strand.
AGTGTGGCTTTGTGTGTTCCGTTGCTCCCACTGGGCTCGGTGATGGCTGCTCATGTGCCTTCTTAAGGCGGTCGTCCCTAGGTGAGTATTGGGCTTACCGCGACTAACGCGTTGACTGCAAAGATTGCAGATGGCAACGCTATTGTCAGCAGCGGACACGTTAAAAAAAGCCCACACTGCGGAGCCATGTGCCGGTGTCCTGGGAGCGCCAGATGTGACCGTACATGGTCGATGACTCGCTCCTGATACATTTGCAGTCTGCTTTGTCCCTGCTGTGCAATGTAAGTCATTGCTGCTTCTCCTCCCTATCTGCTGGTCCATATCTCCCTCTGAACTCCCCTCCTCTTCCTCTCTTGTGGGCACCCACGTGACATCACTAGACACGTCATCATCAACGTCACCTTCCCCACCGCTATAAGTAGAGTAGGCAGCAACACCGGGGACCAACCTCCTCCTTGGGCTGATCTGGGTACTGGCGTCAGACTGCTGAGTAGCGCTTGTTGCTACCTCCTCTTCCTGATCCAATACCAAGAGTGGCTGCGCATCAGAAATGTCCTCTTGATATGGATCGGAAAATAATTCCAGTGACTCAAGCGGAAGGTATGTGGTGGTGGTGGTGGTGGTCGTGTTGTTGGTGGTAGTGTCTTTGGGGGTGCACATAGCAGAGAGTGAAGAAGAGGGTGCAGATCGAGAGGATGAGGAGGGTGCAGAAGAGTAAGGCTGAGCGAGCCACTCAACCAAGTCTGGTGCATCCTTTAAAGTAATTGAACGCACCTTCTGCAACTTCCCACTTTGGCTCAAGCCTGTTGCTCCTGCCCTACCCCTACCACCCCTGCGGAAGGGCCTGCCTCTTCCTCTGCATGTCATTTTTTAAATGACCCTGTGACAAAACTCTTAGTCCCTATACCGCTGAAGGACTGCTGCAGTATAGGTGAGCGGTCAGCAGTGGTGCACGTCAACCCTATCTATTGTGGACCTATAGCGGTCCTTACAGAACAGCAGACTGTACCGCACTCAAGCCTATGTACCGTAGCACCCTATACCAAGTTACCAGTCCTTATAAGAACTTTTGTGGACCAAGCAGGTTGTGTATTAGTGTTTAGCAGACTGTACGTCAGTCCCTATACCGCTGAAGGACTGCTGCAGTATAGGGCAGCGGTCAGCAGTGGTGCACGTCAACCCTATCTATTGTGGACCGATAGCGGTCCTTACAGAACAGCAGACTGTACCGCACTCAAGCCTATGTACCGTAGCACCCTATACCAAGTTACCAGTCCTTATAAGAACTTTTGTGGACCAAGCAGGTTGTGTATTAGTGTTTAGCAGACTGTACGTCAGTCCCTATACCGCTGAAGGACTGCTGCAGTATAGGGCAGCGGTCAGCAGTGGTGCACGTCAACCCTATCTATTGTGGACCGATAGCGGTCCTTACAGAACAGCAGACTGTACCGCACTCAAGCCTATGTACCGTAGCACCCTATACCAAGTTACCAGTCCTTATAAGAACTTTTGTGGAACAAGCAGGTTGTGTGTTAGTGATTAGCAGACTGTACGTCAGTCCCTATACCAATGAAGGACTGCTGCAGTATAGGGCAGCGGTCAGCAGTAGTGCACGGCAACCCTATGTATTGTGGACCGATAGCGGTCCTTACAGAACAGCAGACTGTACCGCACTCAAGCCTATGTACCGTAGCACCCTATACCAAGTTACCAGTCCTTATAAGAACTTTTGTGGACCAAGCAGGTTGTGTATTAGTGTTTAGCAGACTGTACGTCAGTCCCTATACCGCTGAAGGACTGCTGCAGTATAGGGCAGCGGTCAGCAGTGGTGCACGTCAACCCTATGTATTGTGGACCGATAGCGGTCCTTACAGAACAGCAGACTGTACTGCACTCAGGCCTATGTACCGTAGCACCCTATACCAAGTTACCAGTCCTTATAAAAACTTTTGTGGACCAAGCAGGTTGTGTGTTAGTGTTTAGCAGACTGTGCGTCAGTCCCTATACCGCTGAAGGACTGCTGCAGTATAGGGCAGCGGTCAGCAGTAGTGCACGGCAACCCTATGTATTGTGGACCGATAGCGGTCCTTACAGAACAGCAGACTGTAACGCACTCAGGCCTATGTACCGTAGCACCCTATACCAAGTTACCAGTCCTTATAAGAACTTTTGTGGACCAAGCAGGTTGTGTGTTAGTGATTAGCAGACTGTACGTCAGTCCCTATACCAATGAAGGACTGCTGCAGTATAGGGCAGCGGTCAGCAGTAGTGCACGGCAACCCTATGTATTGTGGACCGATAGCGGTCCTTACAGAACAGCAGACTGTACCGCACCCAAGCCTATGTACCGTAGCACCCTAGACAGACCAAGTTACCAGTCCTGATAAAGAGCTTTGTGGAACAAGTGAGTTGTGAATGATTAGCAGACTGCAGCAGAAGGGCAGCAGTCAAGTATAATATTCTTTCTATATTTGGAAGAAAGAATATTATACGTGTACAAGCCTATTACCGTACCACTGATACCAGTCCTGAAAAGAACCTTTGTGGAACTAATAGTAACAGCAAGTCTTTAAAATTATCCTCACTGCCTGACACACTGCTTCCTGCCTGTCCCTATACAAATTGGCAAAAAAGAGTAGGCTGGAACGATTAGCTGGAACAGCTCTTTTGTGGACCTGATAGTAACAGCTAATGATGATGATGATGATGATGATGAAGAAAGACTAATCTGGCTGAGCTGTCCCTAAAATAGCAGCATACAGCGCTCTGTCCCTTTATCTAAACTGACAAAAGAAACTCAGGCTGCTGACCTAACACCTATACCAGTCCTGAAAAGAACTTTTGTGTACCAAATAGCTAGCGTTTTCTCTGTCCCTACTCCACACAGGATCCTTTCCCTACAGTGACAGAAGAAAGAATGTAAAATGGCCACCGGATCGGGTGTATTTATAGGTTAGGGGGAATGTCCAAGTGTCCATGAGCTGTCATGTCTCAATTGGTTGTCCTGTAACACATGATAAACGTGTCACGAAAGGTTAAAGTTCTTGTATACATTAAACACGTAAGTCCGCCGGGGCGAACGACGGAAAAAGGCGTTCGAACCCGCGGACGGCGAAAGTCGGAAATTCGCCGCGAAACGACCGCCGGGCGAACCGTTCGGCCATCACTACTGATTTTCAGCTCGCTCTTGACAGGCCTTGCTGTTCTTCAGTGCGTTCTGTTAAGTATGTTCTGACCAGCCGACCGTTTTGAAACCATGGTGCTGGTACGTACTCGTCGTACAGTTCGTGCTGCGTGGGGGCTTGGTGTTGGGGTTCATACTTTGACCCAAGCCCATTCCGTGAACAGGCCGAGGAGGAGTTTATGGACCAAGAATTGGTTACTCTTTGCTTTGTGAGATCCAGGAGAATAATCCTGATGATTTCAGGAATGATCTCAGGATGATAGACCCCATTTTTCACTGTCCGTTGGCTTTGCTCATCCCTTATATCAGCAGGCAGGATACCTGCATGCAGAAAGCAATCACTCCGGAGCAGAGACTAGTTGCCACCTTGCGGTACTTGCTGACTGAGAGAAGCCTGCAGGACCTCAAGTTCTCAACAGGCATCTCCCCTCAGGCTCTGCGGATCATTATTCCAGAGACCTGTTCTGCCATCATTCAGGTCCTGCAGAAGGACTATATTAAGGTAGGTTTTCTCCTTTAACATCACATTATATGTATTTAATGTTTGCTAATGTGTTGTATTTATTTCATCATTCCCTAATTACCATGGTTGGAATATGCTGTGAATGTCCCCTTTATCCTCATGCATGCTGGAAGCTTTTAATGCTCCTTTTTTGGCCTACATGCATATTTGCCTTCACTAACCTCCCCCAGCATGCTATCCTGGGCCCATATACACCTATAGCCTAGTCCCTTAACAATGTATATTGTCGGCTCCATTGTACTGCTTTCCCCGAAACACCCCCTAAAATGTGTACAAATGATAAGTGCCCTTAAATTCATTTATAACCCTCCCCCACCCCCTAAAAAGTGTCCAAATGTTATGTGTGTCCTTAAATTCAGGCAGAGTGCTGGAGGCTTTTTTTGGGGCTTCCAAAGTCACCTCAAACCCTTCCCTCCCATAACAATTTTATCAATGGGCCATCAGAGGGGGTGAGGAATCTGATAAGTGGGCCTTATATTTTTGTCTTTAAATACTCCTCAAAATAAATGTTATACTGATGTTGTGCAAGAATGCTTTTTGTGTAATCTGCTTGCAATGTTATGTGCATATATTTTTGTTTGTTGTTTGACTCCACAGTTTCCTTTAACGCCACAGGAATGGCAGACTGTGGCCTCCAATTTTGCTGACCATTGACACATTCCCAACTGTGGAGAGGCTATAGATGGGAGGCATGACCACACTGTGCCACCACCCCATTCGGGGTCTTACTATTATAACTATAAAGGGTTTAATAGTGTAGTGTTAATGACGGTAGTGTCGGCACACTATGAGTTCCTCTATGTGGATGTGGAGAAGAATGGCCATATGTCGGATGGAGGAGTCTTCGCCCAGACGGTGTTTTACCAGCGTCTCCATACTGGTGGCCTGGCATGGCCACCTGATGCGGATAACGTGGAAGGACGCCCCTTCATTTTTATTGCAGATGAAGCCTTCGGTCTGGGCGAGCACCTGATGAGGCCATTCCCCCAAAGGACCCTCAACCCGGAGAGGAGGGTTTTTAACTACCAGCTGGCCAGAGCGAGAAGAGTCATTGAGGATACCTTCGGGATAATGGCCAGCCAGTTCCGCCTGTTTCTGACAGCAATCCATATGGCGGACTACAAAATCAACCATATCATTCTACGCTGCTGCATACTGCACAATTATTTAAGAAAAAATTCACAGAATTATATAGCCTCAGTTGGGCCTGAGGCCGGACTTATTACAGAGAATTCCCTGACAGGCCTGGATACTGGCCGTCCTGGCTTGGCCCCCCAAAGCGCCTGTGAAGTTAGAGAGAAATATGTTAATTATTTTACGGGTAGGGGGGCCATTGCAATGCCAGACAATGTCCAATTTTTATTAATAAAAAAAATGTTCAGATTAAATCTTGAAATTTATTTATTGCTTGCTTTTCTTTTTGTCTGTCTCCTAGGTTCTCCTAGTGCACTTGTAGTGCCAAGTGGATTTTCCTTTAGTAAATAAGCCCCATTGTCACTCTAAACACAAAATTACTTACAAAACTGGTATTGAGCATTGAAAGAAGAAGCCACACATTGTTGTTTCTCAAAATTTTTACTCTGTGCACATTCATATGTGCGTTTAGAACATTTTTAAAAAAAATATTTTTTTCCTCAATATTTTTTATTTTTTATTTTACAAACAGGCATGTTTTAAAACATAACATACACAACTCTGGAACTTACAAAGTTCAACATATAAAAACTGAAGGCAATATCAGACATTATAGTGTCAAAAATGTCTTGATATTTCCTTCATCAGATGGGGTGATGACACCCCTGTAAAAGCCAAATTTTGAAGATGCACACAAATTGGGAGTCCAAATGTCAACATGTGGTAATGTCAACATGTGCTATCTCCCATCATGGGGGATCAGTGGACGTGTTTTGGCGGTGCAACCCCAATTCCTATCACCTACTAGAGTTACAAGAAAGGGGTTGCACCCACATTGAGATCCCCTGATGGCAGATAGGACATGTTGACTCACCATGTGCATCTTCAAAATTTGGCTTTTGAAATGTAAAAAAAAAATTGTCGAGTCCAACAAATGGGAAAATGGATGTGATTTGCAATAAATTTATATTCTCTCTAACACATCTATCATGTTCTTCATTTGTTGTTCCATAACATTGAGTTTATTTTAAATATTGTCGATTTTCCCATTCCACATCATGATGTCGTGGATGAGCCTTTGGGCACTGGCCCTAGTGAAAGGTTCAGCTTCCTGTTCCACAACCAGCACATCACCTAAAAATTGGTTAAAAAATATGTATTTAGAAATATGCAGGCATACATAGATTACCTGAAGCTGGGGTGTTAGACACTCACCTGTTTGGGTGACCATCTCGCCCGCTTCCTCCACCTCTCCCTCCTCCAGATCTTTGGGGGGGGGGGCTTTAGCTGATTTCCCATTCTTGGTGATGTGGGGGGTCCCTGGTGTCCTCCAAGTCTTTTCTCCCCTATGAGAATGAAACAAAAGGTATACTTAGCACGCAGCTATTTGAGTCCAGAAATAGGAATATGAAACATTGTTGGAAGTGGTGTACAATTGTCTGTTTGGGCAGAGTTCCAAGTTGAAGACATGATTAATTCCCTTTTAACCAAGCTGGAATACTTACCTTTATTGGACAAGTTTCACAGATAGAGACACCCCAAGTATCCACTGGAGCACTTGTATGGGTCACCCTAAAAAATGTGCTCTGGTGTCCCACACTATTGCTCCTGAGTCCAGATGTGTAAACAGCTGCTGAGTGTCCTCTTCTTACATTCCATTGAATGAAGTTTGCAATTCATTCTAGTTTCAAATACATCTAGACAACAATGTTCTAAACTTCTTTTAAGACAAATTAGCATGACCAAAATGTAGTTAACCCTGTATCAGCTAAAAACATTAGACATGTGCAGAGTAAAATATTTCGTTTTCGTCCGAAAACTTAATTTATTTAGTTACTCCCGAAATTCGTTTTTATTTATTTCGTTTTTCGTTCAAAAATTGCATTCGTCCGAAAATCCACATGAATTACGGTCGAATCTGTCTTTAAGGCTTATGGTGTCTGTCGAATGTATAAAGAAGATTTGACGGAGCTAGTATATAGCATACTTTAGAACCCCTGTTAAAGTCTATGGGACTCCAACATTCAAAATCTAAAGTGCTAATTTTAAAGACTAATTTGCAAGTTACTGTCCTAAAAAGTGTTTGGGGACCCGGGTCCTGCCCCAGGGAACATGTATCAATGCAAAAAAAAAGTTTTAAAAACGGCCGTTTTTTCAGGAGCAGTGATTTAAATAATGATTAAAGTGAAACAATAAAAGTGTAATATTCCTTTAAATTTCGTAGGGGGGGGGGGGGGGGGGTTGTCTATAGTATGCCTGTGAAGGGGCTCATGTTTCTGGTGCTTAGAACTGTCCCTGCACAAAGTGTCATTTATGCAGGAAAAAAAGTCCTTTAAAATCACTCGCAGCTATTATGAATTGTCGGCTCCGTAATACAGAGAACACTCATTGAAAGTCATTGATAAAAAAATTTAAAAAAAGCGTGGGGGTCTCCCAAATTCAATTACCAGGCCCTTCAGGTCTGGTATGGATATTAAGGGGAACCCTGCCTCAAATTTAAGAAAAAATTTGACGTGGGTTTCCCCCTAAATATCCATAACCAGACCCTTCAGGTCTGGTATGGATATTAAGGGGAACCCCGCATCAAATTTAAAAAAAAATTGACGTGGGGGTCCCCCTAAAAATCCATACCAGACCCTTTATCCGAGCACGCAACCTGGCAGGCCGCAGGAAAAGAGGGGGGGACGAGAGAGCGGCCCCCCCTCCCTCCTGAACCGTACCAGGCCACATGCCCTCAACATTGGGAGGATGCTTTGGGGGTCTGTGACCCCTCAAAGCACCTTGTCCCCATGTTGATGAGGACAAGGGCCTCATCCCCACAACCGTGGCCGGTGGTTGTGGAGGTCTGCGGGCGGGGGGCTTATCAGAATCTGGAAGCCCCCTTTAACAAGGGGACCCCCAGATCCCGCCCCCCCTGTTTGAAATGGTAAGGGGGTACAAAAGTACCCCTACCATTTCACAAAGAAAGTGTAAAAAATAGTTAAATAAGACAAACACACTTTTGAAAAATATCTTTATTAAAAATAAAAAAAATAAAAAAAGATTCCAGCGGTGGTAATACACTCTTGCTATCCAGCGACGGACGGTCATCTCTCCAGCGATGGCTCATCTCATCCAGCGCAGCGAATACATCCTTCTTCTGTCTCCGCAGAGGAGACACTGCAAGGATTCCGGCGGCCTGACGTTTCTTATATACGGAGGGCGGGGCCACCCATCACCTGACCCCGCCCCCCTCTGACGCAAGGGGAAACCCGGGGTTCCCCATGACGTATGGGTGACCCGCCCCCTCTGATGTAACGGAAACCTGCCTGTGTTACATCAGAGGGGTGCGGGGTCACCCATACGTCACTGGGAACCCCGGGTTTCCCCTTGCGTCAGGGGGGGCGGGGTCAGGTGATGGGTGGCCCCGCCCTCCGTATATAAGAAACGTCAGGCCGCCGGAATCCTTGCAGTGTCTCCTCTGCGGAGACAGAAGAAGGATGTATTCGCTGCGCTGGATGAGATGAGCCATCGCTGGAGAGATGACCGTCCGTCGCTGGATAGCAAGAGTGTATTACCACCGCTGGAATCTTTTTTTTATTTTTTTTATTTTTAATAAAGATATTTTTCAAAAGTGTGTTTGTCTTATTTAACTATTTTTTACACTTTCTTTGTGAAATGGTAGGGGTACTTTTGTACCCCCTTACCATTTCAAACAGGGGGGGCCGGGATCTGGGGGTCCCCTTGTTAAAGGGGGCTTCCAGATTCTGATAAGCCCCCCGCCCGCAGACCTCCACAACCACCGGCCACGGTTGTGGGGATGAGGCCCTTGTCCTCATCAACATGGGGACAAGGTGCTTTGAGGGGTCACAGACCCCCAAAGCATCCTCCCAATGTTGAGGGCATGTGGCCTGGTACGGTTCAGGAGGGAGGGGGGGCCGCTCTCTCGTCCCCCCCTCTTTTCCTGTGGCCTGCCAGGTTGCGTGCTCGGATAAAGGGTCTGGTATGGATTTTTAGGGGGACCCCCACGTCAATTTTTTTTTAAATTTGATGCGGGGTTCCCCTTAATATCCATACCAGACCTGAAGGGTCTGGTTATGGATATTTAGGGGGAACCCCACGTCAAATTTTTTCTTAAATTTGAGGCAGGGTTCCCCTTAATATCCATACCAGACCTGAAGGGCCTGGTAATTGAATTTGGGGGACCCCCACGGTTTTTTTTTTAATTTTTTTTTTTTTTTTTTTATCAATGACTTTCAATGAGTGTTCTCTGTATTACGGAGCCGACAATTCATAATAGCTGCGAGTGATTTTAAAGGACTTTTTTTCCTGCATAAATGACACTTTGTGCAGGGACAGTTCTAAGCACCAGAAACATGAGCCCCTTCACAGGCATACTATAGACAACCCCCCCCCCCCTACAAAATTTAAAGGAATATTACACTTTTATTGTTTCACTTTAATCATTATTAAAATCACTGCTCCCGAAAAAACTGCTGTTTTTAAAACTTTTTTTTGCATTGATCCATGTCCCCTGGGGCAGGACCCGGGTCCCCAAACACTTTTTAGGACAGTAACTTGCAGAATCTTTTCTCTCTGTCAAATCTTTTTTCTCTGTCGAATATTTTCTCTATATAATCTTGGACTAATAGAGGTAAGGTTAGGCACATTCGACCACAGGTTCTATAGACAGATTGTTATTGTCAGAGTCATGTCGAATCTCCTATTTTATATCGAACTGTTGTAACAATGAAAACGAAAATAAAGCATTTATTTATGTCGGATCTTTCGTTTTTCGGATTTTGTGCTTTCGTTATCGTTTGTCAAAACGAAAATAGCTGAAATTCGGACGAAAATGCATTCGGACGAAAACGAATGCACATGTCTAAAAAACATTGTATTTATTTGCAAATGAACAATGTTTCCTACGAACGATTACTGTGCCCACGAACATGAAAGTAGCCATTTAAAACTGTACAACAGTAAAGAAAAGCATGTGGAGCAGCATGCAAGTTAATAATCATAATAGGAACACATGACAAAAACTTACTTTTTTGAAGCACTTTCTTTATCCTTCTGTACTGATCTGGCTCCCTTAATTTTAGGTCTGACCAGCGTTTTCTTAATTGCTCCTTTGATCGTCGTATCCCAAATTTGTGACGCAGACTCTTCACCACTTTCATCATGATTTCAGCCTTACGCAGATTGGGGTTTGGGTACAGCCCATTCTTTGCATCATAGTCGGCCCTCCTCAATATGTAGACCATCTCCTCAAAGGACATATTGGAGGCCTTAAACCTCCTCCTGGATCCGGACGTTTCGGCTTCCAGGCTTTCCTCCTGATTACTGCTAGTAGTAGTCACCTGGTGTGTCTCCGCCATGTTCCTCTCCCACTGCGACAAAAAAGACGGGGCGAGGAATCTTTGAGAAAGAACGTCACAGGCGGGCGACGTGGGCGGAGTTCCACGCATGCGCAGTCTATATCAAGCTAACACACATTTGTCGTACGTCCGATCTGTGTGTGGAGGGAGGACGAACGGAAGTGGCGGCCATCCTGAAGTAAAATTTGAACTTGGCACATCACAGTGGCCTATACTGCTTCAAGATTGAGGCCTTAATTGGGATATGATAATGAGAGTTTAGGCTGACATTAGTGTTTTTGTTTTGTGTATTGTCTTACAGCAAAGATGAATCACTTTAAGGACCCAGAATTCATGACCAGTTTCATAGACAGATACAGGGAGATGAGTAATTTGTGGGAGGTGAAACACAGCTTATATTATAATAAACAAGCTAGGAGGTCATCGCTGGAGAAACTTCTGGAATTTGTGAAGACTCGGGTCCCCGATGCAAATATGACATTTTTGGAAAATAAAATTGGGATCTTAAGGAACGAACATGTATAAGAAGGAGCATAATAAGATTCAGAAATCACTCCGATCAGGAGCATCAGCAGAGAATGTTTATGTGCCCCGGCTGTGGTACTTCAACAAACTGAAGCCAGGGAATCTCTTTCTACCCTTCCCTGCAGCCTTCCCTCCACCATTCCCTCAGCCCCAGCAGAGGCAGACGAGGAACATCCTGGGCCTTCCATCCTGGAAGAAGTGGATGCGCCAAACTGGAGCCAGGTATATTATTAGATGTTATAAGTGATTACAGCCAGGAGGAGGCCGTGCCCAGTGGCAGCCAGGAGGAGGCTGTGCCCAGTGGCAGCCAGAAGGAGGCCATGCCCAGTGGTAGCCAGGAGGTGGCTGGGCCCAGTAGGAGCCTTATTCAATCCCAGGTGCCTCCTAAGGGGTAAATCTACTATTAAAAATGCAATGTTCTTCAGGACCCCAGATAGAAGGTCTCTCCCTTGCGTTCCCAACCTCTACCAGCCATCTCAGCGTCACCATGGCCATTGTATGCCTTGGTAGACCTTATTTTCAGCTGTAATCTCACCTATTCCCTTCTGAGATCTCTTTCAGAATATATGTCCGATATAGTGCAGGCTGGGTGATATTCCTGCATGATGTAATGCCAAATCAGGGCTTATGTGGCTTTGGGGAATCCAAGATTCGGGGAGACAGTTCTCTCCAGCTGATCTTTGAAAGCTGTTCCTTCAACCAACCAGACTGAACTCATAATTTTTGAAGGACATACCTTTAATTGCATTCTATGATCCTGCAAGGCCCAGATACATTCTAAACTGGGGGTCAGCAAAATGTAGATCAGACAGGTGACTGGTGAATTGCGGTCTGGGTTTACTTAATGCTAGAGCATCAAATAGAGTGCAATGCACTTGCAAAGTTGGAGGTGTAGTAGGTAGCAAGAGCTGAATAAGCCAATGCCTCCTCTGTAGTGCTGGCTCCTGTCCAATGTGTAGTGACACCAACTGAACTCCATCTCTTATCCTGGCTAGCGGTCTACAGAGTGGTGCCAGCAGCAGGAAAGAATAGATCTTCAGGTCAGTGTGAAGCAATACACTGGGCATAATAGTATGGGGCTGCTTTCACACTGATGTGCTGCGGTTTACCCACACGGCGGGTGCAGGGCAGTGTACCTGCAGCTTTCCTGTGGGTTTGCTGCGCTTAGCCATAGAATTCTATCACATCCTGCTGTTTTACCACCCCCAACTTTGCGCGTGAACGAGCCCTAATGTGCCGCTGCTGAATGCAACTAATGCCACGTACACACGATCAGACTATCCGGCAGATTTGCTCTGGCGGACAATCCGCCCGACTTTGCAGCGGGGGTCCGCCGGACTTTCCGAATGAGCGGACTTGTCCACACATGCCCACACACGACCAGACTTTTGAAATGAACGGACTTGCCCACACACAGAGTAAAGTCCATTCATTTTGAACGTGACTCCAGGTAGACAGGACTAGCGAAGGAAGTGAATGTCGCCCGCCTCCATCGGAGAGACTGACACCTCGCGAGCCCCGTCGCCTGGTATGGATTTAAAGGGGAACCCCTGCGCTGAAAAAATGGCGTGGGGGTCCCCCCAAAGTCCATAGCAGACCCCTATCCGAGCACGCAGCCCGGCCGTTCAGGAAAGGGGGTGAGGACGAGCGAGCGCCCCCCCCCCCCTCCTGAACAGTACCAGGCCGCGTGCCCTCAACTTTGGGGTGGGTGCTTTGGGGAAGGGGGGCCCTGCGGCCCCCCCACCCCAAAGCACCTTGTCCCCATGTTGATGAGGACAAGGGCCTCTTCCCGACAACCCTGGCTGTTGGGGGGGCTTATCAAAATCCGGTAGCCCCCTTTAATAAGGGGGCCCAAGATTCCGGCCCCTACCCTATGTATCTCTATCCATTCACCTGGGGAAAAAAGTGCTAATAAAAAAAAACACAACATAGGTTTTTAAAGTACTTTATGTCAGGGCTGGTTTAGCCCTTCCTTCTCTGGGCTGGCTGCTCAGCTGTCGGCTAATTGCCAGCTCCCATATCTCTCCACAGTTACCCAGCTAATCCTGATCCTGCTCGTCTGACCTGCCTACTTAAAGCTGTCCAGCTCACTTCATCTCTGCCTTCGCCTTGATCACATCACAAGAAACCATCTCCTGCGGTTCTGTTTAAAAACTGGCTTGATGACATCCCTTCTGGCTCCTTACCCTGCTTGCTGTTGCTCCACTTGGATCCCTGACTTCTGGCCTGGCTGATTACCCAATCTGGTTATTGAACTCTGGACTGGCTGACTACTCGATCTGGTTACTGGACTCTGGCTATGCTTTGACTACTCTTACTCTATTTACCTTTTTATTTTTCATTAATAAACAAGTGTGATTTAATTGTACTTCTGTCTCGGTCTGGTTCATGGTTTCTGACACTTTATTAGACAGCTCCGGGGGTCTTCTTCCGACTTCGGGGGTCTTCTCGCCAGGCTCCTCTTCTGCTCTTTTACCGCTAGCTCTTTTACTAGCAGAGGAGCCCGGCTTTCTCCCTTGTCGCCACCGCCCTCCGGGGGTCTTCTTCTGACTTCGGGGATCTTGTCCCACTCTTCGCTTCTTCTGCCAGGCCTCCGCTATCTTCTTACAGCACTTTTACTAGCGTTGGCCCGGTCTTCTTCTTTCCGATGTTGACATGATGTTCTCTCCGGCTGTAATGGCAGGGACGCCTTGTGCGGCGACTTATATAGGCATAAGGGGCGGGGTCCCTGGGGTAATGTCTCATGGTTTACCCTGTGTATGGGCAAGTCCATTCATTTCAAAAGTCCGGCGGACTAGCACATAGACGGATGGATTGTCCGCTGGACTGCCAAGTCTGGCAGACAATTTTGAGTCAAGACTTCTTTCTAAGTCTGCCGGACTTTTGGGAACAAAAAGTCCACCAGAGCCCACACACGGGCGAATTGTCCACCGGACCAAGTCCGCCGGATAGTCCGATCGTGTGTACATGGCATAACGGCTCATTCAAGTGCTGCTCCTCTGAAAAGCGATACAAGTGTGTGTTGATAGATGGTGAGGAGGCGATATGTTGCCTTCTCACCACCTGGTTTAAACCCATAATTGCCATGCAATTCACACATTTGCAACACAGTAGTACTGCAATTAGAGGTTTAAATCAGGTGTGAGGAGGTGACACTGTGCCCAGTGATCTTTGACTTCTCCCATGTTATTCAGGTAAATCTCCACCACTTTAAGGTTGCCTACCCCTGTTCTAAACCAACTAATAAACATATAAGCTACTGTTATGTCCTTGCCATATAACCAATATGTCTTATGCAGCTTAAGCAAGATAGAAGTAAAGAGATTCTGTGACACCCAACTCAGTACTAACAAGCCTTGGAGTCTGGGTATGAAGGAATTTAATTTACAATGCCCCCAGAAGGTGAAGTAAGGTTAGCAGCCTCTGGCATAAAACAGGTTAATGTTATTTTACAGCTCTTTGTGAAAACACAGGATAATGCCTTTCTGAAAGCTTTGAGGTCACCATGACCTGGGGACATGTACCAGGCTTATCTGACACATACAAGGATTCTGTGCCAATCTCTGTCCTTAGATGCATTTCAGCCTCCTTCTATACACTGTGCTCACATTACTAGGGCTGGACAGATCCCAAGGACAGGGCCCATATCACCAGAGTAAACCTTGAGAGGAAAGAAAGCAGCAGAGCAATGACTAGTGGGCAAGATTGATTGACTACAGGAAAGGGAGATACAAACCACGTTCAAACAGGGTGGATAAAGTGCAGAAGACACAAAGAACAAATCAGGATGTGGTATGCAAGATCAACGGTAATGCTCGGTGTGATCAACCGAGTGAACGCGGCTGGTCTGGAGTATAGACCTATAGATTTATGGGTTGCCATCTGACCGGTAACTTACCAACCTTGGTAGTAAAACAGAAAGTCATTTTGAACAGAAATAAAAAGGGATAGAACCTCTGTTTGTTTGTTTTTTTACTGCTATAGCTATAGCCATCAGGTTGATTTTCCCTAACTTCCTGTCTGTGGTCGATGAGAAAGGAAGTAGGAACAATGTCTTCAACAGGGATACAGAGCCCAATAAAATTTTCTAAAGTAGAGTGGAGAATGCTAGGAACATCTGATTTGGTTTTCTTTGCTGTCTTTTCTCACTCTCTGCTTTTTCATCAACATGGGAAGTGAGATAAAAGTGCATACAGACAGCACTAAAAACCTGGCAGGGGTTTTAACCCTTCCCCACATTAAGCAAAAGAATAAAAAAAGGGCTACGACTGGGCTTTAATTGTTGTACTGTAGTGCCGTGTACACAAGGTCGGACTTTCCGGCAGAAAAAGTCAGACGGAATCATTTTATCGCATATTCCGATCGTGTGTGGGCTTCAGCAGACTTTTTTTTTTTTAAATTCTGATGGACGTAGAAATAGAACATGTTTTAAATCTGTCCGACGGAATCAATTCCTATCGGGAAAACCGTTTGTCTGTATGCTGTTCCGACGGACCAAAAACTACGCAAGGGCAGCTATTGGCTACTGGCTATTGAACTTCCTCGGACTTTGGTGTGATCGTGTGTAGGCAATCCCTTTCAGAGTTTATTCTGATGGAAAAACCGGTTGTGTGTACACGGCATAAGGGAGATTTCCAAAAAATTATTTTCCTGAGGATACTTTTTTTTTTTTTTTACCAGAAATGAAGTGAAGGTGTCTCTCCAATAGAGCCAACAGTGGGATTAAAACCTGACAGGAGTTTTAATCGTTCCACAATCTATCCAATGTTAAGAAAAGATTTTGGATATATGGTGGATATAAAAAGTCTACACAGCCCTGTTAAAATGTCAGGTTTCTGTGATGTAAATAAATGAGACAAAGATAAATCATTTCAGAAATTTTTCCACCTTTAATATGACCTATAAACTTTACAACTCAATTGAAAAACAAACTGAAATCTTTTAGGTGGAGGGAAGTAAAAATAAGAAAATATGGTTACATTAGGGCCGGTTCACACTGCGAGCCGCGGCGAGGCGTCTCCGACTTCCTCGCCGCGACTTGCAGGGGGGGTCAGCGGCGACTTGCAGAGGACTTCTCCATAGAAGTCAATGCAAGTCGCCCCCGAAGTCGCCCCGAAGTAGTACAGGAACCTTTTTTCTGAGTCGGAGCGACTCGAGTCGCTCCTCTCAGAACGGTTCCATAGCACTGTATGGGGGCGACTTGCGGGAGCGAGGCGAGGCGAGCCGTGTCGCCTCGCCTCGCGTTGCAGTGTGAACCGGCCCTAAGTGTGCACACCCTTAAACTGATACTTTTTTGAACCACCTTTTGATTTTATTACAACAATATCACGGCACGCTTTTTGGGTATGAGTCTATCAGCATGGCACATTTTGACTTGGCAATATTTGCCCACTCTTCTTTGCAAAAACACTCCAAATCTGTCAGATTGTGAGGGCATTTCCTGCGCACAGCCTTCTCCAGATCACCCCACAGATTTTCAATCAGATTCAGGTCTGGGCTCTGGCTGGGCCATTCCAAAACTTTAATCTTCTGGTGAAGCCGTTCCTTTGTTGATTTGGATGTATGCTTTGGGTCATTGTCCTGCTGAAAGATGAAGTTCCTCTTCATGTTCAGCTTTCTGGCAGAAGCCTGAAGGTTTTGTGCAAATATTGACTGGTATTTGGAACTGTTCATAATTCCCTCTACCTTGACTAAGGCCCCTGCTCCAGCTGAAGAAAAACAGCCCCAAAAGCATGATTCTGCCACCACCATGCTTTACTGTGGGTATGGTGTTCTTCTGGTCATGTGCAGTGGTGTTTCATATCTTTTGGAATTATGACCAAAAAGTTCAAGCTTGGTTTCATCAGATCATAACACATTTCCCACATGTGTTTTTTCAAAATTTAGCCAGGCTTGGATGTTGTTCTTCCTAAGAAAAGGCTTCCGTCTTGCCACTCTACCCCATAACCCAGACATTTGAAGAATATGGGAGATTTCTGTCACATGTACCACTAGACTTGTGCACAACGGAAAATTTTGTTTAGTTTCGGTTCGTTGTCATTCGTAAAATACATAATTTTGTTCTGTTATATTCGTTATGTTACGTTAATACGTTTTCGGATAATTCGTTATTATTCGTAGAGTGTCTAATTCATTCGTTCGTATTCGTTGAAATTCGCTATTTATGTAGGTAAAGAATTCGTGATAATGATTCATAGTTTAGAAAGTCGTTTGTTTATTGAATCTTTTAACACACACAATGACAACGTCTCTTCTCCTCGGCTCAAATACAATACAACACCCTTCTAACTCAGTTCTCAGGAATGCACTTTGCCAGTAATCCATCCTCCGGCACAAAATTAATTAGCTGATTGGACTATAAGATTTACTTTGAGCTGACCTTTTGTTTCATTAGATCTTTAAAGAATTACCGAATCATGATGAATTCATTCGAATTGATTTGTTATATTTCTTTCGTATTCGTTGTAATTCGTTATTTTTTTATTCAGACATTCGGATGCATCCGAATGTCCGAAAGATGCAAAATTCGGCCGAATTTCGATTCGTTACGAAACTAATTGCACAAGCCTATGTACCACACAGCCAGTACTTGCCAGATATTCTTGCAGCTTATTTAATGTTGCTGTAGGCCTCTTGGCAGTCTCCTTGACCAGTTTTCTTCTCGTCTTTTCATAAATTTTGGCGGGACGTCTAGTTCTTGGTAATGTCACTGTTGTGCCATATTTTCTTCACTTGATGAAGACTGTCTTCACTGTGTTCCATGGTATAGCTAATGCCTTGGAAATTCTTTTGTACCCTTCAGTGGCGTACTAAGTGTGGGGCGGGGGGTGCGGGCCGCCCCGGGTGCCACACCCTGGGGGGGGTGCCAGGCCAGCGCCCTCCCCCTCCGACTGAAGAGACAGCGCCGCGGGTTAGACTGACCACACAGAGAGCTGCGGGCGGCATTGCAGGGGGAGGTGCGAGCAGCACCCGAGTGGAGTGACATCTGCCGGCAGTGATCCAGGACTCGGCGCAATAATCCCCTTCTCTGTGGTTGCGTCGCGCCGTTCTGATCAGTCTCGGGCAGCGGCTGTCACTCACAGCCGAGCAGAGTGAAGCCGCCTCCCCCTCCTCCTCCTCCTCCATGCACAGCACTGTGTAGACATACAAGAGGAGGGGGAGGCGGCTTCACTCTGCTCGGCTGTGAGTGACAGCCGCTGCCCGAGACTGATCAGAACGGCGCGAAGCAACCACAGAGAAGGGGATTGTTGCACCGGGTCCCCGATCACTGCCGACAGGTGTCACTGGCTCTGTGTCCTCCCGGTACAGGTCAGTGCTGGTCATACAGAGAGAGACCGAGGAGGGGGAGGGGGAGGGGGGGTGTGTGAAGAGATTCTCTGCGGCTCTTATTATGTAACCGCAAGATGCAGCTGAGGAGGACTACAAGTCTCAACATACTGGGCTGTGTGGGCTTACAGTTCTCCTCTGCTAAGCATAGCAGCTTTGTATGCTTGGATTTGTAGTCCTCCATAGTGCAGCCTTGCATGCTGGGACTTGTAGGCCTCCTCTGTAGTACAGTGCAGCCTTGCATGCTGGGACTTGTAGGCCTCCTCTGTAGTGCAGTGCAGCCTTGCATGCTGGGACTTGTAGGCCTCCTCTGTAGTACAGTGCAGCCTTGCATGCTGGGACTTGTAGGCCTCCTCTGTAGTGCAGTGCAGCCTTGCATGCTGGGACTTGTAGGCCTCCTCTGTAGTACAGTGCAGCCTTGCATGCTGGGACTTGTAGGCCTCCTCTGTAGTGCAGTGCAGCCTTGCATGCTGGGACCTGTAGTCCTCTGTAATGCAGTGCGGCCTTGCTTGCTGGGACTTGTAGTCCTCTTCTGTAGCGCAGTGCAGCTCTGCATGCTGGGACTTGTAGTCCTCTTCTGTAGTGCAGTGCAGCCTTACATGCTGGGAGGTGTGGTCCTCCTCAGTAGTACAGTGCATGCTGGGACTTGTAGTCCTCCTCTGTAATGCAGTGCAGCCTTGCATACTGGGACTTGTAGTCCCCTTCTATAGTGCAGTGCAGCCTTGCATGCTGGGACCTGTGGCCCTCTATAGTGCAGAGTAGCCTTGCATGCTGGGACCTGTGGTCCTCCTCTGTAATCCAGTGGAGGCCTTGCATGCTGGGACACGTAGTCATCTATAGTGCAGTGCAGCCTTGCATGCTGGGACCTGTGGTCCTCTATAGCGCAGAGTAGCCTTGCATGCTGGGACTTGTGGTCCTCCTTGGTAATGCAGTGCAGCCTTGCATACTGGGACTTGTAGTCCTCTATAGTGCAGTGCTGCCTTGCATGCTGGGATTTGTGGCCCTCCTCTGTAGTACAGTGCGTGCTGGGACTTGTAGCCCTCCTCTGTAATGCATTGCAGCCTTGCATGCTGGGATATGTAGTCCTCTTATTTGGTGGGGTCTACACTGAAGATGGGGGGTCTGTACGGTAGGGAGGGGGGTCTGTACTGTAGGGGGTCTGTGTAACATGCAGGGGGTCCAGAGCTGTGAGGGGCTGTGTAATGTAAAGGGATGCAGAGGTGCAGGGTGCTGTGTAATGTAAAGGGGTCCAGAGGTGCAGTTGTGGAGAGGGGGGGTACAAAGTAGTGACAAAAAGATATTGAAGGATGCAGAGGTATGCAGGGGGCAAAGTGAGGTGTTTTTACATTTTAAGGTGGTGGGGGGGGGGGGGGGGTGCCAGGCATAGGATCCGCCCCGGGTGCCAAATGCTCTAGGTACGCCCCTGGTACCCTTCCCCTGAGTGATACCTTTTAACAATGAGATCCCTCTGATGCTTTGGAGGCTATCTGCGGACCATGGCTTTTGCTGAAGGATGCAACTAAGAAAATGTAAGAAAAGACCATCTAGAACAGCTGAACTTTATTTGGGGTTAATCAGAGGCACTTTAAATGATGCCAGGTGTGTACCAACTCCTATTTAACATGAGTTTGAATGTGATTGCTTAATTCTGAACACAGCTACATCCCCAGTTATAAGGGGTGTGCACACTTATGCAACCACATTATTTTATTTTTTTATTTTTACTTCCCCACCCTGATAGATTTCAGTTTGTTGTTCAACTGAGTTGTACAGCTTATAGGTCACATTAAAGGTGGAAACAGTTCTAAAATGATTTATCTTTGTTTCATTTTTTTTTACATCACATAAACCTGACATGTTAACAGAGGTCTGTAGACTTTTTATATCCACTGTAGATATACTTTAAAACCGGCAACTGTTTAATGTATATGTGAATCCTAATCTTGTAAAACCACCAATTCAATTTAAAATATTAATGCAAGGCAAAATTTTGTATGTACACTACTGTGCAAAAGTTTTAGGCAGGTTTGAAAAAATGCTGTAAATTAACAACGTTTTCAGAAATAGAAGTGTTAATTAATAGTTATTTTTAATCAATTAAGAAAATTGAAAGTAAATAAATAGAAGAAAAATCCAAATCAAATCAATATTTGGTGTGACTACCCTTTGCCTCCAAAACAGCATCAATTCTTCTAGGAACACTTATATGCAATTTTCAAAGGAACTTGGCAGGTAGGTTGTTCCAAACATCTTGGAGAACTAACCACAGATCTTCTATGGATGTAGGCTGCCTCAAATCCTTCTGTCTCTTCATGTAATCCCAGAGAGATTCAGGGCTCTGTGGGGGCCAATCCTTTACTTCCAGGACTCCTTGTTCTTCTTTATGCTAAACATGGTTCCTGAAGCGGAAGTCCGCCAATCCCTGCAAAAATTAAAAGGCAGCAGCTACATATACTGCAGCTGCTGAATTTTAATAATAGGACACTTACCTGTCCTGGAGTCCAGCAATGTCGGCACCACAGCTGATGTATCCATATGCTGGTCGGGTGCTGCTGCCTCCATTGCGAGTAAGGGAACCCGGCAGTGTAGCATTGCGGCTTCACCCTGGGTCCCTAATGCGCATGAGTGAGGCACCGCTGCGCTCTCCTACTGGCCTGACAGCGGAGGAAGGAGGAGGGAGCAGAGCTGCAGAAGTAATTCGGTCTCCCGGAAGTAGGGATGGGTACCTGTCAAAGACAGGTATCCGCTCCTCCCCCCCGATAGGTGCCAAATGTGGCATTGGAGAATGGAGGAGACAAATGAGCAGAAGTTCCAAGTTTGGGTGGAAATCCGCTTTAATTACATTATCTGTATGTTTGGGGTCATCGTCCTGCTGCAGAATAAATTTGGGACCAATCATACGCCTTCCTAATGGTAGGGTGTTTGGCCCAAAATTTATTCAGCAGCAGGACAACGACCCCAAACATCCTGGAAGTGATGGTTTGGTCCCCAAAAAGTCCTGATCTCAACCTCATCCTGTCTGTCTGGGATTACATGAGAGAAAGAAGTATTTGAGGCAGCCTAAATCCACAGATCAGTGGTTAGTTCTCCAAGATGTTTGGAACAACCTACCTACCGAGTTCCTTCAAAAACTGTGTGCAAGTGTACCTAGAAGAATTGATTCTGTTAATTTACTTTCCATTTTGTTATTTGATAACCTTATTTAACTTATAATATACCATATTTTTTTTATAAATTATCAAATGTCATGAAAGAAAAGCTCAAAGTACTAAAAAAAAGATCTGATGTAGCACCCTGATGTCTAGGCAGGGTTGCTAGTAAATTTACCTGGCAAGAATAGTTGCCTTGGCCAATTGATAGGAGATCAATTTATTCCACCCTAATTCTGGAATTGCTGCATTTCTCTCTTCTGTTACTAGATGGCCAGGTATCTGGTGGCACTAGATAAGAAAAGGGCATTGCAAGGACAGATTAGGAATAGATAGGGTATCTCAGCCAATGGGCAGGGATCTTCTTGGGTCCCTGGGCCTTCTGGGAGAGCCTATTTATTTGGGTGAGGTCAGGTGATCGGGGTTCGGTGCCACCTGGATGGCTGTATGTGTGGATGTGTGTTGTATTGGCCTGGGTTGCTAGGCCAGAGCCTGAGGCCTATCCCGGGGATATCTCTCTGCTAGGCTCTCTGAGGGGCTATCCAGAAGCAGGAGAGCAGCGCAGAGTTGGGACTGCGGATTGCAATCCAACTAAAAGTGACGGTTCTGCCAGCCGGAGAACCTGTCGTGGTTGGAGCTAGAAAGGAAGCGGTCGCTACTAAGGGTTCATCCACCTTGTTACTAGGGACCAAAGTGAGTAACTGAAGCAAGTACCAGAGCAGTATTCCCACCAACCGGGGACGGTGAAGAATTAGGAAACTTCGGCAGGTGTCAAGCCAGGGACCCAGCCAGTGGAGGTGAGGCTTGCAGAGCAGTCTTGCATGCCAAGCTAGGGACCGAGCAGGCCAGTGGAGTGATGCTTGAGGAGTATCTGTGAGTGTTTGCCTCTACCAGAGCCGTCTTTACTATTGATTGCACCCTGGGCAGACATTTTCTTGGGCCCCCTCCATGCAATTCCACCTGCTCTGAGACATACAATAAATAGCAGCTAGACTCAAAATCAGTTTACTAAATCAGATCAGGCAGTGATTGCGATTGGTTGCTAGAATTACAGCATATCATTACCACTCATTGGTTGCTAGAGGTCAGAGCACGTGACTTCTGCTTGTTAATTGGTTGCTAGAGATTATTGTACATCAATACTGCTCACTGATTGGTTGCTAGAGGTTACTGCACTTTAGTA
Organism: Lithobates pipiens; assembly: GCF_037356315.1. Lineage (NCBI taxonomy): Eukaryota > Metazoa > Chordata > Amphibia > Anura > Ranidae > Lithobates > Lithobates pipiens. The sequence continues at coordinate 539,646,270 of NW_027507903.1, forward strand.
CTGCTCACTGATTGGATGCTAGACTGTACTCAGGCATGATATACATATGAATGCCGCCCCTATTACATATCAATGCAGACGGTCCAACACTATTAACATATTTATGGTGCCGCTATTTACATATCAGTGCTGGTTATTTACATGTAAACACGTCTGTGGGTGAATCATCTGTACACAATAATAGGGCAGAGCTGGGCAGCATTAGTAACAGAACAGCACACAGCAGGGGACTAAAACTTCAAGGGACAAGGGAATTTAAACTGGTATAGTTGGCAAGTATGAGGCAGCTGCTTTGGGCCCCAAAACAATGACAGGGCCCAGGGCAGCAGCCCCTTTTGTTCTGCCTTAAAGACGGCCCTGGTCTCTACCCTTTGACTTCAAAGTGTTATCTGATTGGCCTGGACAGAGATCATGAAATTATGCATCCTGCCCCTCCACCCCAGATGATGGAAGAAAGCTTTGTGTTCATTGCAAAAAAATATAAGGCTTCTCCTGATGGGCGAAGGTGTAGGAACAAGCAACATTCCATGTTTAGAGCACAGAGGGGAAGGCACTTGAGCAACCACTGGAATAAAATGCTGCTTACTGTATGTAGTGTAGGCTATAACAGTGAATTGCAGCTTCACCATTAGCCACTAAGAGGTGGCATCTGGATAATTTGTTTCAGCCAAGAGAACAATGGGTGGCCCTAAAAGTCGCACATCTAGGTATCTTGAAGTGGTGAGTAGAGTGGCAACCTCAGCCTGGACTCCAACCAGGCCACACCCAAAACGCGTTTCACTCTGCAGCTCGGAGCTTAGTCATGGGGATATGTGTTTACACTAATTTCATTCCTGGAGTTCTTCTTTAAGGTAAACCTTTTCAATATGTAATGCATGCACATAGAGTATGGATGGATTAGAACTCATTGCTGTCTTTGTCTAGGAAAGGAAGCATTTACCTCCCCTCCTGTCTTGGTAACATATGCCAGCAGGATAGGAGGTAGGAAGAAATGCTTTCAATGGGGACATGGACAACAAAAGACAATATAAAAATAAGGTTAGAAGATCTGCACCTACACCTACATAAGACTTCAATGCACTGCCGCCCCCCATCAGCAGAGGGAGTGGGAGCATCGGCAGAGCCCCATTGACTGGGTAGCTGGCTGCAATGGAATGTGGAAGCTGAAGTTCAAGCAGGGAAAGTTATTTTTGTCTTCCATTACGCAATGGATTACAGCTCCCAGAAGAGACTGGGACAGGGGAGGAGAAAAGAACAGAATATTCCTGGTCTGGATTTTTAACAATGCGGCCTTTCTGTTGTTGGAGTTTGGAATGAACACATCACCCGTTCGAACATGCCGGTACCTGGAGCAGAGGCCTTTGATATATACTTGGGAGACAGGAGAGAGAGGATTGGGAAACGTGGAGAATGGGACTGAGTGGCTGCTGGAGAAAGACTTGCACTGCCCACTGTCAGAAACCATGAATCAGACTGAGACAGAAGTACAGTTAAATCACAATTGTTTATTAATAATAATAATAATAATAATAATAATAAAAAAGGTAAACAGAGTAAATGTAGTCAAAACATAGCCAGAGTTCAGGAACCGGAACGGATAGTCAGACAAGCCAAAACATCAGGGAGCCAGAAGGAATGTCAGCCAAGCAAGTCTTTAACAGGAACACAGGAGAGTGTCTCTAGAGAGTTGACCAAGGCGAAGGCAGAGATCATCTGAACTGGACAGCTTAAGTAGGCAGGATCGACGAGCAGGATCATCAACAGGTGAGTCACTGTGGCGAGATAGGAGCTGGCAATTAGCCGACAGCTGAGCGGCCAGCTCAGAGAAGGAAGGGCTGGGCCCAGCCCTGACGGTACCCCCTCCTCAACGACCCCTCCCCTTTGGAGGACCACCAGGCTTGAAGGGAAAATCACTATGGAAATCAAGGAGGAGGACAGGGGCATGTATGTCTGAGGATGGGACCCAAGAGCGGTCCTCCGGACCATACCCTTTCCAATGCACCAGGTACTGTATGTGCCCACGGAACCTATGGGAGTCAATAATGGACTGTACTTCATACTCCTCATGGTTCTCAACCTAAATAGGGTGAGGACGTAGCACCAAGGTGGTAACAGTTACAGACCAAAGGTTTTAATAAGGAGACATAAAATACATTTGAGATGCGCATATTAGAAGGAAGGTTTAATGCGTAAGCCACTGGGTTAATCCTGCGAAGAATACGGAAAGGTCCAATAAACCGAGATGCGAACTTCAGAGAGGGAACATGAAGTCGGCGATTGCGAGATGACAGCCAGACTCTGTCCCCAACCTGGTGGGAAGGCACAGGCAGGCGCCTGCGGTCAACATGGAGTCTGTACCTATCATTAGCATGTCGCAAAGCCTGGACTTGTGCCCAAGTGGAACGAAGACCATGGAGATGCTCCTCTAATTTAGGAGTACTCAGTGGAAAAGTCAGGCAACATGGAAGGTTGGAAACCATAGTTCGCCATAAACAGGAACAATCGGGAAGGAGAATTCAAGGCACTATTGTGAACAAACTCTGCCCACAGTAATGACGCGTACACACAACTGGACTTTTCGACGGACTTGGTTCGGCGGACAATCTGACGGACTTTACAGCTGAGGTCCGCTGGACTTTCAAACGAACGGGCTTGGACGTAGAATAAGGAAGTTCATAGTCAGTAGCCAATAGCTGCCCTAGCGTCAGTTTTAGTCTGTCAGACTAGCACACAGATGACTGGATTTTTCGACTGGACTCGAGTCCGTCAGAAAGATTTGAAGCAAGTTTTATTTCTAGGTCCGCCGGACTTTTGGCAAGAAAAAGTCCTGGAGCCCACACATGATCGAATTGTCAGACTGATTCCAGCCTGCCGGACCAAGTCCGTTGAAAAGTCCGGTCGTGTGCACGCGGCATAAGAGTTCTTCTGACCAGTTGTTAGGATGGTCAGATATCTAGCAATGTAGGAATTGCTCGTCTCTAGAGATTTGACCAAGGTGAAGGCAAAGATCATCTGGACTGGACGGCTTAAGTAGGCAGGACTGACGAGCAGGATCATCAACAGATGAGTCACTGTGGAAAGATAGAAGCTGGCAATTAGCTGACAGCTGAGCAGCCAGCTAAGAGAAGGAAGGGCTGGGCACAGCTCCAACACCCCATGCTAGAGCTTTACAGCCAAGTGAACTAAGGACCAGAATAACACTGAGCTAAAACAGAGGACCCCCCTACACACAGTGGGACTTCTGTAGCTGTCTCATGGGACTGGTGAGAGTGCTGTGTGAACCCAGCCTTATTGGAACCTAAACTCAGAAAGGCTAGGCACTTACTCAATAGCTTATACCACTGCATGCAGACTCCCTTGGGAACTATGTTTATGTGCATCAATGGTACAAATGGGCCCCAATGCTAGCTGGCTGAAGGGTTAGAACTAAAGGCTGTCCCTTTTCAGTTGCTACACAGAGATCTTTGCCCATTGCCTAGCTCCAGATGTTCCTATTGCATAGGACTCTAATGGCACGTACACACGACCGGACTTTCCGGCAGACTAGGTCCGACGGTCTTCCCGTCAGACTTTCAGCGGAGTTCTGATGGACCTTCCGAACAAACCTTCCCACATGGACCTTCCTACATACGAATGGGCTAAGTCCCTTAGAAAGTCCATTCGTTTTGAACGTGATGACATAAGACGGGACTAAAAAAGGAAGTTAATAGCCAGTAGCCAATAGCTTCCCTTGTGTTGTATTTGTTCCGATGGACCAACATACAGACGAACGGTTTTCCAGATAGAAATTGAGTTCTTCGAACAGATTTGAAACATGTTCTATTTCTAGGTTCGTCAGATTTTTTTTAACAAAAAACAAACGGATAAGCCCACACACGATCGGATTGTCTGACGGACTGATTCCGTCGGACCTAGTCTGCCGGAAAGTCCAGTCGTGTGTACACGGTATTAGAGTGCACTCCTAGACTACTTATAGAATCATTATTCACATTGCAGTTGATGCTTATATGCAGTGTTTATTGCTGAATTTGTTTTTTTTTTTTGAGTTTATCCCAGTTTAGTGGTACAGAACTCTATTCAAAGTTACCTTGGCATGATGATTGAGCAGACTTTGTTTGAATCTCTCTGCTGTGTGCGCATTTATGCTCAAAACATCATCTACTCTAACGTGCACCAATACATTGAGTTCATTTACCACTAAACCAGTGGCGGCTGGTATTTTTATTTTGGGAGGGGGAGTGGCAAATGGTCGGTCGGGTCACCCAACTCCCACCCCTTCCTGATTGGTCGGTAGTCAGGGCCCCGCACCTTGCCCACCTCGCGGGCAATGCTCCGGTGGTGGGTGGCGTCGTCTTCTCTCCAGGCTGTTCTCTCCGGCTGTTTCCTCACTTCCCCTGCATCTCTCCTCTCCTCTCCCTGATGGGCAATCCGATCGGATCTCCTTTCAGCCAATTGGGTGATGGGTCTAACAACCTGCTTCCTGTTGGGCCAGGAGGAGAATCAGTGTTACAATAGCGAATATTAATTTGCTATTGTCACACAACTGGGTAAGCTTCGGGCGCAGTGCTCTGCGCCCTGAGCCCACCCTTTTTTGAAGCCTGTGGCTCTAATCATGTGCTTAAAAAAAAAACCCTGATTGAAATCCATGCTTCTGGTGCCCTGCATGTAGATCACGGGGCCAGATGCATGGACAGAGGGGGTGGCACCTTTGCTGCCCTAATGGACAGGCTGCCACTGCACTAAACAGTCTGATAACTATTTCATGGTATTAGATCACAACCATACTAAAAGCATCTATTCGTGCAACTTCATAATTGCTTGTTACGACTTTCACCCATCCAGGTGAGTCAGAGGGGCTGAGAAATAAACATGTGCAGAACTGAAAAAGGTGTTTTGTTTTGAAAAGATTTGTAATGTTACGAATTTCGTTGCTTCATTTAGGAATTTGTTTAGTTTCATTTCGTTTCATTTAATTTTGTTTTGTTTAATAATTTCAGAACGAATTCCAAATTTTCTGAATGATTTGGATCAGTCAAAAAATTATTGACTGATTTGAATTTGTGTGAAAAAATATCTGGTTGTTAAGCCAGCCACCGCATCCTTAACAACTGATGACTCCAGTTCCTTTGGGTCTGGTATGGACTTTAACCACTTTAAGACCAGGCCTTTTCTGGAACTTTGTTTATAAGTTTAAATTAGAAATTTGAGCTAGAATATTACTTAGAATCCCCAAACATTATATATTTTTTTTTTAGCAGAGACCCTAGAGAATAAAATGGCGATCATTACAATATTTTATGTAACACCGTATTTGTGCAGCAGTCTTACAAACATAACTTTTGGGGAAAAAAATACACTTTTTTGAATTAAACAAAAGAAAACAGTAAAGTTAGCCCAATTTTATTGTATAATGTGAAAGATGATGTTACACTGAGTAAACAGATACCTAACATGTCATGCTTTAAAATTGCGTATGCTCATGGAATGGCAACAAACTACGGCACTTAAAAATCTCCATAGGCAACAGTTTAAAAATGTTGCCAGGTTACCTGTTTAGAGTTACAGAGGAGGTCTAGTTCTAGAATTATCGCTTTCACTCTTATGCCCCGTACACACGGTTGGACTTTCCGACGGAAAATGTGTGATCGGATCGCGTTGTTGGAAAATCTGATCGTGTGTGGGCTCCATCTGACTTTTTCTGTCTGAATTTCCTACACACACAAGGTTTGAGTGCTGGATCTAAAATTTTCAAACAACAAAATCCAATCGTTTAAATTTCGATCGTGTGTAGACAATTCTGACGGACAAAGTGCCATGCATGATCAGAATTACGAGACTAAAGCTATTGGCTACTGGCCTGTTTATATTCCCATCGTACGTGTTTTACGTCACCGCGTTCAGAACGATTCGATTTTCCGACAGCTTTGTGCGACCATGTGTATGCTAGAGAAGCTTGGGCCAAAATCCGTCGAAAAAAATCAGATGGATTTTGTCGGCGGAAAGTCCGACCATGTATACAGGGCATTACAATCACAGTGATACATCACATGTATGGTTTGAACACCGTTTACATATGTTCGTCCGTGGCGCTTACAATTTTTTTTCTTATTTATTTTACTTTTTATTTTTACACTGTCCCTTTAAAAAAAAATTTTAACACTTTTATTCCTATTACAAAGAATGTAAACATGCCTTGTAATAGAAATAAGCATAACAGGACCTCTTTATTCCGAAATTTCACATTTACACTTAAAGAGGAAGTAAACCCTGATGAGTTTACTTCCTCTTTCATTCCCTGCAAAGGTAAAGCATAATGGACTACTATGCGTCTTCGGGCAAATATCTCCTAAACTGTATAGGTTTGGGAGATATTTCTTGGACCTACAGGTAAGCCTTAATCTAGGCTTACCTGTAGGTCAAAGTGGTTTGTAAGGGTTTACAACCACTTTAAAAGCAGAAAAAAACCCCTCTTTCGCTGCCTCTAAAAGTGATCCTGTGGCGAATCCGCCACCGGGATAACTTTTATGTGAAAAAGAATCGCCCACATTATAAAAAAATCCTGGGGTTATGGCAGCAAGCTGCTGCAATAACAATGGTATATAACATCAAAGTAGTGACATATATATACTGTGGGCAGTCTTGAAGTGGGGAAACCCCATGCCAAAATTTAAAGAAAAAAACGGCGTGGGGTTCCCCCCAAAATCCATACCAGATTTTTATCCAAGCATGCAGCCTGCAGGCCAGGAAAGCGAAGGGGAAGAGTGAGTGCCTCCCCCCTTCTGAACCATACCAGGCCACATGCCCCCCCACAAAGCAACTTGTCCTCATGTTGATGGGGATAGCTGCCAGGCTTTTTGAGTCAAATAGCTGCAGGGCTTAATGCTCAGATAAGGGTCTGGAATGGATTTGGGGGGGGGGGGGGCAGGTAGTTTTTTTTTTTTTTTTTTGACAGCTGATGATTCATCGGCTGTTAAAGTGGTTGTTAAGCCACTATGTTAAGTTTATACAATCCCCTGTTAGATAAGAACCTTTGTCCTAGAGCCTGTGCTTTATTTTTAAAAAAAAAAGCAAATTCTATCTGTTTTCAGAGCGTCTCCCAGCGCTCACGTGACTCCTCGGCTCTTTCCTCTCCCTGTCTTACAATGCCAGTGGGTGGGGCCGAACAGTCAGCCAGGGAGGAGGGGGGGAAGAGGGGCTCTGAAAACAGATAGAATCATTTTTTTTTTTAAATAACGCACAGGCACTAGGGCAAAGGTTCTTATCTAACAATGGGGATGATATAAACTTAACATAGGTTTAGAGCAGCAGGGAGCGGAGCAGAGCGGCGTTGGTACCAGCTGACAGGCAGGGAGGTGAGGGAGGAGGAAGACACAGGAGAGCAGGTTATGGATGATGGAGGCAGCCAGGTATTTCAGGTGATACAGGGGGCCAAATTACACAACACAGAGCACTGTGCTGTATAACATGCTTTAAAGGAACAGGATCCATTTTTTTTTAGGTTAACAAACGCTTTAAGGATGCGGCGGCCCGCTCCTTAAGAACCAGCTATTCTTCTCACAGAATTCGAATCAGTCAATCATTTTTCGACCGATCAAAATTTGAATAATTCAGAAATTTGGAATTCGTTAGAAAACAAATATATGAAATAAAATTAAACAAATTTCACCTAAATTCATTACTATATCATTCAGAGATTCGGATACATTTGAAACTCTGAATAACCAAAAATGTGTCCGAATTTGTATTCGAACCGAAACGAATTTTGCATGTCTACTGAGGACCCAAATCACCAAGCGGCTCCTTAAGGGTTAGCATTACGTAACCATTCACCCATCTATTGTGAAACGTTTGGCTGGAGTTCTACAGAAAACTATACATGTAGACTTAGGCTCGGTTCACACAGGGGCGACTTGTCCAGGCGACTTCGCCGCCTGACAAGTCGCGCTCCGTTCTGTACTATGGAACCGTTCTAATAGGAGCGACTCAAGTCGCTCCGACTTAGAAAAAAGGTTCCTGTACTGCTTTGGGGCGACTTCAGGCGACTTGCATTGACTTCTATACAGAAGTCGTTTTGCAAGTCGCCGCTGATCGTGTGCAGGTCGTGGCGCTGCAAGTCGTGCCGCCCCTGTGTGAACCGAGCCTTATTCTTGTCAAACAATATAACGCATTGTCTTCTATGTCAAACTACAGTGTTCATAGTTCTCTGCTCAAAGCTGCTGTAGGGCATCATAGTTGTAGTCGGTGTTATCATGGCAGACTATTATGGAAGGAACATTATTTTTAATGAATTAGCAGAGATTGCAGACACTGATCTTTCAGTTTTAGGTATTTAAGAACAACAGAAAGCAATATGTATGTCCCATGCTGCATGATTTCAGCTATTTTCACACAAAAGTTAGCAGTGGAATCTGGCAGGTTTGAGGATGGACAACGTATCACCCACTGATTACTCTCAGTGATCTACCTGTCTGTGACCATCTCAACTCTATGCCACAGGGTGACTTCAGACAAGGTCATGGTTTCAGCTGACTGATGTGCCTTTGACAAACTACGACCACACAAAATGACTCCAAGTTTCAAATTATTTGATCGCCTTGGGCAAAGAGTGACCCTGAAGAGCTCGATTGACATTTTAGCACACTCAACAGCCTTTATAAAAAGTAGCAATGTATAGTGACACAGAATATACAGTATGTATAAACCTGGGTCTATAGTAGAAATACTGCCATGGTTAGGGAAATATTCAGCAAGGAAGTGCAAAGAGCAATAACAGTGTGCAAACTGTAGTAATCTAATCTCAATTTAGATTACAGCAACAAAGGAATAAAGGTGTAAACAACATTTGTGAATGATGAGTTCTGATTGCATGCTGCAATTTACTACTGTAAATATGCAATTTTGCTACTGAAGCATTTGCTTTCACTTTCTGTGACTAAACTGGCCATACACACTTATGCCACGTACACACGACCGGACTTTTCGAGGGACTAGGTCTGACGGTCTTTCTGACAGACTTTCGGCGGAGTTCCGACGGACTTTCCGAATGAACGGACTTGGCCACACACAATCAAACCAAAGTCTGACGGATTCGAACATGATGACGTACGACTGGACTAGAATAAGGAAGTTCATAGCCAGTAGCTAATAGCTGCCCTAGCGTTGGTTTTTGTCCATCGGACTAGCATACACACGAACGGATTTCTCGGTGCAGCGGAGTTCCAGTGGAAAAATGTAAAACATGTTCTATTTCTAAAGTCCGCCGGATTTTTGGCAAGCAAAGATCCGATGGAGCCCACACAAGATCAAATTGTCCGACGGACTCGTTCCGTCGGACCTTTGCTGTCAAAAAGTCCGGTCGTGTGTATGCGGCATTAGATTTCCAATCAAATGTTTGTACAGAAATAAAAAAATTACAAAATTTGACAGTACATTCTTTCTTGCTACCAAGGAGTCAATGTATTTAGTTATTATTGCCTATCTTAGTCAGAACTTTACCTTTGCTTCAGCATCTGAAATCAGATTGGGTTGTCATAGGGCTACCTATGACTAGCTTTAGTCATGGACAACAATCGCATAAGAAGAAGTCAAAAACATTAAGTCGATTTTTTTCAGAGAAATGCTAGCTGTTTTCCTGGAATTCCAGAAGGGTTGTGTTACATTTCCAGTTTAGATGGAAGTAGTGCTTAATGGAATTTTTCTCTAAACACTATAGGAGTGGGGCCACAAATGGAGAGAATAAAAAAAGCTCACAAGCTTTGTTTAATAAGACACGGTACAGACGTCGGCTGCACGGCAAGCAGAAATGCAGTGAATACATTGAACAGGATAAATCTGCCATACATTAAAAGCTTCTAATCTCCTGTCATAATGGGACAGCTGGAGGATATGGGTACAGTGTCTGTACATACAGAAAGCAGAACATGGCTGACCTCATAATCTGTGCCCCATATCAATGTATGAGGATTACTGCTCACCCCAACTGCACTTTCTCCAGCTGTCCCCCGCACAATAGAGGGAGGAGGGTAGCAGAGTAACTTGACAGATCTGGGTAAGATACTTCGCATGGGCACATCTGGAGATGCTAAATGATAACATTTTTGGTGGTACTGTCTTCCCACACTCAAGCTGAATGTTCTCCTCACATGACATAAAGACAACTGGAAAAATGCTCAGAAATACTTTTCTGTATCTTATAATGCGTTGGAAACTTTGTGGTTTTGAAAACTTGTCATAGAAAATCCCAAAACTTGTGGCCATAGAAAAGTAGCTAAGGAGAAGCAAAATGGAAACCCAGCCCTGGCCATGAAGAACATCTGGTCACTCCATGATGCAACCAATGTCAGCCAGACTGGGTGACAGTTGTTAAAGGGGAATTCCTAAACCATGCAAATGAAGATTCTGGTGTTACTTTGTATTTTTGATTCAGTTTCCAAGTGTTCTTAGTTATGTTTTCTGTCTGTGTGCCAGTATCTATGTGTGTGTGTGTGTGAAGAAATGTAGAGGACAATCAGCAATGCACGGCTTTTGTGTCCACAGATGCTGATTGGCCGGAAGTATCTCCTTTGTATGTGCAGATGTTATATTGTATCCGTCATTCCCGTTCTCTATCAAGCAGATAATGGGCTCAGTTAATCGAACGTCACCAGCACGCAGGAAACTTCCACCACAACCAAATTATTACCCCCACCCCCCCCTACTGACATCGTCACCACTGTCATTAGCATGAAACTACTTTCATCTGTTTAAAGGGGACAACTATTTTATGCTAGGGGTAGGCAGCCAATGCTTGTCCTGTAACGTACCATCTGAAATGTAAGTGCCCTACTGGTACCTGAAAATGGAAAAGACAAGAGATACTCAAGAACTCTATGTGACATCTGCAGGAGATCCCTGGTCAGCAAATCACATAGAATTTTTTTTTACTAAACCCACTACAATAAAATGAGTCTGTATATGCAGTAAAGCATGCTTGCTATGCTCATTGTGGAACCTAAGGGGTTGATCCTCTGCATTGTGTAAAAAGGCTGTTTGATCCTGTCTTCTCTGATTCTATCCTCCTTCCACTGTCCCGAGTATATTTCCTGATAATACAGAGCCAGGGAACAGGCTGCACATGCTCAGTTTGGTGTGTATTACCAGAGAGTTTTTTTTTGTTTTCTTGGGAGGGTGCATGTGATCAACACAGGGCCAATGAGCACTGTCCAGACAGAAAGGCAGGGGTCATGCATCCTAATAGGACAGTAAGTGCAGAATGAAAACTCCTCCTACAAGCATTAACCAGACACTCATAGACGTTACAAGACTGCTATATACTGCTAATAAGAAAAGGTATTTAGCAGTTTATATTTACTAAAATGATTGCATTTCCATGTTCTGTTTACTGTGGGAGATCAGATATAGTGAATGCAGGGTCATGGGTTTAGTAACACTTTAATTATCCAAAATAGAATGTCTGCTTAGTGCATTTATCTGACCACCTTCCTATGTTCTCAGTAGCCTCACTAAAGTGTAAGGTAGTGGGCAGATATAAGTCGACAGCTATTTAAAGTGGTTGTAAACCCTTTACAACCACTTTAAACTACAGGCAAGCCTATAATTAGTCTTGCCTGTAGCTGCACTGGATATCTCCTAAACCTGCACGGTTTAGGAGATATCCCTGTATTTGCATGTGCTGACGTCATGCGGCACATGCGCACTTAAGTCAACTGAAGCAATGGCAGTATGTGCCGTTGCTTCAGTTGTACTGTACCTCCAGTCAGCAGAGGAAGATCTATAGTCAGAAAAGCCTATGGAATCCTATGCATAAAACTAAGGATCATGGGATCTGAAGTCCAGGAAGTAAGCCATATTGTGGAGCTTATGGACCCTTTGCACTATAATTCCCAAGAAACACTGTGGCAAGAATGAGCAGTGGAGCTGCTTTTCGGAGACTGCTCAGCTAGGTTCTTCCTCTTGGCACTGATGGGACCAATGAGAACACATCTGCTGCATACTGACCAAACTGCTGAGAGGCCAGACCAGCAGAGACAACAGAGACAGCACAGCCAGCATCTGTCACATCTGTACTATTGCCTCAGGGAGACCAGAGCATCCTCTTACCCTCCAATTCCCATACTGAATCTCCAGAGGCATTCTGTTGGGGGACTGAGGGGGTCCCCTTTCTACAGTGAGAGATCACAGCCACACCATAGGGATTGTTGAGAGGGCTCACTGTCCAATGTTTACGCTAGCAGGGACTGAGTTACTGGAGGCAGGACATTGGATATATTGCATCTATACTGCACAATTGCTGCATTTTTGTTTACTGCCCCTATACTGCATGCCGGTTTATTGAAACTGTCGTTAAGTAAACTAAACTAAACTAATATCTATTAAAGGGCCCAATGGTAACTGACAGAAGAACAGCTTAAAGGACTGCCCATCCTGTAAACCCATCTTGCATATCCCCTTTGTTCCCTTCTCCCCTTTTCTTCATTTCTATGTACATAGCGCATCCAGTTGGTCTAGGCCTAACATAATTGCCATAAATGCACTTTGGCAGTACAAGTCTACAAGTCTGACTGTCCCCTAAACCATATAGCAAGTTGGCCATAGACTATTTGTTATTATACTGACCATAAATTATTCATTATTTTCTTCAATCAGGCAATGGGCTAATTGAAAAAAAGACAAAAATTTCTTCATCCATACAAGTAAAGTTGATGGAGGATTCCTTCTGCTGTCAAAATACAATGGGCAACAGCTGATTGGCAGCAGCCGCTGCTCAGCAGAAATTTTCCAACATTCCTGTTAGGCCGCGTACACACGCGCGGACTGTTTGCCCAACCTTGTTCGTCAAACAGTTTCGGCAAACAGTCCGCTCAAAATTTGCATGAGCGGACTTGCCCACACACGAGCGGACTGTTTGACGAACAAGGTTGGGCAAACAGTTCGCTCAACTTTTGAAATGAACGGACTCGCCCACGTAAGGAGGAGGCAAATCCGCCCATTTCGAGCGCGTGTACAGGTAGGCGGGGCCCGCGAAGGATACTTCGCGGGCTCCGCCGCCTGGAATGGGCTTAAAGGGGAACCCCAACGCCGAAAAAAATCGGCGTGGGGGGTTCCCCCAAAGTCCACACCAGACCCTTGTCCGAGCACGCTACCCAGCCGGCCAGGAAAGGGGGGCGAGCGAGCGCGCCCCCCTCCTGAGCCGTACCAGGCCGCGTGCCCTCAACATGGGGGGTGCCTTGGGGAAGGGGGGGCCGCGCGGCCCCCCCACCCCAAAGCACCTTGTCCCCATGTTGATGAGGACAAGGGCCTCTTCCCGACAACCCTGGCCGTTGGTTGTCGGGGTCTGCGGGCGGGGGGCTTATCGGAATCCGGGAGCCCCCTTTAAGAAGGGGGCCCCCGGATACCGGCCCCCCACCCTATGTGAATGAGTATGGGGTACAATGTACCCCTACCCATTCACCTGTGAAATAAAGTACAAAAAAAAACACAACACAGGGAAAAAATATTTTATTGCACAGCTCCGGGGGTCTTCCGTCTTCGGGGGTCTTCTCGCCGGACTCCTCCGCTATGTGTGTGTAGCTCTTTTACTAGCGGAGGAGTCCGGCTTTCTTCCTCCCCGCCGCCGGCCTCTTCTCCCGACTTCGGGGGTCTTGTCCTCCTCTTCGGTTCTTCTGCCGGGCCACCGCGCCTGGTCCGGTGGCCCGGTCTTCTGTCGCCGTCTTCCGTTCTTCTGTCGCCGCCTTCGGTTCTTCTGCCGGGCCACCGCGCCTTCTTGTAGCTCTTTTACAGGCGGTGGCCCGGTCTTCTGTCGCCGCTGTCGTCGTCGCCGCCGCCGCCGCCGCCTTCCGTTCTTGTTCTTCTTCTTGTTCTTCTTCTTCTTCTCCTGGAGATGTTGACTCGACGAGCTCTCCGGCCGGAATGCCAGGGACACGCTCCGCTGCCACTTATATAGTGACAATGGGGCGGTGTCACATGGTATATGTCACATGGGTTGGTCACATGGGTTGATGTCACATGGGGACTATGACATCGTAAGGGGGCGGGGTCACCATGTGACCAACCCATGTGACATATACCATGTGACACCGCCCCATTGTCACTATATAAGTGACCGCACAGCGCGGCTCTGGCATTCCGGCCGGAGAGCTCGTCGAGTCAACATCTCCAGGAGAAGAAGAAGAAGAACAAGAAGAAGAACAAGAACGGAAGGCGGCGGCGGCGGCGGCGACGACGACAGCGGCGACAGAAGACCGGGCCACCGCCTGTAAAAGAGCTACAAGAAGGCGCGGTGGCCCGGCAGAAGAACCGAAGGCGGCGACAGAAGAACGGAAGACGGCGACAGAAGACCGGGCCACCGGACCAGGCGCGGTGGCCCGGCAGAAGAACCGAAGAGGGGGACAAGACCCCCGAAGTCGGGAGAAGAGGCCGGCGGCGGGGAGGAAGAAAGCCGGACTCCTCCGCTAGCAAAAGAGCTACACACACATAGCGGAGGAGTCCGGCGAGAAGACCCCCGAAGACGGAAGACCCCCGGAGCTGTGCAATAAAATACTTTTTCCATGTGTTGTGTTTTTTTTTGTACTTTATTTCACAGGTGAATGGGTAGGGGTACATTGTCCCCCATACTCATTCACATAGGGTGGGGGGCCGGTATCCGGGGGCCCCCTTCTTAAAGGGGGCTCCCGGATTCCCATAAGCCCCCCGCCCGCAGACCCCGACAACCAACGGCCAGGGTTGTCGGGAAGAGGCCCTTGTCCTCATCAACATGGGGACAAGGTGCTTTGGGGTGGGGGGGCCGCGCGGCCCCCCCCTTCCCCAAGGCACCCCCCATGTTGAGGGCACGCGGCCTGGTACGGCTCAGGAGGGGGGGCGCGCTCGCTCGCCCCCCTTTCCTGGCCGGCCGGGTAGCGTGCTCGGACAAGGGTCTGGTGTGGACTTTGGGGGAACCCCCACGCCGATTTTTTTCGGCGTTGGGGTTCCCCTTTAAGCCCATTCCAGGCGGCGGAGCCCGCGACGTCTCCTTCGCGGGCCCCGCCTACCTGTACACGCGCTCGAAATGGGCGGACTTTCCGAGCGGGAACAGTCCGCTCATTTCGAAAGTACAGCGGACAGGCCCACACACGGGCGGACTGTTCGCTCAAACACAGTTTCAGCGGACAGTTTTTCGGAATTTCCGAAAGACTTTGTCCGTCCAACTGTCCGCTGAAACTGTCCGCTGAAAGCCCACACACGAGCGGACTGTCCGCCCAAACACTGTTCAGCGGACAAGGTTGGGCGAACAGTCCGCCCGTGTGTACGCGGCCTTAGGCCGCGTACACACGCGCGCACTGTTCGCCCAACCTTGTCCGCTGAACAGTGTTTGGGCGGACAGTCCGCTCGTGTGTGGGGCTTCAGCGGACAGTTTCAGCGGACAGTTGGCCGAACAAGGTCTTACGGAAATTCCGAAAAACTGTCCGCTGAAACAAGGTTTCAGCGGACTGTTCGCTCGTGTGTAGGCTTGTTCGGCCAACTAAGTCTCGCGCATGCTCAGAAAGGATTTCCACGTCGGAAGGTTGCATTGCAGTGTATAGGACGTCGTATTTTTCGTCCCGTCGTACGTGCCGTTCACGTCATCGCGCACGGTTTCAGCAAACTGTTCGTCCGTCGTGTGTGGCCATGTCCGTCCATGCTAAGTTTGAGCGGACTGTTCGCTCAAACTGTTGGACGGACAAAGTTGGGCCAACAGTCCGCGCGTGTGTACGCGGCCTTAGACAGAAGTCAATCTAACCATCGACTTCTGTTGAACAGGGTTGGTCATACTTGAATCAAAATTTTCGGCCAGTCCTTGCTTAACCAGACAAATTTCGATCCATCTATGGCCAGCTTAAGTCTTTTTTGGGTTGTGAGCACCTATCATAATGGAGCATTATTATTATTTTTTTAAAGAATTTGTTGAAGACCCAAAGTATTCAGCTTTCTCAAAGCCTTAAGCTTTTTCCTTTAGCCTCTGTATTGACAATGTGTACATATATTTAATATCTCTTATGCCACAGATCTTCATTTTTTTCAAATATATCATATATACTGTATATCATGAATTTGATGTTTTAAACAAGTTTACTTTGCCCCAAACCAAAATAATGAAACATTTTGTTTAAATTATTTTACATATACATACATTGAAATTAAATTAGCTGTTATCGGGATTGTATCTTTAAAAGTACAATTGTCTTGTAACACTTTATTCTCAATTACTGAGCAGGTAGGCTGTGCTCACTGTATGCATCTCAAGGCTATATTTTAAATAATGACTGTCACTAACCCTTA
The DNA here is from genome assembly GCF_037356315.1 of Lithobates pipiens. NCBI lineage: Eukaryota > Metazoa > Chordata > Amphibia > Anura > Ranidae > Lithobates > Lithobates pipiens. The sequence goes on from NW_027507903.1 coordinate 539,662,563, forward strand.
AATAATATGAAATTTTAAACACACGTTTCTGAACACAGTCCAGGCTTGAGCTGAAAATCCCTAGTACATGTTTGTAATACTAGCAAAGCAGAAGTTTTTAATCACAAATGTATGAAGAATATAATTATGTGATCTGTTTAACAGAGACCTTTCATCCATCAAGCCAATAGAAAATGTAAAAAATGCAAAGCCAATGTACCATAGTATTTCATCCAGTTTGAGGGGCACACAGTCTGTACAGGGCAGTGTTTCTCAATCATTTTTTAGTCAAGGCATCCTTTAAAATTATGGACAATCTCGAGGCACCCCATTCTAAAATGTAATAAACGATTCTAATAGTTTTACATAATGCAGAAACATCTACAAGTAGGACACCCAACGTTAGAGGTGATTTATTCTTCCAAATCAAATACACTTTTGCACACTGGTACTGACTAGTATTCCTATGTTTCTCTTCTCCCTCAATTTCTCTTCATCAGTTACCAAATGTCACCCCAGTGCTGAGGGAGAGGGACACAGGAGGGTCAAACAAGAATGCTGTGGAGGCAACAGACATCCTCCTTATTAACTGATGATGTCATTGGTTGTTAGGATGCCAGTGTCTAGAAAGTCATAATGGAGCATAATGAAAACCTGTGCCTTTGTGTAACTAAAAGGCAGGCTTGATTAACCTGCTGGCTTGTATACAATTTTTGATAAATTTTTAGCCATTTTACCAAGCAAGTCACCTTTGTAGAAATCTCAAGGTATCCCAGGGTGCCTGGGCACCCTGATTGAAAAAGGCTGGTATAGATACTGAAGGTGACATTCAGTGGCGGCCCCCTCCCCCCTCCGGGCAGTTAAATAAGTTTTTTTTTTTAAACATGGCCCTTAAAAAAAAAAAAACTTAATTGCACTGTGTTTGGGCACCAGACACAGTGCACTATGGGAAGCACCACATCTATGCAATCACAAGACTGCAGATGAGGCGCTTCATTGGCGGGGTTTGGATCTGCTTTGTGGCGCAGTCCATCGCGCCAAACAGCTTCCGCCCAGTGACCGCAGTGTATCACTGCGGTCAGGTGCTTTGTTCTCAGTGTGAGAACGTCATTTCTGGCGAGCTACAAAAAGATGGCCACCGCCGTGAGGACTAATCCCCTTGTGTTCAGTGGAGAGGGGAGGCTCCTCCCCTCTCCACTGAACACACTGAAAAAGCTGGGAACTAGCTGCCGCTGAAGGGGACAGAGACAGATGCTGCATGAAGGAGGGCTGTGCTGCTGGGGACACATGTGAGGAGGACTCTGCTGATGGAGACACAGATGTAAGGAGGACTCTGCTGATGGGGACACAGATGTAACAAGGGGCTTTGAAGATGGGGACACTGATGTAAGGAGGGGCTTCGCTGATGGGGACACAGATGTAAGGAGAGACTCCGCTGATGGGGATACAGATGTAAGGGGGACTCTGCTGATGGGGAACACAGATGTGAGGAGAGCTCTGCTGCTGGGGGCACCTGATGTAAGGAGGGACTCTGCTGGGGCAGCTGATGTAAGTAGGGACTCTGCTGGGGCAACTGATGTAAGGAAGGACTCCGCTGGAGGCACCTGATGTAAGGAGAGACTCCGCTGGGGGCACCTGATGTAAGGACGGACTCCGGCTTGGGGTAGCTGATGTAAGGACGGACTCCGCTAGGGGCACCTTATGTAAGGAGGGACTCTGCTGGGGGCACCTGATGGCATCTGGTGGCAGTGGACATGGCAGGTGACACGCTCAGGGCTCCCACTGATTCTGCATTATGCTGAGTTGAATAATTTCATTTTATATTACAATGTAATAATAGAAATAATGAGCTTCAATCATCTTGACACCATAACAACCATGGTGTTGGGATGATTGAAGCGCTAACACCAGGTGTTTGGAGTTTCTTTATCTGCTGCTTGTTAAACTTTCTGGAATACATATATTTCTATTGTTGTGTATGATTTGGACCTGCTGTCCTTCCATCTCTCTCGCCCTCATTCATCTCAGATGCTAACCACACCCCCTTAGAGTCACACCCCTTTAAGGTACACCCACTATTTAACTAAAACCACGCTTGTTTTTGCCAAGTAGGAGGGGTCAGAAAGGAAGGGCCGGGTCTGGCACCCCCCCATCCTAAAACTTCACCAGCCGCCACTGGTGACATTATATTGTAAATAATCTTGTGGTCAGCTTAGAGATAGAGATAGAAATATAGGATCTGTCATTCTTAAATTGTAAATGAAGACAAAAGCTTCAGGGTGATCATCCTTATCCTTGCTTCACTGCTTAGTGCATTTTTATACACATTTTTAACCCCAAAAAGAATTTGACCACACTCAATGTGGATAGGTGAATCCTCCCTGCTGAGCTACAGCCTGCACCGCTGATTGAGTGGGGAAAATCCAGCAAGGCAGTTGTAAATAAGTAAATTGGTATATCGACTTCTGTACAACCTCCATGCCCATACAAGGATCAAAATGTATCCTGTCCCTGCTCAACCGGCCAAATGTCAACCCATGTATGGCCGGTCTAAAGTGTTACTAAACCCAGGACCCTGCATTCACTATATCTGGTCTCCCACAGTACACAGAACATGGAAATGCAATTATTTTAGTAAATATAAATGGCTAAATATCTTTTCTCATCAGCAGTATATACAGGGATGTCTTTAACACAAGGCAAAAGGGGCAGCTGCCCCGGGCCCAGCCATTGTTGTGGGGCCCAAAGCAGCTTCCCCCTGAGCCTGCACTGCCCACAAAATAGTTGATAAGTGGATTCGGGAGGGCCAAAGAAAATGTTTGCCCAGGGTCCAATCAATATTAAAGATAGCCCTGAGTATATAGAGGTGTGTGACTTCTATCAGTATCTGGTTAAAGCTTGTAGGAGGAGTTTTCATTCTACTTTGACTATCCTATGAGGCTGCAGGACCCCTGTCCCCCTGTCTGGACAGTGCTGATTGGCCCTGTGCTGATTACATGTGACCTCCAAAGAATCAAAAACAAAACTCTCTAGTAATACATACCAAACTGAGCATGTGCAGAGCAACAGAGCAACAAATGCTCTGTTCTATCAGGAGATGGACTGGGGACAGTAAAAGAACGAGAGGCTCAGAGAAGACAGGATCAAACAGCCTTTTTACACAATGCAGAGGATTAACCCCTTAGGTTCCATAGTAAGTATAACACGCATGCTTTTCTGCATATATATACTGATTTTACTGTTGTGAGTTTAGTAACACTTTAAGTTACTTTCCCAAACCTTAACCCATTAAACCTAACCTCTTAAACAAATCTCAACCTCAATTCAACTTCCCAAACCCTATGCCTCAGGTTAAATGTATACCATTACGGTGATAAATATCATACTAGCATTGTGATAAATACTATAATTTAGTAATAATCAAAATAATAATAATACTATAACAGTGCCAAACTTTAATGCACCAAAACACAGTATGCAGCAATAAGCCAAGTCAGTAGATTTTGGTGCTGATACAAAAAATGCTGTGCCTTAAAGTGAGCACACTCAAATCAATTGAACCCACATACACAATGGCTGTGTGTTCATCTAATGGCCACTTAGTACTTCCTGATGGGCATGACTAAAAAAGTGTATTTAGCTGAACGTCTAAATAGGCACCAGCACTCAGTAAAGGGTTCACTTTGGAGTGCTGCATTAAAATGTATAATGCCTACAATGTCTGCTTTTGTTCTTTGTAAATCTTCCCATCAGCATGCTCCCCCATCCTGAGAGAAACAAAGCTGCTGCTGAAAATGTAAAAAGCTAGTCTTGGGTAGCTGCATCAGTTACAAGGCACCTGGACTCTGCTGACTTCTTAGGGCTGCTTAAAACAGAATTACATTTCAAACCTAACCTAAAAAAATGATATAAAAGATACCATAAAATAAAAATCTTCTGGGTTTCATCATTTCCTCTGAGCCCAGGCTGTCTTCAACCCCAGCCTGTGACTGGATAGAAGAAGTACTCCGTTTTCTCCTCCTATCAACATGCTCCTTGTCAGTATATGAATTGACTGGAACCTTGTGCTGCTTCTTTCTCTCACATTCTGAGCTCTTCTGTACAGGAAATGCATGAAGCTGAAATCAAATCAAATTGAGATACTTACACTGTTTTCACTTTTTTTTAAATACATTTAAAGTTGACATATTTATTTATTTATTGGAATATAGCACCAAACAATATGGGTATAGTGTGTATCCCATTACCTGCAGGCAGCTGCTTCTGCGAGAGTTAACAGCCACTGCTACTGAGAAAAGTTGAGCTGCTTGCCTGCTCCACTTCTACTCTCCCACAATGCATTGCATCTGTGAACGAAGGACTAATAGTTGAATGACAGGATCTCCACTGCCTATTCACAGAATGAGATGCATTGTGGGACAGTATTAATATGAGCAATATGAATAGTGGAGCGGCAGAATGGATCAAGCGAGTGGAAGAACTTTTCTCAGAAGCAGCAGCGGCTGTTAGCTCTAAAAGCACCAGAAGAGAGTTGTTTAACCACTTAAAGTGGAGGGCCACCCTGAAAAACAAAAATACATAATTTTTTTAAAAAAAATCTGAAAACAAAAAAAATGAAAAAAAATATTTGTTTTAACTTACCAGAAATGCCTGTTGCTAGGCACATCGTCCTAATCTGCCTCTTACTCCTCCGCGGTGATCTTCTGTCTTCTCTCCTCCGTGCGGCGTCTTCTGGGTAATGGGTCGCGCTGTGTTCTGGGAACTGTGTGTCCCAGAACACAGCGCACCTCATTCACAAAGCGCTGCGCGACTCACTCATGCGCAGTAGGGAACACTGCCTGTTTCCCTTAGCTAAATGAAAAAACGGTGTGGGGGTCCCCCCTAGGTCCATATCAGACCCTTATCCGAGCACGCTACCCGGCCAGCCAGGAAAGGGAGTGGGGACGAGCGAGCGCCCCTCCCCTGAGCCGTACCAGGCCGCGTGCCCTCAACATGGGGGGGTGCCTTGGGGAAAAGACTTTTCCACCGGATTGTTTGATCGTGTGTACGCGGCTTAAAGCTTCTGGGAACTTTGTTGAAATGATTCCTGAACCTTTGCGTCACTTAATACTGAACCCCGGCACTCTGTGTTCCTTTAAGCCGCAGCCACCCCTCACATTTTATATATATCATAACATATATTTTATTATATCTTTTCATGTGACAACGCTGAAGAAATGACACTTTGCTACAATGTAAGGTAGTGAGTGTACAGCTTGTATAACAGTGTAAATTTGCTGTCCCCTCAAAATAACTCAACACACAGCCATTGTCTAAACTGTAGGCAACAAAAGTGAGTACATCCCTAAGTGAAAATGTCCAAATTGAGCCCAAAGTGTCAATATTTTGCGTGAAATTACTGTTGAGCTTCTGTGAACTTTGTTGAAATTATTCCTGAACCTTTGTGTCACTTACTCAATGAACTGTAGCTCCCCAGTGCCGGCAACACTCATGCAGCCCCAGACCATGACACTCTCACCACCATGCTTAACTGTAGGCAAGACACACTTGTCTTTGTGCTCCTCACTTGGTTACCGCCACACACGCTTGTCACCATCTGAACCAAATAAGTTTATCTTGGCCTCATCAGACCACAGGACATGGTTCCAGTAATCCATGTCCTTAGTCTGCTTGTCTTCAGCAAACTGTTTGTATGGGACAAAAGCCATGCAGACCAATTTGATGCAGTTGGCAGCGTATGGTCTGAGCACTGACAGGCTGACCCGCCACCCCTTCAACATCTGTAGCAATGTTGGCAGCACTCATATATTGTTCCCAAAGACAACCTCTGTATTTGACGCTGAACATGTGCACTCAACTTCTTTGGTCGACCATGCATGGTGAGGCCTGTTCTGAGTGGAACCTGTCCTGTTAAACCACTGTATGGTCTTGGCCACCATGCTGCAGCTCAGTTTCAGGGTCTTGGCAATCTTCTTATAGCCTAGGCCATCTTTATGTTAGGCAACAATTCATTTTTTCTGATCCTCAGAGAGTTATTTGCCATGAGGTGCCATGTTGAACTTCCAGTGACCAGTATGAGAGAGATGAGAGTGAGAGTGATAACACCAAATATAACCCACCTGCTCGTCATTCACACCCGAGACCTTGTAACACTAACGAGTCACATGACACCCAAGGTCTCAAACATCCACCAGCTCCTTGATGTCATCATGGAGGAGTCTAAGAGGACTCCAGTGGCAACCTGTGAAGCTCTGGTGAACTCCATGCCCAAGGGGGTTAAAGAGGAAATAAACCCTGATGGGTTTACTTCCTATTTGTCTCCCTGCAAAGGTAAAGCATAATGGGCTACTATGCATTGCATAGTAGCCCATTATGTGTCACTTACCTGACACAGGAGCCAGCGATGTCACCGCTGTCCCCTGTAGTCCGGAGCATCCATCTTCCTCTGGGTATCGCTGCTCCGGCCACTCACAGCGCCAGAGCAGCGATGACTGCCACTAACAGCACAGCATATTGCCGTTAGCAGCGGCATGCTGCTAACAGCGTTAGTGCGCCTGCGTCCCGCTGTCTACGGCGCATGCGCCGTAGACAGCTGTCACTGTCTTTTAGTAAATATCTCCCAAACCGTGTAGGTTTAGGAGATATTTCTTGGACCTACAGGTAAGCCTTAATATAGGCTTACCTGTAGGTCAAAGTGGTTTGTAAGGGTTTACAACCACTTTAAGGCAGTGCTGGAAAATAATGGTGGCCACTAAGGATAAGCCGAACACCCCCCCGTTCGGTTCGCACCAGAACCTGCGAACAGACCTAAACTTTGTGTGAACTTTAGAACCCTATTAAAGTCTATGGGACGCGAGCGTTCAAAATTTAAAGTGCTAATTTTAAAGGCTAACAAGCAAGTTATTGTCCTAAAAAGTGTTTGGGGACCTTGGTCCTGCCCCAGGGGACATGGATCAATGCAAAAAAGTTTTAAAAACGGCAGTTTTTTCAGGAGCAGTGATTTTAATAATGATTAAAGTGAAACAATAAAAGTGTAATATTTAAATTTCGTACCTGTGGGGTGTCTATAGTATGCCTGTGAAGGGGCGCATGTTTCCCGTGCTTATTACTGTCCCTGCACAAAGTGTCATTTCTCAAGGAAAAAAAGTCTTTTAAAATCACTTTGAATTGTCGGCTCCCGTAATACAGAGAGCACTCAATGAGTGTTCTCTGTATTACGGAGCCGACAATTCATTAATTGATAAAAAATAAAAGCATGGGGTTCCCCTAAATTCAATTACCAGGCCCTTCAGGTCTGGTATGGATTTAAAAAAAAATAATTGACGTGGGGGTCCCCCTAAAAATCCATACCAGATCCTTTATCCGAGCACGCAACCTGGCAGGCCACAGGAAAAGAGGGGGGGACGAGAGAGCGGCCCCCCTCCTGAACCGTACCAGGCCACATGCCATCAACATTGGGAGGATGCTTTGGGGGTCTGTGACCCCTCAAAGCACCATGTCCCCATGTTGATGGGGACAAGGGCTTCATCCCCACAACCCTGGCCGGTGGTTGTGGGGGTCTGCAGACGGGGGGCTTATCAGAATCTGGAAGCCCCCTTTAACAAGGGGACCCCCAGATGCCGGCCCCCCGTTTGAAATGGTAAGGGTTGTACCCCTACCATTTCACAAAGAAAGTGTAAAAAATGGTTAACTAAGACAAACACACTTTTGAAAAATTCCTTTATTAAAAATAAAAAAAAGATTCCAGCGGTGCTAATCCACTCTTGCTATCCAGCGACAGATGATCATCTATCCGGGGTCAAGCGATGGCTGATCTGATCCAGCGACGGGTGGTTTTCAGTACAATTTTTAAATTGGACACGGGGTTCCTCTTAATATCCAAACCAGACCTGAAGGGTCTGGTATGGATATTTAGGGGGACCCCACGTCAATTTTTTTTTTTCATTTGACGCGGGGCTCCCCTTTATATCCATACCAGACCTGAAGGTCCTGGCAATTGAATATAAGGGAACCCCACACTTTTTTGTTTTGTTTTTTATCAATGAATGAATTGTCGGCTCCGTAATACAGAGAACACTCATTGAGTGTTCTTTGTATTACGGGAGCCGACAATTCAAAGTGATTTTAAAAGACTTTTTTTCCTTGCAAAATGACACTTTGTGTAGGGACAGTTCTAAGCACGGGAAACATGCGCCCCTTCACAGGCATACTATAGACACTCCCCAGGTACGAAATGTAAATATTACACTTTTATTGTTTCACTTCAATCATTATTAAAATCACTACTCCTGAAAAAACATCAGTTTTTAAAACTTTTTTTGTATTGATCCATGTCCCCTGGGGCAGGACCCGGGTCCCCAAACACTTTTTATGACAATAACTTGCATATTAGCCTTTAAAATTAGCACTTTAGATTTCTCCCATAGACTTGTATAGGGTGTTCCGGCTTTTCGAATTCGCTGCGAACAGCCCAAATTTTCACTGTTCGCTGAACAGGCAATGTTCGAGTCGAACATGAGTTCTACTCGAACTCGAAGCTCATCCATAGTGGCCACACAAAATATTGACACTTTGGGCCCAATTTGGACTTTTCACTTAGGGGTGTACTCACTTTTGTTGCCAGCGCTTTAGACATTAATGGCTGTTTGTTGAGCTATTTTGAGGGGACAGAAAATTTACACCGTTATACAAGATGCACGCTCACTACTTTACATTGTAATTTTTTTATTAAATTTTTACAAAAATTTGAGGGGTGTTCTCACTTTTGTGAGATACTGTATGGTAAAGTATGCTTGTTATAGTCACTATGGAACCTAAGGGGTTAATCCTGCATATTGTGTAAAAAGTCTTTTTGATGCTGTCTTCTCTGATCCTCCCTTTCTTCCACTGTCTCCAATTAATCTCTTGATAGAACAGAGCTTTGGGGGCACTCTGCACATGCACATTTTGGTGTGTATTGCTAGAGAATTTTTTTGTGGGAGGGTGCATTTGATCAGCACAGAGCAAATCAGCACTGTCCAGACAAAGGGTCAGGGGTCCTGCAGCCTCATAGGACAGTCAGAGGAGAATGAAAACCCCTTCTACAAGCCTTAACCAGACACTGATAGAAGTCACAAGACTGTTATATATTGCTGATGAGAAAAAGTATTTAGAAGTTTATATTTACTAAAATAATTGCATTTCCATGTTCTGTGTACTGTAGGAGACCAAACATAGTGAATGCAGGGTCCTGGACTCAGTAACACTTTAAAGATCCATGCTATGCTGGCATATATTTACACTGTGCTCTTGAATACCTGAACAGTGACTGGATCTGAAGATGCAGTCGCTGTTTGGGTAATAGTTTACCTCCCAGCTCCTTTGATTTCCCAGTTGAAATGTATTGAATTTTGGCTAAATCAGCAGAAATCCGATGAAATTGGGGCATGAATGGCTAGCAAATCTGCAAGAGAGAAACGGACAGAAATACAAATCTCATGGATTCTAGTCTTCCCCTGCTCTACTAAAGAAAAACATTTTAAATTCATTTTTGTTAAAAAATATATATATATTTCCATCCTGTTCCTTTGAATTTGCTTGTCACTATGGCCAAAAACAAGCACAGATTAACAAGCATGGATAAAACAGAGGGGGTTTAACCACTAGCCGACCAGCACATGGCGATGTACATCAGCACAATGGCAAAGCTGGGCAAATGGGCTTACAGGTATATCCCCTTTAAATCGCGGCATTGTGGGCTCATGATTGCCGCATGCTCCGTGATCGTGCCCGCGGGTCCCGCGGACTCGCTGTCTGCCAGGGGCCCACGATCAGGTCATGGAACAGAAGAACGGGGACATGCCTTTGTATACAAGGCATGTCCTCATTCTGCCTAGTGACATGACAGAGATCTGCTGCTCCCTATCATCGGGAGCAGTGATCGCTGTCATGTCAGCAGAAGCCCATCTCCCCCCCACAGTTAGAATCACTCCCTAGGAAACACTTAAGCCCTTGATCTCCCCTAGTGTTTAACCCCTTCCCTGCCATTGTCATTTACACAGTAATCAGTTCAATTTTTTAGCACTGATCGCTGTACAAGTGACAATGGTCCCAAAATGGTGTCAAAAGTGTCTGATTTGTCCACCATAATTCCTCTTTCACTCATGCAGCAGTTTACTTCATTCACGTTGACATTATTAATGGATACTTGGAGATCTTTGGTGACACATTCCCCCATCCCATCCCAGCCATGTCTGCCCCCCGTTTGTGCTCTGTTGGTTTGGTTTTTCCTCTGCCTCCTTAGCTCCTGAGCCTGATGCTCATTACTGCCACCTCTGGGTATCATGCAATTGGTAGTTTTATAGAGCCATTGATGCACTACACACGCATCTACCCCTGATGAAGTGAGCATGGTTTTGCAAAACACATTGGGATACATTTTATGCATGTGTTCTCTACATTTTTCTGCTGTATGTATCATTTCAGTGGCTTGGCTATGATTCATGTTCATGTTTGCATGACTATTTTAATACATTTTGAGACTGCATTTACTCTGTTCATTGTTGGCTAACCGCATTCACCTCATTTAAAGTCTTGGGGTGATTTGCTGTTGTTTTGTATTTTTGTTTATAGCGATAAAAAAAAACCCTGCAAAAGTGATCAAATACCACCAAAAGAAAGCTCTATTTGTGGGAAAAAAAGGACGTCAATTTTGTTTGGGTGCAATGTCACACGACTGCGCAATTGTCAGTTAAAGCGGCACAGTGCCGTATCGCAAAAAATGCTCTGGTCAGGAAGGGGGTAAATCCTTCTGGGGCTGGAGTGGTTAAACACTAAGGTTTCATTTAGGGAAAAAATAATAAATGCACATATTTTTGCAGGAAAAGTGTTTATTATTTCTTCCTGCAGGAGCCTGCAAAACATTGCACCTGTGATCATTGTCCTCCAGCTTTCTGCTTGTACCCCTTAATGGGCTTTTGATTAGAAAGCTGGAGGAACTGTCAATGGACTACGAGTGTGCTGATCAGTGCACTCATATTCTGTTGAAAACTACAAGCCGTCTGCCATGGTGGAAGGTGCACTGGTGGCCCATGCATTGTGGGCGTATGGGCGCCACCCCCGGTACCTCAGCTGCCCTCCCGATTCATGTGCCCGGCCCATTTCAGGATGCTGGACATATGAAATACTATGGCGGGGGGTGTGTATTTTGAAGCGCGTGATTAGATCCAGAGGCTCTAATAGGCTTCAAATTAGGGTCGACTCGGGGAGCAGAGCACTGCGTCCCGATCCCACCCTGTTGTGTGACATAGCGAATTAATTTTCACTATTCTCAAATTAACGTTTCTCCCTGCCAATCAGCAGGCAGGTCAGTGAGATTGAATCCTACTGGGTGCCTAATGCTTTGGCAGAAGAGGAGACATGACGGAGGAAGCCTGAGGAACCAAGCAGACACAGGAGCTGCAGCTGCTGCTTCCCGACACTACAGAAGAGGAAGAAGTCACAGCCACTTGTGCCGGGAATGTGCCTGGCTGCATTTGATGGGCACAAGTGGCTGCATTTGATGGGCGCATTTGATGGGCACAAGTGGCTGCATTTGATGGGCACAAGTGGTTGCATATACTGGGCCCAAGTGGCTGCATTTGATGGGCACAAATGGCTGAATATGATGGGCACAAGAGGCTCCATATACTGGGCACAAGTGGCTGCATATGATGGGCACAAGTGGCTGCATATAATGGGCACAAGTGGCTGCATTTGACAGGCACAAGTGGCTGCATATGATAGGCACAAATGGCTGCATTGGATGGGCACAAGTGGCTGCATTGGATGGACACAAGTGGCATCATATACTGGGCACAAGTGGCTGCATATGATGGGCACAAGTGGCTGCATGTGATGGGCACAAGTGGCTGCATTTGACAGGCACGAGTGGCTGCATTTGATGGGCACAAGTGGCTGCATATGATGGGCACAAGTGGCAGCATTGGATGGGCACAAGTGGCTGCATATACTGGGCTCAAGTGGCTGCATATGATGGGCACAAGTGGCTGCATATGATGGGCACAAGTGGCTGCATTTGATTGGCACAATATGCTCCATTTGATGGACACAAGTGGCTGCATATGATGGGACACAGTGGCTGCATATGATGGGCACAAGTGCCTGCATATGACGGGCACAAATGGCTGCATATGATGGGCACAAGTGGCTGCATTTGATGGGCACAAGTGGCTGCATATAATGGGCACAATTGGCTGCATATGATGGGCACAAGTCGCTGCATTTGATTGGCACAAGTGGCTGCATATACTGGGCACAAGTGGCTGCATATGATGGGCACAAGTGGCTGCATATAATGGGCACAAATGGCTGCATTTGACAGGCACAAGTGGCTGCATATGATGGGCACAAATGGCTGCATTGGATGGGCACAAGTGGCTGCATTGGATGGGCACAAGTGGCTGCATATACTGGGCACAAGTGGCTGAATATGATGGGCACAAGTGGCTGAATATGATGGGCACAAGTGGCTGCATATGATGGGCACAAGTGGCTGCATGTGATGGGCACAAGTCCCTGCATGTGATGGGCACAAGTGGTTGCATATACTGGGCACAAGTGGCTGCATTTGACAGGCACAAGTGGTTGCATTTGATGGGCACAAGTGGCTGCATATGATGGGCACAAGTGGCAGCATTGGATGGGCACAATGATTGCATATACTGGACACAAGTGGCTGCATGTGATGGGCACAAGTGGCTGCATTTGATTGGCACAAGTGGCTGCATTTGATTGGCACAATATGCTCCATTTGATGGACACAAGTGGCTGCATATGATGGGCAAAAGTGCCTGCATATGATAGGCACAAGTGCCTGCATATGACGGGCACAAATGGCTGCATATGATGGGCACAAGTGGCTGCATTTGATGGGCACAAGTGGCTGCATATAACGGGCACAATTGTCTGCATATGATGGGCACAAGTGGCTGCATATGATGGGCACAAGTGGCTGCATATGATGGGCACAAGTGGCTACATATACTGGACACAAGTGGCTGCATTTGACAGGCACAAAAGGCTGCATATGATAGGCACAAATGGCTGTATTTGATGGGCACAAGTGGCTGCATATGATGGGCACAAATGGCTGCATTTGATGGGCACAAGTGGCTGCATTTGATGGGCACAAGTGGCTGCATTTGATGGGCACAAGTGGCTGCATATGATGGACACAAATGGCTGCCTATGCCAGGCACAAGTGGCTGCATTTGATTGGCACAAGTGGCTGCATATGATGGGCACAATTGGCTGCATATGATGGGCACAAGTGACTGCATATGATGGGCACAAGTGGCTGCATATACTGGACACAATTTGCTGCATTTGACAGGCACAAAAGGCTGCATATGATAGGCACAAATGGCTGTATTTGATGGGCACAAGTGGCTGCATATGATGGGCACAAATGGCTGCATATGATGGGCACAAGTGGCTGCATTTTATTGGCACAAGTGGCTGCATATGATGGGTACAATTGGCTGCATTTGATGGGCACAAGTGGCTACATATACTGGGCACAAGTGGCTGCATTTGATTGGCACAAATGGCTGCATATGATGGGAAAAAGTGGCTGCATTTGATGGGCACAAGTGGCTGCATTTGATGGGCAAAATTGGCTGCATATGATGGACACAAGTGGCTGCATATACCAGGCACAAATGGCTGCATATGATGGGCACAAATGGCTGCATTTGATGGGCACAAGTGGTGGCATATGATGGACACAAATGGCTGCCTATGCCAGGCACAAGTGGCTGCATTTGATTGGCACAAGTGGCTGCATATGATGGGCACAATTGGGTGCATTTGATGGGCACAAGTGGCTGCATTTGATGGGCACAAGTGGCTGCATATACTAAGCACAAGTGGTTGCATATACTGGACACAAGTGGCTGCATTTGACAGGCAAAAATGGCTGCATATGATGGGCATAAGTGGCTGTATTTGATGGGCACAAATTGTTGCATATGATGGGCACAAGTGGCTGCATTTGATTGGCACAAGTGGCTGCATATGATGGGCATAATTGGCTGCATTTGATGGGTACAAGTGGCTGCATATACTGGGCGTAAATGCCTGCATTTTATTGGCAAAATTGGCTGCATTTGATGGGCACAAGTGGTAGCATTTGATTGGCACAAGTGGCTGCATATGATGGGCACAATTGGCTACATTTGATGGGCACAAGTGGCTGCATATATTATGCACAAATGCTTGCATTTGATTGGCAAAATTGGCTGCATTTGATGGACACAAGTGGCTGCATATGATGGGCAGATATGACTGCATACGATGGGCACAAGTGACTGCATTTGATTGGCACAAGTGGCTGCATATAAGGGGCACAATTGGCTGCATATACTGGGCACAGTGGCTGCATATGATGGACACAGTGGCTGCATTTTATGGGCACAGTGAGGCTGCAATTGATGGGGGGGGGGGGGGCGTAGGCGGTTTCAGTATCTTTCGGTTTTTTTGGGGCAACGCAAAAATTTTGAGCACCAGCCACCACTGGGAAGAAGGTGGGACTTGTGGTTCCTGCATTCACAGCTTTTAGGCAGAGTCCCGCACAGCTGCACCGATTTTAAATGTGACAGCAACTGCAGGGGAGAGGTACCCCATCTGCTATCGTGGGGGGATGTTTAGTGGGTGTTTAGTTACATGTGACACCTTAAGGTAGAAGTTCAGCTATAACCAATTAACTCTAAACTTCCTCGCAGCCACATTCTAAATCTAATAGATCCAGCCCCATAAAGAAGAAACCTCCATATAATTATCTTTTCTGCAGCTGCTACCGTCTGGTCCGACGCTGAGCTGTCAGCGGCGATTTCAGTGTGTGGGAGTGTGCATGAGAGGCAGCTGACAACAGAAGCCCCATAGTAACTCTCTGGGTGATGTCACTTTTCAGGCACTTCTCAGCTTTTTTCCCAGTGAAAAAACGGTGTGGGGGTCCCCCCAAAGTCCATACCAGGCCCTTATCCGAGTACGCATCCCCGCCGGTCAGAAAAGGGGGTGGGGACGAGCGAGCGCCCCCCCTCCTGAACCGTACCAGGCCGCATGCCTTCAACATGGGGGTGGGTGCTTTGGGGAAGGGGGTGCCCTGCGCCCCCCCAAGCACCTTGTCCCTCTTCCCAACAACCCTGGCCGTTGGTTGTCTGGGTCTGTGGGCGGGGGCTTATCGGAAAGCGGGAGCCCCCTTTGATAAGGGGGCCCCCCAGATCCCGGGCCCCCCACCGTATGTGAATAAGTATGGGGTACATCGTACCCCAACCCATTCACCTGGGGGAAAAGTGTCTTCGGGGGTTTCTTCCAACTCGTTTGCTCTCTTTGCCCTCTTCTCCCACTCTCCAGCCTTCTGTCCCAATCTTCGGTTCTTCTCCCGCTCTCCGGCCTCTTCTCCCGCTCTCCGATTGTTCTCCCGGGCTCCTATGCTATCTTCTGCTCTTTTGGTAGTGGTGGCCCGGTCTTTTCCTTCATCTTCTTCCCTGTTCTCTTCTTCCGATGTTGACACAACGCTATCTCCCGCTGTAATGCTGTGGTCATGGTGTGCTACGACTTATAAAGGCATGAGGCGGGGTCAACGGGTGATGCCACCCATGGACCCCACCCCTTATGATGGCATAGTCCCAGAATGCCCCGGGCCACCGCTAGCAAAAGAGCGCCAAAAGAGCAAAAGATAGCAGAGGAGCCCGGGAGAAGAATCGGAGAGCGGGAGAAGAGGCCGGAGAGCGGGAGAAGAACCAGAGACCGGGAGAGAAGACCGGAGAGCGGGAGAAGAGGTGGGAGAAGAGGCCGGAGAGAGCGGAGGAATTGGAAGAGACCCCCGAAGAATGAAGAGACCCCCGGAGCCGCCTAATAAATTACTTTAAAAACCTGTCTAGTGTGTTTTTTTATTGACACTTTTCCCCCAGGGTTACCTCATACTTATTCACATAGGGTGGAGGTCCGGGATCTGGGGGCCCCCTTATAAAAGGGGGCTCTCAGGTTCTGATAAGCCCCCCACCGCATACCCCGACAACCAATGGCCAGGGTTGTCAGGAAGAGGACCTTGTCCTCATCAACATGGGAACAAGGTGCTTTGGGGTGGGTGGGTCGTACCTGGAGTCACGTTCAAAATAAACAAAATTTAGTCCATGTGTGGGCAAGTCCGTTCATTCGGAAGTCCGTCGTAACTCAGTCAAAAATGTCTGTCGGGAAGACCGTCAGACCTAGTCTGCCGGAAAGTCAGTTCGTGTGTGTGCAAGTCCGCTCGTTCGGAAAGTCCATCGGAAATCCACCGAATGTCCGTCGGGAAGACCGTTGGACCTAGTCTGCTGGAAAGTCCGGTCGTGTGTACGCGGCATAAAGCATGGATCTATCGTGCCTTCTATCAAAGGTTCAAGCCGGTGGTGTATTGTTGTGGGGATAGTTTCTTGGCACACTTTGGGGCCCTTAGTACCAATTGAGCATTGTTTAAATGCCACGGTCTACCTGACTATTGTTGCTGACTACAGTGTACCCATCTTCTGATGGCTCCTTCCAGCAGGATAATGTACCATGTCACAAAGCTCCAATCATCTCACCACTGAATGAGTTCACTGTACTCCAATGGCCACCACAGTCACCAGATCTCACCACATCACGGATGTGTAGCTGATAGATCTGCAGCAATTGGGTGATGCTATCATGTCACTATGGACCAAAATCTCTGAGGAATGTTTCCAACACCTTGTTGAATTTATGCCACGAAGAATTAAGGCAGTTCTGAAGGCAAAAGGGGGTCCAACCCGGTACTAGCAAGGTGTACCTAATAAAGTGGCCAGTGAGTGTATACTCCATCTTTTATTTATCCAGCTGATTTTACAGTGTGTCAAATGATCTCTTATTATTATTATATTATTTACTAGCTTCATTTGCTTCCTCTGTGTCTACCACAATGGCAAAGAAAAAAAACTGAGAAGAAAACAAGCTTATTACACATAAGAAGATGAAGCATTTCCCTCCCACCGAAGCAGACATAGTGGCACACACACACAAATCCCAGCACAGAACTGATGGCTTCCAATAACAATGTGGATTGTGCAGGTAGGAAAGTTTGGCAGAGGGATGGAATGATACAAAAAAATAAAAAAAAAAAGGAGCTGAGAGGGAATAAGAATTCTAAGAGACACAGTGATGGGCGGGAGAGGAAGCAGAAAGAATGAGGACAGGGGTAATCATTCTGTGCCCCCAGGCACACAGATATAACGGCTGGTGACAGTGACCAGTTACTGTGCTCATCCCCTCAGTGCGCATCGCCCTGCGGCACAAACCTGTCACTTCTCCCCTCAGGGCAGATCAGCACCAGACCTATTAGGAAAAACAGCATCTCTCAGTGACAAAATCAGAAAGCGCTCAACCATATGACAGCCCTAACAAGCTGTATCTTCTTCTATCACACTATGCAATTTAAAAACCAGTTCTTGGGGCCCTCCGCCCCAAAAGAGCTGACAATCTAGTTGCAGTTCACAGATGATGGTATAAGAGCATAAAACTCTCCCCTCAACATCGAATAAACATGCACTGAAAGAATGTACCATTTTTTGTTAACTCTTTTATGACCAGAAAGAAGAAAGAAAAAAAAAACAAAGAGAACAAACTGCTGATGTTTGGATATAATTGCTACCAGTATTTGGCCAAAAAAATGGTGGACATCTGACCACTGACCAGCACAGACATCTCAAGTCTCCCGCGAGGTGCGGGCGCCTCCCGCATTTCAGGGGCAGCTCCCGGACACCCGCAAGTGCTGCCCGATATCCCGGCTGCGGGACTGATGGTGGATTGTCCCCTGGTACACAGTCCCCTCTGTCGCATTCACCCCCCCCCTTCTTCTCCAGCTCCCTGTCCTCCCCCCCCCCATCCCCCACAGCCAGCTTCCCTCCTCTCCTTTCCTTTCCTGCCGGCTGTGTTGATCTGTCAGGATGGGTAGCGGAGGAAGGGACTGGTCATTTACCAGCCCCTGCCTTTTCTAAATTGAACACAGTGAGCGAGATCGCTCCCGTGTCCTGTAAAAACTGAGCAGAGTAACCAGTGTGTTACTCTGCTCAGTGTATGAATGCAGAGGCCGCTGTCTCTTGTTTATTCATCTTCAATGCTGAGAAAGGGACTGGGGAATCTGTGTCCTCAGCCTCTTTCTCTGTCTCAAAGGGTAGATGTTAGGGTTCTATTTAGACCCCTGATATCTTACCAAAGCCCCCACTCAAACAGGGTTGATTAAAAAGAAAATGCAAAATATATTTAAAATTTTTTAATTATAAACAAAAACTATAAAAAATGAAATTATAAAAAAATGTATAAAATAAAAAACTACTGATACCACCCCTGCCCTACCAACGCTGTCCAAGGCCCCAATCCACTCCCCCCAAAAAGCATTTAAAAAAATTAAATTGTTAAAAAAAACAATATATAAAAATAAAAACAACTGACACCATCCACTGCCCTACTGATACCATCACCGCCACATACTCCCCACCCCTTCCCCAGAAGCACCGTGAAAAAAATAATTAAAAACGTTATTTAAGGCTGGGTTCACACCGCTGCGGGGGGAGAACCGGATGTGATTCGCACAGCAAATCACATCCGATCTCCGTAGCACTGCGAGTTCAGCCATACAGATAGTATGGCTGAACTCGCAGCTGTCCCGCAGCAAACTCGCACAGGACCCTTTTTTGGGTCCGCAACGGAATCGGATCGCATGGGGGTTCACACCATGCGATCCGATTCCTGTGCGAGTCGGCAGATCGCACTGCGATATGCCGACGGATCTGGGGGTGTCATTAACATAACATTGACACCCCCAGCCGTCCGCATAGGGCAGTGTGAACTGCCGGCGGGAGGTGAGCGATGCGGGAAAACGCCGCGGATTCGCGGCGTTCCCGCATCGCAATAGTGTGAACCTAGCCTAAAGAAAATAATAAACAAGAAAATTGTAAAAAATAATAGAGAACATAATAACAGAAAACTACCGACACACTGCTCTACTGACACTGTCCACTACCCCCCACCCCCAATCCTTGTGAAAAACAAAAAATTAAAAACAAAAAATAAAATTGTAAAGAATAATAATAAAAAAAATAACTACTGACACTGTCCACTGCCTTACTGACACCATCCTGCACATACTACGCACCGCTGTACACTCCACACTCCTCACATGCACATTATATCCACCTATATACACTCCGCAATTCTCTCACACGTCAATGTCAAACAACACCACAGGACACCATTCACATACTACTGGGCTACAGACCACCGAGACCAAAGACACTTCCTTGCACCTTTTATCAAATTCATCTCTACCTACACCTTGAAAACCAAAAATATCCTGCTACTTGGGGACTTTAATCTCTTGGCAAACTCCTCCCAGGACTCCATCGCTACCGCTTGCATCAACCAACTGGAAGCACTAGGACTGCAGCAACTGATAAATGCTCCCACGCATGCTTCGGGCCATACCCTTGACCTCATCTTCAAACAAAACATGGATATTAACACGCTTGATAACATTCCATTGCCTTGGACTGACCACCACGTGATCAAATTCAAAATAAACATCACTTACCAAATACCAACACACTCAAGACAATACACTGGACTAGATCACAGAAGAAACTATACTCACAACTCTTCAAAACTACACTATCCAACAAAATAGCAGTGTTAACCCAAAACTACTCAACTGAAGACACACTCAACTCCCTTAACATAGCATTATTAAAGACAAAAGACATAGTCGCACCAATACTCAAAGCACCCACCCACAAAAACAATTTGGACTGGTTCAATTACTCTCTTATATCGCTGAAACAAGAACGCAGAAGAGCTGAAGGAGAAGGAACCCAACAATGGAAAATCACACAAATTACAAATCACTCACCACAAGATACAACAAAGCCATCTTCATAGCAAAAAAAGAACATTTCTCCAAAACCATCTCAAAAGCCATAAACCACCCTCAAGCACTCTTCAAACTAGTCGTCCCAGACTGTGAACCCCACCTGTTTAGAGTCTCCAGCAAACAAAACACAAGAATTCTGCAATGAGTTATCTGATTTTTTCATTGACAAAATCGCAACCATTCGGGAAATAATTCAGCAGAACAAGTGAGTAAATAACCCCACTTGGCCAGAACAAGAAGAAAAAACCCACACAAAGTTTCTACAACCACCGAGATTTACTCTGGTCCCAATCACCATTGACACCACAAAAACCATTATCAGAAACCTCCGAGACAGCACATCGCCAAACTACATCATTCCCACAAAACTTCTGAAAGAATGTACCAACATCCTGGCACCTATCATAATATACCTCATAAACCAGTCATTTAAAGAAGGACTCGTCCCGACCTCCCTCAAGCAAGGCGCAATCAAACCCCTCCTAAAGAAGCCTAACCTCGATTCCAAAGATCCAAACGACCGCAGACCTATCACAAGTAGAGGTTGACCAATATGGGTTTTTCTCTGGCCGATGCCGATATTTAGAAATCGCGGTGGCCGATGGCAGATACATGATGCAGATTTCTTTGGGCCGATATGTTAAGACCGATTTTTTTTTTTCCCTTCATCTCATAAAATCTAACAGACACCTTTCACACTGGGGCATTATTCAGGTGCTTTTGGGCTAAAAACAGCACCTGTAAAGTGCCTGCAAAACGGCTCCCCTGCTGTCTGTGTGAAAGCCTAGAGTGATTTCACACTGAGGCGATGCGCTGGCAGGACGTTAAAAAAAGTCCTGCAAGCAGCATCTTTGGTGCGGTGTATGCCGCTCCT
Source organism: Lithobates pipiens (assembly GCF_037356315.1). NCBI lineage: Eukaryota > Metazoa > Chordata > Amphibia > Anura > Ranidae > Lithobates > Lithobates pipiens. The sequence continues at coordinate 539,683,376 of NW_027507903.1, forward strand.
CCACCACTCCTGCCCATTGAAATGAATGGGCACCGCTGCTGAAGCACCTGCAATGCGATTTGGCAGCAGCGCTTCACGGCCGCATTTAACCCCTTCCTCGGCCGCTAGCTGGGTTATAAGTGCCCCGCTAGCAGCAGAATGACAGTAAAGCGCCGCTAAAACTAGCAGCGTTTTACCGCCAACGCCCACCCGATCCAGTGTGAAAGCAGCCTTAAGTAATAAGTGATACAGAAAATTTCTTACATTTAAACATTTATTAAACAAAACAAACCTCCTATCAGTTCACTTGTATGTATAATTTAGATTAAAAAAAACAATATTAAATACACAAAAACAGGTAATCAAAACTTTTGGACGAAATAAAATGGGCTAACTTTACTGTTTTAGTTTTTTTTTTAATCATTAGTGTATTTTTTCCCAAAACATTGCGTTTGAAAGACCGCTGCGCAAATACCGTGTGACATAAAATATTGCAATAACCGCTATTTTATTCCCTAGGGTCTCTGCTAAAAAAAAAAATCATTTTTGGGGGTTCTACGTGATTTTCTAGTAGAAAATACAGGATTTTTACTTGTAAGCAACAAGTGTCAGAAAAGATTTAGTCTTTAAATGGTTAAACTGAGAACTCTACACACAAAGTTCAGTTCATTGATAATTATAAACATTGTATCTCTTTGGTCTTTGCTTGGCAGACTTCCCAGAGAGGAGACAAGTTGTTCCACAGAAGACTTCAGGCAACTTGCATTTACTTCTATTACAGAAGCCATTTGCAAGTCACGCTGAAGCTCTAATCGGCCTTTTTTATCAGCACAATCGGCCGATGCCGATAAATTAAAAAATCGCCAAATATCAGTTGACCTCTAGTCACAAGCCTCAACACCTTCTCCAAAATAATAGAGAAAGCAGTAGTACAACAGCTAGAACTCCATCTGGACACCCATAAACTCCTGGACCCACTACAATCGGGTTTACGCTCTGGCCACAGGACAGAAACTGCACCTCTCAAAATCTGGGATGACACCCTCGAAGCAGCAGATGAAGGAGAATCGTGTCTCCTGCTGCTGGACCTCAGTGCAGAGTTCGACACAGTAGACCACAAAACCCTGCTCACTCATCTCACAGAAGTAGCTGGAGTTGCAGACTCAGACTTAGTCTGGTTCGTATCCTTTCTAGAAAACCGATCTCAGAAAGTGAAACTAGGAACGTTCACTTCGGAAGTCCCTCAAAGATCGCCCCTGTCACCCGTGCTCTTTAACATCTATCTCCGCCCACTCCTCAAAATCATCAGCAACCAGGATCTACTTTATCACTCCTATGCGGATGACATCCAACTCTACCTACGCATCACCAACAAAAAAGACCAATACCAGGCACTGGAAAACTGTCTCTCATTGATCGACGATTGGATGACAGAGAGCTCCCTTAAACTCAACGGATCCAAAACAGAACTCCTCTTCCTTCACGCAAACTGAAACAAAAACCCTGGCACGATGTCCACACCACTCGCCATCCTCGAACAACCCATCACCCCCAGCACTAAAGCCAAAAGCCTCGGAGTCACATTTGACTTAAACATGACGATGGATGCACAAACAGGATCAGTAGGCAGCGGATCTCACTACCTTCTTCACCTATTGTGTAGACTCATCCCTTTCATCCCGGAAGGAGATACAGCAGCAGTAGTTAGAACAATCTTCAATTCCCGACTCGACCAGGCAAATTCCCTCTACCTAGGACTTCCAAAATACCAAATTTCACATCTACAAACCATCCAGAACACAGCAGCCAGACTGATAACTGGAAAAAAAACATGGGACTCAATCACCCCTTCCCTGAGGACCCTCCATTGGCTAGCCGTGAAGGATCGCGTTACATTCAAGACCCTCTGCCTCACTCACAAATGTGCACAAGGAAAAGCCCTGCAATACCTTTGACAAAATAAAGCACTACACGGCAGGTCGCATTCTCCGGTCAACTAACCAGAACCTCCTCCACATCCCCAAGACCCGTTACAAATTAAAAGGCGAATGAAGGTTCGCAGTACAAGGACCACAGCTATGGAATGCTCTACCCGTGGACATCCGCTCGCAGGAAAACTATCTGGCCTTCACGAAGAAGCTCAAGACCCATCACTTCTGAAAACCCAGACAGACACTGGCAGCATAAGCGCCCTGAGGCGATTTAGTTCGCATATGTAGCGCTATACAAGTTATTCATTCATTCTCCTGCACATACTACCGACCACCATACACTCCACACTTCTCTCCTGCACATACTACCCACCATCATACACTCTGCACTTCTCTCCTGCACATACTACCCACCATCATACACTCTGCACTTCTCTCCTGCACATACTACCCACCATCATACACTCTGCACTGTACATTGCCCATTTAACGTTACTACATTCTGCACTATGTAAGTCATCTCAGACTCTATAAAACCACACGCCATTTAAGCCACGCTCAATATGTAGCATGGTTTAAGCCACACCCACCTCCCTGAAAAGAGTTAGCCACCTCCCCGATATGTTTTTGCAGGTTGGGATCTCTGCCAACACACCTTGTTACATTACAATTCAAAACCATAGGTATAATATAGTGTTGCCCTCCCACCCCCTTGCAGCCACAACTGCCAATTCAAAAGATTGTGGAGTATATGTGGGAATATTGTCCCTTTCAGCTAAAACACCACTTGTGAGGTCAGGTACTGATGTTGGATGAGAAGATCTTGCTCACAAATGGTGTTCCAATTCATTCTATTGGTATTTAGTAGGGTGTTGTACAGACCACTTGAGTTGCATCATACCAAACCTCAAAGTGATTGTAAGGGTTCGTTTATTTTATTTTTTTATATAACAAACATGCCATACTTACCTCCACAGTGCAGCTCGTTTTGAATAGAGTGGCCCCGAACCTCGTCTTCTGGGGTCCCCCAGCGGCTCCTCCCCACATCAGATAACCCCCTAAGAGAAGCGCTCTCCCGGGTGAGTTACCCTGCGTGCTCCTAAGTCCAGCATTTCCATTTCCAGGATCAATAGGCACGAATGCTGGACTCGGCCCCAACCCCCAGCGCTCACGTCATTGGATTTGATTGACAGCAGTGGGAGCCAATGGCTGCGCAGCTATCAATCTATTCGATCAAGAGCCGAGAACCTCGTGGAGAAAGGGACAGCGCATCTCTGCCGACAGAAATACGGGGCTCAGGTAAGTAAAATGGATGGGCTGGGGGGCTGGTCACAGCCAGGTGTTTTTTCACCTTAATGTATGGGCCGCATTAAGGTGAAAAAACACAAGGGTTTACAACCCCTTTAATGTCTTTATGTAGTTGTCTCTGTGCACAGTTCAGTCATGCTAGAACAGAAAATGGTCTTCTCCAAACTAGAGGCACAAAGTTGTGCTTCCTAATAACCAGGGCTGTCTTTAATATTGATTGGACCCTGGGCAAAACTTTTCTTGCCCCCCCCCCCATGCAGTTTTGCTCTCTGCCTGCTCTGAGACATATAATAAATAGCAGCTAGATTCAAAATCAGTTTACTGAATCAGATCAGGCAGCTATTGCGATTGGTTGCCAGAGGTTACAGTGTATCATTACCGCTCACTGACTGGTTGCTAGAGGTTACAGCACATGATTTCTGCTTGTTGATTCGTTGCTAGAGATTACTGTGGACATGACCTCAGGGGGGCATGATATACATATGAATGCCACCGGCTGCCGCTATTTACATATGTATGCCGGTATTTTACATGTAAACACGGGGTCTGGAGGTGAGTCATCTGTACACAACAATAGAGCAGAGCTGGGCAGCACAGGACTAAAACCTCAAAGGATGAGGGAATTTAAACCAGGATAGTTGGAAAGCATGAGGCAGCTGATTTGGGCCCCACAACAATGACAGGGCCCAGGGCAGCTGCCCCTTTTGCCCTGCCTTAAACATGGCCCTGCTAATAACAAAAATATCCATACCCAACCTAAAAGATGCACCCAGAATCAGGCACACTCAATTTATTCTGCAGACTAAAGACTCCCATTCTCTGATCAAGAAGTTATTTCTCTGGTAATCTCAACTTTACATGTAAGTGCTGATCTAACATCTACCCAACCCCAACAGCTTCATCCAGTCTCTAAAACATTATCATCCCTGTCCATAGCCCATACATATCACACCTACCATTTGGGGAAGTCCCATCCAGATCACGCCCACTTTCTGAATGGTCCTGCCCCTAATTATGTGGGAACCACTCTTGGCTGCAATCCTCTACTGATACCCTATTTTGTATAACTGTGCATGTTCATTACCTCAAAGAAGGGTGATGCTGTGATCTTGAAATGCAGGCCAGGACACAGCATCAGCCAGACTGAGCACATATATACAGGACAGTTGGCATGCAAGCTTTTGTGTGTATTCTTACTGTCTGCTAACTGGATTTAATATATCTTTGAACTATGACGTATTAAGGGGAAGGACTGGCTATCGCACACACCTAAGCATTCTGAGATCATTAAAGCGAAACTTTACTCATAACAACTTGGTAAAAATAATAAACAACATAAATTTGGTCCGGTTTAGAGGTAGAACACCCTTAGAAATTGGCACCACATCCCAGAGATAAATAGTAAATAGGGATAGACGAAAAAGCGATTTTAACTGTGTTTTTTAACCTTGAAATTTATTAGTCTATCCTTATTTACTTGGTAAAAATAATGTTCTTTAGCAAGGAACATACATTCTGCATTAACAATTATGCTACCAAATTAGTGTGTGTTGTAAGTTGCCTCCAACGTTGCTTCTGTTTCTTCTTGCTGTAGGCTGCCATTTTGCTGAAGCCCAGAGCCCCTGAGCAGCAGTAAACCTTTAGGCTGTTAGCAGATTGGCCTCTACATTTTCGGCAGAGTGCCAAAAAATAGAGAGCAACTGAGCATGTGCAGAGCAAGGTGAGACAGTGTATTACTGGATTTTAAAAATTTTAGGCACTTATTTTTAATGTTTTACATAGCTATACCTGCAAAAGGGGCCAGCCTGAAGTGATTTAGCAGGACTTATTTCTATGACTAAAGTTCCACTTTATTAGCTACTACTTGCGATTTGTGTTCTTCACTCCAAGGGAAGGCAGTTGATCAATATGTGTAGTGATCGATCACTACTCATAGTGTGATGTGATGTTATGTTATACTTACCTACTTCGTGCAGTGGTTTTGCACAGAGCAGCCCAGATCCTCCTCTTCTCAGGTCCCTCTTCGGCTCTCCTGGCCCCTCCCTCTTGTTGAGTGCCCCCACAGCAAGCACCCGAGCCGAGCCACAACTCCCTGTGTCCATTCAGACACGGAGCCCTGGCCCTAGGATTGCCACCTTTTCTTCAAGCCAAACCCAAACACTTTAGCGGCCTTGTAGAGTAATAATGTGGTGCGCATAGTGTGTCGTAGTGAATAGTTAGTGTGGCCAAATTGCTCTTGCTGACATCATCGCCCTGCTCCCTCAGTGATGCCAAACCTGCCCCCAGACAGCTGCCCGCAGTGTGATTATTTTGGTTACATGGGGAGCCACAGCCGGTCTGAATAATTTGACCGGTTTCAGTCTGCCTGAAACCCGGACACATGATTCAAACCCCGAACTGTCCGGGTGAATCCCGAATAGGTGGCAACCCTACGTGGCCCACCCCCTCTCTCCTCTTTGGCCGACTGACTGATTGACAGCAGCGGGAGCCAATGGCACCATGCTGCTGTCTCAGCCAATGAGGAGGGAAGTGTCAGGCAGCCAAGACAATTCTACAACATCGCTGGATCTAGATGGGCTCAGGTAACTATTAGGGGGGGCTGCACACAGAAGGCTTTTTATCTTAAAGTGGTTGTAAACCCTTACAACAAACTTTGACCTAGATTAAGGCTTACCTGTAAGTCCAAGAAATATCTCCTAAACCTACACGATTTAGGAGATATTTACCGAAAGACAGGCACACAGCGCGGCACCGTCAACGGCGAATATGCCACGTGTGGCGGCTCCCGTGCGCATGCACGGAAGTGATGTCATGATGACTTCGCCGAATGACAGCGGCGGAGCAGCGAAGACCCACCGAGAAGATGGATGCGCCGGACTACAGGGGACAGCGGTGACATCGCTGGCTCCTGTGTCGGGTAAGTGACCCATAATGGACTACTATGCGATGCATAGTAGTCCATTATGCTTTACCTTTGCAGGGAATGAAAGAGGAAGTAAACTCATCAGGGTTTACTTCCTCTTTAATGCATCAAATGCATCAAGATAAGAAACCTTGTGCCTTTACAATCACCTTAAGCTACTAATTATTATTTTTATACAGGATTTATACAGCACCAACAGTTTGCGCAGTGCTTCACAATGCAGAGGGGGGACAGCACAATTACAAAACAGTTCAATACAGTAGGAATAGAGGGGTCCTGCTCATAAGAGCTCACAGTCTAAAGGGAAGGGGAGGTGGTAATTCCTTACATACTCCAAACCTAAGATATGCAACCCACATCCAAAATCCTCCATCATGCTGAAAACACACTCTAGTTGCCGTTTTCGTCAGTATGTACACTGTGTGACCTCTTGGTACACACAGATGAACTGGTCACATCTGACCCTAGAGCCCAGCACACTGAAGAGCTATTGTGCTGAGACAGCTCAGCTGCGCGATCCTAATTTATGGACGCATATGTTTCTTCCACTGTACTGGGATGAGCTGTGTTTGCACGTTGTGTGTGTGTGTGTTCACATGCAGTCTAGCATCAACTAATACGACTGAAGTGCAAATCCATTTTGTTGCAGTCGGCCTGTTTTTTTTGTTTTATGATTTTCTTTTAATTCCCTGCTCACATTTGTTATTGTAGACTCATAACCTTTTTTTATCCTGGGACCAGGGGGGTGTTTGTGACTCACTTTTGTGAGCAGCTCTTCTGTTTTAAATTATCTGATGTTTTTGTCTTTTTAATTGCTATACTGATGTTAATAAAAACATGCTGTCTTCATAAACCATTACCCACATAAAAAAATGTTTTTACCATCTCACTCCCATTCCATTAGACGTATTCAGTACAGAGTACATAAAATATAAATTCAGTTATGAATAGCACTTTAGGGTTGTTGAAGGGGCGACATTTTGGGGTTGATTTACTAAAACTGGAGAGTTCAAAATCTGCTGCAGCTGTGCATGGTAGCCAATCAGCTTCTAACTTCAGCTTGTTTAACCGCTTGCGGATTAGCCGCCGCAGTTTTACCGCAGCGGGTTGGCTCCGCTGTGTGAAATCACATTATTGTACGTGATCTCGCGAGGCCTGGACAGCAGGCGCACTGCTATCCAGGCCTTGCGAGATCACGTACAATAACGTGATTTCACGCAGCAGAGTAAAACTGCCGCAGTAAAATCCGCAGCATGCGGCGTGAGTCCGACTGGGGGTCCCGCGGACTCGACATCCACGGGTATACCCGCGATTGTCTCACGGAGAGGAGGAACGGGGAAATGCTGATGTAAACAAGCATTTTCCTGTTCTGCCTAGTGACAGGACACCGATCACAGCTCCCTGTAATCGGGAGCGGTGATCGGTGTTGTGTCACGCCCCGCCACAGTTATGCCGCGTACACACGATCAGACTATCTGCCCGTGTCTGGGCTCCGGCAGACTTTTCTCCCCAAAAGTCTGGCGGACTTAGAAAGTAGTTTTGACTCAAAAATTGTCTGCCGGACGGCGAGTCCAGCGGACAATCCGGCAGTGTGTGTGCTAGTCCACCGTACTTTTGAAATGAACGTACTTTCCCGCACACAGAGGAAAATCCGTTCATTTTGAATGCGGCTCCAGGTAACCGGGACTAGCGAAGGAAGTCAATGTCGCCGCGCGGCCCCCCCTTCCCCAAAGCACCCCCCCATGTTGAGGGCACGCGGCCTGGTATGGCTCAGGAGGGGGGGGGCTTGCTCGTCCCCACCCCCTTTCCTGACTGGCCGGGCTGCATCCTCGAATAAGGGTCTTATATGGACTTTGGGGGGGATCCCCACGCCGTTTTTTTCGGCGTAGGGCTTCCCCTTTAAGTCCATACCAGGTGACGGGGCCAGCGACGTGTCAATCTCGCCGCCCCTAGTCTCGGCTACCTGGAGACGCGTTCAAAATGAACGGACTTTCCTCCGTGTGTGGGCAAATCCGTTCATTTCACAAGTACGGTGGACTCCCGCCATAGTCCGGCGGACCTAGTCCGTCGGAAAAAGTCCGGTCGTGTGTGGGCAGGTCCGCTCGTTCGGAAAGTCCGGCGGACTTTCCGGCGTTTTGTCCACCGGATAGTCTGATCGTGTATACGCGGCATTAGAATCACCCCCTAGGACACACTTAACCCCTGCAGCGCCCCCTCCTGGTTAACCCCTTCACTGCCAGTCATATTTACACAGTAATCAGTGCATTTATCACACTGATCGCTGTATAAAAGTGAATAGTCCCAAAATAGCGCCAAAAGTGTCCGATTTGTCCGCCATAATGTCGCAGTCATGATAAAAATTGATGATTGCCGCCATTACCAGTAAAAAATTATTAATAAAAATGCCATAAAACTATCCCCTATTTTGTAGACGCGATAACTTTTGCGCAAACCAATCAATAAACGCTTATTGTGATTTTTTTTTACCAAAAATATGTAGAAGAATACGTATCAGCCTAAACTGAGGGAAAAAAAACGTTTTTTTGGGGATATTTATTATAGCAAAAAGTAAATAATCATGCGTTTTTTTTTCAACATTGTCGCTCTTTTTTGTTTATAGCGCAAAAAATAAAAACCGCAGGGGTGATAAAATACCACCAAAAGAAAGCTCTATTTGTGGGGGAAAAAGCATGTCAATTTTGTTTGGGAGCCACGTCGCACGACCGCGCAATTGTCATTTAAAACGACGCAGTGCCGAATCGCAAAAAGTGCTCTGGTCTTTGGCCAGCCAAATGCTCCAGGGCCGAAGTGGTTAAAGCAGAACTTCAGTAACTTTTTCATCTTTCCACCTATTAAATGTAAACCCTTTACAACCACTTTTTACTACAGGCAAGCCTATAATTAGGCTTACCTGTAGCTGCACTGGATATCTCCTCAATCTGCAGTTTAAGAGATATCCCTGTATTTGCATGTGCCAGCGTCATCGGCACTTGCGCACCTAAGCAAACTGAAGCAACGGCACTTGCGTGCCGTTGTTTCAGTTAGACTTTGCCGTTACCGGTGGCTCCCGCGTGAATGCGCAGGAGTGACATCATTGCAGCTCTGGCCAATCACAGCCCCAGAACCGCGATACCCGGAAGTATCCCCCCGACCGATGTCGGCTGCCTGAGCGGTGAACGAGGACCGCTACGGGGGCTTCGATGTCAGGTAATTAATTCATAATGAGCAAGTATGCATAGCTCATTATGGCTTTGTCTTGCAGGTTTATTTTTTTGGATTTTTTTTAGGGTTTACAATTACTTTAAGGGTCCTTTCACACGGGGCGGATCAGTGCTGATCCGCCCCGTAGATATCCGCTTGCTCAGCGGGGATCGCCGGAGCGATCTCCGCTGAGCAGGCAGAGGACAGGTCCGTCTCTGCACACTGTGCAGGGACGGACCTGTCACAGCGCCGCTCTCCCCTATGGGAGATCGGGTGACAACGGACCACAGTATTCGTCGTCACCCAATCCGATGACGGATGGAAAAATTGCTTTTTCCTCCGTCACACTTTTTTGGATTGGAGCGGGTCGATGTCAGCGGACTTGTCACCGCTGACATCCGACGCTCCATAGACCTCTATGGAGCATCCATTCAGGTCCTCCTGAAAAACTTACAGGCGGACCTGAACGGATCGTCCGTGTGAAAGGGGCCTTAATCTTTTGCCCTTGTTGTTTTAACTTTAGATAGTAAAACTTTTTTTTTTCTGTCAATAAATACCTTATACAGCCCACTTCCTGTTTCTTGTCTGGTAAAAAGCCTAGGCTTATGACATCATGCACAGCTCTCTCTCTCCTCTCTATCACTCTTGTCAGAGTTTGCCAGGAAGGGAGGATTGATGAGTCATAAGAGGGCCCAGGAGAACTGCAGAGCTGGAGGTGTGCCTCTGTGTGTCTGTGTAAATCCAGGAAGTGAACAGGCAGCAGCTTCAGCTGCCCACAGTTAAAATGGATGCAGCCAGAATCAGTGGAGGGAGATTTCTGCAGCATATTTGGCAAGTACAGAATCACAGTATATATAAAATAATATGCAAAGTGGTTGGAGGGAAGCTTCAGAATGGCAAAGATGTTTTTATTACAAATTATGTGAGCAAACTGCAGTTCCTCTTTAAGTAAGCTTTGACAAAAAAACAAAACAAAAAAAAACTGGAAGCTGGTTGGTTTCTATGCAGAGCTGCACCAGACTTTGCGCTCTCCAGTTTTAGTAAATCAACCCTAATGTAAGTAATATAAATGTATTGCCCCACCCCCAGTCAGTCTGTCTATTGATCGGTCACCAGCCCCGCACTTAACCCATCTAGGCCGCAGGCAGCGCTCCCTCTGGGCAGCGGCTCCTCCTCCTGGAGCTTTCCCTCCGTCTCCTCCCTCCTCAGCGGCCAATAGGATCCCTTCTCCTCTCTGCCAATCAGGTGACTGGTCTCAGGACCCACTTCCTGATCGGCCGGGAGGAAAATCAGGAAGACAATAGCAAATATAAATTCACACAACTGGATGGGCTGCACCCCAAGCCCACCCTTTTTTTGAAGCCTATTAGAAACGCAGGCTCTAATCACGTGTTTCTAAAAAGAAAAAAGAAAAAGAAAAAAAACCCCATTGGAATCCATGCGTCTGCATGTAGATTAGGGGGCCGGGTGCACAGATTAGGGGGGTGCCCTGCATTATGGGCCACCACTAAATAATAGCAATTCTGCAAACGAAAAGGGGCCCAACTCGGTACTAGCAAAGTGTACCTAATAAAGTGGCCGGTGGGTGTATACTATTTTTATTTATGTACACTCTTGTTATTTTTTTGGTCACAAGCAGTAGTTAAGATTTTTTTAAAAAAAAGCTTTTCTGCAATAATCACCTTCTCTTTGGAGTGTTGCTAACCTAACAGATTGAAATTTACTGACATGACACCCAAAATTTACTGGCCCGGCCAAGTTTTTACTGGCTTTTCCAAAGGTTACAAAATTAGAGTTTTAAGTAAAAATTTCACTATTGAGGCTACAAACAAGTACAATATGTAATTAGCAACGTGATTTAGGGTAGATAAGGCAAAAAACATATTTTGTAATTTTATTTTGGATATACCGTATATACTCGAGTATAAGCCGAGATTTTCAGCCTCTTTTTTGAGGCTGAAAGTGCCCCCCTCGGCTTATACTCGAGTCATCGCTGTCTGCCCGCTCGATCAGCGTGTCGAGCAGACAGACAGCGGCCATTCTATAATTCAAAAGCCGCGCCTCCGGCTCCGCCTTCGCCTGTGATAGGCGGAACACTGAATTTCCCAGCAGCCTGTGTTCCGCCTATCACGGACATCGTATCATCCTCGTACTACGGACGAGGATGATACGATGTCCGTGATAGGCGGAACACAGGCTGCTGGGAAATTCAGTGTTCCGCCTATCACAGGCGAAGGCGGAGGCGCGGCTTTTGAATTTTACAATGGCCGCCGAGGCGCCGACGAAGAGGGCACGGGACGGAGGCAAGGCAAGGCACGGCACGGGACGGGACGGGACGGAGGCAAGGCAAGGCACGACACGGGACGGAGGCAAGGCACGGCACGGGACGGAGGCAAGGAGGCAAGGCACGGGACGGAGGCTCGGGACAAAGGCTCGGGACACAGGTAGGCTGGACACACACACACACACACACACACACACACACACACACACACACACGGATGGAGACACACACACACACAGGGATGGATGGATACACACACACACAGGGATGGATGGATGGATGGAGACACACACACACAGGGATGGATGGATGGAGACACACACACACAGGGATGGATGGATGGATGGATGGAGACACACACACACAGGGATGGATGGATGGATGGACACACACACACACAGGGATGGATGGACGGACACACAGGGATGGACGGACACACAGGGATGGACGGACACACAGGGATGGACGGACACACACACAGGGATGGACAGGCATGTCTCACCCTCGGCTTATACACGAGTCAATAAGTTTGCCAGTTTTTTTGGGGGTAAATTGGGGGCCTCGGCTTATATTCGGGTCGGCCTATACTCGAGTATATACGGTATAGTAAGTAAGTAGCTCAGGGACAGGACTCCGGAAATTAGAATGGAGAAGCAAAGAATAAGATAGCCCGTTCCTCATGTGTGTGACCGGAAGACCATTGAAAAAATGTATATATTCTAAAAATACATACCTACAGAGGAAAGGTTAATATACGTCCTTCCTTTGACAGCTACCAACCAATACTTTGCAAGGTTGAAAGTTGTCAAACTTGTCTTTGACTGACAGCTTCAGTCTCCATTATTGATTGAGAAACGATCAGAGTGGTTCCTGATCATGTGACGACGAGGTCAGCTATAACATAATGATCACATGCAAACTAAAGGCTTCATACAGAAAAAAAAATGATTTTGGCTTGCAAAGGGGCGCTCCAACCTGGTAAATAGCAGTGTGCCTCTGTTTAAATTGGCTCTAAAGAAAAACGCTTTTTCACCTTAATGCATTCTCTGCAGGTAAAAAACTTTCTGTAAGCAAATCCCTAACAGCCACCCCCCCCCCCCCCCCTCTACTTATCTGAACGCAATGTTTATCCAGCGCTGCTCTCTTTCTCCTCACTGGTTCAGAGGCAGCAGTGGGCGCCATTGTCTCCTGCTGCTGTCAATCACAGTCAGAGGGGGGCGGGGCCAAGCCACACTGTGTGTGTCAATGGACATATAGAGCGTATCTCAGGATTGAGCCTGCATAGCAAGCCACTTAGCATGGGGGAGGAGCCAGGAGTGCCAGCGGTGGACCAGAGAAGAGGTGGATCGGGGTACACTGTGCAGAACCACAGCATGTTTTGAATTTTTTTTACCTTTACAATCATTTTATGGCCTCATGCACACTAGGTATGAAAAATGCTGCTTATACAGACATTTAGCATATTTTTCTTTCAGCCTGTTGAAGCAACACTGTTAGCCTATGTGTCCAGACCTATTTGTAGAGGAGCGGTTACAGGCTAAAATAAAAAACCATCACAAGTGCATTATTGAGAGGAGCTTATGGTCAGAAAAAATGCTTGATACACCTAAATGCCGTGTCTAGTGTTTTCTAGTGTTTTGGGGAAAAATGCTTATAAGTGCAAATGCTCGTAAACGCACCCAAACCCTTGTACAATATGCTCCATAGGTGCATTTTGTCTGTTGCTTTTTTCTGCCAGTAGGTCTGCCATTTTTCTGCTGCCTAGTGTGCGTGTACCCAAGGCCAATCCTGGGTGGGTGCACTGGGTGCACTGCACCCAGGCACCACAGAGGTGGGGGCGAAGTGCCAGAGTGCTCCCCTCCCTCCTCCTCTACTTGTCTGTGTCCAGAGGCGGCACTCTTGCCTAGCATATATAGCGGGTGCTGCGGTCTCCCCATCCTGCTTGCTCCCTCTGCCGGCACCTGACAGAAGCGGATCAGAGGAGGAGAGACTGTGCCCCCTCTGCTGTTCTCAACAGGAAGAAGGCTCTCTGTTTCCTACAAATCCCCCCTACCTCTTCCTGTCAGAGGAGGAGAGCAAAGCAGCAGGAGATCAGAGCGGCCATGTCTGTGTGGAGAGAGCAGCTGCGGACTCTTCTTTCCCCCCTCCCTCTCCTCCTTGCGCTACTGTACTAGTGAGCAGGGCTTGTCAGCATAGCCACCCACTATGTTTCTTCTCCCTCCTTCATATTGGCCAGGGAAGAAATACAATAAAAGGGAGCAGAGAACAGGATTGTGGCACATATAGTCCCGAGGACTGGCGGCCCCATTGTAACCCGGAAACTATAGCCCACACAGCATGCCCAGCTGAATGGGAGAGGGAGAGAGCGAGAGCCAGGAGCCTGCAAAAGCTTTCAGGGAAGTGCACCCAAGACTCCAGGGAGAAATCAGGGCTGAGGGGATGCCATCAGAGAGGGAGAACCCTGCTGCCCTGCCCCAGAGGAAAGTCACACAGCCTAGCGCCATCCCTGGTGAAGAAAGAAATTGCCGAAACTAGATCTGAGCGCTACCCAGCGGAGTGGCCAGGGCAATTCTGTGTGAGCTGACTCCTGATCAGAGGAACCATTGTTGCTGTATCGCTGGATCAGGTGAAAGGGCCGGACAGCCATTATCTACTGCCATCCATAGGAACATCTATAGGAACTGTAGTCTCTGACCATCTCCTGTACTATGGCTGCAGTCTCTGACCATCTCCTGTACTATGGCTGCAGTCTCTGACCATCTCCTGTACTATGCCTGCAGTCTCTGACCATCTCCTGTACTATGGCTGCAGTCTCTGACCATCTCCTGTACTATGTCTGCAGTCTCTGACCATTTCTTGTATCATGTCTGCAGTCTCTGACCATCTCCTGTACTGTGTCTGCAGTCTCTGACCATCCCCTGTAGTATGTCTGCAGTTTCTGACCATCTCCTGTACTATGTCTGGGGGCTCTTTCTAATGGCCCAGCTCTCTAGAGATCAAGCATGCCTCCCAGGATACTGCTCTAATCAACAGCGCTCTCACTCCCTGAGCAATGTTATTTGGAGCAGTGTTGAGGGGGCATGTCGAATGGCTGGAGAGCCAAGCCAACGCTTTGCATGGGAAGGGTGCGGTCTGACTCTCTTATGTGCTGGTAAAACCCTTGTTGCAGCACTTAAAAGGTGTTACTAAACCCACAACAGTAAGATCAGTCTGTATATGCAGTAAAGCATGCTTGGTATACGCATTGCGGAACCTAAGGGGTTAAACCTCTTCATTGTGTAAAAAGTTTACTCCTGTCTTCTCTGATTTTCCCCATCTTCAACTGCCCTCAATCCTGTCTTCTCATTGAACAGAGCCTTGAGGGCACTCTGCACATGCTCAATTTGGTGTGTACTGCTAAAGAAAAAATATTTTTTGGAGGGTGCATGTGATTAGCACAGGGCCAATCAGCACTGTCCAGGTAGAGGGTCATGGGTCATGCAGCCTCATAGGACAGTCAGAGGAGAATAAAAGTTCCTCCTACAAGCCCATGGCAGCTGGTGCTCAATTTTCTCAGGGGGTGGCCCACGGCCCCCCTCCTAGCCAAACAGGACTTAGGAATCACGGGCAATCGAGTCTCAGAACTCCAGGGCAATTGGGTCTCAGGACCTGCTTTCTGATTTGGCCAGGATGAGAAACAGGAAGACATTAGCGAATATTATTAATGTCACACAACTGGGTGGGCTCAGGGAACAGTCCTTTTTGAGGCCAATTAGAGCCTCAGGCTCTAATCATGTGCTTAAAAAAAATAATAATAATAATAAATAATCATTTTAATCCATGTGTCCGGCACCCTGCATGTACATTAGGGCTGGTGCATAGATTGGGGGGGGGGCAGTGCAACTGCCCCCCATATGAGTGGCTGCCACTGCTACAAGCTTTAACCAGACACACAAAGAAGTCACAAGACTGCTATATACTGCTGATGAGAAATGGTATTTAGCAGTTTATATTTACTTAAATAGTTATATTTCCATGTTTTGTGTACTGTGGGAGACCAGATATAGCGAATGCAGGGTTCTGGGTTTAGTAACACTTTAAAGCGGAGGTCCGCCCATCCCATGAAAAATTAAAAATCAGCAGCTACAAATACGGCAGCTGCTGACTTTTAATATATGGACACTTACCCATCCAGGGTGCTGCGATGTCGGCACCGCAGCTGATCTTCAAATCGGCTGTTGGCTCTAGGTACTGCCATTGCTGATAAGGGGAACCTTTTGGCTTCACACCCGGCTCCCTGCTGCGCATGCACAAAGCGTGCTGCGCATTCCAATTGGTCCGGCAGCGAAGAAAGAAGGAGGGGGCCAGACTTCTGACATATCTCACTGTGGCGAGGCGTGACGGAAGTGGGGACAGGATACCTGTCAAAAACAGGTCTCTGTCCCCCCTCCCCCTTGAGGTTCCAAATGTGGCACCTGAGGGGGGCGGGGGAGACAAAAAAGTGGAAGGTCCACTTTTGGGTGGAACTCCATTTAACAGTGTGAAAAAGTAAATAAGCCCCATATTTATTTTTGTATAAGCAGCTTGGTTCACTTATGTTTTAATACTGTAACTGTATGCTCCAACTATAGTATTAAACATTAATTCATTATAAATATAGAAATATATATATATATATATATATATATATATATATATATATATCTCAATACATACTGTTAAAAAAATATTTAGGTGGGCAAGTTAGTAATAGAGTTATAATCAAGTTAGCCGCCACATATTGACGCTACTAAATTTGGCCTTAGAATCTAGCTAGCAGTGAGCCCTGCGCATGAAAGGGTTAAATAGGTTGACTTTCTGCTACAAGCAACATATGCATTGCAATCACTTGCTACTTTGAGCAAGAAATTGGGCAGGAAATTCCATTTCTGGGGCAGTTCTGTACACAAACATAGCACAAAATTCCCCCCAGTGTGGGTGTGAATGCCATGGTTACAAGGAAGTGACAACAGAATATTCTAGCATTAAAAAATAAAAATAAAAATTAGCTGGCTGAAGACTGAAATGGAAATTGTTCATGCCAATAAATTCTAAAATAGCTGGCATAGGACATAAATATGTAATAACAATTGTTAAACAAAGTGGAGTCTTTCTTTAACCCACACAATTGACAATAGGCCATTTTATGGTGTTTGTACATTACCGTCCCATCCTCAAGTCACGCAGGAGCAAACAACAACAATGCTACAGAACTCGTTTGCAAATGAAAACCAGGTGAATGTATTGTGTTGTGGCAGAGGGAATCTGGCTGCTGAGTCAGCCCTGGCTGGGCGCAGAAGGTGTGAAATACCAACGCTAAGAGGAATTTTCTCCTAGAGCAGAATGGACTTTTCTAAAGGGAACAGATTATGGCTCAGATTTCTAGACATAATATTTGTGGGAGATATGAACAGAGTTTTTACTTACTCCTCGGGAGAAGATAACGTTCGTTCCACACCACAAAACTACTTAGAGGATGTCAGGACAATTATCCCAAACCCAACAAATTCCACATTTACTCTTCTGTAAAATGGAAAAAAATGTTAAAACATTTCCATTATCGGACATACAGTAAATATCGACATCATAGGATATGGTAAAGAGAACCTGTATAGCTGGCTCTTGTATTAGTACATACCTTAAAGTGTCTTATATGTGAACTGGAACAATTAACTTCTCTTATTTGCTATCTTTTGATCTGGTAAATAAACCACTTAGGTTTTGTTAAATTAGTTTAAAAATTGCTAAAAAAATAAGAAAAAAAGAAAAGAAAATACCTGTTGATCCTGCCAGAAATCTGTTCAGTTGAAAACTTTCTGTGCTGTACTGTTTACAGTTACATTGTTCCCAGCTATGTTTGTATTCTACAGAACACCTCCCCTCTCTATACAGAGATAGCTCTAGTTCTGTCCTAGGGTAACAATATTGTTTCTCCATAGATACTGTACGGTGTTGAGTGATTGTTGTCCCCTTAGGACAGGAAGTGCGGTATTGGCAGGGTTCCCAGGAAAAAAGATGACCCCTTTCACACTGGGGCCACCCGTGCATTAGCGGCTAGTTTTAGCAGCGCTTTAACGCTGTTTAAAGTGGGGGTCCGCCGAATGTATTTTTTTTTAAGTCAGCAGCTACAAATACTGTAGCTGCTGACTTTAAAAATATGGACACTTACCTGTCCGGGGCGCCAGCTCGGCTCTTGGGTGCTGCCGACGCGATCTTCAGTAAGGGAATCCCCTTAAAGTGGCCTTGCAACTTCACTTTCTGGTTCCTGCGCATGTGCGAGTTGCGGTGCACAATCCGGATGGTCCCTTCTGTCTCTGGGAACCCTGTGAGGGGGGGAGTCTATGCCTGGAAGTGGGTGCAAATACCTGTATTATAAAGGTATCTGCACCCCCCCTGAAAGGTGCCAAATGTGACACAGGAGGGGGGGAGGGTTCCGAAAGGCGGAGGTTCCATTTTTGTATGAACCACCGCTTTAAGTGGCATTTTTTGGCCACTGGCGGGGTGCTTTTAACCCCCACTAGTGACCAAAGAATGGGTTAAAAGCGCCTGTGTTGCGGCGCTTCCGAAGCCATTCATTTCAATGGGCAGGGCGTTTTGGGAGCGGTGTATACAGAGCTCCCGAACCGCCCCAAAGATGCTGCTTGCAGGACTATTTCTAATATCCCGCAAGCAAACCGCCCCAGTTTGAAAAGTCACACTAAAATTAATCCGACACAGTATTCAGATGGTTTACAGGCGCTATTTCTAGCGCAAATACACTTGAAAACCGCCTCGGTGTGAAAGGAGCCTAAAGGTTAAAAAAACAAATGCAGCACATAAAATATATTCGTTTAGTTCTTGGGCCATGGTTTCTATACACTGAAAACCTGAAACATCGGTTTGCAGTTCGCCCCTCAACACACTTTATTGGGGGCTTTCAGGAAATCGGTTACTGCCGCTGATCAGCAGCGGGAGCCAATGGAGCCAAGCTGCCATCTCAGCCAATGAGGAGGACAGCCAAAGCATTAGAATGCATTAAAATAAAAACTTCTGCCTTTACAACCACTTTAAGCCTTAAAGCACACTGGACATTTTTAATGCTGATGCTAGTGGCAGCTGGCTTTTTTTTTCTGCCTTTAACCACTTCAGTACTGGGCACTTTCACCCCCTTCCGCCCAGGTCAATTTTCAAGTTTCAGCATTGTCACACTGAATGACAATATCAATGACAATAGCTGATGGTCACTGATAGGTGGCACTGATGGGTAACACTGATGGGCAGGCACTGATAGGCAACACTGATTGGTGTCACTGATGGGCACAGACTGGCATTACTTGCTGGGCACTGTTTGTGCTGCACTGTAATCAGGGCACTGATGATCAGTGCCCCGATTACCTGTACAGTCTCCCCTGCGAGGAGATGCCGCTGTTCGGCTTTCGCAATTGCCGCACTCCCCCGCTGGCACACAAGAGCAGTGACACTGGGGCGACATCATATGACGCCGCCCCAGAACAGGAGGGGATTCCGCCTCCCGTCATTTCCCTATACAGCCGGCGGGAGGAGGTTAAACACCCCTGTATGTTAGCCTATGTGTCCATGCACACATAGGGGTTTAAAGGGGTTTAGAGGCAGAGAAATTCCACTGCCAGAGCTTCCAGGAGCAGCAGCGTTTTTGCAGAAAAAAACCCTTGACTTGTGTACACGCATCTAAACACGCATTAACACTAGGCGCATTTAGCACTTCGATGTAAATTAATTTCAAGGCCAGAATAAAGGATTATTTTGCCCAATTAAAGTGGTTGTAAACCCTAGAAAAAAAAAACTAAAAAACCTGCAAG
This sequence comes from Lithobates pipiens, assembly GCF_037356315.1. NCBI lineage: Eukaryota > Metazoa > Chordata > Amphibia > Anura > Ranidae > Lithobates > Lithobates pipiens. Next base: position 539,702,837 of record NW_027507903.1, read on the forward strand.
AGAAAGGCATAATGAGCTAGTATGCATAGCATACTAGCTCATTATGAATTACTTACCTGAGATTGAAGCCCCCGCAGCCACCCTCATACATCGCTCCTGGAGTTACTTCTCGGTATCGTGGGTTTCGGCGCTGTGATTGGCTGAAGCTGCAACGACGTCACTCCCGCGCATGCGCGGGGGAGCCGTCGGTAACGGCACAGTCTAACTGAGGCAACAGCACATACGTGCCATTGCTTCAGTGCGCATGGGCCGATGACATCAGCACATGCAAATACAGGAGATATCGGTTTAGGAGATATCCAGTGTAGCTACAGGTGAGTCTAATTATAGGCTTACCTGTAGCAAAATTGGTTGTAAAGGGTTTACAACCACTTTAATTGAATTAACGCCCAAGCATTTGATGCGCCTAAATGCGTTACATGAGTTTACAAGCGTCAAGCATTTTTTCTGTCAAAATTCAGCTGCTTGGAAGAAAGGTGTCTATGATAGATGATCAAACTTCCAGTGTGCATGATGAAGAAAAATGCTATCTAAAACTAACACTGCACATCACCCTGAACACACCATCCCCACCGTGAAACATGGTGGTGGCAGCATCATGTTGTAGGGATGCTTTTCTTCAGCAGGCATGGGGAAGCTGGTCAGAGTTGATGGGAAGATAGATGGAGCCAAGTACAGGGCAATCTTATAAGAAAACCTGTTATGCCACGTACACACGACTGGACTTTCCGGCAGGCTAGGTCTGACGGTCTTCCCAACGGACTTTTGGTGGAGTTCCGACGGACTTCTGAACAAATGGACTTGCCCACACACGATTGGACTAAGTCCGTTCGAAAGTTCATTTGTTTTGAACGTAATGACGTAAAATAGGATAAAAAAGGAAGTACAATAGCCAGTAGCCAATAGCTTCCCTTGCGTCGTATTTGGTCTGTCGAAATAGCATACAGACAAATGGTTTTCCCGATAGGAATTGAGTCCTTCAGACAGATTTGAAACTTGTTCTATTTCTAGGTCCGTCAGATTTTTTAAATGAAAAACGATCGGATTAGCCCACACACCATTGTCTTGTGGACTGAGTCTGCCGGAAAGTCCAGTCATGCGTATGCAGCATTAGAGTCTGCAAAAGACTTGAGACTGGGGTTGAGGTTCACCTTCCAGCAGGTCAATGACCCTAAACATACAGCCAAAGCTACAATGGAATGGTTTAGATCAAAGCATATTCATGTGTTAGAATGGCCCGTCAAAGTCCAGACCTAAAGCCAATTGAGAATCTGTGGAAAAACTTGAAAATTGCTGTTCACATCCAATCTGACAGAGCTTGAGCTATTTTGCAAAGAAAAATGGGCAAAAATGTAACTCTCGAGATGTGCAAAGCTGGTAGAGACATCCCCAAAAAGACTTTCAGCTGTAATTGCAGTGAAAGGTAGTTCTACAAAGTATTGACCCAAAGGGGGGTGGGGGTCGGGGGTGAATAAAAATGCACAGCACACTTTTCACATATTTATTTGTAAAAAAAAAAAAATTTTATCATTTTTTTTCCACTTCACAATTATGTGCCACTTTGTGTTGGTCTATCACATAAAATCCCAATAAAATACATTTATGTTTTTGGTTGTAACATGACAAAATGTGGAAAATTTCAAGGAGTATGATTACTTTTTCAAGGCACTGTAAGCTATATCAAGACACCAAGTAGTTGCAGGCTCAGTTAACATATCTGCAAATTGGATGCGTATTGAACTGCATCTGATTTGCATGACATGTTAACTGAACCAGCTTTCTATGTCTGAGCCAAGCTCAGTCAATTACGTAAAAAGAGTCCCATATGTTTTTCAGTCCAGTTCAGGTGCAAATTCAAATGTCATACACTGTAAAAATGTGCACCTGAATCGCACCTGAACCAGTGAATGAGACTCCTTTAAAAAAAAATAATTTTTAAATGCAAGGAAACCATCAGAGCCATCTTTAGGCTGGAGTCACATCTATGAATTTTTAGTGCTTTTTGCATTTTGCAGATTTGCACTACTGTAATTGCAATGAAAGGTGGTTCTACGATGTATTGACTCAGGGGGGCCTGAATACAAATGCACAACACACTTTTCACATATTTATTTGTAAAATCTTTTGAAAACCCTTTATCATTTTCATTCCACTTCACAATTATGTGCCACTTTGTGTTGGTCTATCACATAAAATCCCAAGAAAATACATTTACGTTTTTGGTTGTAACATGACAAAATGTGGAAAATTTCAAGGGGTATGAATACTTTTTCAAGGCACTGTATATAATACAAAGATGTTATAATAGAATACAATAGATAACATCTATTCCTTCACTTTAAAAGAATCGCTATAGATCAGCGGGCAGACCTCCATCCTGATGTTGTTTACGGGGGGGGGGAGGGGGGGGGCTGTATGAGGTAAGGGCATCTAAAATGTTATAACACAGAGGGGCCCCAATCAAATCTCAGTTCTGTAACCATACGCATTAAGTCAAACCAGACCACAAATAACAGCTTACCTAAAGCACTATAATACATCACACTTACTTAAGTCATAGACTGGAAGCACAGTCAAATGCCTGCTGCACAGTTAACAGCTGCAGGCACATAACCTGCTCCTAAATTAATTGCTATGTAAATAGGTAACATATGCATTATATATGTGTCTGCTTATGCACAGTACACCTAACAGCATTATTTACAAGCCTAAGGGCAAGGGAGGCTCTCACATCTGGAAACTGACTGAACACAACTTCGCTGGAGATTATCTGCTTATTCGGTAAAAAAAAAAAAAGCACAAGAAGCGAACTGCTAAATGCAACCATAGCAACCAATCAGATTTCCTTTTAAGGATCTCAGACTAGTATATGGCCGGCCATACACGGTGCAAATTTCTTTTCTGCGACCAAAGAAATTTGCACGATTCCCCCATCAACACAGATAGTACTCACAAAACATTGTCTGTTATATACACAATTGCATTCAGGGCATGGACATCAAGTGTGAGATGACATGTCATAACAATATAAATGTCAAGGTATGTGGGCCCAAATAGATACACTAATATATGGGGCAAACCTCCAGATCCAGAAATCAATTGTCACTTTTACTTTACTGCGTTTGCAATTGTTTTCCGGATTGACAGTGTTCCCCTGTTTCATCACATATGGCGACCCATCATATTTGGCTGCCCGCTGGACTGGCCATGCGCGACGCCGCCATATGCATTCTACCCCTCAGTCCAGGTTCAAGCCCCACCATCCAAGTGGACATAGAGTTAGATTATATTTATGCCAAGTGAAGCGAAACTGTGCCCGAAGCGTGGCAAGCGAGGCGAGCCCGCAAGGGGCACTGTGCTGGAACGCATATGGCAGCATCGCGCATGAGCACTCCAGCGGGTAGCCGAATGTGACGTGGCACCCCTGCTGCCCTTGTGTGAGGTTTGCTTCATATATTAGTGTATCTAATTGGGGCCCACATACTTTAGACATTTATATTGTTATGATATGTTATCTCACTGCACTTTTTGCGTTGCATTTACTTGGTGGTCTGTTATGATTGCCTATTTTACAGATCGTTTCTTGTTTCATGCCCGGGAGCTGCGATACACTCTGGGTACCCTCCCCTTCCCTCCCTTTGTGGGCAGGGTGGCTTGGGGGGTTGGAAGGGTTCCCACAGCGCATTGGTGCCACGCACTGTGTGTCTGCTGTGACGTCACTTCTAGGTGCCGCGACTCGATTTCTTTCACCATAGCCGGGATATGTGGGCAATGGTTTCGGCGGTGATTACTGCCCAGATCGATAGCCCCTCCCCACACACGCCATGACAACATGACGCTGGTGGTGGTCCGTGTGCAGGTGGGGCATATATATAGCACTTCTCCAGACACAGTTCTTCCTACCACATATTTGGACAGGTTGCCCTTCACGGGAACTCCCTGTTCTTATGTACACACTCCAGGTAATTACCAAGCTATCCTTTTACAATGCCTGTTTCAATGAGTCACTTTTTCTTTACTGCGTTTTGATGCCTTGGTAATTGGTCACGGTGTTCTCTGCACACTCTTCTTTCATTCCTGTCTCCCTGGTTTGAGGCTCACTACTATAGCTTCACCTGCACATGGTTTTATTGTCACCACGGTCTTATCTGACTATCTTCAATGCACCCCATTTAAATACTATATCATTCATGGATATTATTTTTATTGAACATAGATCTGTAGAACATTACCACCTTTCTCACTTGCATACACCATGAAGACTGGTGATCTGTGGTCTGGGGACCCTGTGTGTGCGCCCTACTGGTGCGTGGCCTTAGACTACCTCAGCTCCCAGGAGAGACAAATCTTTCTGGCCCTGGCTTCATACTCACCTTACACCAATGTACTTTATCTCAGGTAAGTACCCGGGATTGGAAACCTTGCCTGTTCCTGTTACTCCTAGTGCTATATTAGACTAATTATATTCTGTCTTTGTAGATCATTTTGAGCATCTGCCCCTGAGGAAGTGTGTCATACACGAAATGCGTCGGGAATTTAGGATGCAGTGATATACCTGCCAATAGGAATCTGTCTAGACTCACTATCTACAACCAATGATGTTAATATGTATACATATCTTTTATAACATTGCAATGTGCTGCTCATATGACAAGTCTGTATATATATGTATGAATTTACAACAAATATTTACGTATCAATTCATTTTATATCCTATGATGCCGATCCCATGAAGCCAATATGTATGCAGTCATGATATTTTTTTGATGTCCATGCCCAGAATGCATGTGTGTATATAAATGAATTTAACCTTCACTAGTGAATGGCCTCATCTAAAGCCCCAATCTCTATTTTATTATGTATCTGAACCAGGGAAGGAGGCACATTTCTATGTACATAATTTCAAGTCCCCAAATCCCCCCCCCCATATTTTCATTTGTTATTCTGAAGAAATCCCTGTGTGTTTGTCTGTGTCCATGTGTACAGTGGGTCTAATGGGAGTGTTAATTTTATAATTATCAACAAGCTGCAGCACCTGCAGAGCTCTAATGAGGAAAGCTGCTGGGCCTGCATTCCTTTAGAATGTTTCTATTGGGAGAATCTCACCAAAAATTACATTTTTGTTGCAGGGAATGCCTCATATCTGACTTGTATCTTAGTGCAGACTTCTGGGAAAATCAGTGAGCCAATCACAGAAGCAGGAAATTATATATCCGGGGGGGGGGGGGGGAGCATTGTGTGTACAGAACACCTCCAGTTGGCCATATTGAATTAAATTTACAGAAAATGACAGAGCTACAGATTGAAAGGGAAAGGTCATTTTTAATAACATTCAATTACAATATGACTTGTGTTGTAATTGTATATGTTATATTATTATTATTTTTTTTAATCTATTTTTTCCCCCCACGAAAGTGGAGTTACCCTTTAATGGTTCAAATCTCCGGAATTGCCCGAGAGGCGAACCATGCATGGCCGGCCTCAGATGGATTGTGATGGGTGTTATGGCACGGCACTTTACTTTTTGCACTGTTTTCAATAAGCCTGCATGAGTGGTCATGGCACACCAATTCCTACAATCAGACCACAGATGTGCTAAAGTAGGGTTTTCTCTAACATTAAAGTGTATATAAAGCAAAAACTTGTTTTTTTATTATGGATAGAGCAAGGAGGAGGTAAATTCCATCAATCATCTGTGTCCCATTTAAGAAATTTCCCTTCACTTCCTGTAGACACTTCCATAAATGTGTCTCCAAATTGAGGGCACTTCATAGACCGTTATCACCAGAATAAGTGTCCCCACAGGAGGATTTTCTCTCTGTTTCCGTTCTGGTGACAGCTTAACCACTTGCCTACTGGGAACTTAAACTCCCCTCGTGACCAGACCAATTTTCAGTTTTCAGTGCTTTCACACTTTGAATGACAATTACTCAGTCATGTAAAACTTTACCTAAATGAATTTTTTGTCCCTTTTTTCATACAAATAGATCTTTCTTTTGGTGGTATTTGATCACCTCTGGGTTTTTTTTATTTTGTGCGCTATAAATTAAAAAAGACCAAAAAATTTGAGAAAAAACACATTTTTCTTAGTTTCTGTGATAAAATTTAGCAAATTATTATTTTTTCTTCATAAATTTCAGCCATAATTTATACTGCTACATATCTTTGGTAAAAATAACCCAAATTAGTGGATATTATTTGGTCTTTGTGAAAGTTAGAGAGTCTACAAACTGTGGTGCAAATCATAAAAAATTGATCACACCTGAAGTACTGGTGGCCTATCTCATTTCTTGTGACTGAACAAGCCAGGAAAGTACAAATACCCCCAAAGGACCTCTTTTTGGAAAGTAGACATTCCAAGGTATTTAGTAAGAGGCATAGTGAGGTTTTTGGTGTTGTATTTTTTTCCCACAATTCTTTGCAAAATTAAGATTTTTTTTCACAAAATTGTCATTGTAATAGGTTATTTCTCTCACATGGCATGTGTATACCACAAATAACACCCTGAAATACATTCTGCTACTCCTCCTGAGTATTACAATACCACATGTGTGGGACTTTTTCACAGCCTGGCCACATAGAGAGGCCCAACATGCAGGGAGCGCCATTAGGTGTTCTAGGAGCATAAATTACACATCTAACTTGTTGATTACCTATTACACTTTTGAAGGCCCTGGAGCACCAGGACAATGACACGTGACACTGATGACAGATGGCACTGATACGTGGCACTGATAACACGTGACACTGATGTGGCACTGATGACAGATGGCACTAATACGTGGCACTGATGACACGTGACACTGATGACAGATGGCGCTAATATGTGGCACTGATGACAGATGGTGCTAATATGTGGCACTGATGACAGATGGCGCTAATATGTGGCACTGATGACAGATGGCACTAACACGTGGCACTGGTGACACGTGAGACTAATGACAGGTGGCATTAATACGTGGCACTGATGACAGATGGCACTAATACATGGCACTGATGACACATGACACTGATGACAGATGGCACTGATACGTGGCACTGATGACACTGATAACAGATGGCACGTGACACTGACAGGTGGCACTGATGACAGATTGCACTGATGACAAGTGACACTGATGACAGATGGCACTAATATGTGGAACTGATGACACGTGACACTGATGTGACACTGATGACAGATGGCACTAATACGTGGTACTGATGACAGATGGCACTAATAGGTGGCACTGATGACATGTGACACTAATGGCAGGTGGCACTGACAGTTACTGTGAGCACTGTTTTTTTTTTTTACAGTGACGCTGCAGCCGTTTGCTCTCTCTCCTCACACGCTGTCTCTGTGTGAGTAGGGAGAGCCGACAATGAGAGATGATCTCATATGTTTACATATGAGATCATCTCTCATTGGACACTCAGATCAAGTGCTAAATGGCCGCTGTGACTGGCCATTTAGCCAAGGGACACGGCCAACACAGAATTTCTCCGATGCGCGCCCGCGGGTGCAGGCATTGCGGAAGTAAACAGGAGGACATCCAGGGACGCCCTCCCAGCAATTGGAGTCCGCACTTTAGCCGTCTTTCGGCTATAGCGTGCACGCCTAGTGATTAAAGGGAACACAGAGGCACACCTCCAGCTCTGCAGCCCTTCAGCTCTCATTGGCCTTCTTATGAAAAAAGACCAAAAAGTTTGAAAAAATAATGCATTTTCTTAATTTCTGTGATAAAATTTTGCAAATTATAAATTTTTCTTCATTGATCCACCCTCCCTTCCTGGTAAACTCTCATGAGAGTGAGAGAGAGCTGTGCATGATGTCATTAGCCTAGGCTTTTTACCAGACAAGATACAGGAAGTGGGCTGTATAAGGTATTTACTGGAAGAAAAAAAAAAGTTTTACTATCCAAAGTTAAAACAACAAGGGCAGAAGATTTAATAGATGGAAAGATGAAAAAATGACTGAAGGTCCACTTTAAAATTTTGGCTTTTCTGTCACTTTTAGCCTTGGTGACAACAGTCACCAGGACAAATAAAGAGGGGGTCTCCACAGTGAGCACACAGACAGCAATAAAAACCTGACAGGAGTTCCAATCAGTTACCACTCCATCCAAAAAAAAAAAAACCTGAAAAAACAAACAAACACTGTCTTTAAATAAATGTATTTATAAAGTAGCAACAGCCAGGAAACATTCTCTTCAACTGCCAGCAGCAGCAAAGGTGCAACAAAAGTGTCAGCTGTAATTTTGTAGCAGCGTTAGTACTTTAGTCCTGGGATTTATCCAGACCTGCTATAAAGATACCCATTGATGTTAGTTGTTTGTTGCCCAAGTCTTGCCATTTCAACAGGTATGAATGGTCAACAGCACACTGCTCTGGCTGGACTGGCATAGAAACAAAATTGATAAATGTGCAGCACCCTCTAGTGGACAAAAATAAATAAAGCCAATGTAAAAAGGGTTTCAAAGCCTAGGTAAAAATTGATGGACTTTTCACTTAAAATTGTATGTCAGGGCAAAAAAATAAATAAAACATATTATAGTACATGCTGCAATATATTCACATTTTCCATATACTTTTATCCCTTTAACATGTTGGGAGTACAGAAAAAAAAAAAAAAACTTGACGTGCCAGAAAAAGTATACTCCTATTATCATCTTTGACTTGGCAACATAGCTATTCAAGGATAGGCCTAGTAGTCTATTATATTTATATAGTAGACTATATAGAGAGAATTACAAAGATTTCAGAGCAAAATGTATTTATCACAGGGCACATCCACCAAATGTATAGATAGGTGCTAATATTTTTGCAGCTCCTCAAGCATGGATAAGTGGGGACAGTAATACTTAGCCACTCTGGCTGGGATCAGGTACCATCATGTGAGTATTTTATATGAGGTTTCCAAAGCAGCAATGTTCTGTGAACAAGATTTGGTTGCTAATCAAATATCGGACCAGTCCTCAGGTTCCATTGTGACGCCGAGGTCAGCCATCCATTTATCCACATATGAAGAGGGGAAAGGTGGAGTTTAGAGGTCATGTGTTGGCAAAGCCTGGAAATAAGGCCTGCAGAGTCATCATCTTTGGTGCACATATGATCAAAATGAGAGAGCTGATCTAAAGAAGAATGTAAGTGTGTGGTGGAGGTATAGAAGTGTTTGATCTCAAGATACCTGATGATTTCTGAACTGGAAAATGTATGTCTGATGCAGAGCATTTATTTCATTTCTAAATAATTGTGCAACACTTTGTACTAGGGGTGCACCGAATTGGTTTTTTGGTGCCCGAAACCGAAAAAATACACTAGGCTGAAAACCGATACCGAAACGTATTTTTAAAAATAATTTTTATACAGGAGATGGTCAGAGACTGAGGACATGGTGCAGGAGATGGTCAGAGACTGGGGACATGATACAGGAGATGGTCAGAGACTGGGGACATGATACAGGAGAGGGTCAGAGACTGCGGAAATGGTAAAGGAGGTGGTCAGAGACTGGGGACATGATACAGGAGAGGGTCAGAGACTGCAGAAATGGTAAAGGAGGTGGTCAGAGACTGGGGACATGGTACAGGAGATGGTTAGAGACTGGGGCCATGGTACAGGAGATGGTTAGAGACTGGGGCCATGTTACAGGAGATGGTCAGAGACTGGGGAAATGGTACAGGAGGTGGTCAGAGACTGGGGACATGGTGCAGGAGATGGTCAGAGACTGGAGACATGGTACAGAAGATGGTCAGAGACTGGGGACATGATACAGGAGATGGTCAGAGACTGGGGACATGGTACATGAGATGGTCACAGACTGCAGACATGATACAAAAGCTCAACACAACCTCACCAGTGCCTGTCAGATGCATTCTGCTTGTGTCCCCAGTGCAGCCAGCCAGTGTCCCCAGTGCAGCCAGCCAGTGTCCCCAGTGCAGCCAGCCAGTGTCCCCAGTGCCTCCAGCCAGTGTTCTCATTGCAGCCAGTGTCCCCATTGCAGCCAGCCAGTGTGTCCCCATTGCAGCCAGTCTGTGAAGGGAAGAGAGAGGAGAGCCGCTGCCACCGCCGCCGGCGCCGCCTGGTTGATTAGAGCGCTGGAAACATCACAGCTTTCATTTCAATAGCTGTGTGTTCCCCGCAGGGCGCCGTCACGTACAGCCCCTCCTCCTTGTCCAGGGAAGTTAGATAGACAGATCACCCATTCCAGGATTCCCGGCGCTCTAATCAACCAGGCGGCGGAGGTGGCTCTCCTGAGCTATAGGACACCCCTATGATGGGCGGCACCAGGGGCGGAGGGGCAAAGCTCCGCCCCATTTTCGGCTCCATTATCGTCCATTTTTCTCTTTTTCGGCAAATTGCCAAAAAGGCCATTTTCAGACAATATGTATCGCGGCCGAAATTTCAGTGCATAAACGGGACAAATTATAGAATAAAACTGATACTCATCCACAGAAACACTGTTTTATTAAAACAAACACTTATCAAATTAGAAAAAAGTGTGTTAGGCCCCTTTCACACAGGCTTTCCAATCAGGTCCGCCTGTCAGTTTTTCAGCTGTACCTTATCGGACCTTGCAGTCTCCTCTATGAAGCGGTGGATGTCAGCGGTGACATGTCTGATATCCGATCCGATCCTGTCCATGAAATCCAGATGGATGGAGATCCTATTTTCCATTAGGGTTGCCACCTCATCCCTTTAAACCCAAACACATATTAATTACACAGGTTCTGTGGCTGATTAAGGTGGTAATTATCTGCATTAAACTAGCCTCAGAATCTGTCTAATTCATATGTGTTCGGGTTTAAAGGGATGAGTTGGCAACTCTATTTTCCATCCATTCTGGAGGATCAGACGGTCCATTTTCATCCGATCTTCCCATAGCCTGCTCAGCGGAGGTCAACGGATCGATCCCCCGCTGAGCAAAGCAGAGTCCATCGAGTGGTCTACCCATGTGAAAGAGCCCTTAGTTGTTTTTATGTATTTTTGTCTAAGGATTGCATAGAATATATATTTTTCTAAAGAAAGCCACAGAAAGAAAGACTTGTTTGTCCTGAGAAAAAAATAAATATATATTTTGTATGATGTATTTATTTTGTTATCAGGGCTGGTGCAAGGATTTTTGACACCCTAGGCAAAACCTAATCCCCCCCCCCCCCTGACTCTACCCCCTTTGCCTTGCCCATGTAGCAGTGAACGCATTAATAACCCCCAGCATTGATGTCAGTGGACGCATTAGAGACCCCCAGCATTGATGTCAGCAGACACAATAAAACCCCCAGCATTGATGTCAGTGGACGCATTATAGTGGTTGTAAAGCCTTACAAACCACTTTGACCTACAGGTAACCTTACCTGTAGGTCCAAGAAATATCTCCTAAACCTACACGGATATAGGAGATATTTACTAAAAGACAGCGACAGCTGTCTACGGCGCATGCACCGTAGACAGAGGCGCGCTGGCGCACTATTGCCGTTAGCGGCATCACGCTGCTAACGGCGATATGCCATTAGTGGCGGCTCCCTGCGGGAGTGACGTTATCACTGCTCCGACGCTGCCAGTGGCCAGAGCAGCGATACCAGGAAGAAGATGGACGCTCTGGACTACAGGGGACAGCGGTGACATCGCTGGCTCCTGTGTCAGGTAAGTGACACATAATGGGCTACTATGCGATGCATAGTAGCCCGTTATGCTTTATCTTTGCAGGGAGACAAAGAGGAAGTAAGCCCATCAGGGTTTATTTCCTCTTTAAAGACCCCCAGCATTGATGTCAGTGGACACAATAAAACCCCCAGCACTGATCTCAGTGGACGCATTAAAGACCCCCAGCATTGATTTCAGTGGATGCATTACAGACCTTCAGCATTGATTTCAGTATAATTAACCCCCCCCCCCCCACATTGGTGGTCAGTGGCATTGAAATTTAACCCCTTCCATGACCACCAATGTTGGGGGAGGGGGTTAATAATACTGACAGTACCACAAATGCAGAAGGGGGAGGTGGGGTTAGAATGTCACGTCAATGAGGACAATGCAAGGTGGGGGATGGGGGGGGGTAACTTTCACTGCCACTGACTCCCCCCGCCCCCCACCTGCATTGATGGACACAGCAATGTTAACCCCTTTCGGCCTCTTTCAGACAAACGATCCATTCAGGTGCGCCTGTCACTTTTTAGGTGGACCTGAATGGGTGCTCCATAAACCTCTATGGAGCGTCGGATGTCAGCTGTGACATGTCCACTGACATCCGACCTGCTCCAATCCAAAAAAGTGTGACAGAGGAAAAACCTACTGTTCCATCCGTCTGCAGATTGGATTGGGTGATGACGGACTCTGCAGTCCATCTCCATCCGATCTCCCATAGGGGAGAGTGGTGCTCTGACAGGTCCATCCCTGCAAGCGGATGTCCACGGGGCGGATCATCACGGATCCGTCCCATGGGAAAGAGCCCTTTCTCACTTCCAGCCTGCTGCAGTCTCGTTTCCCTGGTGCTCTGTAAATTAGCTTACCTCAGCACACACTTGCTCCTGGTCAGCTAACATCTCCCTCTGAGTGCTAGCAGGTGGCCGGGCAGACAGGCAAGCGGGCGGTAGCCGGCAGGGGGCTCAGACATGTGAGTGGGCGGGTGAGCAGTAGAGGGATCAGACATGTTAGCGGGCTGGTGAGCGGCAGGGAGCTCAGACATGTGAGCGAGCTCATGAGTGGCAGGGGGCTCAGACATGTGAGCGAGCACATGAGTGGCAGGGGGCCCAGACATGTGAGCGAGCACATAAGTGGCAGGGGGCTCAGACATGTGAGCGGGTGGGTGAGCGGCAGGGGGCTCAGATATGTGAGCAGGCGGATGGTATGGTGGTTCAGGCGGGCGGTTCAGACTTGTGGGCAGGCAGCTCAGGCAGAGGGGAGCTCCAAAGCTAGCCACATCCCCATCCCACCCACACAACAAGAGCCTGGCTGAAGATCCAGTCCCGCAGCTGGAGAAAGGGGGTGGGGGGAGCAAAATCCTCCTTCCAGCAGCCATTCCAGCCTGCACTGTGCTGTTCGGAATGACAGGAAGTCCCATTTCCTTCTAGCGCTTTCCCTAACTCGCACAGCCAAGGAGGCACCTCTGGTGCCCCCTACTGATGTACGCTCTAGGCGGCCGCCTAACTTGCCTATTGGTACCGCTAGCCCTGCTTGTTATCCTAAGTAATGACAAAGTTATAACTGAATAAACAGGCCCATATGTAGGGAGGTTGTAATATGTCTGCCTTAGTAAGTCAGAAGCTGGTCCAGGCTAAGGGAAAGGGTTAAGTTATATGTGTTCGGTTCCCAGGCTTTCTGATCCCAGCCAGCCCACCTGTGATATAAAAAGGGAAAGGCTGAGGTCGGCTTGACTTACAGTCTGGGGACTGCTGTGCCTTGCAGTCTGTTGGAGGCACTGGGGTTCTAGAGATCTCCAAGTTATGGAGAACACCAGCATGGACTACCACCTTGCACCTATGCCTGGACAGCCTAGGCAGCCACACAGCTACAATTAGGATTAGGGATTGGACTGATATTGATATTTGACTGTAATGTTCAAGTCATTTCAGTAAAGTAGCATCAACTGTTCTGAGTCTGGTCTGAAGTTATTAAAGGGGTGCATGTGGGTTCTGGCTTATCAAAAGAACTTGTGTCAATAAAACACAAAGGGGAATGAAATAACACCACTACAAAAGGGTTAACTTGGCAAAACAAGGAGGAGTAACCAAGCACAAGTCCAAGACACCCGTTGGACATGGTACCTGGTATAGCTGACAGGTCCTCTGGTAGTGAGGGGGTTGATGTCTAGCTCCCTCCCTAGCAGTCAGTTTCCAAACAGCAACTGGAACCCAACCTGCGTTACAGAGATCTATGCCTGGTCATGAAGTATGGGAAGTGAGGAGTTAATAAGTGTTAAATATAAAAATTCTGGTTGCTAAAAAATCACATTCATATATTGTATAATAGCCGAAACTAGAATTTGTAATTGGACTTTACTGGTACAAATGGGACAAACAAGTTAGTAGGTAAAAAGTATTTATACAAAGTTTATTACATTTAAAATCCCATATTAAAAGAAAACTCGAAAATCTGGGTCCCATCAATGAAGGACCAACAGAAAGCTATATACTGTATACTACACATTAAAAGATCATAGGTCAACGTGTTTTGATACTCCCTGATAGAGGTGTGATTGGCAATGTACCCCAGGTAAATATAGGAGAAAAATGTTAACTGTAATTGTATAGTTCCGGGTTATTTAATGGGTTGTCTTATATAGATGGTTGTATGTGAAGGGAACTAATTAGAGCTGGTAAATCCCCTACAATAGATCGGCTCCCTTGCTTGGCTAATTCAGTTGAGGCTGCAAGTAAGTGAGGTCACTGTCTCCTGTGTATGAAATTGATTGACAGATACTGTATATGCTGAATGTTATCTGTGAGGTCCTTTTTTTTTTTTACTTTCCTAGTCTGTTGAAGATATTGGAGCATTTTAACCTTGGATTTGTTAAATTGTTTCCATAATTGCCCCCCCCTGAAATTTGCCACTATCCACCACTTGTCCTTTGCCATCTCCTATATCTAGAAGGCAGCATGTAAGTTGCACATCTGTACCTCTACATATACAGTGCCTTGAAAAAGTATTCACACCCCTTGAAATTCAAAAAAAAAAAAAAAAAATTAAAAACGTTAACATTTGGTCTCGTCTCATCTGATTAGAGCACCTTCTTCCACATTTGCTGTGTCCCTCGCATGGATTTTTTTTTCGCAAATTGCATAGGGAACTTCTTCTGGCTTTCTTTCAACAATGGCTTTCTTCTGGCCACTCTTCCATAAAGGCCAGATTTGTGGATTGCACGACTAATAGTTGTCCTGTGGACAGATTTTCCCACCTGAGCTGTGGATCTCTACAGCTCCTCCAGAGTTACCATGGGTGTCACGGTACAACTTACAGTGAGCCCACAGGTGAGCAGGTGACATGGGATCCCCCAGGGCATGGAGTCTAAGTCCAGCCGATATTCTGCCAGGGACTCCCTCACAAGGGGTTGGGCTTAGCTGCGTGCTGACCCCAGGTCACGACCCCCGGGTTCACCCTGCTCACTAGGGAAGTACCAGAAGACACTGTCAGACAAGGATGGATGGATGGCTGAAGCAAAGGTGAGCCGAATAGCGAGCCAAGGTCAGGGCGGGGGGTCAGGTTAAGGCAGGTTACATGAAGGAAGCTCAGAGTTGGTCTGAGAGGGATTTAAATAGAGAAGCAGGAAGGAATCATATATTAAGCAACAGGTGCTTAATATAGCTGCAGAGTGCAGCAGAGCTGAACACAAGCTAGTGGAACAACAGGTGCCAGCCGGCCTACAGCAGTAAAGGTGAGACACAGATCAGCTCTGGAGCTGATCTGTGACAGTACCCCCCCCCCCCCTTACGAGGCCCCCCTACATGTCTGGGGGCTGGCTTGGAGGGAAATTTCCAATGGAATCTGGTCACCAAACGTGGGGCTGAGACATCGGTGGCAGGAACCCAAGACCTCTCTTCTGGACCATAGCCCTTACAATCAATCAGATAGAGTCGCCTCCCTTGGGAGTACTTGGAGTCCAATATTTCTTTAATCTCATACTGATCCATGGTATCAGCCACAGAAGCGGGTTGAGAAAAAGGGCAAGAGAAGCGATTGAGGACCAGTGGAAACATGGAAGGTGTTGGGTATCCCGAGATGAGAGGGCAGATGGAGCTTGAAAGCAACTGGATTGATCTGAGAATAGGAAATGGACCAGTGAAGCAAGGGGCAAATTTCATTGAGGGCACCTGGAGTCGGATGTGCTTGGTAGAGAGCCGAACTCTATCGCCAGGCAGGAACTTAGGAGCTGTACAATGATGACGGTCTGCTGACATTTTATACCTGGAAGCAGCTAGATGAAGATTCTCAGAGACTTCTTTACAGATTGAGTTGAAGGACCTTTGAGTTTCAGCTGCTGCTGGTACAAAAAGAGAAATGGGAACAGGAAAGGGAACAGATGGATGCTGCCCGTAAACAGTGAAGAAGGGAGATTTTCCAGAACTGGCATTGGAGTGATGGTTTAAGGCAAACTCTGCCCAGGGCAAAAGGTCCACCCAGTCATCTTGACAGGCTGAGATGAAGGCAAGGAGAAAACGTTCTACATTTTGATTAACACATTCCATTTGCCCATTGGACTGGGGATGAAAGGCAGATGAAAAATCCAATTTAATCCCAAAGGAGCTGGCCAAGGTTATTCAAAACCGAGCAGTAAATTGAACTCCTCTGTCAGAGACCATATGTGAAGGAATCCCATGAAGACGAAAGATCTCCTTAATGAAAGTTGTGGCAAGACTGGGAGCAGAAGAAGAAATGGGAGAGGAATCAAGTGACACATTTTGGAGAACCAATCCACCACTACCCAGATGACTGTAGAACCTGTTGAGGGGGGCAGATCTGAGATAAAATCTATGGAAATACAAACGCCAAGGTATATTGGGAACTGGTAAAGGCAAAAGCAACCCAGCAGAGGCGGAAGATGGAAGATTTGGATAGTACACAAACCACACAACTTGAACGTATTCCTTGACATCCTTACGAAGAGAAGGCCACCATTAATGACACTGAAGAAGGTCACAAGTATGAGGTATGCCAGGATGTCCAGAGAGCTTGGAGTCATGTGCCCAAGCAAGGAGTTTGGGAAGAAGTGCGGGAACTACAAAAGTTTTACCTGGAGGAGGCTGCGTAGACCGGAGCTGAGTAGTGGCTAGAATACGATGCGGAGGGATGATGGGACCAGGATCTAGGTGATTCTCAGAATCGTTGACATCAAATGACCTGGACAAGGCATCGGCTCAAAGGTTTTTGGCACCTGGACGAAAAGAAATGTTAAAGCGGGCGAAAAAGAGGGCCCTTCGAGCTTGACGTGGATTCAAGCGTTTTGCAGATTGTAAATACTGCAGATTTTTATGATCAGTATAGATGGTAATACAATGGGGAGAACCCACTAGTAAAATGTTGCCATTCTTGAAGGGCTAGTTTAATAGCAACTAGCTCATGGTCCCCAATGGTGTAGTTCTTCTCCGCATCAGAAAACTTATTGGAAAATAATCCGCAAGGCTGAGACTTTCCTTTCTGAGCTTGGCGTAGGATGACACCGACTCCTACTGAAGAGTCATCAACCTCCAAAGAAAAGGGTTTTGTAATGTCTGGACATAGGAGAATTGGGGCAGAGAGGAAGGCTGCCTTGAGTTTGAGGAAAGCATCAATGGCTTCAGGGGACCAGAGCCGGGCATTGGCTCCCTTGCGAGTGAGAGATGTAATATGGGCCACCAAGGTAGAGTAGTTACGAATTAATTGGGTGGGTTTAAGACCAGAGGGCTGGGGCCACTCCGAGATGGCCTGAAGTTTGGCTGGGTCCATGAGGAGACCCTGTGATGAGATTATGTAGCCCAGAAATGGAACTTGTGTTTGTTCAAATAGACATTTCTCCAGTTTTGCATATAGACAATTGTCCCGTAGATGCTGTAGCACAGATTTCACATGAAGACAATGGGTAAGTAAGTCTGGTGAGAAGATAAGAATATCATCCAGATATACAATAACACAGACATACAGAAGGTCGCGGAAGATCTCATTAACCAAATTTTGGAAGACCGCAGGGGCATTGCATAAGCCAAAGGGCATCACAAGATATTCATAATGTCTGTCCCTGGTGTTAAAAGTGGTCTTCCATTCGTCTCCTTTCCGGATTCTTATTAAATTGTAGGCCCCTCTAAGATCCAGTTTGGTAAAAACATGAGAACCTTGCAGTCTGTCAAAGAGTTCCAAAATTAAAGGAAGAGGGTATCGGTTCTTCGCGTTGATGGCGTTAAGACCCCTGTAGTCGATGCATGGACGGAGTGAACCATATTTTATCACTACAGAGAAGAACCCAGCTCTGGCAGGTGAGTTTGATTTCCTGATTAAACCCTTTTGCAGGTTTTCCCGAATGTATTCAGACATGGCTTGTGTCTCGGGGATAGACAGAGGGTAGACTCGGCCTCAGGAAGGAGAGGTCCCAGGTAACAGATCAATGGACAGTAACAAAAAACTGGCCACTGCCCACACCTATAACTGGCCTTCACGGTAAGGAGCACATGGAGGGCATATACATGTAAGACAAAAAAAATTACATAGCTCAACTCACCAACCAGTCTGCTGACCAACCAAATTAACCTAACCGTCTGTTAAAAGCAGGGGTTTAGTTAGCACACATTTGCAAATGCATGTGAAAGCTGCAAGGCCTTGGCACGGCACCCTGTGTTGCTTGCAGTCCTAACACTACAAATTTATAAGCATCTCCACAGTGGAAACACATGCATGGAATGGATAGATGTGGGACAGGTGAGCCTGGAGGCTGCCCAAGCCACCATAAAAGGAACAGGAGCACACGGACATCCAGCAAGAGCACAATGGCAGTGAAGGTGCTTAGTGTGTCCCCGGACCATATATACGAACAGTAACAAAAAACTGGCCACTGCCCACACCCATAACTGGCCTTCACGGTAAGGAGCACATGGAGGGCATATACATGCAAGACAAAAACAAGCTGTGCTTGCAAATGTGTGCTAACTAAACCCCTGCTTTTAACAGATGGGTAGACAGATTAATTTGGTTGGTCAGCAGACTGGTTGATGAGTTGAGCTATGGAATTGTTTTTGTCTTACAACAGATCAATGGAACAGTCAAAGTCTCTGTGAGGATGAAGGCGATCAGCTGACTTTTTGCAGAAAACAGCTCGGAAAGACTGATATTGGGATGGAAACATGGGAGTTGTGGAGGTCTCAGCCAGAGGAATGGAAGGAGGAGGTAGCACATTGGAAATACATTGTTGCTGACACGGAGGACCCCAAGCCAATACTTGTCCAGAATTCCAGTCAAGATGCGTGGAGTGTTTCTGCAACTGTGGAAGGCCCAGGATGATGGGACTGGAGGATTTAGGAAAGAGATCTCCTCAACATGCAAAACCCCAATGCGCAAGACAATAGGAGGGGTTTTAAACCAGATGGGGCTCATAGGCAAGAAGGAGCCATCTACTGTGGTCACAGAAAGGGGTACAGCCAAGGCAACAAAGGCAATGCCCAACTCAGAAACTAAAGATTGTTCAATGAAATTCCCAGCAGCACCAGAATAGGCATTGAGAGTTAATAGGCATTTTGAGCCCAGTGGATAGCCACGGGAAGAGTGAAACGAGGATGCAAACAAAATTAAAGTATTGGTCTAGATCACCTCCCTCCGAGTGACCTAGACCCTGGAGTTTCCCAGCTGGACTGGACAGGAGTTCAAAAGATGTCTTTTATGGCCACAATAAAGGCACAAGCCAAATCCCATGTGTCAGGCACATTCCTCGTGGAGGCGGGTTTGCCCAAGTTGCATAGGTTCTTCCAACGTGTGAGAGGTTGAAGACGGAGAGGATTCCACACGTCTTTGGACTACCTGCACTGGACGGCCACCAGGGGAATGACTGGATCTGGATTTCTCCAGGGCCCGCTCCTGGCAGCAAATGTCTATTTGAATGCTCAATGCGATTAAATCATCCAATGTGGTAAGAATGGTGCGTCCAGCTAGTTCATCCTTGACACGCTCAGATAGGCCTTGCCAGAAGGTAGCAGTAAGGGCCTTATTATTCCATTTGAGTTCAGCGGCCAGCATATGGAATTGAACTGTATACTGGCGACTGTCATTCCTTGTTGACGAAGATGAAGGAGGGCCCCAGCAGCCGGAGACACTCTGCCGGGCTCATCAAAAGTTTTCCGGAATGCATCCAAAAAGAGCTGGAGGTCGGAGGTGATAGAATCGTGTGATTCCCAGAGTGGGGAGGCCCAAGCTAGAGCATCACCGGAGAGGAGAGAGATTATATATGCGACTTTGGTGCAATCAGTTGGAAAATGGTGGCTGAAAAGTTCAAAGTGGATGGAACACTGATTAATGAAGCCCCGACAAGCCTTAGGGTCGTCAGAAAAATGAGGTGGCGGCAGCAGATGCAGGCAGGTATTGCCAGGTGTAGTAGATAACACAGGAGCAGCTGAAGCAGAAGCAGGAACAAGAGGAGCTGAAGTTGCAGTGAGTTGCAAATGATCCAGACGGGAGGCAAGATCCTGAAGGACCAGCATTATTTGCTCTCGATTTGCTTGCTGGGAATTAAGTCTCTGAACTAGATATTGCATTTGATCCTCGGTCAGTGGGCGATTGTCAGAGGCGCTCAGTGCTTGAGCAAACTGTCACGGTACTACTCACATCGAGCCCACAGGCGAGCAGGTGACACGGGATCCCCCAGGGCGTGGAGTCGAAGGGCCAGCCGGTATTCTGCCAGGGACCCCCTCTCGAGGGTTTGGGCTTAGCTGCATGTAGACCCCAGGTCACGACCCCCGGGTTCACTCCGCTCACTAGGGAAGTACCAGAAGACACTGTCAGACAAGGATGGATGGATGAAGCAAATGAGAGTTGGAGTTATTCCCACTTACCCTGTGAAGGGGTTAAATTCTTTGGCAAGGAGCAGTCTCATAGCTTTCCCAAGCAAACATCCCTCTTCAGACTCTAGAAGAGGAATACATGGATGGGCATGACAGGATGTATCCCATTGGCTCAAGCAGCCAGGAATAAGGATGACACCTAATAGGATGCCACATTCAATAAACACATTGCCAACACACTCTAAAGGAGTGGTTTCTGCTCACCTTTTCAAAGGGTTATCTGCTCTGGCAATGAGAAGCTGCCTAGCCATACCAGGCGAAACAGCCCATTTTCCGAATTTCCGAATGGACATGACTGCATAAATTTTTCTTTGTTCAAGCAAACGAGGATAAAGATGACGACACCTAAGCCCTTGTAAACACGGTCGGAGATTCCGACAGAATGTGTCCTATCGGACCGTTTTGTCGGATAATCCGACTGTGTGTGGTATACATCAGACTGTTTCCGTCGGAATATCCGTCGGACCCAATTTTCCAACTTGTTGGAAATATTTTCCGATAAACTGGTCCGATCGGACATACTCCGATCATGTGTAGAGAATTCCGATCGGACAAAGTGCCACGCATGCTCAGATCAAATTCCTACACCAAAGCTATTGGCTACTAGCGTGAACGTAGTCCCGTCGTAACAAAATAACGTCATCACGTTCTGAACGATTGGATTTTCCGACAACTTGGTCCGACCGTGTGTATACAACAGTTTCGGACACAATCCGTCGGACAAAATCCAACGGATTTGGTTGGCAGAATGTCCGACCATGTGTACAAGGGCTTACAGGTTGTCACATTCATTAAGACTGTGGTCAGTACACTCTAAAGGAGTGTTTTCATTCACCCTGTGAAAGAGTTACCAACAGTCTCCAAGCCTTCCCAGGCAAACAATATGCTTCAGATTCTTCCAAAGAGCAGACAGACGAAGATAACTGCAAGAATGTTACCTTGTTCAAGCAACCTAGGATAAAGATGACGACACACCTAACCGGTTGTCACATTCATTAAGCATTTGGTCAATACACAATACACTTTCCACTCACTCTGTGAGTGCCAATGAGTAGTCTCGGAACCTCCTCAGGCAAATTAACCCTTGTCAGCTTCTTCCCAAGTAGAGGTGAATAAACATGTGATTTCTACTTTGTTCAGGCAGGCTGTGATTAAGATGATGGTGACCAAGTTGCCACAATTAAGCACATGGTCAAGACACTCTAAACAAATTGCTGAATTTATCTTCTGCAGGGCCATCTATTCGGGCAATGTCCAATCTTCTATTCAGGGCCTTCTCAAGCCAATCAATCCGCTTCAGTCTCTTTTGAACAGGAAAATGAAGACAACCTTTGTCCAGATTGGTAAGTTTGGTGAAATGCCTTTGAGTAGAAGTGAAGCTTTGGAAATATTTTAAGTACCTCCAGAGGACAGCTTGACAATGTCCTTATGTTGGATGGATCAAGTGCTCGTTCTACAAGGATTGGAGTATGTGGTCACAGCAGGATGTCAAAGTTATGCCCTTTTGAACTGAAAGATGTCCAGGGTTTGAGATCACCCCTCTGGTCAGTGTGTGTCCCTTGTGGGATTGGCCATATACTAGACATGGGCACCGTCAATAAATTTGTTTTGTTCTGTTCCATTATGGTTCGTATTAAAATTAATTTGTGCTTCGTATTTCGTGTCCGAAATTCAATTTCAATTCGTACGAAATACGAATTGTCATTAGGTTCGTTAACTTGTACGAACGTTCTTTACGATGAATTTAAAGGCAAAAATATACCTCAATATGACAGTCGATGCTGATAGAAGTTTGGTTTTTATCCGAAAAATACGAAATTCCGTTGAAGAATTTCCTATCCGAAATACGAATTTTCATTAGATGAGGGGCTCCCACCATCCCTGTGCTGTGCTTACTTCCTCCTGGGGATTCGTAAACAAAAGTTCGTATTTCGTACAAAATTCAGACGCATGGCAATTCGTATTTCGGATCCTCCCGAATGTACGAATTTAGGGAAATTTGTACGAATTTGAGATTCGTACGAAACTAATCGCACATGTCTACAATATACATGACTTTACCATCAGAAGATGTTGTGGCCTTCAAGGACAAATGATATCACTGCATTTTTCTTGATCGTAGAAGGTCAAGCCTAATTTTAATAGTGGTCAGTTTGGCTTCCTGCCTCAAAATGAATGTCTGCTGAGTTAAAGGAGACCGAAGAACTCAAGAGTCAGTTTGCACGCTCTGTTATTTTGGGATTGTGCCACCCATACATGCCTTATGGGCACTATGTGGCTCCTCTGTGGACATAGATACAGCTTTGGTGATTAACATGTGGTCCATTAAGGTAAGCATTTTAGGCCATATTTGGAGATCTTTCATCCTTCACGTCTCAGATTGAGCCATAGAAATCGCCTCGCTCTAGCAGCTCAAATAGGCTCAGTTTAACTCTCGCTCCCATTCAAGTCGGGTTTCTGGATCAGTGGCCTAAACTTATGGTTGAAGAAACAAAATTGTCTGCAATGTTCCAGGGTAAGCCTGTCCTGGTAAAGTGGGACAGCACAATGACAGGGGCCTACATCTGGAAATAAGGCTCAGTCTCTCCCTTCTGAAGGAGGCGTCTAATTCTAGAATCTGTCCAAGTCAATCTTCTGCAGATATCTGGGGCCTATGTGCCTGGTCAGAAGAATTTTCAGGCAAAATATTTGTCCAGGACAAGTCTGGACAGCAATGAATGGTCCAGACTACTGAGAGTCTTTCAAGAACTAACAGAGCTTGGCATTTTTCTTCCAGAGGTAGACCGCTCACATCCCCAGTCAATACCAAGTTGCTGAAGTTCCATTCCAGGGCCAATAATCCGCAAGCAATTGGGGTGGAAGTGCTGATTGTAGAGTGGATCTCCAAGACAGCTTATGCCTTTCTGCTGCTCCCTCTGATTCTCAGTTTCCAGCTGAGACTTTGGCAGGGGAAGGTGACAGTTCTGGTGATGATCCCAAATTTGTGTCGAAGGGGCCTTGGTACCCTTTGCTCATCCTTGTAAGTGTCAAGGATTGACTCCCTCTGTATGGAAGATCAAATCTTCTCCAAAGTCCCATTCATCCAGCATCCAAAAGGCTTAGACCGATGGCCTGGGTTTAGAGAGGCAGAGGATAATGGATTTGAATGCTCTGTGAAGATTGTAAATACTCTTACGAAAACAAGAAAGAACTGAGCTAACCATGCCTATGGTAGTATATGGCATAAATTTCCCAGTATTGCTGATCAAGATTTTATACTAGACTCTTCAGAAGTCTGTTCTGAAATGCCTGCAGGTGTGGCTTGATTTAGGTCTATGTGTAGGTATGCTATAGGCACACATTTTGGCTATCTCTGCTATCACCGGCATACAGTGGGCATCCAACACCTAATTATACTATTTTTAAAGATGCAATTTGGTTGAAACCTCAAATTGTTTCCGATATGGGATCTCCCATTGCTGTTGAACGTCAATCACCCTGTGGTACCTCTCACTGAAAACTGCTTTACCGGTGGCAAAAACATCAGCCAGAAGAGAGTCAGCATTGGTGGCTTTGGGGTTTAAAGAACCCATACTCGCATACTTCCGAGACAGGGTGGTACAATGTTTAATCAAGGTGACTTCTGCCATCAGGAAGCCGTAGCATTTGTTTGACATTCCAGGTGGAACACATAATGATTTTACTGCTTACAGCAATATTATTGCCTCCTGGTTAATGAAGCTCATCTCCTTGGCCTACAAGTTGAAAGGGTTGGCTTTGCCAGGAGAATCACGGCACCCTTCACCAGAAGGGTCTCGACCTTGAGAGTGTCAGCAGGCCGAGTGTCTGAAACTTTCTGCAAGGCAGCTATGTGGGCACCAAAATATTCATATTCATGGCTTAATGGCAGTCGAGTTTGGCAGAGGCATCCTGGCTTCTGTTTTTTTAGTCAGGATTGAGGAGTGTGTACCATTATCCCTCCCCTGTTTTGGCTAGTTAGTTCCCAGCTGTGCCGACAGGGAGCCGTCAGGAAAACTGAAAATTTAATTCAAATATTTACCGTAATTTTCCTTTCCTGACGAGCTCCATGGCAGCACAGATCCCACCCAGCTTGGTAGGACTATTTACAGAACGCCAAAGTTGTAGGTGGGCTCACATTTTTACGAATTAAGTCCTGAAGGCATGGGGGCGGAGCCTATCCCCAGCTGTGCTGCCATGGAGCTCGTCAGGAAAGGAAAATTACGGTAAGTATTTGAATTCAATTTTCGTGTTGGTCTATCACATAAAATCCCAATAAAATACATTCACATTTTTTGTTGGACCATGACAAAATGTAGAAAAGTTCAAGGGGTATGAATACTTTAAGGCACTGTATGCATGTACATATAAATATATTTTCTGTGATATCTATATTTGATTTTTGTTTATATTTTTTTATGTATTGATTATGTATTTATCTTTTTAGTCAGACTACTCACCCCTATTTCCAAGAGCACCAGGTCCTGAGGAACCAGATAAAGTGAAAATCGCCGACCTCTGATCTATTGGATAACCCTTTGGGGTTTATATAGCAATTGAGTAGTATAAGTACAGTATATGGCTTTCTGTTGGCCCTTTATTTATGGGACCCAGATTTTGGAGTTTTCTTTAAATATGTGATTTTAACTTTAACTTTGTATAAATACTTTTTACCTACTAACTTGTTTGTCCCATTTGTACAAGTTAATAAGTGCACAAATGAGGTCCATGCTATGTGCATGGCAGGACCCTATTCTATTACTGGGAGTGAGATAACAGAGTTACACTGGACCCGGTGGAGTGGGCACAGGCTCAGCGCATCCCTCCTAATATAACATTTATTAAAGTTAGTGTGTAGTGACATTGGACAGTACTTTGTCAGAGGAATTCTGCATTTTTTTTTACTGCACACAGTGAAATCTCATCTTTAAGTTTGGGAATTGCCTTAATGCTAGATTTTTAACATGACAGCAGACCCCGCCTGGTCCCAGCCATTGATCAAAGGTACTCCCGCATGCAGGGCCCTTTGCTACGTGATCAGCCATGTCCAATTACAGCTGATCACAGGATGTATACACAAGTTGGTTATTGGACTTTCTTTCCTCATGCTGACAACGTGAGGAGAGAAGAGAGCCGATAAAAGGCTTGTGTTAAAAAGGACATCAGCACCAATAATCAGGGTACTGATTATCAGTGTCCTGATTATCAGTGCAGTCCCAACAGTGCCACCAGATCTGCCAATCAGTGGCCACCTGCTCACCAGCGCTGCCAATCAGTGCTGCCAATCTGTGCCTCCTCATCAGTGTCAACTATCAGTGCCACCTATCAGTACTGCCTATCAGAGCCCATCAGAGCCAACTATTAGTGCCGCCTCATTAGTGCCAATCTGTACCACTCATCAGTGCCCAACAGTGCAGCCTCATCAGAGGAGAAAAATTACCTGTTTGCAAACTATGAAAAAACATTTTTTTTTTTCAAAATGTTTTGTTTAGCAAAAAAAATAAAAAACCCAGTGGTGATTAAATACCACCAAAAAAAAGCTCTATTTGAGAGAAACAATTTGTGCTGTGCTGAAAGCTGAAAATTGGCCCGGGCAGGAAGGGGGTAAAAGTGGCCAGTAGGCAAGTGGTAAAATAATACCCAAGGATCCTGCCATGAATGTCCTTGCTCAGGCACTTCCTGTTATTGAGTGAAAACATGTTGTCCCTGTCTTCACATTGTGTAGGCATGTTCTGCCCTCTAGTTGCCACTCTCAGGAAGCCAAATAAAGTGCATGCAGGCAGGAATCGGTTGCAAAGAGGCTAAAGAAGATCATCAGCAGTGAAATACAAGATAGAAAGAAAAGTAAATTCTGTTTATGATCCACAGTGCTTTAGCAAACTAAATGTCATCCAATGAGGTTCTACATCTACTCTAAATGGAGTTCCACTGAGAGCACGGTGTAAAGCCAGGATGTGGAACATCTTGCGACATCACAGACAATTACTACAAGAATAATCACTTGTAGAAATGTTGGCTTAAGCACAGAGTAACAGAAATGACACGGCTCACTGATTAGCCTTTATGACTTGCCGAGTTAACTTTAATCTGTTTTACAAGGTATAAAATAAACATGCTCCAGTGGGGAATTGAGCAAATAAAAGCTTTGTTAGCAAATTAAATTTCTGTGAATAATTGCATATTTCCAAAGGTTTTAACTCACCTGCTACTCAGAGCATTAGTAATATGGCTGTGCATTGAGGCGTGATTCCTCACACACTGGCCCCGAATGTTTATATGAAGGAGATTAGTGACATGTCAGTGTATTAGTTAATAACGCTCTCCAAAGCACACAGGTTAGAAATGCATGGCTCAGCAGTCTTTGCTCGTTCCTATGCAGGACTTTCCAATCAATTTGTGGCTGGGCCTGCAGTGAGGAGGACACCTCACATACCATGACCCTCATATAATAGATGGGCTACTATCCCCCATATTGTAAACATATATCTTAACCACTGCTACGTCCCCATACTCCCCCCAGAAAAGGAGACCACACCAAAACTGGAGTAAATAATTGGCCGTAGCAGCCAATTAACTTTTGTTTATTAAATATTCAAATAAATTAACATCAATAAACATAACTGTATAAAAACTGTAATAAAACTGTAGTATCCGTTAACTCCACCCGTTGGTCTTTGCAGGAAAAACCTACCACTCTAAACACCATCTCCAATCCGGCACTGCGGTACCTTAAAACTAAAATAGGCCTCCAGCTGACCCGCTGGCTCGGAGACACAAACCACTGACCGCAGTGCACCCGGTAACCACCTTCCAGCTAAAACCACCGTTAGCTGGACCACCACCCACGGGCCCCATATCACCAATGAGTCCCGCCCTCTTCCATAACTGGGGTTTAACCTCCACCCACAAAGACCAACACCACGCCACAGCACACCAGGGGAAAACCTTACCCTGGTGTGCCCCCGCCAAACCCTCAAGGCTCTCTGAATACCATCCTGCAACCCCAGGGCCCACAAGTCAATCCCAACATCATTCAGGTGCACACCATCCCACCTCAGGTACCGCCACGTGTCCACCTCCAGTTCCAAGTGGCGAACAGCCAACCCCCCATTCCTAACCACGAAGCCACTGACCTCCTTGTTCACCTTTTTTCTTGCCCTATTGAGCTTGTCGACAGACCTGGCAAACCTCCATGAGGTCCTAGCCACCATGTCTGACCACACGATGACCATATGCGGGTAGGCCAACCGAAGCTGCCAAAAATCAAATTTGATATCCCGCACCAGGCCCAACATAGACTTAAGGCCTAAGTCATTGCCCCCGACGTGTAGGACCAACACGTCAGGAGGCCTGCTCAGACGTGCAAACTTATGCACTTCCGCAACCGTCCTCCCCCACAGCATACCCGGCACCCCAAACCACCTGATACAGGCATCTTGTCTGGAAAAGCCGAGCTGCCTCCCCTCGGGTCGAACATCTCCTCTCCTAGCCCCCCAATACACGTAGGAATGGCCTACAATCCAGACCAGGCCCTGAGCTCCACCTGTAAGAAAAGAACAAAACAACCCCATAACAGTCTGTACCACCCAAAAACCATGACACTCACCAAACCGTAATGCCCCCCCCCCCCAACATCAGTTAAACACCCAGCAGATGGGGGCGAACATACGATCGGAACCTCCTCGACTCCCACCTCCCAATCCGTTTGACAGCCGCCTCGTCCAACCACCACCTAACCGCTTCCGTCGCAGCCCCTATACGAAACGAATGGGAAGAAAATTGCTGATCACCCAGCCCCAATGCCGCCAAACACTTCTTAAACACCGCCCCGAATTGAAACCTAGAGAGCGATGACCCATCCTGATGCACCAGCAACGACCCCCCCACCTCCGGCCGCAACGCCAAAAACCCCCTCACCAGCTCCACTGGGCACAGGGGAGAACCTTGCAATGCAAAAATTTGCACCTTCCTACCCCTGCCCCGCTGATCTGTTTTCGACCACCACAACCATATTGACAGCCTGTCCACCCCGCAAACCAAATCCACCACCCCCAACCCCCCATGTTGTCGCTTCGAAGGGCTCACCAACTCACTAATCCTGAACGCCCCAAAAAATGCTAAGGCGAATGCTGCGCGGAACAAAACCACCTCATAGACCGATGAACAGGTGACCCCCACCTGCGTCAACAACCTGCCCAGCAGCGCAAAAGACACCGGCCGTCTCGTGTCCCTGCTCGGCTTGGCGCACCTGTAACCCCTCACTGCCTGCTTAACCCAGAAATTCTTAGTCAGATCCGGCCAGCCCTGAAATTTAAACCAAAACGCCAGACCAGCCAACTTCTTGTCCAGCCCTGACACTGACACCCCCCCTTCCATCTGCCTCGAAACAAAATACAAAACCAGCAGCCGCCGATCTCGCGCCTCCTGCCCATCCTCCACCTCCCGGACCTCAGCCAACCATTCTCCCCACACCCTAAGGTATGCTGACCACGTAGCTTCGCTCACCGACCTTCTGATCCAACCGGAGAGTCGTCCAAGGCAATCTTCCATAGCCACTCGGGACAAGGGACCCCGCACAGCTCCGCCCCCGGTGCCAACTCCCGGAATCGGTCCCACTGAAAGCGAGACAACGCATCAGCAATGACGTTCTCTACTCCCGGGAGATGAACAGCATAAATGAACACGTTCAACTGCAGGCACCGCAAGACGAGGTGCCTGAGTAACCGGACCACGGGGGGCGACGTCGCCGTCACCGTGTTAATCACCTGGACCACCCCCAAATTGTCACCATGAAAACGAACCTTCAGGTTTCGAAACGCATCCCCCCACAACTCCACCGCCAGCACCACCGGAAACAGTTCCAGCAATACCAGGTTCTTCACAAACCCTGCCTCCTTCCAAGAGTCCGGCCACGGTCCAGCGCTCCACTTACCCTGAAAGAAGGCCCCAAAACCTGCCGCCCCCGCCGCGTCCGTGTACAATTCAAGATCAAAATTGCTTACCGGACCCGACATCCACAGCGCCCTGCCGTTGAAATTAGCCAGGAACACGTGCCAGCACTCCAAGTCCTCCCTGTGAACCTTCCCCAAGCGCACGTAGTGCTTAGGCGACTTCACCCCCGCGGTACTAGCCGACAGCCGTCGGCAAAACACCCTTCCCATTGGCAAAATGCGACACGCAAAATTCAACTTGCCCAGCAGCGATTGCAAAGGCCTGAGTTGAACTTTCCGCAAACCAATGATCCCGCGAACTTCCGCCTTCAGTGCCATCAACTTGTCCTCCGGTAGTCGACACTCCATCCTGTCCGAATCTAGCACTATGCCCAAAAAACTCAACACTGTCGCCGGCCCCTCGGTCTTTTCCGGTGCCAACGGGACGCCAAACTTCTCTGCCACGTGCTCCAACGTGGCCAAAAGGACCGCACACACCTCCGATGCAGGCGGGCCCACACAGAGAAAGTCGTCCAAGTAATGTATGATCGAATTCACTCCCGCGACGTCTCGCACCACCCATTCAAGAAACTAACTAAACTGCTCGAACAGCGCGCAGGACACCGAGCAACCCATGGGCAAGCATCGATCCACGTAGTACTCCTCCTGCCAGAGACAACCTAACAGGCGAAAGCTGTCCGGATGAACCGGGAGCAAACGGAACGCCGACTCCACATCCGCCTTAGCCATCCGTGCCCCCTGTCCGTACTTGCGTACCCAAAACACAGCAGCATCAAAAGACGTGTAGGAGACTGCACAAACTTCCGGATCAATCGCATCATTCACCGAACCCCCTTTGGGAAACGACAAATGATGTATTAACCAAAACGTGTTGGGTTCCTTCTTTGGCACCACACCCAAGGGCGATATTACCAAGTCCGGAATTGGCGCGGCCGAAAAGTGGCCTCCCATGCGACCCAACGCCACCTCCTTGCGCAGTTTTTCCGTAACCACGTCCGCATGCTGCAGAGCCGATCGCAAAATGCGAGCGACTGGGGGAGCGGCGACCAGTCTGGATGGAATACGAAAACCCTCTGAAAACCCCCGGGCCAGCGACTGGGCCGCCTCCCTATCGGGATACCTATCTAGGAAAGGCCGCATCTTTTCCACTCTCACCGGCGTTCTCCCCCTTTCCAACCGCATCTCCCGGCCGACCTTTTCCTTGCTTAAAACAGCGGGACAGGGGGTGTCCGCCGCCACAGCCAGAACATTCGTGCTTGTACTTGCACGACCCCCCAAACTTGCAGGCTCCCTCGTTAAACTGCCAACACAACCCCTTTTTTCTCGCGGCCGATAGTCCGGGGCTGGCGGACCCACCGGCCCCCCCTGGAAAAAACTGACTCGCCGGTCTCGCCGAAGTCATCAGCCGCATCCAAAGACTGATGTCCTTGTGGTCCCACCGCAAGGACGGGCGGATCGCCCTACGCTGTCGGAATTGTTCATCATACCGCAGCCATGCCGTTCCCCCGTAGACTCGATATGCCTCTCCCACGGCGTCCAGGTAGCAAAATAATGCCGAGCAGTGTTCCGGGTTCTTCTCCCCAATCACACTTGCCATGATCGCGAAAGCCTGCAACCAGTTCGCAAACGTCCTGGGGATGAGCCTATAACGCCTCTTCTCCTCATCCTCCTTCTTGCTGTCCTCTGGCCTAACCCTGTCCAAGTTAAACTTTTCCAACGGCAGGAGCGCGAAGATCTCCACGTATTCCCCTTTCCAGATCTTCTCGCGCACCTCAGGCTTTAAATGAGCTCCTAGGGGCCCCTCGAAGCACACGTATACCTCGCACTTCGCCGCATCCGCCAACCTAACCAAATCCTGCTTCTTCGCCACTTCCGCAGCGGTCTCCCCCGAAGACTTAGTCGCCTCCGCCTTGTCTGACCCCCCCACCACCTCCTTGACGGGTACCGCCGGCCCCGCCACGGGCGCCGCCACTGGCTCCCTCGCACGCACAGCCTCCGGTGCCCACGCCCCCTCCCCCCTGCCCCCCCCTGCAGCTGCCGGAGCCGCAACGCCCCCACCACCGGGCTCAAAGTCTTTCAAACTGGCGAGAAACCCCTGGAACCTGGAATCCGCCCCGGCTGCGTTGCTCGGTAGCGACACCGGAGGGGAAGGCACGGTCGCCGCCGACCGCCCCGCTGCCCCATGTCCCACCCCCGCCACCCCCCTGTCCCCCACCCCCGACAAACAATCCCGCGATAACAGCAAAGCAGTCTTACCGTGATGCCTGGAGGGGGTCCCACCAGCCGAAGGTCCCGGCCCGACAGCCGCCGTCCGTCCCTGCAGCACTTCCTCGTCCGACTGCGACAGCTCCCCTTCCGAGCGTTCGGCAACCATCTCGTCATCACCCGCCGAAGGCCCACCAGCAGATACGTCACTGGCTGCCGGGGATCCGCGGTTCGCCACCTTCCTCTGCAGCGCGCCAGATCCGCTTTTGGACTTCCGCAAAGCCTTCTTCGGCCCAGCCCATGCCTGCTCGCTGCGCCGCCCACGGCCACCGCCAGCTGCCGCCTGCATTGCACCTCTGTCCATCACATCAGCAGCCCGCCCCCCACCAAAGTCCTGGAGCGCTCCGTCCGCCGCCTGCCTTCTCTCCAAGCCAGGGCGCCGTCCATCCGACCCCATCCAATCATCCCTGGGCCCCCACCCTCCAGCCCCAGTCTCAGCAGCCGCAGTATCCAGTCCTCCCCGGCCACCACGTCCAGGCCCCGCCCCCGCTGACTCCAGGCCAGAAGCCAGGGCCTCTCTCCTCCTTTCAGTCCCCCTGCTGGGCCCAGCCACTGCCGCAAACAGGCCAGCGCCGTCCCCCCCAAGCCTCCCAACAGTCCTCCGAGGGTGTGCGCCCCCCCCGCCTGCGGGCACCGCCATGCGCTTCGCTGGCGGCCCCGAGCAGGCCCTACCCCGCCGAACATCAGCACAGTCAATAGGGGAAGAGGGGGGGTCAGGGGAGAAGCGAGCCGGCGGCCTGGAACGCCGTGCTCGCACCGCTCGAGCACCCACCGATTCAGCCGCCGGAGTACCGCCTCCCAGCGCCGCCGACAAACGCTCCTCCAGCCTTCCAGGTCCCCTGGATGCCGCCTCCGCTTTCAGCCGGGCGAACAGAGCCTCCACTCCAGCCATGCTGCAAGTTCTCTCCTCGTGGCCAGACTGATCCTGTGTGGGAAGCCACTCCCCCCTCTGGATGCCTGCTCCTCCGCCCCCTCCCCACATGACCAGAGCCTTATTTTTTTAACCCCCTATTCCCTCTGTCATCCCGCCCTGCGCTTATTGCTTCTCTTTACTGTGCTCCGGGCTCTCTAGAATCATGAAGAGTCCATGAAGCCCCTTCACTTAAATTATAAAGTGGCTAAGCCATAGTATTAAAATGGAAGTCAGTAAACCCCCCTACCTTGTCATTGTGGAAAACACTAATTAACAAAATTCTACCCCTATACAAAGCAACATATTTATCCCGAGACTGCCCCAAAAAAATAGGAAAAAGCCTGGCACTTGTGGACAGACTCAGAGTCCACGACGGATGACCAGCCTGTTGGGGACCACCCTGGTTAGATACCCTGAATATCTACCTGGCCTTGTTGAGTGTTGGGGTCCAGGCCTCAAGCAAATGAGTGGTAGAGTTAATTCAGAGGTTGAGTGATTTCACTCGACTCTATTTGTCCTTGCAACATTCGGCTCTGATAGATAAGAGGGATGAGAGGTCCTACAGGAATAGATACATCCTGTCACTATCCTACCATGTTGAAACTGGGTACTAGATATGTTGTTAGTTAGTATTTTTAACTGTAGTTAGATATGTTTTGTTTTGAGATACACCAAGAGTTGTACGTTGTTATGCACATGGTTATGTGCACCAATTGGCCGGGGTATGCCCCAAGGGCCCTGTTTTGTACCTGCACAGTGACATTTTTCACAAAAAAATCTTAAAGTGGCTGAGGAAGGGGGAACATGAATTTCCTCTTTTAGGGGTCTTTCACATGGGCGGCCATTAGAAAAAACAGGCGGCAGAGCAGTGGTTTTACTGCTCTGGCCACCACTCAGATCCTAACTATACAGCCAGACAGAGCTTTACACATGCTGTGGCCTCAATGCTTTGCTTCACAACCACATCATTTGCAACTTGGACTGCAGGGTTTGACAGGGAACCCTCAAGCTGACCATATATGGATTGAAATTCAGCAGGGACTGGCCATAATTTAATCCATCTATGGACAGGCTAATTGTACCCAAGTCGATCCATCAATTGGGCTAGGTACAATGAGAATGTCAGATTTTTTTCACTTGTGATTACCATCAACGGCTATAGCTGCTAGCAGTAATCGCCGCGTTCTGCCGCCCGGGAAGGCTCCCCTCGCAGAACATTTTCTTTCCTTCTACCTGTGGTGGAAGGAAAGAATATCAAATCGTCTATGGCAAGGTTTCTCAACTAAGGTTCCTAGGGATTACTTGAACAATGAGCAATTTCTGCCTCTCAGATAAGTTCCCACAGACACCATTGATCTTTTTCACTATCTATAAGGGGGGGAATTCTTCCCAATGATCTCAAATGTAAAGAGTATTTTCCCACTGACCATCACACTAATGTACAGGGAGGGAAAAAGTATTTGATCCCCTGCT
Organism: Lithobates pipiens; assembly: GCF_037356315.1. Classification (NCBI taxonomy): domain Eukaryota; kingdom Metazoa; phylum Chordata; class Amphibia; order Anura; family Ranidae; genus Lithobates; species Lithobates pipiens. The sequence goes on from NW_027507903.1 coordinate 539,736,925, forward strand.
GATTTTATAAGTTTGCCCACTGAAAGAAATTATCAGTCTATAATTTTAAAGAGGAAGTAAACCCCAGAATTTTTAAAAAATATATTAACCTCCAACAATGTATTGATAAGCCTTACACATTAAAAGATTACTAAAACGATTATTGGAAATACTTTTATCTTGTATAAAATTTTTCTTCTTCTGGCTATCGGCCGCACCATCCTTAGTAGTGATTGCTGGCTTTTGTGTGGACGTCATTTCCACCCACCTTTCCTTTCCTTCCCTGCCTAAATCTCACACATGTGCGATCGCGTTTAAACCAAGCCTCTATCTCGATCACCCTCACTACGGCAACCAAGCTAGATTGTTCATAACAGGAGAAACAGGAAGGAGAGGAGGAGGGCACAGTATCGCAAGGCTTCCTCTGTGCCATTCTCAAAGGAAGAAAATAACCCTGCATGCTGAAGATATCGAAACGGCACACATAGTGTGCCGTTAAAGAAGCTATGGACTGCGCATGCGCAGTGACATATTCTGAAGAAACAGAAAGAGTGAGTAAAATTTCACAGGCAGCGATCAGCTGCCAGTACTATGTAGATTGTAATGAGGTAAAGTGAAAGTGGTGAGTTTACAACCATTTTAATGGTAGGTTTATTTTACCAGTGAATACAAAATAACAACCAAAAAAATCCAGAAAAAAGCATTTAAAAAAAGTTCTAAATTGAATTGCATTTTAACTGCTTCACGCAAATAACGTACCTGTACGTCGGTACTTTGATGCTAAATACCGGTGTTATGGCAGCAGCTAACTGCCATAACCCTGGTATTTTTGGGAACGGCGTGCGTTTCTCTTTTGGATAAAATTGGTCTCCGTGGCGGATTCACCGCAAGATCAATTTTATTGGCAGCGGGAGAGGTGCCCACCCCCTCCTGCCATGCTCCGGTCGTCTCCACCGCTTACCGAACCAACTGGTAGCAGCGAAGAGGATCGCGATCTCTCCCATGGATACCTGGCTGCCGACTGAGGGGAAGATGGCCCTTGCTCGGCTCCATGGCATTGGAGGGCGGAATCGACATCAAATGTCACTTCTGCCTATAGCCCTTAAAAAGGAGAAATATATGTTTTGATTTTTTTTGCAGTTATTTTTTTATTGCATTTTAGTGTAAATATGAGAACTGAGGTCTTTTTGACCTCAGATCTCATATTTAGGAGGTCCTGTCATGCTTTTTTTCTATTGCAAGGGATGTTTACATTCCTTGTAATAGGAATAAAAGTGTACCAGAATTTTATTTCTTAAAAAACTATTTCAAAATAAAAAATTAAAAGTAAAATAAATAAGAAAAAAAAAAAAAAATTTTAAAAGCGCCCTGTCCCAACAAGGTTGCATACTGAATAAATTGCATACTTAAGTAGCACCCGCATATGTAAACAGTGTTCAAACCACACATGTGAGGTATTTCTGTGATCGTTAGAGCGAGAGAAATAATTCTAGCCTTAGACCTTTCTCTAACTCAAAACTGGTAACCCGTAGAAATTTTGAATTTTGACATGTTGGATATCAATTTATTCGGCGTAACATTATCTTTCACAATATACAAAAAAAATTGGGCTAACTTTACTGCTGTGTTATTTTTTAATTCAAAAATTTTATTTTTTTCCAAAAAAGTGAGCTTGCAAGAGAGCTGTGCAAATATTCTCTAGGGTGTTAGAAAAATGTATAATGTTTAGGGGTTATAAGTAATTTTCTAGCAAAAAAAAAAAAAAAATTATTTTAACTTGTAAACAACAAGTGTAAAAAAAGAGGCTTGGTCCTTAGGTCGTTAATGAGTGAAATAAGCCTTTGACCGCTTCAGACGTTTCTTGTAGTTGGCCACCAGGTTTGCACACATCTCAGGAGGGTTTGTCCCACACCTCTTTAGAGATCCTTTCCAAGTCATTAAGGTTTTGAGGCTCATGTTTAGTAACTCGAACCTTCAGCTCCCTCCACATATTTTCTATAAGATTAAGATCTGGAGACTAGTGGCTAGGCCACTCCAGGACCTTAATGTGCTGCTTCTTGAGCCACTCCTTTGTTGCCCTGGCCATGTGTTTTGGTTCATGCTGGAATACCCACCCGTGACCCATTTTCAATGCTCTCGCTGAGGGAAGGAGATTCTTACCCCATGTTTGACGGTACATGGCCCCTTCCATCCCCTTTGGTGAAGTTGTCCTATCCCCTTAGCAGAAAAACACCTCCAAAGCATAGTGTTTCCATCTCCATGTTTGATGGTGGGGAGTGTTCTTGGGGGTCACAGGCAGCATTCCTCCTCCTCCAAATGCAACGAGTTGAGCTGATGCCAAAGAGCTTGATTTTGGTCTCATCTGACCACAACACTTTCACCCAGTTCTCCTCTGAATTATTCAGATGTTCATTAGCAAGCTTCAGACAGGCCTATACATGTGCTTTCTGTCAGAAACCATGAATCATACTGAGACAGAATCAAACTTGTTTAATAATAATAAAAAAGGTAAACAAAGTAAACGTAGTCAAAACAGCCAGAATTCAGGAAATAGAACGGATAGTCAGACAAGCAAAAACATCAGGGAACCAGACATGAGCATAGTAGAACAGCAAGCAGGATCTGGAGCCAGAAGGAATGTCAGCTAAGCAAGTCTTAAACAGGAACACAGGAGAGAGTCTCTAGAGATGTGACCAAGGTGAAGGCAGAGATCATCTGGACTGGACAGCTTAAGTAGGCAGGACTGACCAGCAGGATATCATCAACTGGTGAGCCATCGTGGAGAGGTAGGAGCTGGCAATTAGCCGACAGCTGAGCGACCAGCTTTGAGAAGGAAGGGCTGAGCCTAGCCCTGACATTTTCTTGAGCAGGGGAACCTTGCGTGCACTGTAGGATGTCAGTTCTTCATGGTGTAGTGTGTTACCAATTGTTCTCTTGGTTACTATGGTCCCAGCTGCCTTGAGATCATTGACAAGATTCTCCCGTGTAGTTCTGGGCTGATTCCTCGCCGTTCTCATGATCATTGAAACTCCATGAGGCGAGATCTTGCGTGGTGCCCCAAACTGAGGGAGAGTAACATTTATTTTGTGTTTCTCCCATTTGCAAATAATCATACCAACTGTTGTCACCCTCTCACCAAGCTACTTGGTAATGGTCTTTCCAGCCTTGTGTAGGTCTATAGTCTTGTCCCTGACATCCTTGGACAGCTCTTTGGTCTTGGCCACGGTGGAGAGATTGGAATCCGATTGATAGTTTCTATGGACAGGTGTCTTTTTTACAGGCAACAAGCTGAGATTAGGAGCACTCCTTTTAAGAGAGTGCTTCTAATCTCAGTTTGTTACCTGTATAGAATACACCTGGGAGCCAGAAATTTTGCTGATTGCTAGAGGATCAAATACTTATTTCACTCATTAAAATGCAAATCAATTTAGAACGTTTTTGAAATGCGTTTTTCTGGATATTTTTGTTGTTATTCTGTCTCTCACTGGTAAAATAAACCTACCATTAAAGTTATAGACTGATCATTTCTTTGTCATTGGGAAAACATACAAAATCAGCAGGGGAGCAAATACTTTTTCCCTCACTGTACCATGAGTTGTAGATATAGTTCCCTGAGACCAGAAAGTTATTTCAAAGGTTCCTCCATGTTGAAAAGATTGAGAAGAGGCCTGATCTATGGGCTGCTTCGGAGCGGAGCCACGTTAAATGCATTGACTGATTTTCTTGTTGCCTGTGTACCCTCACTTTCTGAGCCTGTAGATCATGATTTCTGGAACAGAAAGCTGAGGGAAGCTCTACAGTGGGTAAGCAATCGGCAATGAAGACACTTTCTTTTACTATAGTAGAGATGGGTTAAATTAGATCTAAGCCCAATCATTAAAATCCCATACTGTACAAGCTTTAAAAAGTTAATATACTGCAAAATAATTTTTGGAAATCTTTTCGAATTTGCAGTTTTTATTAAAACAATACCTGGTGATCATGACATTAAAGCAGAACTAAAGGAAAAACATATTTTTTCATTTCCGATAGAGTAAGGGAGGATGCTTTATTTCTTGGCCAAGTGTTTTAATAAGGGTTTTTTGTAATACTTGTAATTTATGTATGATCATAATAATCCTGGTTTTAGAAACTGCATCTTGGCATGCAATTAGTTGGCATCTTAATCCATTTGTTATTTACTTAGTTACTAAAATTATTCGATTGTGCTTATTGTCATTGCTGTTTTTTTTTTTTTTTGTTTGGTTAAGGGAGGGTTATAACCCCATGTCAGTTTTTTTGCCATCTTTGTCCATTTGTGTAGATTTCCCTTCACTTGAGTGAAAGTCCCTACAAAGTGAGCGAATCCCCAGTTGTTCCCAGTGGTTTATGCAAGTCAGAACCTGCAATAGATCTGGCCAGGTCGCACCTAATAACTAATGTTAAAAACATAATCTCCATTGGATCCTGCTGGGTGGCTGGTGGGGAGGGCGTGGCAGTGCTTACAGCGCCCATACAGGGACCCGGAAAGGACACTCACTAGTGCCCCAAGAGGTGGGCTCAAGCTGCCATTTAACATAAGGCTGGCATTAGGGCTAGTGATGGCCGAACGGTTCGCCCGGCAGTCGTTTCGCTGCGAATTTCGGCTGTACGCGGTCCACCCGTTCTGCGGACTATTGGCGCCATTCGCCCGGCGGACTTCCGCGTTTACTGTGTAAAAGAACTTTGACCTATGATGACACATCCATCATGGGGTACAGATCAGCCAATTGAGACATTACAGCACATGGACACTTGGACATTCCCCCTAACCTATAAATACACCCGATCCGGCGGCCATTTTACATTCTTTCTTCTGTCACTATAGGGAGAGGTTGCTGTGTGGAGCAGGGAGAGATTACAGTGACCCAAATCGCTAGCTATTTGGTACACAAAAGTTATTTTCATGACTGGTATAGGTGTTAGGTGTAGTTCAGGATAGGCAGTGCTGTGCTAGTGATTGTTGCAGCAGCCTGAGTGTCTTTTGTCAGTTTAGAGAAAGGGACAGGACGCTGTGTCTGCTGTAGGGACAGTCAGTTTAGTCATCATCATTAGCTGTTACTATCAGGTCCACAAAAGTGCTATTCCAGTTATTGTTCCAGTAGCCTCTGTTTTGTCAGTTTATATAGGGACAGGCAGGAAGCAGTGTGTGAGGCAGTGAGGGTCAGTTTAATCAGTAGCTGTTACTATTAGTTCCACAAAGGTTCTTTTCAGGACTGGTATCAGTGGTATGGTAATAGGCTTGTACACGTATAATATTCTTTCTTCCAAATATAGAAAGAATATCATACTTGACTGCTGCCCTTCTGCTGCAGTCTGCTAATTATTCACAACCCACTTGTTCCACAAAGCTCCTTATAAGGACTGGTAACTTGGTCTGTCTAGGGTGCTACAGTACATAGGGTTGAGTGAAGTACAGTCTGCTACTCTATAAGGACTGGTATAGGTCCACAATACATAGGGTTGAGGTGCACTACTGCTGACCGCTGCCCTATACTGCAGCAGTCCTTCATCGGTATAGGGACTGACGTACAGTCTGCTAATCACTCACACACAACCTACTTGGTCCACAAAGGTCCTTATAAGGACTGGTAAGGTATAGGGTACTAAAGTACATAGGGTTGAGTGAGGTACAGTCTGCCAGTCTGCCATTCTATAAGGACTGGTATTGGTCCACAATACATAGGGTTGAGGTGCACTACTGCTGACCGCTGCCCTATACTGCAGCAGTCCTTCATCGGTATATGGACTGAGAGTTTTGTCACAGGGTCATTTAAAAAATGACAGGCAGAGGAAGAGGCAGGCCCTTCCGCAGGGGTGGTAGGGGTAGGGCAGGAGCAACAGGCTTGAGCCAAAGTGGGAAGTTGCAGAAGGTGCGTTCAATTACTTTAAAGGACGCACCAGACTTGGTTGAGTGGCTCGCTCAGCCTTACTCTTCTGCACCCTCCTCATCCTCTCGATCTGCACCCTCTTCTTCACTCTCTGCTATGTGCACCCCCAAATACACTACCACCAACAACACCACCACCAACAACACCACCACCACCACCACCACCACATACCTTCCGCTTGAGTCACAGGATTTATTTTCCGATCCATATCAAGAGGACATTTCTGATGCGCAGCCACTCTTGGTATTGGATCAGGAAGAGGAGGTAGCAACAACCACTACTCAGCAGTCTGATGACAGTACCCAGATCAGCCCAAGGAGGAGGTTGGTCCCCGGTGTTGCTGCCTACTCCGAGATCTCTACTTATAGCGGTGGGGAAGGTGACGTTGATGATGACGTGTCTAGTGATGTCACGTGGGTGCCCACAAGAGAGGAAGAGGAGGGGAGTTCAGAGGGAGATATGGACCAGCTTATAGGGAGGAGAAGCAGGAATAACTTACATTGCACAGGAGGGACAAAGCAGACTGCAAATGTATCAGGAGCGAGTCATCGACCATGTACGGTCACATCTGGCGCTCCCAGGACACCGGCACATGGCTCCGCAGTGTGGGCTTTTTTTAACGTGTCCGCTGCTGACAATAGCGTTGCCATCTGCAATCTTTGCTGTCAACGCATTAGTCGCGGTAAGCCCAACACTCACCTAGGGACGACCGCTTTAAGAAGCCACATGAGCAGCCATCACCGAGCCGAGTGGGAGCAACGGAACACACAAAGCCACACTGCAGGCTCTCACCGTCCAGCCTCGTCTTCTACTTCTCCTTCTCCTCTCTCCTCACAATTGTCCTCCACTCCACCTTCCATCACGCCAAGCTCCCGTTTTTCTGCAAAAAGGCAGGCTTCCGTGGGCCTAATGTTCGAGCGTAAAAAAATGATGACGCCGGATAACCCTCTTGCCCAACGGTTGACGGCTGGCTTGTCAGAACTCATAGCACGCCAACTACTGCCATATAAACTGGTGGACTCGGAGGCCTTTCGCAAATTTGTGGCCATTGGAACACCACAATGGAAGGTCCCAGGAAGGAAGTATTTCTCAGAGAAGGGCATCCCAGAGCTATATGGCCATGTTCAGCGGCAAGTGAATGTATCTCTGGCACACAGTGTCGGTGCCAAGATACATCTGACCACAAACAAGTGGTCTAGCAAACAGGGGCAGGGAAGGTATATCACTTTTACTGCCCACTGGGTGAACCTTCTGACGGCCGTCAAGCATGTAACCCGTGGCACCCGTGTAGATTTGGTTTTACCGCCACGGTAAAACGGCCTGACTCTTCTTCTCCTCCTCCTCCTCCTACTCCATCCTCCTCCCTCTCCTCCTCAGCGGACTCCTCCTTTTCTGCTGCTAGCGTCTCTTCCGCTGAGCCGCCCAAGCTCCCCAGAACCTATTCGACATGCCAGGTGAGACGTTGCCATGCCGTGCTGAGTCTGTTGTGCCTGGAAGCCAAGAGCCACACTGGCTCGGCACTCCTTTCAGTTTTGCGTTCACAGGCAGATCAGTGGCTAACACCCCTCAATTTGACAATTGGTAAAGTGGTGTGTGACAACGGTGCCAATCTGCTTAGCGCATTGAAACAGGGCAAAATCACGCACGTGTCATGCATGGCACACGTCTTAAACTTGGTCGTGCATCGATTCCTTGTCAAATACCCTGGGGTCCAGGACATCTTGCGGCAGGCAAGGAAAATCTCGGCCCATTTCAGAAGATCTTACACGGCCATGGCTCGCCTTGCTGACATTCAGCGGCGGCACAATCTGCCGGTCAGACGTCTTATTTGTGATTGCCCGACGCGATGGAACTCAACCTTCTATATGCTTGATAGGCTGCTCCAGCAGAAACGTGCAGTTAACGTATACCTGTATGAACTCTGAGGCAGAACCGGTTCGGGGGAGCTGGGTTTTTTTTCACCGCGCCAGTGGCTGCTCATGCGCGACGCATGCAGACTTCTGCGCCCATTTGAGGAGATCACCAAACTGGTCAGTCGCAGCCATGGCGCCATCAGTGACATGGTACCTTATGCCTTCTTTATGGAGCGTGCATTGCGTTGTGTCATTGATCAAGCTGTGGAGAAGCAGGATCGGGAAGATGAGGAAGTCGCAATGCACAATGAATTCCCAGGGGGGGCTACTCTGAGACAAGTCAACAACAGGAGTCTGAGGAGTCAGAGGAGGATGGTGCCGGGGCGGATGAGGAGGAGCAAGAAGAGCATGCTTTAAACCTTTCTGGGATCCCTGTTGTGCGTGGATGGGGAGAGGAGAATGAAGAGGACGACATTATCCTGGATGATGAGCAGGAACCAGGCCACCACACCGCTTCCACTTTAGTGCAAATGGGGGCCTTCATGCTCCAGTGTTTTAATAGGGACCCCCGTATAAAAAGCATAAGGGTCAAGGACCAGTACTGGGTGGCAACGTACTTAGACCCCCGGTACAAACACAAAATGGCGGAAATGTTACCGCCGTCACAGAGGGCTGTCAGAATGCAGCACTTCCAGGCCTTGCTTCGAGAAATGCTGCATTCTGCTTTTGCGTGCGCTGGCAGAGGAGCAATTCCCACTCCCAGAGAAGGAGTTGCGGGTACCAATCCAACAGCGCCTGCAAGAAGAGGCCGGTTTGAAGATGTGTTGGTGACTTCGGATATGAGGTCATTCTTTCAGCCGACCCATCGACAGGTGTCATCCGGATCCAGCATCAGGGAACGCCTAGACCGTCAGGTGTCCGACTACATCGGGTTAACGGCCGATGTGGACGCTCTGAGGAGTGATGAACTCCTGGACTACTGGGTGGGCAGGCTTGACCTCTGGCCAGAGCTTGCCCGATTTGCAATCGAACTGTTGGCTTGCCCCTCATCCAGTGTCCTGTCCGAAAGGACGTTCAGCGCAACAGGGGGGATCGTGACTGATAAGCGTATTCGCCTAGCTCACGACAGTGTTAACTACCTCACATTTCTAAAAATGAAGGAGGCATGGATCTCGGAGGAATTCAACACATGTGACCAGTAGACCATGTATATGTCTATAAACAATTATTTTAATCGAGCACAGAGACCTTCTTTCTTAATTTGGCTCACTTCCTTGTCCAAAAAAAGCACACCGTACTATATGCCCGTACCCTCCTCTTTGAAGAGGTTGAGCGGTGTCATATTTCTACTGGGGCTGCTTATTATGAGGGGCTCCCACCATCCCTGTGCTGTGCTGACTTCCTCCTGGGGCTGTACCTCTGCTGTGCATATTTTGAGGTGCTCCCACCATCCCTGTGCTATGCTCATTATGAGGGGCTCCCACCATCCCTGTGCTGTGCTGACTTCCTCCTGGGGTTGCTTATTATGAGGGGCTCCCACCATCCCTGTGCTATGCTGACATCCTCCTGGGGCTGCTTATTATGAGGGGCTCCCACCATCCCTGTGCTATGCTCATTATGAGGGGCTCCCGCCATCCCTGTGCTATGATGACTTCCTCCTGGGGCTGCTTACGGTGCAGGTGTCAGTGCTGTATATCACGGTGCTGATGTCAGTGCTCTCTATCACGGTGCTGCTGTCAGTGCTGTATATCACGGTGCTGGTGTGAGTGCTTTATGTCACGCTGCTGATGTCAGTGCTCTCTATCACGGTGCTGCTGTCAGTGCTCTCTATCACGGTGCTGGTGTTAGTGCTTTATGTCACGCTGCTGATGTCAGTGCTCTCTATCACAGTGCTGGTGTCAGATGACTCTATCACGGTGCAGGTGTCATTGCTGTATGTCACGCTGCTGGTGATCATCTCCTGCACCCTCTTCTTTGCCTACCCTGGTCCCTGACCTTCCCTCTCCTCCATTGCCTTCATGCGCTCCACAGTCCTGAATTGTCACAACAATTTCCCATATAAAAAAAGAATGCTTGTAGTTGTCGATCCCAGATTCACCTCATACATGTGTTATGTCATTGGCCATGTGGTGGGACTATGTTTGCATAGCTATTAATTATTTTGTGGCTGCAAATTTGACCTGTAGGTTTGCGAAGTTCGCCTCCCATTGAAGTCAATGGGGCCCGCCGCGAACGTTCCTGTTCGCAAACTATCGGCCGCGTTCGCGAAACGTCCCGTCGAAAGTTCATCTATCACTAATTAGGGCAGCGTGCTGACTTAAAAGTGATGATTTTCCTGATTAGACCTAATTAACACCATATAATTCATGGCAGAGTTCTGTCATTATACCCTGTACACTATGGATAACAGTTCCTCATAAAACTTCATAACTCTCCTATCTGTATAGAATTTCTAAACTCCTCAAGACATTGTTAATGACAAAATGTGTAGGGCAGGAAATTTGGTGACATCGCTTTCAGTTTGCTGTAACACTACTGTAGAACCAGTGGCACTTCTGGTTTAAAGCGGTAGTAAACCCGCAAATTTTTATTTATTTTTTTTAAACCTGCAAAGCAAAAGGCATAATGAGCTAGTATGCACCGCATACTAGCTCATTATGAAATACTTACCTTAGAACGAGGCCCCGACATCTGGCCCGATCCACGCCGAGGGAGCTGACATGCTCCCTCGGCGTCTCTTCCGGGTATCGCGGCTCCGGCGCTGTGAGTGGACGAGCGCTGCCGGATTTTCACGGCGAGAACCCCCTTGTGAGCATGCGCCGCTGCAGTCAGCGGCGCATACCGAGGGGAATATCTCCTAAACCGTACAGGTTTAGGAGATATTTTTTTAACCTACAGGTAAGCCTTATTATAGGCTTTCCTGTAGGTAAAAGTTAAAAAATTGACCATACAACCACTTTAATTTCTCTGTATACCTGGCTGCATTTTTTATTGTGTCAGTGCAATGTTACTAAGGTGTTAAGTAAATAAACTATTTTACACTATGGGAAGCCTCTCCTTTTCTTCTTAATGGTCCTGCTATGTGTACCTAGTGGCTTTGAGAGGACTTAAACAGGTAGGGTAATATCGCTTGAAGGGATCGTGAAAAAATGCCATTCCCTGGTTCTTTTCTTTGACTGACAAGATAGTGGTCCCAGCTTCCATTCTTGGTCCAGTGGTGCACCTTACATTAATAAGCGCAATTTTACTTTCTTGTTAGTGCAAGAATCTGGTGAGTCTTAATGCCCTGTACACATGACCCGTTTTCCCGTTGGAATAAACTCTGAAGGTTTTTCCAATGGAATTCCGCTGAAACCGTCTTGCGTACATGCGATCACACCAAAGTCTGATCATCAAGAACGCTGTGACGTACAACACTTACGACGGGACTAGAAAAAGGAAGTTCAATAGCCAGTAGCCCATCTCGTACTTACTTCAGAGCATGCATCCTTTTTGGTCCGTCGGAACAGCATACAGGCGAGTGGTTTGCCCGATAGGCAAAAAAAAAAAAAAGAAGTCCGATGAGGCATATACACGATCGGAATATACGATGAAAAGCTGACTTTTTCTGACGGACATTCCGATCGTGTGTATGCAGCATTAAGTGTTTTCGGACACAGTGAAAAGGCGCATGTATTTGTTTGGATGCTTAGAACATGTGGGGAGCATTGAATATTGACTTATGTTTATTTTTTACTTTTAATATAGGGACACTTACCTCTCATGAGATCCAGTGCTGTCCTCACCCGAGCATATTCTTCAACGAGCTTCGGGTACCTAGTACCAGCATCTTAAAGTGGTTCTAAAGGCTGAAGTTTTTTACCTTCATGAATTCATCCACCCAATCCTTACCGGAGCCCCCTCAGATCCTGCTATGGTGATCCATTGACTCCCACTGCTGTCAATCACAGCCAGTGAGCTAATAAGGAGAGCAGGGGGCGGGGCCAAGTCGTGCCGCTATGTGTCTTATGGACGCATAGAGCAGCAGCTCGGGGGCAACCACACAATGGTGCCCCCAGGGAAAGCAGCTTTCTCTGGGGACATTGCTGGGGGGGGGGGGGGGGGGGAAGCCAGGAGCGCTGGTGCGGGACCCAAACAGAAAGAATCAGGGCTGCTTCGTGCAAAACCACTGCACAAAGCAAGTATAGCATGTTTTTTATTTAAAAAAAAAACCCTAAGCTTTAATATCACTTTAACTAGGGGGAACCAGCTGTAAAGCCACGCTGTATTTTGTGAATGGTCCTGCAGTCTTCTGTGACCTGTGATATGTCCCAGAAGGCTGCAGGCAAAGGGGGGGGGGGTGAATTTCTGCTTGGATTAACTAGGCTTTTCGGCAGGGGTGGACTGACCATTCGGGCACTCGGACACTGCCCGAGGGCCCCATGCCACTAAGGGGCCCCATCAGGGTTGCCAGCCTCAATAAAACCAGGGACAGTATGTAAAAATCTGTGTTTTTAAAAAAATACCAAGATTATAGCTGCTCCGCCTCTCCAGTACCTTTTCAGTGTGTGTGTACTGTGTGTGTATATACTGTGTGGCCTCATAATCTACTGCCTAGGGGCCCCATAATCTCCTATTGCTTGGGGGCCCCATAATCTCCTTTTGCCCAGGGGCCCCATTATCTCCTTTTGCCCAGGGGCCCCATAATCTTCTCCTATTGCCCGGGGGCTCCATGAGTTGTCAGTCCACCCCTGCTTGTCGGTACCAGTTTGCATATATAACCTATGAACTTTCCCAGTAGTAGTATAATATAGCCCACCTGAATCACTGGTGAAGCTTTCATTATCTTTATATCTCTACATATATTTATGGCTAGAAAAACTACCACGAATGTATTATGAATACTAATTTTCAATTATTCAATTGAAGTATGTGTAAACCCAATTCTGAAAATCTAATAGAAGTTTGAATGTGTCCATTTAATTTACAAAGTGCTTTTCATTATTTTAAAATCTGCAGTTTTTAAAAAATAAGATCTGGTGATCCAGGTATGAAGGTCCCTGTTTAGGTATTTATGGGTGACAACCCCCATCCATGTCTCTCAGATGTGCTCCTGTGTGTCATCCTGTCACACGGTCCTAAAAAGAGGACTACAATATCTGCTACAATACACTTTGCACACACCTGGTCCACTGTTGTCAGCATCAGGAAATCTGCCCTGAGAAATAACCTGCAGCCATCACTGGATTACATCAAGGTCATCTCTCGCCTCGCCTACTGCAACTCCCTTCTCATTGGCTTACCTCTACATAGTCTATCACCTCTTCAATCCATCATGAATGCTGCTGCCAGACTCATCCATCTTACCAATCGCTGTGTCTCTGCAAACCCTCTCTGTCAATCCCTCCACTGGCTTCCGCTGGGCCAAAGAATTCAATTAAAAATACTAACTACGTACAAAGCCATCCACAATTTAGCCCCAGCTACATCACTAGCCTAGTCTCTAAATACCAACCTACTGGTTCTCTTCCTTCCTCTCAAGACCTTCTGCTCTCTAGCTCCCTCCAGGACTTTTCCAAAGCCTCTCCAATCCTATGGAATGCCTTACCCCAATCTGTCCGATTATCTCCTTAGCTTTTAGACGATCCCTGAAAACCCTTAGGCTCCAGACCTGAAGGGCCTGGTATGGAATTTAGGGGAATACCCACGCATTTTTAAGAAAAATTTTGGTTCGGGGTTCCCCTGTGGGGAAATTCCATGCTGTTTTTATCAATTAACTTTTATGTGTATTGCCGGACCGACAATTCATTATAGCCGGCGCTAGCAATATTACTTTTAAATGACTTTTTTTCCTTTAGAAATGCCATTTTGCACTCGGACTGTTCTAAACACGGGAAACATGCACCACTTTACAGGCATACTATAGTCACCCCCCAGGTATGAAATGTAAAGGAATATTACACTTTTATTGTTTCAGTTTAAGCATTATTAAAATTACTGCTCCCGAAAAAATTTCCTTTTTTAAAACTTTTTTTTGCATTGATAGATGTCCCCTGGAGCAGGACCCAGGTCCCCAAACACTCTTTAGGACAATACCATACATATAAGCCTTTAAAATGAGCACTCTTGATTTTTCATGTTCATGTCCCATAGACTTTAACAGTGTTTGTGTGTCCAAACAAAGTTTTTGCCTGTTCGCATGTTCTGGATGTGAACCGAACGGGGGGGTGTTCGGCTCATCCCTACTCAAGAGCTTTGCAACCTTACTGTTGCAAAATATACTGATGGCATTGGTTACAGAAGGGTTTCTAAACTTCTGAATGTTCCAGTGAGCACTGTTGGGGGCATAATCCAGAAGTAGAAAAACCATAATAATTTCACCATAAACCGGCCACAACCAGGTGCTTTTCGCAAAAGATTTCTGACAGAGGAGTGAAAAAAATTATCAGAAGATTTGTCCAAAAGCCAAGGCCTACGGCCCACTTGTGGAAAGCTTTCGAATGACCTGGAATTAGCAGGTAAAATAGTTTCAAAGAAAACAGCAAGTAATGCACTCAAACGCCATGGCCTGTATGCATGCTCATCATGCAAGACTCGATTGCTGAGGAAAAAGCATGTTGAAGCTTGTTTAAAGTTTGCTGCACAACATTCAGACCAGCCTGTGAAATACTGGGGAAATATAGTCTGGTCAGATGAGACCAAAATTGAACTCTTTGGATGCCATAATGCACACCATGTTTGGAGGTCAAATGGCACTGCAACATCACCCTAAATACACCCCAATACTAGACATGGGCGCCATCAATAAAATTGTTTCGTTCTGTTCCGTTTCGATTCGTAATAAAATTAATTCGTACTTCGTATTTCGTGTCCGAAATTCCGTTCTGTTTCGTACGAAATACGAATTGTCGTTAGGTTCGTTAACGTGTACGAATGTTCTTTACGATGAATTTAAAGGCAAAAACATTGCTCATTATGCTTATTATGACTTGCAAAAGACTTCTGTAATAGAAGTCAATGTAAGTTGCCTGAAGACATCAGTGAAGGACTTTCCTCCTCTCTGGGCAGGCTGCCAAGAAAAGATCAAAGTGATACAATGTTTCCTCTTCAATGGGCTGAACTCCATGTGTAGAAGTTCTCAGTTTAACCATTTAACCACTTCCCGACCAGCGCACGATGATGTACGTCGACAGAATGGCACGGGCAGGCATATTGGCGTACAGGTACATCCAATCTTCAATGCCGCCCTGCCATCGCGAGCCCGTCGCCGGCGGCGCGCTCCCACGCTGGTCGGGACCCCCGTGAGTCCGATCGCGGGACCCGCGGACTCGATCGCCGCGGGCATCCCGGCGATTGTCTTACGGAGCGGCCGAATTCTGCCTAGCAACTAGTGACGCTGATCTCTGCTCCATGTGATTGGAGCAGAGATCAGTGTTCACTAAATGAAAGCCCATCCCCCCCCACAGTTAGCAACACACCCCTAGGAACACTTAACCCCTACACTGCCACCCCCTGGTTAACCCCTTCACTGTCAGTGTCATTTACACAGGAATCACTGCATTTATATAGCAGTGATTACTGTATAAATGACAATGGTCCCAAAAATGTGTAAAAAATGTCCGATGGGTCCCCCACAATGTCGCAGTCACAATAAAAAAATCGCTGATCGCCGCCATTACTAGTAAAAAAAAATTATTAATAAAAATGCTATAAAACTATCCCTATTTTGTAAACGCTATAACTTTTGCGCAAACCAATCAATAATCGCTTATTGCGATTTTTTTTTACCAAAAATATGTAGAAGAATACGTATCGGCCTAAACTGAGGGAAAAAAATGTTTTTTATATATTTTTGGGGGGATATTTATTATAACAAAAAGTAAAAAATAATGCGTTTTTTTCAAAATTGTCGCTCTATTTTTATTTATAGCGCAAAAAATAAAAACCGCAGGGGTGATCAAATACCACCAAAAAAAAGCTCTATTTGTGGGAAAAAAAGGATGTCAATTTTGTTTGGGAGCCACGTTGCACGACCGCGCAATTGTCAGTCAAAGCGACGCAGTGCCGAATCGCAAAAAGTGGTCTGGTCTTTGACCAGCAAAATGGTCCGGTCTGCAAGTGGTTAAAGACTAAATCTTTTCTGACACTTGTTGCTTACGAGTAAAAATCCAGTATTTTCTGCTAGAAAATCACTCAGAAGCCCCAGAAATTATATATATTTTTTTAGCAGAGACCCTAGGGAATAAAATAGCGGTTGTTGCAATATTTTATGTGACGCGGTATTTGCGCAGAGGTCTTTCAAACGCAAGTTAGCC
The DNA here is from genome assembly GCF_037356315.1 of Lithobates pipiens. NCBI lineage: Eukaryota > Metazoa > Chordata > Amphibia > Anura > Ranidae > Lithobates > Lithobates pipiens. Next base: position 539,752,960 of record NW_027507903.1, read on the forward strand.
CTTTTTTTTTCCGGTCGACCTCTAGAGAGCACCGACATTAGCAGCGTGAAATACAGCAATGACACCTGCACCATGATAGAGTGATCTGACACCAGCACCGTGATAGAGAGCACTGACATCAGCAGCGTGACATACAGCAATTACACCAGCACCGTGATATACAGCACTGACACCAGCACCGTGATATACAGCACTGACACCTGCACCATAAGCAGCCCCAGGAGGAAGTCAGCACATCACAGGGATGGTGAACTTTACAAACCTACAGGTCATATTTGCAGCCACAAAATAATTACTAGCTGTGCACACATAGTCCCACCACATGGCCAATGATATAACACATGTATGAGGTGAATCTGGGATCGACAACTACAAGCATTCTTTTTTTTTTTTTATGTGAAATTCTGAAAATTCAGGAATCTTGAGACAATGGAGACGAGGGAAGGTGAGGGTAGGCAAAGAAGAGGGTGCATGAGATGATCACCAGCACCAGCACCGTGATATAGAGCACTGACACCTGCACCGTGATAGAGTGATCTGACACCAGCACCGTGACATAACACATGTATGAGGTGAATCTGGGATCGACAACTACAAGCATTCATTTTTTATATGTGAAATTCTGAAAATTCAGGAATCTTGAGACAATGGAGGCGAGGGAAGGTGAGGGTAGGCAAAGAAGAGGGTGCAGGAGATGATCACCAGCACCAGCACCGTGATAGAGAGCACTGACATCAGCAGCGTGACATAAAGCACTGACACCAGCACCGTGATATACAGCACTGACACCTGCACCGAGCCCCTCATAATAAGCAGCCCCAGGAGGAAGTCAGCACAGCAAAGGGATGGTTGGAGCACCTCATAATGAGCATAGCACAGGAATCGTGTGAGCCCCTCATAATATGCACAGCAGAGGACGGTACAGCCCCAGGAGTAAGTCAGCATAGCACAGGGATGGTGGGAGCCCCTCATAATAAGCAGCCCCAGGAGGAAGTCAGCATAGCACAGGGATGGTGGGAGCCCCTCATAATAAGCAGTCCCAGGAGGAAGTCAGCACAGCACAGGGATGGTGGAAACCCCTCATAATGAGCATGATCACGGTGCAGGTGTCAGTGCTTTATATCACGGTGCTGGTGCTGGTGCTGGTGATCATCTCCTGCACCCTCTTCTTTGCATACCCTCACCTTCCCTCGCCTCCATTGTCTCAAGATTCCTGAATTTTCAGAATTTCACATATAAAAAAAGAATGCTTGTAGTTGTCGATCCCAGATTCACCTCATACATGTGTTATGTCATTGGCCATATGGTGGGACTATGTGTGCACAGCTAGTAATTATTTTATGGCTGCAAATATGACCTGTAGGTTTGTAAAGTTCACAATCCCTGTGATGTGCTGACTTCCTCCTGGGGCTGCTTATTATGAGGGGCTCCCACCATCCCTGTGCTATGCTGACTTCCTCCTTGGGCTGCTTACGGTGCAGATGTCAGTGCTGTATATCACGGTGCTGGTGTCAGTGCTGTATGTCACGCTGCTAATGTCAGTGCTCTTTAGAGGTCGACCGAAAAAAAAGTGCTAACTTGCGTTTGAAAGACCTCTGCGCAAATACCGCGTCACATAAAATATTGCAACAACTGCTATTTTATTCCCTAGGGTCTCTGCTAAAAAATATATATATATAATTTTTGGGGCTTCTGAGTGATTTTCTAGCAGAAAATACTGGATTTTTACTTGTAAGCAACAAGTGTCAGAAAAGATTTAGTCTTTAAATGGTTAAACTGAGAACTTCTACACATGGAGTTCAGCCCATTGAAGAGGAAACATTGTATCACTTTGATCTTTTCTTGGTAGCCTGCCCAGAGAGGAGGAAAGTCCTTCACTGATGTCTTCAGACAACTTACATTGACTTCTATCACAGAAGTCTTTTGCAAGTCATAATAAGCATAATGACTGAGTCGTCGACGATTCGACGACAACTGATCCGAAATCCGGAATTCGTAAACAAAAGTTTGTATTCCGTACAGAATTCGGACGCACGCCAATTCGTATTTCGGATCCTCCCGAACGTACGAATTTTGGGAAATTCGTATGAAACTAATCGCACATGTCTACCCAATACCAACAATGAAGTTTGGAGGTGAGAACATAATGGTGTGGAGCCGTTTTTCAGCATACGGTACTGGCAAACTTAAATTTCATTGAAGGAAGGATGAATGGAAGACTCTTTGCTGCCATCTACCAGGATGATGAAGATGAAATGAGGGTGGACATTTCAGCAAGACAATGATCCTAAACACAAAGCCAAAGAAACTCTCAATTGGTTTCAAAGAAAGAAAATAAAGCTGCTAGAATGGCCCAGCCAATCACCTGACTTGAATCCAATAGAAAATCTATGGAAAGAACAAAAGATCAGAGTTCATAGAAGAGGCCCAAGGAACCTTAGAGATTTGAAGACTGTTTTAACGCGTACACACGGTTGGAATTTCCGACAACAAATGTTCGATGTGAGCTTGTTGTTGGAAATTCCGACCGTGTGTAGGCTCCATCGGAAATTTGCTGTAGGAAATTGCCAACAACAAAAATTTGAGAGCTGGATATCAAATTTTCCAACAACAAAATCTGTTGTCGTAAATCCCGGGCGTGTGTACACAATTCCGACGCTCAAAATTCCATGCATGCTCAAAATAAAGCAGAAGAGCCGCACTGGCTATTGAACTTCATTTTTCTTGGCTCATCGTACGTGTTGTATGTCACTGCATGCTTGCCAATCAGAATTTCCGACAACACTTGTGTGACCATGTGTATGCAAGACAAGTTTGAGCCAACATCCGTCGGAAATCAATCCACGGTTTTTGTTGTCGGAACAATGATCATCTGTACGTGGCATTTATTTGAAAGAATGTGCCAAAATCACACCTGAGAAATGCATGCGACTAGTTTCTCAATACAGGAGGCTTTTTGAAGCTGTCATCTTTAAAGCGGTTTGGTACCTAAAAATTAAACTTCATATTATTAAAATCACAAGATGGAATACTTACCTAAATGAACCCTGAAAAAAAAAAATATTCTTTACTTACCTTTTATTTCAGATGTTTCTGCTGACTTCCTGGTTGTCCTCCCGTGGGAGTAGGCGTGGTTATCGTCCTCGCAATGGTCCCTGGGAAATTTCCCAAGAATCCATGGGGGACAATGAAATTGCGAAATCTCGTGAGATTTCGTTAGGATGCCGGTCACGTGACGAGGGCGTGTCCGAATTTGCCATTTTTAAAGTGGGCAGGCAGCTGTATCTGCCATTACCACCATTGCACACTGAGCATGTGCGAGATGGAGTGGAGCATGCTGGGAGCCGAGCGTCATCGATATACAGGAAGTAAATGCCTGTGGGCTTCAGACGCCCACACTTAAAATGGAAAATGCCAGAGCACTTTTTTTAAAGTCATCCCGAGGAAAAGAATCGTCGCGCCGGGGGTCAAAAAAACGCCGGACGTGGATGCTAAGCGAAGGTAGCAGTCGCCCACCTGTAACACAGGTAAGAAAAAAAAAAAAAAAAGAGCGGAATCCCGCTTTAAGCTGGCATTCACAAGAGATCAAGCTACTAGCACAAAGGTAACCAAACCTTTGGTTTAAATCAGTAATATACAAAAAGTGCAGTGCCAAAAAATCTAACAATAAAGTGTCATAAATATATAAAGATTACACAAACTCATAAAGAACAAAAAAATTCCATAAAGTACAAACTGTGCCAAAGGTGAATGAGAATCGTCAAATAATGGTATGTTCCCATGTGATAACAGACATATAAAGTGACTCCAGTGCTTTTCGTTCACCAATATGCACTCACCAGAATGCCGTTGGTAAACGGCTTTGTATCAAATCAACCTTGGGGAATTCCCAGCAATCATCCAGATGCTCCTTGCAAAAGGCAATGGCCCCTCACACAGAATCCTGGTCAAAAAGGTGCTCGCCACATAGAGCACAAGAAATGATTTATAGTGTAGCAGTTTATTTTAAAATTATGACATACAATTTAAAATAAGGGATGTACATTCAAGTAAAAATAAATATAAACGGCCAAACTTACAGCAATGCCACTGATCAGGACCTTGGATACTGTGTCGTGGTGTCAAAAAGTAAGACTTTTTCCTACGCGTTTCGTGCGCACGTGCGTCATCAGGGGATACACCGACTGGTGTGATTTCACTGGTGTGATTTATAAGTTTGTGTGACAAAATATTTTTATATGTTTATTTATGAGACTTTGTTGTTAGCGATTTTTAGCACTGCACTTTTTTGTATATTACATAGATGACAACAAGCACTTGCATTGTCAGAATTGCTCCAACATGTTTCTAAATGTCTGTGCAATAAAGGATTTACCTCTGTGCATCTAGCGCTGCATCAGTTGAGTTGCACCATTGCACACAACAGGCGAGTATGGCAGGTTTCTTAATTTAGAAGAAAAAAAAAATGGATCTAAAGGGGTAATACCTTTCCAATAGTCTTCACTGACATCTTCTCCTGTGTGCTGGTCTTCAGCTGTCTTCATTGGCTGGCACTGGATGACGTCACTCATGAGCATGCACAAAAGGTCATCATTCCAGCACACAGAAGCCGGCCCAGTGCTGTAAGTTGAGATGCACATACAATAAAAGCCTGCTTGCTCACTGCCCACTTTATCTGAACAAAAAGGAAATAGAAGCTGATTGAGTCTCATGCACAGCTGTGGTAGATTCTGTCTACTCCAGTTTTGATTACTTTCTCCGTTATATGGGGGAAAGTTAACAGAGTTGACACCAGATCTTATGCAGAAATCTAGCGTCGTATCTATTTACATACTGTTCTATGAATGGAGAAAAGTAATGCCTCTCGGGATGTGTGATGTTGGTATCCCAGGAGGCATTACACTCCTCTATTCATAGAACAATACGTAAACAGACACAGCACCAAGTCCATGTCTATGCATGTGCAAGATCTGGCGCCATGCCACTGGAGGGCTGGCTGCAGGAAGAAACACTCGCTTTGAAAGAAAAAGGAAGATGGTGGCATGGGATAGAACCTGGATTCCCTGCATGCTTTCAAATTCTAAGCATTATGCTGTATATCCCATAGTGCTGTATAACCCATAGTACTATCCCATAGTACTTTGATGCCTGCGAGCAGTGATTCCTGAACTGACTCCACCTCCTGAAAGCCCTCCTCTCAGCACCTCTGTAGTTCAGAAGGCAGTCTCTGTGAAATGTGTAACACAGCAGTGCCTACTAACAAACTTAGAGCACCATTTAAAGCTTTAGGATGACAAGTTTCCCTGCAGCTGTCCAGAATATGGGAGCAGGCATCAGCGCACTAATTCAAGAGCGTAAACATGTATAAAATGAAAGTGGTTGTAAACCCTTACAAACCACTTTGACCTACAGGTAAGCCTAGATTAAGGCTTACCTGTAGGTCCAAGAAATATCTCCCAAACCTATACGGTTTAGGAGATATTTGCCCGAAGAAGGGCACCGCTATCTACGGCGCATGCGCCGTAGACAGCGGCGCACAGACGCACTGAGCGGGGCATCGTCGAGGACGGCAATGCCACGAGCCTCGGCTCCCGTGCGCATGCGCGGGAGTGACGTCATCGCTGCTCCGGCGAATCACAGCGCCGGAGCAGCGAGACCCACGGAGACCCACCAAGAAGATGGACGCTCGGAACTACAGGGGACAGCGGTGACTTCGCTGGCTCCTGTGTCAGGTAAGTGACACATAATGGACTACTATGCGATGCATAATAGTCCATTATGCTTTACCTTTACAGGGAATAAAAGAGGAAGTAAACTCATCAGGGTTTACTTCCTCTTGAAGATGCCGCTCAAACCGACCCAGTGCTTCAGATGTAAAAATAGGATTTTCACCGTAAAATCCTTTTCTCTGTAATTCACCGACCGACACAGCTACTCTCTGTAACTAAATGGGTTGTATAGCCTGCCATTAGGAGAAACTAGGCAAAATTGTTACACAATACACAGAACTTTAATCCTGCCCCGTGCTATCAATCCTTTCCACTGCTCCTAGCAGCTTCAGTATGTCAACAAGCAGTATAACGTAGAAAAAAGGAGGGGTGGGTGCTGTGAATTACAGAGAAAGGGATTTTACGGTGAGTACAAAAAAATCCTATTTTCTCTTATATTCACCGACCGACACAGCTCCTCTCTGTAACTAAATGGGACGTCCCCAAGCAGTGCCAAACAAGGGGTGGGAAAACAGCATTAAAACTTCATCCACCATGGCAAGTGGGAACTAGTGAAACTAAACCCACAAAAAAACAGCAGTGTGTGGAAACTCCACCATAAAACCGGGCATCCTCAACAGGAGCGATCCCCCAAACCTCAACATTGCGGAAGTAATGCAACAGTGCATTCATGAAACAGTACTGTGTTTTTATCGAAAAACCAGGAAAACTCAATAGCAACTACACGGCCGCCTGCAAAACTTTGCAGCCAAAATAGGCATCAGCCGATGCACTGATGTCTACCTTGTAGAACTTGGTAAATGTATGGACAGACGACCAGGTCGCCGCCTTACACACCTGAGCGACAAACGCTTGGTGTCGGAAGTCCCAAGACTTTCCGATTGCTCTTGTAGAGTGGGCCGTGACTGGAAAGGGAGGCACCTGCCCCTTCAAGGCTTAGGCTTGTACTACAATCTGTCTGATCCACCTGGAAATGGTGGCCGACGAGACCGTCACGCCCTTCTTAGGACCAGCCACCGAAACAAACAGTGAGTCAGACTTCCGAAAGGAAGCTGTGGCGGACAGGTACACCTTCAGAGCCCTAACCACATCTAGAGCGTGAAGGGCCACCTCTTTGGGGTGCTTCGGCTTAGGACACAACAATAGCAATACAATGTCCTCATTGATATGAAAGACCGAGACCACCTTAGGTAGAAAGGACGGTTGTGGACGCAACACCACCTTATCCCTGTGGATGACCAGATAAGGCGACTTGCAGGACAAGGCTGCCAATTCCAAAACCCTCCTGGCCAATGTTATGGCCATGCGCAGCGCATGCAGACACCCCCCTTAGAGGGGGGAAGGAGGGGTGATAGGGACTTGGGAGAGAGGATAAGGAGGTGAGGTGGCCCCCGAAACGACCCCCAGGGAATGCCCAGCTGCTCCCCCCACCGAAGCAGGGAGAGCCGTACTTACCAGTCCTGAAGAGCTGGGAGACATTCTGTGGTAGCCAACTCCTGCGCAGTTACAGGGAAGGTTACTGGCCCGGTATACTGTGATCCAGACATCAGTAGCCCGGTCATATGTATACCCGGAGCATTGAAGCTCACCGACCACCTCTGGAGCATGAGGTATGTCGTGGCCTGCCGAGCCGTAGCTGCGGCCTGCTCACGCTCGATGGCCGGACTGGAGAGACTACAAGGATTTCATTAACCAGCCTGTCATGATGATAGTTGATAGAAGATCTCAGGATCTCTCATCTTGCGCAAAAAGCAGCAAACCTGCAGCAAAAACATGGACCGAGAGGCCCGCAGGGTTTCCTAGGTCATTCTCCTTGCTAGGCAAAATAAAAACTGAAGCTGCTAGGAGCAGTGGGAAGGGTTGATAGTAGTGATGGACGAACTTCCGACGGGACGTTTCGCGAACGCGAAACGCGAACGGACACAAACGTTCGCGAAAACGACCGTTCGCCGCGGGCTCCATTGACTTCAATGGGAGGCGAATTTCGCAAACCTTTAGGTCGAATTTGCGGCCACGGGGTAATTATTAGGGGGTAGCACGTAGTCCCACCACCTGGACAATAGCATAATACATGTATGAGGTGAATTTGGGATCGATAACTACAAGCATTTTTTTTTTATTTGGGAAATTGTTCTGACAATTCAGGACTATGGAGCTAATGAAGGCAATGGAGGAGAGGGAAGGTCAGGGACCAGGGTAGGCAAACAAGAGGGTGCAGGAGATACAGAGCACTGACAGCAGCACCGTAATACAGAGCACTGACATCAGCACCGTGACATACAGCGCTGACAGCAGCTCCGTGACATACAGCGCTGACAGCAGCTCCGTGACATACAGCGCTGACAGCAGCTCCGTGACATACAGCGCTGACAGCAGCTCCGTGACATACAGCGCTGACAGCAGCTCCGTGACATACAGCGCTGACAGCAGCTCCGTGACATACAGCGCTGACAGCAGCACCGTGACATACAGCGCTGACAGCAGCTCCGTGACATACAGCGCTGACAGCAGCTCCGTGACATACAGCGCTGACAGCAGCTCCGTGACATACAGCACTGACAGCAGCTCCGTGACATACAGCGCTGACAGCAGCTCCGTGACATACAGCGCTGACAGCAGCACCGTGACATACAGCGCTGACAGCAGCTCCGTGACATACAGCGCTGACAGCAGCTCCGTGACATACAGCGCTGACAGCAGCTCCGTGACATACAGCGCTGACAGCAGCTCCGTGACATACAGCGCTGACAGCAGCTCCGTGACATACAGCGCTGACAGCAGCTCCGTGACATACAGCGCTGACAGCAGCTCCGTGACATACAGCGCTGACAGCAGCTCCGTGACATACAGCGCTGACAGCAGCTCCGTGACATACAGCGCTGACAGCAGCTCCGTGACATACAGCGCTGACAGCAGCTCCGTGACATACAGCGCTGACAGCAGCTCCGTGACATACAGCGCTGACAGCAGCACCGTGACATACAGCGCTGACAGCAGCTCCGTGACATACAGCGCTGACAGCAGCTCCGTGACATACAGCGCTGACAGCAGCTCCGTGACATACAGCACTGACAGCAGCTCCGTGACATACAGCGCTGACAGCAGCTCCGTGACATACAGCGCTGACAGCAGCACCGTGACATACAGCGCTGACAGCAGCTCCGTGACATACAGCGCTGACAGCAGCTCCGTGACATACAGCGCTGACAGCAGCTCCGTGACATACAGCGCTGACAGCAGCTCCGTGACATACAGCGCTGACAGCAGCTCCGTGACATACAGCGCTGACAGCAGCTCCGTGACATACAGCGCTGACAGCAGCTCCGTGACATACAGCGCTGACAGCAGCTCCGTGACATACAGCGCTGACAGCAGCTCCGTGACATACAGCGCTGACAGCAGCTCCGTGACATACAGCGCTGACAGCAGCACCGTAAGCAGCCCCAGGAGGAAGTCAGCACAGCACAGGGATGGTGTGATCCCCTCATAATAAGAACCCCCAGGAGGAAGTCAGCACAGCACAGGGATGGTGGGAGCCCCTCATAATAAGAACACCCAGGAGGAAGTCAGCACAGCACAGGGATGGTGGGAACCCCTCATAATAAGCAGCCCCAGTAGAAATATGACACCGCTCAACCTCTTCAAAGAGGAGGGTAGGGGCATATAGTACGGTGTGCTTTTTTGGGTCAGGGAAGTGAGCCAAATGAATTAAGAAGGTCTGTGTGCTTGATTCCAAAAATTGTTTATAGACATATACATGGTCTACTGATCACATGTGTTGAATTCCTCCGAGATCCATGCCTCATTCATTTTTAGAAATGTGAGGTAGTTAACACTGTGGTGAGCTAGGCGAGTACGCTTATCGGTCACAATCCCCCCTGCTGCGCTGAACGTCCTTTCGGACAGGACACTGGATGAGGGGCAAGCCAACAGTTCGATTGCAAATTGGGCAAGCTCTGGCCAGAGGTCAAGCCTGCCCACCCAGTAGTCTAGGGGTTCATCACTCCTCAGAGCGTCCACATCGGCCGTTAACCCAATGTAGTCGGACACCTGACGGTCTAGGCGTTCCCTGATGCTGGATCCGGATGACACCTGTCGATGGGTCGGCTGAAAGAATGACCTCATATCCGAAGTCACCAACACATCTTCAAACCGGCCTCTTCTTGCAGGCGCTGTTGGATTGGTACCCGCAAATCCTTCTCTGGGAGTGGGAATTGCTCCTCTGCCAGCGCACGCAAAAGCAGAATGCAGCATTTCTCGAAGCAAGGCCTGGAAGTGCTGCATTCTGACAGCCCTCTGCGACGGCGGTAACATTTCCGCCATTTTGTGTTTGTACCGGGGGTCTAAGTACGTTGCCACCCAGTACTGGTCCTTGACCCTCATGCTTTTTATACGGGGGTCCCTATTAAAACACTGGAGCATGAAGGCCCCCATTTGCACTAAAGTGGAAGCGGTGTGGTGGCCTGGCTCCTGCTCATCATCCAGGATAATGTCGTCCTCTTCATTCTCCTCTCCCCATCCTCGCACAACAGGGATCCCAGAAAGGTTTAAAGCATGCTCTTCTTGCTCCTGCTCATCCGCCCCGGCACCATCCTCCTCTGACTCCTCATCAGACTCCTGTTGTTGACTTGTCTCAGATAGAGTAGCCCCCCCTGGGAATTCATCCAGCATTGCGACTTCCTCATCTTCCCGCTCCTGCTCCTCCACAGCCTGATCAATGACACGACGCAATGCACGCTCCAGAAAGAAGGCATAAGGTACCATGTCACTGATGGCGCCATGGCTGCGACTGACCAGTTTGGTGATCTCCTCAAATGGCCGCAGAAGTCTGCATGTGTCGCGCATGAGCAGCCACTGGCGCGGTGAAAAAAAACCCAGCTCCCCAGAACCGTTTCTTTCGCAGAGTTCATACAGGTAGACGTTAACTGCACGTTTCTGCTGGAGCAGCCTATCAAGCATATAGAAGGTTGAGTTCCATCGCGTCGGGCAATCGCAAATAAGACGTCTGACCGGCAGATGGTGTCGCCGCTGAATGTCAGCAAGGCGAGCCATGGCCGTGTAAGATCTTCTGAAATGGGCCGAGATTTTCCTTGCCTGCCGCAAGATGTCCTGGACCCCAGGGTATTTGACAAGGAATCGCTGCACGACCAAGTTTAAGACGTGTGCCATGCACGGCACGTGCGTGATTTTGCCCTGTTTCAATGCGCTAAGCAGATTGGCACCGTTGTCACACACCACTTTACCAACTGTCAAATTGAGCGGTGTTAGCCACTCATCTGCCTGTGAACGCAAAGCTGAAAGGAGTGCCGGGCCAGTGTGGCTCTTTGCTTCCAGGCACAACAGACGCAGCACGGCATGGCAACGTCTCACCTGGCATGTGGAATAGGTTCTGGGGAGCTTGGGCGGTGCAGTGGAAGAGACGCTAGCAGCGGAAAAGGAGGAGGCAGCTGAGGAGGAGAGGGAGGAGGATGGAGTAGGAGGAGGAGAAGAAGAGTCAGGCCTGCATGCAATCCGTGGCGGTAAAACCAAATCTACACGGGTGCCACGGGTTACATGCTTGACGGCCGTCAGAAGGTTCACCCAGTGGGCAGTAAAACTGATATACCTTCCCTGCCCGTGTTTGCTAGACCACGTGTCTGTGGTCAGATGTATCTTGGCACCGACACTGTGTGCCAGAGATACATTCACTTGCCGCTGAACATGGCCATATAGCTCTGGGATGCCCTTCTCTGAGAAATACTTCCTTCCTGGGACCTTCCATTGTGGTGTTCCAATGGCCACAAATTTGCGAAAGGCCTCCGAGTCCACCAGTTTATATGGCAGTAGTTGGCGGGCTATGAGTTCTGACAAGCCAGCCGCCAACCGTTGGGCAAGAGGGTTATCCGGCGTCATCATTTTTTTACGCTCAAACATTAGGCCCACGGAAGCCTGCCTTTTTGCAGAAAAATGTGAGCTTGGCGTGATGGAAGGTGGAGTGGAGGACAATTGTGAGGAGAGAGGAGAAGGAGAAGTAGAAGACGAGGCTGGACGGTGAGAGCCTGCAGTGTGGCTTTGTGTGTTCCGTTGCTCCCACTGGGCTCGGTGATGGCTGCTCATGTGCCTTCTTAAGGCGGTCGTCCCTAGGTGAGTATTGGGCTTACCGCGACTAACGCGTTGACTGCAAAGATTGCAGATGGCAACGCTATTGTCAGCAGCGGACACGTTAAAAAAAGCCCACACTGCGGAGCCATGTGCCGGTGTCCTGGGAGCGCCAGATGTGACCGTACATGGTCGATGACTCGCTCCTGATACATTTGCAGTCTGCTTTGTCCCTGCTGTGCAATGTAAGTCATTGCTGCTTCTCCTCCCTATCTGCTGGTCCATATCTCCCTCTGAACTCCCCTCCTCTTCCTCTCTTGTGGGCACCCACGTGACATCACTAGACACGTCATCATCAACGTCACCTTCCCCACCGCTATAAGTAGAGTAGGCAGCAACACCGGGGACCAACCTCCTCCTTGGGCTGATCTGGGTACTGGCGTCAGACTGCTGAGTAGCGCTTGTTGCTACCTCCTCTTCCTGATCCAATACCAAGAGTGGCTGCGCATCAGAAATGTCCTCTTGATATGGATCGGAAAATAATTCCAGTGACTCAAGCGGAAGGTATGTGGTGGTGGTGGTGGTGGTCGTGTTGTTGGTGGTAGTGTCTTTGGGGGTGCACATAGCAGAGAGTGAAGAAGAGGGTGCAGATCGAGAGGATGAGGAGGGTGCAGAAGAGTAAGGCTGAGCGAGCCACTCAACCAAGTCTGGTGCATCCTTTAAAGTAATTGAACGCACCTTCTGCAACTTCCCACTTTGGCTCAAGCCTGTTGCTCCTGCCCTACCCCTACCACCCCTGCGGAAGGGCCTGCCTCTTCCTCTGCATGTCATTTTTTAAATGACCCTGTGACAAAACTCTTAGTCCCTATACCGCTGAAGGACTGCTGCAGTATAGGTGAGCGGTCAGCAGTGGTGCACGTCAACCCTATCTATTGTGGACCTATAGCGGTCCTTACAGAACAGCAGACTGTACCGCACTCAAGCCTATGTACCGTAGCACCCTATACCAAGTTACCAGTCCTTATAAGAACTTTTGTGGACCAAGCAGGTTGTGTATTAGTGTTTAGCAGACTGTACGTCAGTCCCTATACCGCTGAAGGACTGCTGCAGTATAGGGCAGCGGTCAGCAGTGGTGCACGTCAACCCTATCTATTGTGGACCGATAGCGGTCCTTACAGAACAGCAGACTGTACCGCACTCAAGCCTATGTACCGTAGCACCCTATACCAAGTTACCAGTCCTTATAAGAACTTTTGTGGACCAAGCAGGTTGTGTATTAGTGTTTAGCAGACTGTACGTCAGTCCCTATACCGCTGAAGGACTGCTGCAGTATAGGGCAGCGGTCAGCAGTGGTGCACGTCAACCCTATCTATTGTGGACCGATAGCGGTCCTTACAGAACAGCAGACTGTACCGCACTCAAGCCTATGTACCGTAGCACCCTATACCAAGTTACCAGTCCTTATAAGAACTTTTGTGGAACAAGCAGGTTGTGTGTTAGTGATTAGCAGACTGTACGTCAGTCCCTATACCAATGAAGGACTGCTGCAGTATAGGGCAGCGGTCAGCAGTAGTGCACGGCAACCCTATGTATTGTGGACCGATAGCGGTCCTTACAGAACAGCAGACTGTACTGCACTCAGGCCTATGTACCGTAGCACCCTATACCAAGTTACCAGTCCTTATAAGAACTTTTGTGGACCAAGCAGGTTGTGTGTTAGTGTTTAGCAGACTGTGCGTCAGTCCCTATACCGCTGAAGGACTGCTGCAGTATAGGGCAGCGGTCAGCAGTAGTGCACGGCAACCCTATGTATTGTGGACCGATAGCGGTCCTTACAGAACAGCAGACTGTAACGCACTCAGGCCTATGTACCGTAGCACCCTATACCAAGTTACCAGTCCTTATAAGAACTTTTGTGGACCAAGCAGGTTGTGTGTTAGTGATTAGCAGACTGTACGTCAGTCCCTATACCAATGAAGGACTGCTGCAGTATAGGGCAGCGGTCAGCAGTAGTGCACGGCAACCCTATGTATTGTGGACCGATAGCGGTCCTTACAGAACAGCAGACTGTAACGCACTCAGGCCTATGTACCGTAGCACCCTATACCAAGTTACCAGTCCTTATAAAAACTTTTGTGGACCAAGCAGGTTGTGTGTTAGTGTTTAGCAGACTGTGCGTCAGTCCCTATACCGCTGAAGGACTGCTGCAGTATAGGGCAGCGGTCAGCAGTGGTGCACGTCAACCCTATCTATTGTGGACCGATAGCGGTCCTTACAGAACAGCAGACTGTACCGCACTCAAGCCTATGTACCGTAGCACCCTATACCAAGTTACCAGTCCTTATAAGAACTTTTGTGGACCAAGCAGGTTGTGTATTAGTGTTTAGCAGACTGTACGTCAGTCCCTATACCGCTGAAGGACTGCTGCAGTATAGGGCAGCGGTCAGCAGTGGTGCACGTCAACCCTATGTATTGTGGACCGATAGCGGTCCTTACAGAACAGCAGACTGTAACGCACTCAGGCCTATGTACCGTAGCACCCTATACCAAGTTACCAGTCCTTATAAGAACTTTTGTGGACCAAGCAGGTTGTGTGTTAGTGATTAGCAGACTGTACGTCAGTCCCTATACCAATGAAGGACTGCTGCAGTATAGGGCAGCGGTCAGCAGTAGTGCACGGCAACCCTATGTATTGTGGACCGATAGCGGTCCTTACAGAACAGCAGACTGTACTGCACTCAGGCCTATGTACCGTAGCACCCTATACCAAGTTACCAGTCCTTATAAAAACTTTTGTGGACCAAGCAGGTTGTGTGTTAGTGTTTAGCAGACTGTGCGTCAGTCCCTATACCGCTGAAGGACTGCTGCAGTATAGGGCAGCGGTCAGCAGTAGTGCACGGCAACCCTATGTATTGTGGACCGATAGCGGTCCTTACAGAACAGCAGACTGTAACGCACTCAGGCCTATGTACCGTAGCACCCTATACCAAGTTACCAGTCCTTATAAGAACTTTTGTGGACCAAGCAGGTTGTGTGTTAGTGATTAGCAGACTGTACGTCAGTCCCTATACCAATGAAGGACTGCTGCAGTATAGGGCAGCGGTCAGCAGTAGTGCACGGCAACCCTATGTATTGTGGACCGATAGCGGTCCTTACAGAACAGCAGACTGTACCGCACCCAAGCCTATGTACCGTAGCACCCTAGACAGACCAAGTTACCAGTCCTGATAAAGAGCTTTGTGGAACAAGTGAGTTGTGAATGATTAGCAGACTGCAGCAGAAGGGCAGCAGTCAAGTATAATATTCTTTCTATATTTGGAAGAAAGAATATTATACGTGTACAAGCCTATTACCGTACCACTGATACCAGTCCTGAAAAGAACCTTTGTGGAACTAATAGTAACAGCAAGTCTTTAAAATTATCCTCACTGCCTGACACACTGCTTCCTGCCTGTCCCTATACAAATTGGCAAAAAAGAGTAGGCTGGAACGATTAGCTGGAACAGCTCTTTTGTGGACCTGATAGTAACAGCTAATGATGATGATGATGATGATGATGAAGAAAGACTAATCTGGCTGAGCTGTCCCTAAAATAGCAGCATACAGCGCTCTGTCCCTTTATCTAAACTGACAAAAGAAACTCAGGCTGCTGACCTAACACCTATACCAGTCCTGAAAAGAACTTTTGTGTACCAAATAGCTAGCGTTTTCTCTGTCCCTACTCCACACAGGATCCTTTCCCTACAGTGACAGAAGAAAGAATGTAAAATGGCCACCGGATCGGGTGTATTTATAGGTTAGGGGGAATGTCCAAGTGTCCATGAGCTGTCATGTCTCAATTGGTTGTCCTGTAACACATGATAAACGTGTCACGAAAGGTTAAAGTTCTTGTATACATTAAACACGTAAGTCCGCCGGGGCGAACGACGGAAAAAGGCGTTCGAACCCGCGGACGGCGAAAGTCGGAAATTCGCCGCGAAACGACCGCCGGGCGAACCGTTCGGCCATCACTAGTTGATAGAAAAAAAGAAAGAAAAGAAACTTTTCCCCTGCTGTTGTGTCCCGCTTTTAACTTGCGTACCAACACCAGGAGAAAAGAAAAGTAGCTACACCTTTCAACCAGGTGTCTGTTCAGATGGTCATTCATTCAGATATTCCATATTTCCGATCCAAACTGCTAATACTTTGATTCATGCCCAGAAGGGCGCCTACTATCCACACAAACGTCCAACCAAAGAGAATTGTTATGTAGGTTAAATGGAGGTACTAATGAGAAATTAGGACCGTTGTCTGGTCATAATTATCCCCATTTCCAAACACTGCTACTTTGATGACCATACATGTGCAGATTTCCGAGAGATTTTTATCTCATGCTTCTAAATAGAAGGACATTATTGGTACAATTTGATCATACTCGGTATATCTCCACATGTATGGCCATAGGAGGCGCCTCTATCTGTTTTATTGTTGTATGTATGAGTATGTTTGTCTGGTTTTGATTGTTGAAAGTCAGGGTGTATGAACTGTGCGGATAAGGATGATCTTTGGGTCATCTTTGGTTAATATTGTGTTAACATCTAGGATCGATTGATGCAATTCAATCAAGGTTTATTGTTTTATGTATAGAAAGAAATAAAAAATATTTTTGATATTAAATCAAATGTCCTATGTGTTCACCGAAACCTAAGGTAGCTACTTTTCTTTTCTCCTGGTGTTGGTACGCAAGTTAAAAGCGGGACACAACAGCAGGGGAAAAGTTTCTTTTCTTTCTTTTTTTCTGACTACCGTATATACTCGAGTATAGGCCGACCCGAATATAAGCCGAGGCCCCCAATTTACCCCCAAAAAACTGGAAAAAATTATTGACTCGTGTATAAGCCGAGGGTGAGACATGCCTGTCCATCCCTGTGTGTCCGTCCATCCCTGTGGGTCCATCCATCCCTGTGTGTGTGTCCATGCATCCGTGTGTGTGTGTGTGTGTGTGTCCATGCATCCGTGTGTGTGTGTGTGTGTGTGTGTGTCCATGCATCCGTGTGTGTGTGTGTGTGTGTGTCCATGCATCCGTGTGTGTGTGTGTGTGTGTGTCCATGCATCCGTGTGTGTGTGTGTGTGTGTGTGTGTGTGTGTGTGTGTGTGTGTGTGTGTGTGTGTGTGTGTGTGTGTGTGTGTGTGTGTCCGTGCAGCCTACCTGTGTCCAGCCTGCCTGTGTCCGTCCAGCCTGCGTCCCGTCCAGCCTGCGTCCCGTCCAGCCTGCGTCCCGTCCAGCCTGCGTCCCGTCCCGGCCCGGCCCGTCCTGGCCCGTCCCGGCCCGTCCCGTCCCGAGCCGAGCCTCCGTCCTTCAGCTCTTCGTCGGCGGCCATTCTAGGATTCAAAAGCCGCGCCTCCGTCGGTGATAGGCGGAACACTGAATTTCCCAGCAGCCTGTGTTCCGCCTATCACGGGCATCGTCTCATCCTCGTCCGTAGTACGAGGATGAGACGATGCCCGTGATAGGCGGAACACAGGCTGCTGGGAAATTCAGTGTTCCGCCTATCACAGGCGAAGGCGGAGCCGGAGGCGCGGCTTTTGAATTCTAGAATGGCCGCTGTCTGTCTGCTCGACACGCTGATCGAGCGGGCAGACAGCGATGACTCGAGTATAAGCCGAGGGGGGCACTTTCAGCCTCAAAAAAGAGGCTGAAAATCTCAGCTTATACTCGAGTATATACGGTATATGTTAGCTACGGCTTCGGCCTTGTAGACTCTGAGGAGTGACATAAGGACTTATTTCTTTAAGAGGGACCCACTGCCACTATTTGGATTTATTCGGTAGTGACAGTGGATATGGTCATGTAATGGTATAAATAGGGAAGGGTTGATAGCATGGGGCCCGCCCCCCTGGGGTGGGATTAAAGTTCTGTGTATTGTGTAACAATTTTGCCTAGTTTCTCCTAATGGCAGGCTATACAACCCATTTAGTTACAGAGAGGAGCTGTGTCAGTCGGTGAATATAAGAGAAAGTAGCTATGTATGGCATTAGCCAGCACTGCTCTGACCATGCTCCACTGATGCGTTTCACCCCTCCCACCGCGGCTTGGTCACTGGGTCGGTTTCAGTGGCGTCTTCATTTTATATATTTCTACACAGCAATGCCTACTCAAAGAGAATAGTGATGTGTTATTCAAGATAATTGTGTGTAGAACTTCACAACGTATGTTTACAAATTTCAAGACCATTCAGGAGTAGGCTAGAAATAATTGAAATACAATGTGGAAATTAATGTAATGCAGGGTTTCTCAACTAGGGTTCCTCCAGAATTTGCTAAGGGTTAATGGAGCAATGAGACATTCCTGCCTCTAATGCCGCTTACACACGATCGAATTATCCGCCGGACAATCTGCCCGTGTGTGGGCTCCGGCGGACTTTTTCTTCCCAAAAGTCCGGCGGACTTAGAAAGAAGTTTTGACTCAAAATTGTCTGCTGGACTCAGCAGTCCAGCGGACAATCCACCTGTCTGTGTGCTAGTCCGCCGGACTTTTTAAATGAATGCCCACACACGGAGAAAAGTCTGTTAATTTTGAACGTGGCTCCAGGTAGACGGAACTAGCGAAGGAAGTGAATGTTGCCGCCTCCATCGGCGAAATTGACACCTCGCTAGCCCCGCCACCTGGTATGGATTTAAAGGGGAACCCCTATGCCGAAAAAACGTTGTGGGGGTCCCCCCAAAGTCCATAGCAGACCCTTGTCTGAGCACGCAGCCCGGCCAGTCAGGAAAGGGGGTGGGGACGAGCGAGTGCCCACCCTCCTGAGCCGTGTGCTCTCAACATGTGGGGGGGCTTTGGGGAAGGGGGGCCCTGCGGCCCCCCCGCCCCAAAGCACCTTGTCCCCATGTTGATGAGGACAAGGTCCTCTTCCCGGCAACCCTGGCCGTTGGTTTTCGGGGGGCTTATCAGAATCCGGGAGCCCCCTTTAATAAGGGGGCCCCCAGATTCCGGCCCCCTACCCTATGTGAATGAGTATGGGGTACATTGTACCCCTACCCATTCACCTGGTGAAAAAAAGTGTACAGACACAAAACACAACACAGTTTTTTAAAATACTTTATTAGACAGCTCCGGTGGTCTTCTCTTCTTCCGTCTTCGGGGGTCTTCTGGCCGGACTCCTCCGCTATCTTCTGCTAGCTCTTTTACTAGGGGAGGAACCCGGCTTTCTCCTTTGTTGCCGCTGCTGTCCGGGGGTCTTCTTTCGACTTCAGGGGTCTTGTCCCTGTCTTCAGGGGTCTTGGCTCGCTCTTCGGTTCTTCTTGCCGGGCCTCTGCTTTCTTCTTCCAGCTCTTTTACTAGCATTGGCCCTGTCTTCTGTCGCTGCCTTCTTCTTCCACCCGCCCGCAGAACCAGACAACCAATGGCCAGGGTTGTCGGGAAGAGGCCCTTGTCCTCATCAACATGGGAACAAGGTGCTTTGGGGTGTGGGGGGCCGCAGGGCCCCCCCTTCTCCAAAGCACCCCCCCATGTTGAGGGCACGTGGAATGGTGCGGCTCAGGAGGGGGGGGCACTTGCTCATCCCCATCCCCTTTCCTGATAGGCCGGGCTGCGTGCTCAGATGAGGGTCTGCTATGGAATTTGGGGGGATCCCCACAACGTTTTTTCGGCGTAGGGCTTGCCCTTTAAATCCATACAAGGTGACGGGGCTAGCGAGGTGTCAATCTCGCTGATGGAGACGGCAACATTGACTTCCTGCGCTAGTTCCGTCTACCTGGAGCCATGTTCAAAATGAACGGACTTTACTCTGTGTGTGGGCAAGTCCGTTCATTTCAAAAGTCCGGCGGACTCCCACCATAGTCCGGTCGTGTGTGTGGGCAGGTCAGCTCATTCGGAAAGTCCGGCGGACCTCTGCTGCAAAGTCTGGCGGGTTGTCCGCCGGATAGTCCGATTGTGTGTACGCGGCATTACTGGTGCCATTAATCTTTTTAGCTATCTGTAAAGGGGTAATTCTTCCCAAGTGTAAGGAGCATTCTTCCCACTGAGTATCGGTATAATGCATCATGCGTTGTAGATACAGTAATTTTTAGCAAGGGTTTCCTAAAACGGGAAAGGTATTTTAAGGGTTCCTCCGTGTTAAAATGGTTGAGAAAGGCTGATGTAATGATCCTACATTTTGACCATAGATGTGTTTTAACATATCCAACCTAGGGAAGAGATTCTGGTCCACTCTCCAAAAATCAGAACCCCAAGCAGAATTAATATGGGAACAAATCTTGTTTTGCTGACTAAATTCTATTACAAGGCTGTGATGACCCAAAAAAAAAAAATATATATATATATAAATATAAGTGAATTCTCAACAACCACAATAAACGCAGAAAAATTACTTCAATTAGCTATTTAGGTCAGTAACATCTCATACATATTTATTTCCTTTCATTAACTAGGAATGAAAAGCCATTGTGAACTCAAGACCAGGCAGGGCTTAAAGTAAACCTGACATGGGAGAAATAGAGGGGTTGTTATGCGGACCCTCTGATTTCAATATTTTCTGAGCCACGGAAAAAGTATGCCCCGGGAGCACGCTCAGCTTTGTTGTATCTTAATTTGCATAACGCAAGGTTAAAAACAGTTAAGGCATTAGCCATCAAATTGCCAGCTTGGCCCAAATTAACTATGTAAAGTGTAGGAAAAGCTGGAGTTCAGCTTTAAAGTGGTTGTAAACCCTTTTTAAAAAAATCCTGAAAAAAAAAAAATCCTGCAAGACAAAGACATAATGAGCTAGTATGCATAGCATACTAGCTCATTATGAATAACTTACCTGAGAACGAAGCCCCCCGAAGCGGTCCTCCGTCTTCCTCTTCGCCGCTGCCATGGATCCCGGAGCGACTTCTGGGTCTCGCGGCTCCGGCGCTGTGATTCGCCGGAGCAGCGATGACGTCACTCCCACGCATGCACACGGGAGCCGACACTCGCGGCATATCGCCGCGATCTGCGGCCTGCCAAAGTGCGCCTGCACGCCGCTGTCTACGGCGCATGCCTATACGGTTTAGGAGATATTTCTTGGACCTACAGGTAAGCCTTAATCTAGGCTTACCTGTAGGTCAAAGTTAGTTGTAAGGGTTTACAACCACTTTAACAAAGCATGCGGTTCGAACATGAATCTGTCATTGGCTGATTTTTTAAAAGTGTTAAACTTTGGATTGTGCTACTTAAGCTGAGACTGTGCTCAAAGTGGATCTTTTATTGAGGATTACTGTATAGTTATTGGTTATGGAAGCGCAATGAGACCCAGAAAACAGAATTAAATCAGGAAGGTTGGAGAAAAGTCAGAAGTCTTTATGGGCCTACTTGTTTTAAAGCTGAAGCGTTTCATACACTTTACAGTTTGTCTGGGCCAAGCTAGCCCAAGTGAACTAATGTTCCTCACTAACATGTGAGGCTGATGGATGTGCTGTATAAACTGTATGCAGCTAAGGCTACATACAGCATACCGCACTGTTTTGTCCTGGTTTGAGCCGAGACTTCTAGCCTCATACCTGGAGTACAGTAGAGTTTATCACAGCGGTGCTCTAGCAATAAATACAAAGCTTGGCTGATGATGTCACAACCTCTGTCTCAGCCAATCAGAGGCTTATCCATTGCTAGAATACATTGCTTTCTCTGAATGGCTGTGAAAGACTACTGTGTTCTGGGTATCAGACTGTAATGCCGCGTACACACAATCGGACGTTCCAACAACAAAATCCATGGCATTTTTTCAGATGGATGTTGGCTCAAACTTGTCTTGCATACACACGGTCACACAATGCTGTCGGAAATTTCAAACGTCAAGAACGCGGTGACGTACGACGAGCCGAGAAAATTGAAGTTCTATAGCCAGTGCGGCTCTTCTGCTTGATTCCGAGCATGCGTAGAACTTTGTTCGGAATGGTGTACACATGATCGGAATTTCTTACAGTGGATTTTGTTGTTGGAAAATTTGAGATCCAGATCCCAAATGTTGTGTGTCGGAAATTCCGATGGAAAAATGTCAGATGGAGCCTACACATGTTCAGAATTTCCGACAAAGAGCTCCCATCGAACACTTTCCAGCTGAAAATCCGACCGTGTGTACGTGGCATAAGTCTCAGCTCGGATCCAGAATGCAGTTCTGTATGCTGTATGAAGCCGCAGCTACATACAGATTATACCACATATCCAGCGACCTCATATGTTAGTGAGGGACAGCTGTCAGTTTGGGAGCAGTGACTGTGTCTATGCAGCCGCTGCATCCTAATTGACATGAATGTAACTGCCTGCAGAGGGATGCATGGAACACCTGTGCATCCCTGTGTGGACAAAAACAGCCCTTGCACGGACATATGCTTGCATAAACCTGCAGCAGACCCCTTAAAAAAAAAGTGTTTAAAGTGGTTGTAAATCCATACCCCCTACATAAGTTGTACCTGTGTATTTGCATCAATTTGTTCTGTACATCTTTGTAAGACCCTTTTCACACTGAGGCACTTTGCAGGCGCATTAAAAATAGCGCCTTCAAAGCGCCCTGAAACAGCGGCTCCATTCACTCCAGTGTGAACTCCAGCGGTGCGCTCCCAGGGCATCAGAAAAAGTCCTGCCAGAAACTTCTTTGAAGTGCATTAGGAGCGGTGAATTCATTGCTCCTAAAGCACCCCTGCCCATTGAAAACAATGGGGCAGTCTCGCTATACCGCCGGCAAAGCGCCGCTGCAGCGGCGTTTTTGCGCACAGATTTAACCCCTTTTTGGCTGCTAGCGGGGATTAAAACTGCCCCGTTAGCAGCCGAATAGTGCCGCTAAAACGACGGTAAAGCGGTGCTAAAAATAGCGCCGCTTTATCGCCGACGCCCGGAGTGGCTCAGTGTGAAAGGGATCTATAACTATAGGATGAATATCATTTTTCACAGACTCACAAATCAGGCGGAAGAGAGCTGCAGTTACACACTGTACAAGAGCTCTTATGCCGCGTACACACGGTCGGAGAATCCGTCGGAATGCGTCTTATCGGACCGTGTCGTCAGATAATCCGACTGTGTGTGGTATGCATCGGACTGATTCCGTCCGAATCTCCGTCGGACCCAATTTTCCAACATGTTGGAAATATTTCCCGACCAACTGGGCCGGTCAGACGTAATCCAATCATGTGTAGAGAATTTTGATCGGACCCAGTGCCACGCATGCTCAGATCAAATTCCTACATCAAAGCTATTGGCTACTAGCCTGAATGTAGTCCCATCGTAACGAAATTACGTCATCACATTCTGAAAGATCGGATTTTTCGACAACTTAGTCCGACCGTGTGTATGCAACAGTTTCGGACACAATCCGTCAGACTAAATCTGACAGACAAAATCAGACGGATTTGGTTGTGGAAATCTCCTACCGTGTGTACATGGGCTTAGAGCTGATTGGTGGGAAGGGACACATCTCTTGTCAGGGAAGATGCATACATGTGCACAGGCGTATGATTCCTGGAAGTCCTGTTCGTGGCCCTATAGCCTATGCATGCGCACGTACGCATTGGCACCAGGTGGGCCATTTAAACTGCACTAATTACTTGTGTCAGTGCAGTTTGGTCTATTACTTTCTTCATGCATCTGTTCCTATATTGCTCTTACTTTGCCGACTCGATCTGCTCCTGACTTTGCCTGAACTCTGCCTGCACCAACCCCTGGCTTGCCTCTGCACTACACTTTTGCCTTACCATTCTGCTCATCGGTCTTGTTGGTACCGACCCCAGCCTGGCTCCCTTCTGATTTGCCTACTAGTTGCGGACCTGGACTGTCAGACCTTGCCTAGAACCTGGACCAGCTGAAGCCATGCCTCACATCAGTTCCTGCTCTTCTGCCAGCGTACTAACAGCCAGTTGCTTCTACCTATCCTGACGCATATCATCATTCTCCAGCAGAAGCCTTATCAGGCATTCATGCAGCTCTGTACTCTGGCGTTCCCTGTTACTCTACCAGGGCTCCGGAGCCAGAGCTCCAGGACAGGCCTTCTTCTACACTTCAGGCTTCATCACCAGGTACGTTACACCCCCCGTCACACAGAATACACAAACAAAGCTGAGGCTGTCAATGAACTGGAGCTCCCTCCCCTGTCACCTTTTTTCTTTCGGCATTAGGGAAAATTATCAGAAGTGACTACAGATTACAGAGGATCTAGACAGCAGAGAGAAATTACACTTTGTGCTTTGGAGAGAGGCAAGTAAATTCTATAAACATGTGTTCAGATTTCCAGGCTGGTTTACAGCCATTTTAAGAGCCCTTTCACGCTACTGGCACAGCCGGTAGCGGTAAAGCGCAGCTTAGCGGCACTTTACTATCGTTTTAGCTTCACTTTTTGGCCCCGATCACACTATCACTGTGAGATCACAGTATAAGCCACTGCTCCCTGTGTGTTTCGTTACTCAAGGTGTCATCTGGAGATGCTCCAGAAGAAGTCTTGAGTGACGAAACGCGCAGGGAGGAGTTATAGTACGTCTTTGCGTTACTTCCGCGAATGTTTGTTTATACAGTGCCTGCTTCATTTTAACTTTGTGCATGTGAATTTTAATCAAATTGTGAGTATATCCTTATACTTCTTTTACAAATAAACAATTTAAAAGTGGTATCTCGCTATGGGCACCCCTTTATTTTCTATGCGATAACCCGGTGGAAGGCCAGTAGCGATTCATAGATTGTCCAGATGATTCCAGAGTGCTACACAGTGGCTTATACAGTGATCGTGCAGTACCCCCGGGGGGTTAAGGCCATCTGGTGAGTGCAATCATATTAAAAGCACGGATAAGATCACCTGCACCACTGTCATCTAAAAGGATATAAACGGTATTATTCTGATAAGGCACTGAACACGGTTTGCGAGCACAAGTCACTTTATGGCCTCATTATTTGACTAAATATTTATTGTTTGAGTTTATTTTTGCACATCCCCCTCTGTTTTATATACAGTGGGACCCATATATTTTGCATTGTGTTTGTTATAACTCTAGTGTATGTTCATTCACTGAGACACTGCAACAGGGGGTCAAACAGATACGCTACCTGCATATACAAGGAACAACTAAGTAGTGTATGGTAACGGAGGACTTATACCCCCATACATATCACTTACACTAGAATTAATCATTTTTATCCACTTTTCTGACACCCCGCATATTGCAGAGGGTGTAACACATAAGCACGCATCACTTTAAATAAATAATTTCTTTTTCTTATTTTTTATTTTAAATCAATCAATGTCAAACTGCTTTTTGCAGTATATGTAACACCTTCAGCACACCCTTTTCATTGCAACTCTGCACTGGGCAGAGGGTGCAACACAAGCACTTATCACTTTAATTAAATTGTTTTTTTCTCTCACTTTAGAGGCATTTTTAAACATAAATTTGCAGTAGGTGCAAGTTTCCAGCACTCTTTTCAATATATTTTGACGTTTTCACAAACATTTGATTCCATTTATATTATTTCAAGAATCATCATTTATTATTCATTAGAGGAATAGGATTTTTTGTGCTCACCGTAAAATCCTTTTCTCTGTAGTTCACTGGCTGACACAGCTCCTTTCTTAGACCATCGGGTTGTTAAGCCACCTTCAGGAGAAGACTAGGCAGAACATGCCCCGCCCACTCTCCCCGACAGACACTGTTCTGCTGATTAAGAGAAGGGGATGTGGGCAGGAAGATTCAAGCTAAAGCCCAGCAAATGGAGTCTGATCCATCCAGCCAGTGACTCCTGCCTCCGAGTGAGTACACTGATGTAGGGGTTCCCTTCTCTCTCCCTCTCTTTTTTTCTATGTATCTTTCTCTCTCCCTCTATCTTTCTTTTTTTCTATCTATCTATCTATCTATCTATCTATCTTTCTCTCTCCCTCCCTCTATCTATCTATCTTTTTTTCTATCTATCTTTCTATCTCCCTCTAGTTATCTATCTAACTTTTTTTTCTATCTATCTCTCTATCTATCTCTCTCCTTCCCTCTATCTTTCTTTTTTCTATCTATCTTTCTTTCTCCGTCCCTCTATCTATCTTTCTTTTTTCTATCTATCTTTTTCTCTCCCTCTATTTATCTATCTATCTCCCTCCCTCTATCTATCTATCTTTCTTTTTTTCTATCTATCTATCTATCTATCTTTCTTTCTTTCTCTCTCCCTCTATCTTTTTTTCTATCTATCTTTCTTCCTCCCTCTATCTATCTAGCTTTCTTTTTTTTCTATCTTTCTCTATCTATCTATCTATTTCTCTCCCTCTATTTATCTTTCTTTTTTTTCTATCTTTCTCCCTTTATGTATCTATCTTTATTTTTCCTTTCTATCTTTCTCTATCCCTCTATCTTTCTTTCTCTATCCACCTATCTTTCTTTCTTTCTTTCTTTCCTTCTCTCTCCCTCTATCTATCCATCTTTCTTTCTCCCTTTATCTATCTAGCTTTCTTTTTTTCTATCTATCTATCTCCCTTTATTTATCTATCTTTCTTTATTTTTCTTTATCTATCTTTCTCTCTCCCTCTATCTTTCTTTATCTGTCTATCTATCTACATATTTTTCTCTCCCTCCCTCTATCTTTCTATCTATCTCACTTCATATGTTTTATCCTTTCTCCCTTCATCCTCCTCTCTTTCTTTCATTTTTTATTTTTTATTTCTTTCCTTCCTCCCATCTTTCTTTTTTTCTTCCCTGACCACTCCAGTTCTCCTCTACCCAATCCCCATCTGCTACCCACTACCCCCTTTTTCAACCCTACTCCTACTCCCCTACCCCATGGTTCACAGCTCCATCCGGACTCCCATTCTTTAAGGGGCTAAGGGCTAAGAAAGAACCCAGAGGCAGAGCATCTTACTATTGATTTAGCCAAGTGACAGCCTGCCAGAATAGGTGGGATCTGTGAGAGCAGCTTCCCTGAACAGCTCTGCTTGAGGACACCATATCTGTTACATTCATTACTGCCCCTGTACTCTGTCCTTACCTACCCCCTGTACTGCACCCTCCTGCTCCCACTTTACTGTATGCTCCTACCCCCCTGTACTGTACCCTCCTGACCCGTGTACTGTCCACCTACCCTCCTCCTATACTGTACCCTACTAATTAATTTTTAATAATCGCTTTAATTATTTTTCACCATTATGGGTGTGAGCGGGGCCTCATGTCTTAGTTTTGCCTAAGGCCTCACAAAGCCTAGAGCCGCCTCTGAACCCCTCAGCCTGCTACTGCAGCCTCAGTATGTCAACAAGCAGTATAACATAAACAAAAATAGGAGGGGAGGGTGCTGTGTCAGTCAGTGAACTACAGAGGATTGTACGGTGAGTACAAAAAAAAATCCTATTTTCTCTTACGTTCACCGACTGACACAGCTCCTTTCTTAGACCATCGGGACGTCCCCAATCAGTGCGAAAACGAGGGGTGGGAAAACAGCATACAAGCTTCACCCATAATGGCATGTGGGAACTAGGGATGGACGAACGGTTCACCCGGCGGTCGTTTCGCGGCGAATTTCGGCTGTTCGCGGTCCGCCCGATCGGCGGACTATTGCTGCTGTTCGCCCGGCGGACTTCCGTTTTTACTGTGTAAAAGAACTTTGACCTATGATGACACATCCATCATGTGGTACAGGACAGCCAATTGAGACATTACAGCACATGGACACTTGGACATTCCCCCTAACTTATAAATACACCCGATCCCGCGGCCATTTTACATTCTTTCGTATGTCACTATAGGGAGAGGTTGCTGTGTGGAGCAGGGAGAGACTGCAGTGACCCAAATCGCTAGCTATTAGGTCCACAAAAGTTATTTTAAGGACTGGTATGGTATAGGTGTTAGGTGTAGTTCAGGATATAGGTTTGAGGCACTGCTATTCAAGTCATTGCTGCAGCAGCCTGTCTTTTGTCAGTGTAGAGAGAGGGACAGGACGCTGTGTGCAGCAAGGACAGTCAGTTTAATCATTAGCTGTTACTATTAGGTCCACAAAAGTCCTTTTCAGGACTGGTATGGTAAAGTAGTACAGGATATAGTTTTGAGTGCTATTCAAGTTATTGTTGCAGCAGCCTGTGTTTTGTCAGTTTAAATAGGGACAGGCAGGAAGCTGTGTGTGGCAGTGAGGGACAGTCAGTTTAATCAGTAGCTGTTACTATTAGGTCCACAAAGGTTCTTTTCAGGATTGGTATGGTAATAGGCTTGTACATGTATAATATTCCTTCTTTCAAATATAGAAAGAATATTATACTTGACTGCTGCCCTTCTGCTGCAGTAGTCCTTTATGAGTATAGGGACTGAGGTACAGTCTGCTAATCACAACCTACTAGTTGCACAAAGGTCCTTCTAAGGACTGGTAAGGTATAGTGTACTAGAGTATATAGGGTTGAGTGAGGTACAGTCTGCTAATCCTTAAGGACTGGTATAGGTCCACAATATATAGGGTTGAGGTGCACTACTGCTGACTGCTGCCCTATTCTGCAGCAGTCCTTTATCAGTATAGGGACTGAGGTACAGTCTGCTAATCACAACCTACTAGTTGCACAGAGGTCATTCTAAGGGCTGGTAAGGTATAGCGTACTAGAGTATATAGGGTTGAGTGAGGTACAGTCTGCTAATCACAACCTACTAGTTACACAAAGGTCCTTCTAAGGACTGGTAAGGTATAGCGTACTACAGTATATAGGGTTGAGTGAGGTACAGTCTGCTAATCCTTAAGGACTGGTATATCACGGTGCTTGTGTCAGTGCTTTATGTCACGCTGCTGATGTCAGTGCTCTCTATCACGGTGCTGGTGTCAGATCACTCTATCACGGTGCAGGTGTCAGTGCTCTCTATCATGGTGCTGGTGCTGGTGATCATCTCCTGCACCCTCTTCTTTGCCTACCCTGACCTTCCCTCGCCTCCATTGTCTCAAGAGTCCTGAATTGTCAGAATTTCACATATAATAAAAGAATGCTTGTAGTTGTCGATCCCAGATTCACCTCATACATGTGTTATGTCATTGGCCATGTGGTGAGACTATGTGTGCACAGCTAGTAATTATTTTGTGGCTGCAAATATGACCTGTAGGTTTGTAAAGTTCACCATCCCTGTGCTGTGCTGACTTCCTCCTGGGGCTGCTTATTATGAGGGGCTCCCACCATCCCTGTGCTGTGCTGACTTCCTCCTGGGGCTGTACCTCTGCTGTGCATATTATGAGGGGCTCCCACCATCCCTGTGCTATGCTCATTATGAGGGGCTCCCACCATCCCTGTGCTATGCTGACTTCCTCCTGGGGCTACTTATTATGAGGGGCTCCCAACATCCCTGTGCTTTGCTGACTTACTCCTGGGGCTGTACCTCTGCTGTGCATATTATGAGGGGCTCCCACCATCCCTGTGCTATGCTCATTATGAGGGGCTCCCACCATCCCTGTGCTATGCTGACTTCCTCCTGGGGCTACTTATTATGAGGGGCTCCCAACATCCCTGTGCTTTGCCGACTTACTCCTGGGGCTGTACCTCTGCTGTGCATATTATGAGGGGCTCCCACCATCCCTGTGCTATGCTCATTATGAGGGGCTCCCACCATCCCTGTGCTATGCTTACTTCCTCCTGGGGCTGCTTACGGTGCAGGTGTCAGTGCTGTATATCATGGTGCTGGTGTCAGTGCTGTATATCACGGTGCTGGTGTCAGTGCTGTATATCACGCTGCTGATGTCAGTGCTCTCTATCACGGTGCAGGTGTCATTGCTGTATGTCACGCTGCTGATATCAGTGCTCTCTATCACGGTGCTGGTGTCAGATCACCATCACGGTGCAGGTGTCGTTGCTGTATGTCACGCTGCTGGTGATCATCTCCTGCACCCTCTTCTTTGCCTACCCTGACCTTCCCTCTCCTCCATTACCTTCATGCACTCCACAGTCCTGAATTGTCACAATTTCACATATAAAAAAAAGAATGCTTGTAGTTGTCGATCCCAGATTCACCTCATACATGTGTTATGTCATTGGCCATGTGGGGGGACTATGTTTGCACAGCTAGTAATTATTTTGTGGCTGCAAATTTGACCTGTAGGTTTGCAAAGTTCACCTCCCATTGAAGTCAATGGGGCCCGCCGTGAACGTTACGGTTCACGAACTACCAGCTGCGTTTGCGGTCCGCGTTCGCGAAACGTCCCGTCGGAAGTTCGTCCATCACTAGTGGGAACTACTATACCCACAAAAACAACAGTGTGTGGGAATAACCAACACCTTTTTTACCCACAAAAAAAACAGAGTGCTCCTCAATCTGGGAGTCCCTACCTCCAAACTGCCTCAGAACTTGTGGTAACAAATGCAACCCGAAGTGTCGCAGCAATGCCAAAACAGGAGCCAATACCTTGGTAAAGACTCAGGGGCTGATGCCAAACCAAAAGGAAGAGCCACAAACTGGTAGTGGGCTTCCCCAACTGAAAATCGCAGAAATTTCTGATGCCGAAGGCATATGGGTATGTGCAGGCACGCATCCTGGATGTCCAAAGACGCCAGGGAGTCCCCTTGATGGAGTGCAGCGACTACTGAGCGAACTGATTCCATTCTGAACCTCTGTACTGTTACAAAGTAATTGAGGGCTTTTAGGTCTAAAATTGGACGTACCCCTTCCTTTTTGGGGACTACAAACAGGTCTGAGTAAAACCCCTGGAAACGTTCAGACTCCAGAACAGGTACAACCACCCCGCAACTCAGCAGGTCCCTTACTGCCCCCAATAGGACCTCCTTGTGAGCCGGGAGTACGGGTATGCTGGAGGGGAAGAATCCGTTTTGTGGCCAAGAGAGAAACTCTATTTTGTAGCCTGAGGAAATCAGATCGCAGACCCATTGGTCAGACAGCCGAGAGTGTTGCGGGTGGGGGCAAACCTTCATGCGGTAGCACTTTTGCTCGCAGGCTTGTTAGGCTTGTGGTTCCAGGGACGCTTTTGTCCTTCAGAGGTCGTCCTGTCAGGCTGGGGACGCTTAGCCAAAGCCCCGGGCGGACGAAAAAGCCGTTTGTGAGTGGAAAAAGAGGGCCCTCGCCTACAGTGTGGCTCCTTAGCCTTCTTGGCCTGTGGGAGTAGTGTACTCTTACCACCTGTGGCATTTTTAATAATGTCATCTAATGAGGCTCCGAAGAGCCGCTCGCCAAGGAAGGGTAGATCTGTCAGAGCTTTTTTAGATGGCTGGTCAGCCGACCAGCATTTTAGCCAAATCAGGCGCCCCAGCACCACTGCTGACACTGAAGCCCTGGATAACAGAGGGAGGGTATCCAGGGCCGTGTCACAAACGTACCTAAGGCTGAAAAACTTGTTCAGGCTTCAACAAAATGGCCGCCGAGCGTCCAGTATAGAGGACATGATCACAGGGAAAATGGCCACCGGACTACAGGAAAATGCTGCTCCCTGGTCACACCAAAAATGGCCGCTGAGCACTGTATTCAATGAAGAACAGTGAAAAAACAGGCAGAGAAATGGTGGTAAAACAGCGCTACAACGATCAGCAGACACAGCCTCCAGACACCTCAGGGGAGAGACCTACACACATCCAGGGCACAGCTATCCAGCGCACCCCCCCCCCCCACATGAGAGCCCATGCAGCATCCCTCACAGGGAAGGGAGGGGAGGGAAGATAGGGACAGGGAGAGAAGGGAGGGAGGTGAGGGACCCCCGAATCGACCTCCCATGGAATGCCCAGCTGCTCAGCCCCACCGAGGCAGGGAGAGCTGTACTTACCAATCCTGACAAGCCAGGAGACATTCCATCACAGACCCACTCTTTGATCAGTACGGGGTAGCTGCTGGCCCAGCACACTGTGACGCAGACATCAGTAGCCCAGTCATATGTGTGCCCCGGGGCATTACGCCCACCGGCCGCTCCTAATGCTGGGGGGCATGTAATGGCCGACCCAGCGTGGAGCTCTGGTCTGCACACACTTGCTGGCCAGGCTGGGGAGACTACAAGGATAAGGGTATCCAGCCTGTCACCCAGCCAGCTGTTAATAGCAGATCACAGGATCTTTAATCTTGCGCAAAAAGCAAAACTTCTGCAGAAAAATCCATGGACCGATAGGCCCACAGGGTTCCTAGGTCCTTTTTCACTAGGCAGAAAAAAAAAACTGAGGCTGCAGTAGCAGGCTGAGGGGTTGTTACCTAAGGGACCGCCCCTTGGGCAGAACTAGAAAGTTCTAGTTTTATTATAACATTTTAACATGTTCTGCCTAGTCCTCTCCTGAAGGTGGCGTAACAACTCGATGGTCTAAGAAAGGAGCTGTGTCAGTCGGTGAACGTAAGAGAAAGTGCCACACCTGCACCTTTTCTCAATTAACATTCCCTTACTCCATCTCGGTGGCAGTATTAAGTAGAGGCAGCAATTCTTTTCTCATTGTCTCCTGTATTGTACACTCCGTGGCGCAGGGTCACACACCACTTTTCATTGCACAGAACTGTACCATTGCATTTGTATTTCTGTAGGATTTTGGAATTGCAATGATTTGATTAAAATTTGCATAAACCCATATTAGGCTCATACAAAACCAATAAGGGCTTCATGTACAGTACAGGGGTGGTGGAGGAGGGGCTTCATGTACAGTACATAGGGGAAGGAGGGGCTTCATGTACAGTACATAGGTGGAGGGGCTTCATGTACAGTACATAGGAGGAGGGGCTTCATGTACAGTACATAGGTGAAGGAGGGGCTTCATGTACAGTACATAGATGAAGGAGGGGGTTCATGTATAGTACAGGGGTGGAAGAGGAAGGATTTCATGTATAGTACAGGGGTGGAAGGTGAGGGGATTTGTATACACTACAGGGGTGGGGAGGAGGAGCTTCATATACAGTACAGGGTTGCAGGAGGAGGAGTTTCACGTACAGTACAGGGATGGTGGAGGAGGAGCTTCATGTACAGTGAATGAGGAGGGGCTTCCTGTACAGTACAGAAGGGAGGGCTTCATGTACAGTACAGGATTGGAGGAGGAGCTTCATGTCCAGTACAGGGGAGGAGGGGCTTAATTTATAGTACAGGGATGGAGGAGGGGCTTCATGTACAGTACAGGGGAGGAGGGGGGGCTTCATGTACAGTACAGGGATGGAGGAGGAGGGGCTTTGTGTACAGTACAGGAATAGTGGAGGAGGGGCTTCATGTACAGTACAGGGATGGAGGAGGAGCTTAATGTTAAGTACAGGTGAGGAGGGGCTTCATTTATAGTACAAGGATGGAGGAGGAGCTTCATGTACAGTACGGAGGTGGAGGGGCTTCATTAATAGTACAGGGGTGGAGGAGGAGGAGGAGGGGCTTCATGTACAGTACAGGGATGGGGGATGGGCTTAATGTTACATACAGGTGAGGAGGGGCTTCATTTGTAGTACAGGGATGGAGGAGGAGCTTCATGTACAGTACAGGGGAGGAGGGGCTTCGTTAATAGTACAGACATACCTCCCAACTTTTTGAGATGGGAATGAGGGACACCTATCAGCAAAAGTATGCAGGCATAGGACACGCCCCCTTAAAGGAGATTTGTACAAAAAAATAAGATTGGTTAAACCACAAGTACTTTTTTTATTCCTTTATTTCGCTTTTGGAATTTACAAATGCAGCAATTTAGAAATTAGATGAAAGGTTTAGCGCTGGAAAACACTTTTTGATAGATAAAAAGTCAATTTTCTATACAACTATATAGATCAGACCAAAATGAGGGACACATGAGGAGGAATGAGGGACAGAGGGACATTGCTCCAAATCAAGGACATTTCCTCAAAATCAGGGACAGTTAGGAGCTATGGTACAGGGATGGAGGAGGGGCTTCATTTATAGCACAGGGATGGAGGAGGAGCTTCATGTACAGTACAGGGGTGGAGGAGGGGCTTATTGTACACTACAGGGTTCCCCTACAAGACCTGTATGCAAAGCAATACATTGATCGTCTAATTTCTCCACACACATTGTTTTAACCCTCGCTTACCCCAAGATGGCGTACTAACCCGTTTCGGAGCACCGCCATCTTTTTCCTCTCACATCGTGCTGGGTGTAGTAGGCGGGCCGCCTCTGTCGGAAGCAGGATGTGTTGCCGGAAGTGTGCACACAATCCTGTCTGGAGTCATGGAACGTCGTGTGTTGTGCGGTGTCGGGCTGGTGGTAGTTCTGGTGTTAGGCGCTGTGCTCCTTGTCAGAGGTGAGGAGACCTTTCCTATCATTATATAGAAGGAAGGGGGGTGTGCGGGGCCGGGGAAAGTTATTGGCTCTTATTTGTTTTTTGACATTTCATAGCCATTTCCGGCCATCGTTCTATCTTCCCCCTCCCTCCGCCTCCTTTATAGTCCTGATTGTAGGTGGAAGCGGAATGGTGACATTGCTGAGGGTCACCATGGAAACGATCAGCCATACACTACAATGTGATTTCCATTCCATAGACCAGTGAGAGCTCCTATATCGGATACTCACCATTCACAGGACTATCTGATTGTACAATCTCCTTTACATCTACCAAGCGCTATGTAGTGCCAGGGGCTGCCAGATTGTATAGGTTGGTCCTCATATGACATTATTATGGTAAATTGTACCGTGTATGGTGAGCCTTAACTACTTCTTGTTCAGTGTGTATATATATATATATATATATATATATATATATATATATATATATATATATATATATATATATATATACACACACACACATACATACATACATACATACATACATACATACATACATACATACACACACACGTCATGGATGGGCAGCAGTTATACCAGGATCATAGCTGCAGCCGCAATCCTGGGATTGCTTTTTAGAGCCATCGATCGGCTTTATAGACACCCCATCACTTTTACAGGGCCCCTCCCCCTCCTGGGTTTGCCATCGGGAAGCCCAGTACTGCTGTAGGATCTCATTCACACCAGCTTCTGCAATGCCGATCCAGCTGTACAAAGTCCGGTCAGACCAGAGCAATTGCACTGTTCACTATTTTTACAAACTTTATTGAAATGTTACACAGTGTTCTATCAGGCAGCATGTGGTAACCCAGACTGCACTGGAAGAAAGTACATCCCACAGTACTTAAGCTCTGC
Organism: Lithobates pipiens; assembly: GCF_037356315.1. Taxonomy (NCBI): domain Eukaryota; kingdom Metazoa; phylum Chordata; class Amphibia; order Anura; family Ranidae; genus Lithobates; species Lithobates pipiens. The sequence continues at coordinate 539,787,778 of NW_027507903.1, forward strand.
ACACCCCACCATAACACAGTGCTGTGAACCGACCACACCAAGGACCAGGGATTTTGCTTTGCCTTGCGGTGGAGGTGCACGGGAATACCAATGCAGTTCCGGTGCACCTGGCGTATATGGACCCTTAAGCCTGGTACACACTGAGGTTTTTTTTTTTTTTTTTCGTTCAACCCAGCAGACTGAATGAAAAAAAACCTGAAGGGCTCAGCAGGAGATTCTGTACTAATGATCTGGTGTTAGTACAGTGATCTCCCCCCACTGAGCTATTGTGTTCTGAGAGGGGGGTGCCCTCCCACTTTCCAGATCACACCAGTCAGTGCTCACAGCCATTGGCTGTATGATATGAAAGGATACCCAAAGCCTTGACTATGCCAGGCAGTACTGTTTAATCACTTATTAAGAAGTGGGAAATTAGGGGCTCTTTTGATACCAAACCAAGGTCAGGTAGACCAAGCAAGATTGCAGCCACAACTGGCGGAAGAATTGCTCAGGATACAAAGAAAACCCACAGGTAACCGCAGGAGAAATACAGGCCGCTCTCCAAAAAGACGGTGTAGTTTTTAAGGAGCACAATTCAATAATACTTGAACAAAAAAGACTGCATGGTTGAGCTGCTAGAAGGAAGCCTTTACTGAGCCAATGCCACAAAAAAGCCAATGAGGCGGGTCAAGGTGTTGTTGGGCATATTGTAACCAGGCTTTTTTATGGAACTTGTACAGTAAAGGCTTCTTCCTGGCAACTTCACCAATGCAGCTCTTTCTTGTTCAAGTATCATCCTATTGTGCTACTTAAAAACAACCACACCATCTTTTCCCAGAGCAGCCTGTATTTCTCCTGAGGTTATCTGTTGGTTTTTCTTTTTATCCTAAACAATTCCTGTGGCAGTTGTGGATGAAATCTTTCATGATCTACCTGACCTTGGCTTGATATCAAGAGATCCCCAAATTTTCCACTCGTTATTTAATGATTGAACAGTACTGACTGGCATATTCAAGGCTTTGGACATCTTTTTATATCCTTTTCCATCTTTGTAAAGTTTCCATACCTTGTTACGCAGGTCTTTTGACTGCTTGTTTCTGCTCCCCATGGCTCAGTGTCTGGCCTGCTTAGTGCAATCCATGTGAGAGCTAACAAACTCATTGACTATTTATACACAGACACTAATTGCGATTTTTAAAAAGCCACAAATGTGAGAAATTAACCTTTAATTGCCATTTTAACCTGTGTGCCAAGTGAGAGGATGCCTGACCAGTTTTGCCAGTAAAGGACTAACTGCGTCAGAGGCTGAACTAGTTCTCTTCTATTTTTGATCATGTGGAACACGGATCTACTCGTCCTTAAACAATTACCTGATTCCTCCACCAATCCAGCGCTGTCCCATCTGCAGCATCACTCTCCTCTCTTCCTCTTCTCACAGAAGACGTGGGCAACAGTGGGAGCAAAAGGCTACTAATGCTCTCAGTCAAATCCTCTGAGGAGGGAGTGGGGACGTGGCCAGGCCACGCTGTGCTGTGTGTGTGTGTGTGTGTGTGTGTGTGTGTCAATGAACACACAATGCAGCTTGGGAGTGCACCTGTACGTGTTCCCCCTCAGAACACGCCTTTCTGAGGGAGCAATTGTAGGAAGGAGGGTCAGAGAGTGCTGATGGGGGGGACCCCAGAAGCGGAGGTAAGGACAACTATGTACAATACTATTACACAGAACAGGTAAGTATAACATCTTTTTTATTTTAAGTGAAAAAATATTGTTTGCAATTACATTAAAGCAGGCCTTTCCTCCTCCCACTAAATTTAACATCAGTATGCATCACTTGTAATTTAGCACACCTGAGCTCATCCCTGCTATGTAGTGGAAGGGCTTGCCTGACTGAGTAGGAAGTGATTGAATACATTAGGTGTATCCTCATGATACAGTTTTGGTAGATCTAAAGTTGATCGTATGCCAGTGCCCTCTGACAGTAACGCCTCAATTCAAATACTTAGGAATCAATATCCAATTATCGGTAGACTCATTCACAGATGTGAACCTTTGCCCCATAATCAGAACCTTTAGGGACAGGGCAAAGAAGTGGAAAGCTCTTCCACTTACATTGCTAGGCAAAGCCAATCTGTTTAAAATGATCTTCCTCCCTAAGGCCCCTTGCACACGAGACAGATCCGTAATGATCCGCGCCTTGATGATCCGCTTGCTCAGTGGGGATCGCTCTGTTTAGCTGGCGGATGACAGGGCGGTCCCTGCACACTGTGTAGGTACAGTCCTGTCAGATCTCCGCTCTCCTCTATGGGGGGATTGGATGAACACGGACCATCTGTCCGCGTTCATCCGATCCGCTCTGCAGACGGATAGAAAAATAGGATTTTCCTCCGTCTGCAGAATCAGACCATAGTGGAGACAGACGATATCGGGTGTCTGCGGATGAACATAGGGATGCATGTATGTCCGTATTTCATCTGCAAATGGAGTGAGGAAATACGGACATACTGTCCGCATGTGTGAAAGGGGCCTTAAAGTGGTTGTAAACCCTTACAAACCACTTTGACCTACAGGTAAGCCTAGATTAAGGCTTACCTGTAGGTCCAAGCAATATCTCCTAAACCTATATGGTTTAGGAGATATTTGCCCGAAAACGGGCACCGCTGTCTACGACGCGCAGGCGCACTGAGCGCGGCATTTCCAAGAATGGAGCTGTCGCGCGTGTCGACTCCCGTGCGCATGCGCGGGAGTGACGTCATCGCGGCTTTGCCGAATGACAGCGGCGGAGCTGCGAGACCCCACCAACAAGATGGATGCGGCGGACTACAGGGGACAGCGGCGACTTCGCTGGCTCCTGTGTCAGGTAAGTGACACATAATGGGCTACTATGCGATGCATAGTAGTCCATTATGCTTTGCCTTTGCAGGAAATGAAAGAGGAAGTAAACTCATCAGGGTTTACTTCCTCTTTAATGTCTATATGTGCTCTCTAATACCCCGATCTATATTCCAACAAAAAACATTCAGATATATCAACTCCCTGTTGAACTCCTTTTTGTGGGACGACAAAGCGGCCAGGGTCTCTCTGGACTTCTTGCAGTTGCCGGTGGGGGCAGTGCCAGACCTCCACCTCTACTACCTGGCATCACAGCTGTTACATATACACTGGCGCATGTTCCCACAGCTGAACAATGCTGCAACTGCGGTTGAGGCAGCTGTGGTAACCACCTACGAAATTGTTAAACTTTTTTTCTTTGGGGGGGGGGTAAAGTAATGCTCAGATCAGCTAAACGTGTGCTAGGGATCTGTCTGGAACAAATAGCAGACGGCCTTCTACATGTATCACCCAATGCCCCACTATGGTTTAACCCATGTTTGAAGACATTTTTCCATCTAGAGGATGGATGTAGGTGGTCCAAATTTGGACTTGCATACCTACACCAATTATATGACAATGGCAAATTCAAATCGTTCATACAACTGAAGAGGGAACTGAACATCCCAGATTCCTGGACATTCAAGACTCTTGCTCTGTGGGGATTGCTTTGCTGATCCCCGCTGAGTCGGCAGATGACAAGTCCGTCTCTGCACTCTGTCTCTGCCTGTGCAGGGACAGACCTGTCAGAGAGTCCGCTTTCCCCTATGGTGGGAGCGGATGATTACAGACCTCCTGTCCATTTTCATCTGATCCGATCTGCAGACAGATGGAAAAATAGGGTTTTCCTCCATCACACTTTTTTGGATCGGAGCGGATCTGATGTCAGCAGACATGTCACCACTGACATCCGTCACTCCATAGAGGTCTATGGAGCGTCCGTTCAGGTCCACCTAAAAAAACTGACAGGCGGACCTGAACGGTCCATCCGTGTGAAAGAGGCCTTACCGTTATAAAATCGAAAAAGAGCTATTTGTACTGATGAATATACTGTACTCAGTTATTGGGAAAGTGAAGACTACTAAGTGGAAATATTATGCTGATATATGCACCTATGACTGTACCATAAGCGCAGTATTTACTGCTATGTAAGGACACTTGGCAAATAAAAACCTTTTTAAGAAAAAAAAAGAAAGTTGATCGTATGCACAGATTGTAATGATCTGACCAATGTGAAGGTCTGAGTAGTGGCCAGTGGGATGTCAGTGTTTATGACCATGTAGTGGCCACTCCTTAAAGTGGTTGTATATCTGCACATTAACCACTTGCTGACCATCCGCCGTAGTTTTACTGTGGCAACATGGCTTGGCTGGGTGAATCGCCGCCATGCTCGCCCACAGAGCCGATGCGAGTGCCCAGCGGTCACGATCACCGCCAGGCTCCCGTGCTAGCTTGGTGCGCACGGAGAACCGGGATCTGTGTGTTATCTGCATGTTCTGTCTGAGGGGGGAACAGACAGAGATCGTCTGTTCATACAGCATATGAACAGCGATTTGTCATCTCCCCTACACAGTCCCCTCCCCCCTTCAATTAGAACACACAATAGGGAACACATTAACCCCTTGATCGCCCCCTAGTGGTTAACCCCTTCACCAGTGCCAGTGACCTTTTTACAGTAATCAATGCATTTTTATAGCACTGATTGCTGTAAAAATGGCAGTGGTCCCAAAAATTTGTCAAAATTGTCCGACGTGTACACCATAATGTTGTAGTCCCGATAAAAATCGCAGATCGCTGCCATTACTAGTAAAAATAAATGATAAAAATGCCATAAAACTATCCCCTATTTTGTAGACACTATAACTTATGTAGAAAAATATGTAGAATAAATATCAGCCGAAACTGAGGTAGAAATATTTTTTTATATATATATTTTTTTTTACTAGGCGGGCGATACGCTGTGCGAATTTCTTTCCTGCAGCCACAAGAAATTTGCATGATTCCCCCATCAACACAGACAGTGCTGACAGGGGAATCGGCAATTGTGTTCTTCCGGCAGGGAAAGCAGCCCCAGACAGGAGAAGACAGTGATTACCGCTAGTGGGTATAGTAGCCACTAGCGATAATCGTAAGAGGATCCAGAAGGCTGGTTGTGCCCGAGTTGATTGATCGATCAATCAACTTGGTACATTAAGCCTGCCCATCAATGGTTCGAATCTCGACGGTTTAGCAGTAACCGGCCGAGATTCAAACCATGTGTAGCCGGCCTTAGTGAGGAGAGATGTCTGTTAGGCTTCTAGTTAAAGAGGAAGTAAACCCTGATGGGTTTACTTCTTCTTTGATTCCCTGCAAAGGTAAAGCATAATGGACTTCTATGCATCACATAGTAATCCATTATGTGTCACTTACCTGACACAGGAGCCAGCGAAGTTACCGCTGTCCCCTGTAGTTCTGAGCGTCCATATTCTTGGTGGGTCTCGCTGCTCCGGCACTGTAATTCGCCGGAGCAGCGATGACTTCACTCCCGCGCATGCGCACGGGAGCCGACACGTGCGACATATCGCCGCGATCTGCGGCTTACCCAGTGCTCCTGCGCACCGCTGTCTACTTATAGGTTTAGGAGATATTTCTTGGACCTACAGGTAAGCCTTAATCTAGGCTTACCTGTAGGTCAAAGTGGTTTGTAAGGGTTTACAATCACTTTAATCAAGCCTGAACATTTTAGAAAGGCTCTTAGACTAAGATGTGTTTTGTGTTGGCTTCTGCTAGTCCTATCAAAGTACTGAGGATGGTCTTCTGGAATGCAGCTAAAAGGATGAAGTCCTAGTGCAGTGATGGCGAACCTTGACACCCCAGATGTTTTGGAACTACATTTCCCATGATGCTCATGCACTCTGCAGTGTAGTTGAGCATCATGGGAAATGTAGTTCCAAAACATCTGGGGTGCCAAGGTTCGCCATCACTGTCCTAATGTATCCATTACCCCGGAAAAGGGGGATCACTGCTGCTAAAAAAAGAAATGCCATGGCTGACTATGCATTTCAAACATTGTGGTTGCCCTGGCTCACACCAGTTTGTGGGGTGGCCAGTTGTCATTATCACACTGTCATTATTAGGCCTCATGCACACTGGAGGTTAAAATAACATCATAAAAAACCCAGTAGCTTTGCAGTGAGTTTTCAACGTTTTTCTGCAATAGCGTTTATTAGCGTTTTTTTGGGGATTTTTCCAACATTAGTTTTTTTTGGATTTTTTTTTTTTTTCTATCAATGGATCAAAAACGTATTTGAGCCTTTATCTGCGTTTTTTTGACGTTAGAGCATTTTTGCAGCTGAAAAACTAATCTTAGAACAAACTATTTTTATTTTTTTTTTAAGCCAAAAAACGCCCCAGCCAAAAACTGCTGATAAATCTGTGTGCATGGGCACATAGGATAACACAATGGGAAGTTTACTGACTGTAGAAAAAAACTTCTACAGCCAAAAACAGCTGCTGTAAAAATGTCCAGTGTGCATGAGGCCTTAGGTGCCACTGGGGACATCATTCTCGCTTAGGAGATAATGGCAGCTGGGAAAGGCACATTTGTATGCAGAGGGAAGAGCGCACGGTTGCCTAGTGTGGCACGTTAAGAATCTGATGCTATGGGTGGAACAAATTCTAAAAGAATTACCACCAGTTTGCAGATTAGGAAACTGGTGGTAAAAGAGTAACTCTACTTTTGTTGAGGGGAAAAAAACAAAACAGTCCCCTCTGGCTTGTTCTATGTACCGTACATTGCTGGGATTTCAACAAACTTTGTTGCAGAATCCTACCTGTTTCCTGTGAATGCCTAAAATCTGACTTCTATCTTAGTGCACAGTTGTAGGAAAACCAGTGAGCCAATCACAAGCAGGAAACAACATTTCTGGGGACGGTCCATACACCAGCTGTGTACAGAACGGCTCCAGGTTGCCATATTGCATTTCATTTTACAGAACATTGCAGCGCTGCAGATTAAAAAGTAAATTTTTAATAACAATAAATTACAATATGGTTTGTATCAAAATTGTATATTATATTATACAATTTTGATACAAACCATATTGTAGTTTATTGTTAACCCCATTAAGCTGCTGGTGACTCCCTCGCTATTAGATGATTGTGGACAAGGGGCCAGGGATGCTGGCTGATGTCATTGACCAAATAGGGCCATTGCCATGGGTAATAACCAGATTCTCCTGCCCAGGGATGCATCCTCAGGGGACCAAGTGCATATAGCATAGCTGCAGCTCAGAGTGAGTTATACATTAAAAAACAGTGTTTATTGTTCATTCTTAATAGTGGCAGATCGCCCAGCACTGTGGGCTGTGTGATCTATCTGCCAGCTGCTTGTACAGATACAGGACACTGGCAGGTTTATTCTACACAGCTCTGATGGATATATGACTAATATGAGGCTGAGTTCACATTAAACACAGATGCAGGAATGAATCGGGCCTGAATTTTTGCCTGAATTTGGACCTAAACCTGAGCCAAAGACATACAGAACCCATGTGCAATGCGCTTTGCTCTATGGAGAGTCGGTCACAATCTCCTGTAATGCAAATTGGATGCAGAGATAAACTCATCCAATTCACACTAGTGTGAACCCAGCCTGAATGAACAAGCCGTACTGATTGTTTGCTCATAAAAGTGAGATCACTCAGCTTGGACAATGGACAGGGAATCTGTGTTGTCTGTATCCTCCCACATAGACAGTCCCAGCCAATTGATCACAAATTGCCACAGCACTGTGTGATCTTTAACCACTTGCCGACCGCCGCACGACGATATACGTCGACAGAATGGCACGGGCAGGCATATGGGCGTATATATACGTCCCTGCCTTCCCACGGGTGGGGGGCCCGATCGGGCCCCCCCCCGGTGCCTGCGGCGGTCGGTATTCGTTCGGGAGCGATCCGGGATGAGGGGGCGGCCATTCATTCATGGCCACCCCCTCGCGATCACTCCCGACGAATAGAAATCCTTTGTGACATCACTTCCTCTCCTGTAATGTAAACACAGGAGAGGAAGTGATGTAATCTCTCCTCCGTGTCGGTATTTTTCGTTCCGACACCGAGGAGAGAGGATCGGTGAGTTGCACCAACACGACACTACACAGTAGAACATGCCAGGCACACTCACACCCCCCCCGATCACCCCCCCAATTACCCCTGCCCCCCAGTCACAGTGACACCAATGTAATTTTTTTTATTTTTTTTTGCATTGGTGTCATTTGTGACTGTAATAACTGTTAGGGCAGTTAGGGTTAGCCCCCTTTAGTTCTAATGTACCCCCGTGATCACCCCCCGTCGCCAGTGTCACTAAGGCTGGGTTCACATTGCAGCGGTTTATGAGAACGAATGTGATTCGCACCGCACTGCAGTGCAAATCACATCCGATCTCTGTGCGATTCGAGTTCAGCCATACAGATAGTATGGCTGAATTCGTGTCGCACCCGCCGCAAATTCGCACGGGACCCTTTTTTTGGTCCGCAGCAGAATCGGATCGCATGGGTGTTCACACCATGCGATCCGAGTTTGCAGATCGCACTGCGATATGCGAACTGATCTGGGGGTGTCATTAACATTTCACTGACACTCCCAGCAGTTCGCATAGGGCAGTGTGAACTGCCGCCGGGAGGCATGTGATGCGGGAACCCGCCGCGGATTCGTGGCGTTCCCGCATCGCTCCAGTGTGAACCCAGCCTAATAAGCGATCATTTTTCTGATCGCTGTATTAGTGTCACAGGTGACGCTAGTTAGGCAGGTAGGTATTTAGGTTCGCCGCAGCTTTTTATAGCGCCAGGGACCCCCATATACTACCGCATAAAGCCCCCTGATTGCCCCCTAGTTAACCCTTTCACCAGTGATCACCATATAACTGTTACAGGTGACGCTGGTTGGTTAGTTATTTTTTTATAGTTTCAAGGCACCCGCCATTTATTACCTAGTCTCACTAGTGTACCCCTAAATTTAGGGGTGTCTACTTTCCAAAATGGGGTCATTTGGGGGGGGGGGGGGGGGGGTTTGTGCCATCTTGGCATTTTATGGCCTTCAAAACTGTAACGCCCTTAGAAAACCTGAAGGCAGTTCTTGGCTTTCGGAGCCCCGTACGCGGCTAGGCTCCCAAAAAATCCCACACATGTGGTATCCCCGTACTCAGGAGAAGCAGCAGAATTTATTTTGGGGTGTCATTTCACATATGCCCATAGCATGTGTGAGCAATATATCATTTAGTGACAACTTTGTGAAAAAAAAAAAAAAAAAAAAAAAGTTTGTAATTTTCCCGCAACTTGTGGCAAAATATAAAATATTCCATGGACTCAACATGCCTCTCAGCAAATAGCTTGGGGTGTCTACTTTCTAAAATGGGGTCATTTGTGGGGGTTTTGTGCCATCTTGGCATTTTATGGCCTTCAAAACTGTAATAGGTAGTGAGAAGTGAACTCAAAAATTTACGCCCTTAGAAAGCCTGAAGGCGGTGCTTGGTTTTCGGGGCCCCGTACGCGGCTAGGCTCCCAAAAAGTCCCACATATGTGGTATCCCCGTACTCAGGAGAAGCAGCAGAATTTATTTTGGGGTGTCATTTCACATATGCCCATAGCATGTGTGAGCAATATATCATTTAGTGACAACTTTGTGTAAAAAAAAAAAAAAAAATTTTTTTTTTTTTGTCATTATTCAATCGCTTGAGGCAAAAAAAATAAAATATTCAATGGGCTCAACATGCCTCTTATCAATTTCCTTAGGGGGTCTACTTTACAAAATGGGGTCATTTGGGGGGGGTTTTGTACTGCCCTGCCATTTTAGCACCTCAAGAAATGAGATAGGCAGTCGTAAACTAAAAGCTGCGTAAATTCCAGAAAACGTACCTTAGTTTGTAGATGTGACAACTTTTGCGCAAACCAATAAATATACGGTTATTGACTTTTTTTTTACCAAAGACATGTGGCTGAATACATTTTGGCCTAAATGTATGACTAAAATTGAGTTTATTGGATTTTTCTAATAACAAAAAGTAGAAAATATCATTTTTTTTTCAAAATTTGCGGTCTTTTTACGTTTATATCGCAAAAAATAAAAATCGCAGAGGCAATCAAATACCATCAAAAGAAAGCTCTATTTGTGGGAAGAAAAGGACGCAAATTTTGTTTGGGTACAACATTGCATGACCGCGCAATTACCAGTTAAAGCAGCGCAGTGCCAAATTGTAAAAAGACCTCTGGTCATTGACCAGCAAAATGGTCCGGTCTGAAAGTGGTTAACTTTTATTAATGAACGATCACCAATATTGGGTGGAGCCTGGTATGGCACAGCCCCCCAAGTGCTGATCATCTATTTCTAAAAGTGAAAGATCGCTCAGCGTTGCAGCACTATGTGATCTATTGTCCAAGGCTGTGTAAGTTTAGATGCAGCCACATATATTTTAGTTCACACACCACCGCTAGTTGTGTGATCTTTGGGAAAAGCAGCACTAGTCACCAGAGCTGTTACTCGCTAATCCATTTAGCAACCAAGGGACGGTTTTAATCAGGCTAAATGCACTTTATCCCCTGGGGGAATAGATACGTTTAGTTTGTGTATTCAGAGTGCTTTTTTATTGTGTCACAAAAAAATGAATAATTTTATAACTGAACTAACAATATTTCAGTTACTCATTGTAATGATGAATTACTGGGAAATGTCCCCTATAATCCGGTGGTAGCCTGGGTAATAGTGGAGCACTTGTCGTCAGGTCTGATGTAAATGGGTCTAGGTGCCTTGTAAAGTGGTACGTTATGTGTTGTATAGTGTTATCACAAAATTAAGCCTTCATTAAACTATGTATGTATTGTTCTTTTATATTTCATTAGCTGCTCCTGTGGATAAAGATGCTGCAGATCCAAACATTAAAAATGATGCTGCAACAGGTGATGTTGAGGATGCTGTAAAGGTTGACGCCAAGGCCGAGGATGCTGTAAAGGTTGACGCCAAGGCCGAGGATGCTGTAAAGGTTGACGCCAAGGCCGAGGATGCTGTAAAGGTTGACGCCAAGGCCGAGGATGCTGTAAAGGTTGACGCCAAGGCCGAGGATGCTGTAAAGGTTGACGCCAAGGCCGAGGATGCTGTAAAGGTTGACGCCAAGGCCGAGGATGCTGTAAAGGTTGACGCCAAGGCCGAGGATGCTGTAAAGGTTGACGCCAAGGCCGAGGATGCTGTAAAGGTTGACGCCAAGGCCGAGGATGCTGTAAAGGTTGACGCCAAGGCCGAGGATGCTGTAAAGGTTGACGCCAAGGCCGAGGATGCTGTAAAGGTTGACGCCAAGGCCGAGGATGCTGTAAAGGTTGACGCCAAGGCCGAGGATGCTGTAAAGGTTGACGCCAAGGCCGAGGATGCTGTAAAGGTTGACGCCAAGGCCGAGGATGCTGTAAAGGTTGACGCCAAGGCCGAGGATGCTGTAAAGGTTGACGCCAAGGCCGAGGATGCTGTAAAGGTTGACGCCAAGGCCGAGGATGCTGTAAAGGTTGACGCCAAGGCCGAGGATGCTGTAAAGGTTGACGCCAAGGCCGAGGATGCTGTAAAGGTTGACGCCAAGGCCGAGGATGCTGTAAAGGTTGACGCCAAGGCCGAGGATGCTGTAAAGGTTGACGCCGAGGATGCTGTAAAGGTTGACGCCGAGGATGCTGTAAAGGTTGACGCCAAGGCCGAGGATGCTGTAAAGGTTGACGCCAAGGCCGAGGGTGCTGGAAAGGGTGCCGCCAAGGCCGAGGGTGCTGGAAAGGGTGCCGCCAAGGCCGAGGGTGCTGGAAAGGGTGCCGCCAAGGCCGAGGGTGCTGGAAAGGGTGCCGCCAAGGCCGAGGGTGCTGGAAAGGGTGACGCCAAGGCCGAGGGTGCTGGAAAGGGTGACGCCAAGACCACCGGTGCTGGAAAGGGTGACACCAAGGCGGGCAATGGTGAAAAGGAGGAGCTTGAAGAAGATGAGGAAATGGATGAGCGGCAGCCAGAAGAAGATGATAAAATGGATGATGATGAGGGAAATCTGAAAGAAGACACAGGTGATACTGATTTGGAAAATTTTGATAATGCGGATACAGCCGACGAAGAGAACGCAGACTCTCTGAACAAGCAGGAATACCCACCTCGCAATAATGATATAGAGACTTCAGTACTCCAGGGTGAATCAGAAAGCAGCCATTTCTTTGCCTATCTTGTGACCTCAGCTATTCTTGTGGCTGTGCTGTATATTGCATATCACAACAAACGCAAGGTAACCTAACATGATATACACTTGAAAAACTTATTTAGAAAACATGTTACCTGTTATAACTTTACTAAATTTCTGTCTTTTCCCTTTGCTCAGTGGCAAATCCAATTAGACTGAAAATAGAGTACTACTAGTTGGAGAGTTCCTATTTTTATTAACTCCCCTCTGCCTCTTCCTCGAGTAACTAACACCCATTTAGCAAAGCTTTGATAGTTTCCTCATGTAATTTGTTGAGTTTCACATGCAGCAGGAATCTTTTGGCAGTGTCTAGGTGTTTAGGGAATTCCTTGGGCAAAAGACTTGATGACAAAGGCATAGAAGAAATCCAGAGCAATGCAGATACATAATGTGGACACCCAGGATATTGGGTTCAGGTTTAAAATACACATACTAAAGTATAGTGTGTTGCCAGGTGATGGCACACACATTGGAGTGCAGGAACCAGGAGCATCTAGTTCTTAAAGAGGAGTTCCAGGCTCCTTCAGAAAAAATAAAAGTCAGAAGCTACATATACTGTAGCTGCTGACTCAATATTGGGGCACTTACCTGTCCAAGAATCCAGCAGTGTCCTCACCCAAGCTGATCTTCAATCAGCTATCAGGTGCTGCCGCTGCCATCTTGACTAAGGGAAACCAGCTGTGAAGCCTTCCGGTTTCCCACTGCTCAACCGCAAAAGGTGCCCAATGGGGTAACAGATGGAGGAGGAGGCAGCCAAGCAAAGCTTCCCCTTTTGGGTGGAGCCTCGCTTTAACATACTTATTGACGATACAAGTGGTATTTTTGCCTCAGTGGTTAAAGAGGAAGTAAACCTTCATGCATTCTTTGTACCTATAGGTAAGAAGCCTAGAATCAGGCTTACCTATAGGTACTGTAAATATCTCCTAGACTTGCGCTGTTTAGGAGATGTATTTACTGTGTACTGAGCCGATTATGTGATTGGCGCATTTTCTTCAGAAGCCTGTGCCGTGACCGGTGGCTCCCACGCGCTTGCGCGGGAGTGACGTCATGTGGCTCCGGCCAGTCCCACAGCCGAAGATGGATGCGGCCTCCAGCGGGGACGATGAGGGCTTCGTTTGCAGGTAAGTTTTAACATAATGTTCTAGTATGCATACTAGCACATTATGCCTTTACTTTACAGCAGTGGCGGCCCGTCCATTAGGGTCGCACGGGTTCCCGCCCTCCCCACCCATGTGTCCGGTCCTCTACATGCAGGGAGCCAGACAGATGGATTCCAATGGGATGTTTTATTTTTTATTATTTGTTTTATTTTTTTGAAGCACGTGATTAGAGCCAGAGGGTGTGGGCTGGGGGGGGGGGGGGGGGGGGGAGCGCTGTGGTCACAGCCCACCCAGTTGTGTGAGAATAGCGAATAATCACTATTCTCACACTGATCCTAAGGTGATCCTATCCTGCTAAAAGGACAGACAATCCTATTGGATGCGTAGGAGGAGGAGGCAGTGGTTTGCTAAAGCCCCAACCCCCCTTCCCCCAAAAGAAAAAATCAGCCACTACTGCTTTACAGGTAAGAAAGAAAATTTAAATTCCATTGTGTATACCATGGGATTGCCCAGTTGGCCAACCACAGACAGACAGGCACAGAGTGCAAGTTCACAGCAGACTGATAGAAACAGGCAGAAAACAGTCTGTCAGAGTACCCCTGCCTGGGAAAACACCACCAGACGCATGACACTGATCACTGTCTACAGTAGGCTGTACCTGTTATAACTGCCTGGAAATATATATATATTATTTTTTTTCTTTTATATTTTATTTTAAAATATCTAAGCCCAAAAAGCAAAATGTAATATATTGCAGCTTGCTAGTCCCTAAATTAGGTGCTAGCATTATTATTATTTTTTTTTTCCGGTCTTTATCCTGCGAATAACACACATTACGCCCTTTCTTTAATGCAGCGTACACACGACCAAACTTTCTAACAGAAAAGGCCCGATGGAATCAATCCGTCGGATATTACGATAGAGTGTGGGCTTCATCTGACTTTTTTCTTCAAAAATTTTGACGGACCTAGAAATGGAACATGTTTAAAAATTGTCTGTCGGAATCCATTTCGATCGGGAAAACCGTTTGCCTGTATGCTGGTCCGAAGGACCAAATACGACGCAAGGGCAGCTATTGGCTACTGGCTATTAAACTTCCTTTTCTAGTCCGGTCGTACATCATCACATTCAAAACAAACAGACTTTGGCCCGTTCATGTGTGGGCAAGTCCGTTTGGTCAGAAGTCTGTCGGACCTTTTCTGCCGGAATGTCCGGTCATGTATATACACGACATTAGAAGGCCACGCTAACACTAAAATCTCCATCTACAGGCTTCCACGATCTAAGACTAACCTATTTAGCTCTGTAAAGAAGAAATGGCTATACAATACAATTTTTTAGCCGTTCCGGTCCAGTCTCCAGCGGCGGAATCACTGCAGAGGAGACAGTCGGCTGGGAAGTGACATCACCCATAGAGTCGCTATGGGGCTTCCGTTGTTGGCTTCCTCCTCTGCACCCACCTCCACAGCAAAGTCGCTGCTGACAGCTCAACGTGGGACTGGATCAGAGCTGCTTCAGAAGAGGTATGTATAGCGATTTTTTTATTTTTTTTTGTTTACAGGGCTTGATGGTTTAGTCTTAGAACGTAGATGCCTGTAGATTTTGAGATTTTTTTTTTGTGTTGGGGCGGACTCTTACTTGAAGTGTCAGTGTTCTGTACTTGCCTGACATAGTTCTTATTTTGAAAAAGACATGCAGCCACCACATCGAAGGACTGGTAGGCTGCAATATATTGAATTTTTGTTTTTAGGTTTAGATGATATAGAAAGTCAAGTCACTAGAAGCATATATGACTAGATATTTATAGTACTTGTGGACCATACTTGGTCATGTTGTGAAATGAAACTGTGTTCATGTAAATGCACATTCCTGAATTCACTCATGTTTAGTGATCTATGTGACATTCATAGATAGTTGATAAGGTGTATATTGGGTGGGTGTGGTATTCTTTATAATTAATGCATGGCATACACACTGTAAACATGAATGTTCAGTTTTTTTCTCCCCTCCAGATCATCGCCTTTGCACTTGAGGGAAGACGCTCCAAAGGTGGCAGGAGGCCTAATTCAGGGGAATACCAGAGACTGGATCACAAGGTTAGAACTTTGTAATGATTGATTTCAAGAAATTGATACGATTAGAGCGGATCTGCTTACAGATGACTGCAATAAAAGGAGATTTCTAAGAACATAAATTCTTACATGGGCATGGAAGCATTCTCTTTTGGGCTCTATAACTTCGATATACGTCGACAAAGTGTCACAGCTGTGCCTGTTCACGTACCTAGTACGTGATCTGACACTTCGGGCCGCTGATCGGTGGGTACTGTGGACTCAATATCTGCTTGCTCCTGGCAGTCCTTTAGTACAGAGGGAGAATGGCGGTCTACCTATGTAAACGAGGCAGATCGCCGCTCTGTCAGTACAGAAGGCATGGATTGTGTTCCTGTTAAGCAGGGATATGAATCCATGCCTTCCCCTTGTAAAAGCACCTCCCTCACAGTAAGAAAACACTAGCTAAGCACACATTTAACCCTTTGATCGCTCCTGGTGTTAACCCCTTCCCAGCCTTTCATTAGTACAGTGAGAGTGCATATTTTTTAACACTGATCATTGTATTTGTGTCGCTGGTCCCCAAAGAGTGTCCGATTTGTCTGCGAAATATCGCAGTCTAGTAATCGCTGATCGCCACCATTACTAGTAAAAATAAATAAAAATTCCATCTATATATCCCATAGTGTGTAGATGCTATAACTTTTGCACAAACCAATCAATATACACTTATTGGGATTTTTCTTTTACCAAAAATATTTAGCAGAATACATATTAGCCAAAATTGAGGAAGACATTTTGATATTTTTTAATTGGATATGTTTTATAGCAGGAATGTAAAAAGTAGTATTTTTTTCAAAATCAACGCTCTTTTTTTTTTTTTTGTTTATAGCGCAAAAAATTAAAACCGCAGAGGTGATTAAATACCACCAAAAGAAAGCTCTATATGTGGGAAGAAAAGGACAGAAATTTTATTTGGGTAGAACGTCACACGGCCACACAATTGTCAATTAAAATAACAGTGACCCATCGATAATAAAAGGCCTGGTCATTAAGGGGGTAAAACCTTCCAGGGCTGAAGTGGTTAAAGACAGTTTTTTTTTTTTTTCTGGTACGATCAGTCATATTTTCAATATCAGTGCCAAACTTTCACAATTTCTGCCAGGGTCTGCAAACTTTTGAGCATAACTGTATTTTAAATCTCCCTTTTCCACTGGATTGCAGTGGGACAGGTTAATGCTGTCGGACTGAACATTACAAACCTCTTTCAGACTGAGGCGCTTTTCAGGATAGCGCCTGAAAAACGCCTCCCCAGTGTGAAAGCCTGAGTGCTTTCACACTGGGGTGCTGCGCTTGCAGCGCTTTAGAAAACATCCGGCAAGCAGCATCTTTGGGGCCGTTTGGGAACGATGCATACAAGCGCTCCTAAACCGCCCCTGCCAATTGAAATGAAAGGGTGCCTGCAAAGCGCTTGAGCAGTGCCGCAACAGGGGCGCTTTTTACCCTTCGCCCATTAGCAGGGGTTAAAAAAGGTAAAGGGCCGCTAAAAATATCTTTCTGTGTGAAAGTAGCCTAAGGAAGGATGGAAGTTCCCAGGTACCCTTAAACGCATATAAATAAATAGAATAAAATCCGTTTTTGTTACGGAGAACCTGTACAAAAGTTTTATATGTTCAAATTTAAAACCGTGATCAAGAACACTGAACACTAGTTCATAGGCAAACTCCAGGTGCTGAAAATAATTTACCTTTATCTGTTCTGTTATAACTTATCTGTTGTAAGCAGATACAGAATTTTACTCCTCGTTTGTGGTTTCGAACTTTGGCACGAGTGTGCCACTTTCCAAACTAGAGGGATGCCTACTGGCCTTTGCGGACTCTTGGAAGTTCTGCATTCCCGATGCTTGGTTGCATGAGGTGGCTTTCTGAAAGAATTCCTTATTTACAGCATTTTTTCACACTTGCCTAAAACTTTTGCACAGTACTGTATATGGAAATGTCTGTTTAAAAGTTTTTATCCAGTCTTTAGCATGTACTGTATGTAAAAGTGACACTGCATGTAGTAACCACAAGAGGTCACTGCAGTGCTTGAAGATACTGGACTAGCCTTTCTGTCTCTATAACAGACATAGCCCAGCACTGTACCAAAGCATCAATTGGCAAACTGTCATAGGATTTAAAGTCTTTGTAAACCTTCATTTTTTATTTATTTTTATAACTAAAATGAACCTGTTATACTTACCTGCGCTGTGCAAGGGTTTTGCACATAGCAGCCCCGGTCCTCCTCTTCTGCAGTCCCCCGTTGGTGCTCCTGGCGCCTCCCTTTCATTGTGTGCCCCTACAGAAAGCCACATTCTATGGGGGCACCCGGACGGGCCAGCTCCCAAGTCACGCTGCTGCATCCATTGACACAAACCGTGGGCTCCTCCCTGCTCCCTTGTCACATAATTTGATTGACAGCAGCTTGAGCCAGTGGCACCTACTACTACTATCAATCTGTCCAGTGAGGCGAGAGACAGCGGCTGGAGCTGCTGTGCTCGTTCACATCACTGGATCAGATCGGCTCAAGTAAGAAAAGGGGGGGGTGGTTTAGGGGGTAGCTGCAGCGCAGGTTTTTCACTCAAATGCATAGAATGCATTAAGGTGAGAAATCTTGATGCTTTGCAATCACTTTAACTCTTGTTCACACTACTCAGTATGTTCTTGTTGCTACCTTTATGTGTATTTGAAAGATTTTTGCACACTACCTGTTCTTTTGACCTCTGGTACTCTGGATTCATGTGGGGAAAAGTTATTACCTATTTGATGTCATGAGCAAACTTTTATAGAAAACTTGAAATCTCCCTAAGGCCCCTTTCACACGACTGATCCGTTCAGGTCTGCCTATCAGTTTTTTTAGGCGGACCTGAACATACACTCCATTGACCTCTATGGAGCGTCGGATGTCAGCGGTGACATGTCTGCTGACATCCAACCCACTCCAATCCGAAAAAGTGTGACTGAGGAAAAAACCTACTTTTCCATCCATCATCAGATCGGATGACGACATCGTCATCCGATCTCCCATAGGGGAGAGCGGCACAGACCTGTCATCTGCCTGCTCACGACAGAGCGATCCCCGATGAGCAAACGGATGTTCACGGATCCATCCCGTGTGAAAGAGGCCTTAAGCTGCTATTCTTTGAGAGAGCACGGATATGTGGATTTTTTTCCACACAGGCAGCCGCTGTCAGTCAGGTATGTAACCAAACTGTATGATTGTCTCCAGAAAGGGACTGCACAAAGATGATATTGACTGCAGTTTACTGTAAAGTGCTTCTACAAATACTCGCTTATATTGTTTTTGTTTTTACAGGGTGGTTGTGGCCTAAAATTGGAGATCCATTTTAATCCCTTGTCTTGTTTTTCAGATCTGAGCTTTCTCTCGGAGTCTACTTGAATCATACGTCATCCAAAAAGAGCCTAGATTCTGCACACAAGTCACTTCACCTGATTAATTTAAGATTCCTTCATCCAGCACCAGACACTAGGTTTCCTGCCTGTGTAGATCTGTACTGGGGAAAAAGGGGTTTGTTGTCCATATTTATAGTTCACAATTGGATTGTATTTTCACATGCATAATTGTTAGATTGGCCTACTACTATTAGAGGGCTACTCTGTGATAGTAGAGCAGTGCATACATGGAGATTCTGTGCCTATGATGTTCGTTATTTAATTATTATTTTTTTTTTTTAACCCATAATTTCACAATCGTAGTAGCTTCAAGCTGGCAGAAATTTAATACATATAGTTCAAATATGTTAGGCTAAATTGCTATTTTCTTAAAATAACATATACCAAAATAATGTCTCTTTTTTTTTTTTTTTTTTTTTTATTAAATTTTTTCTTTAAAATCATTTTCCAGGATATTTGGAATTTGGGTTCTGCTTTTGGTTTCTAACAGCCAATGTTTCTCCTTGATAACATGGCAGAGGGGTGTGCCATGAATAGACTATATCTGCTGTATACAAAATGGGGTTAATTTGCTAAAACTGGAGAGTTCGACATCTGGGCCAACTCTGCATAAAAAAACAATTGGCTTCCATTTTTTTTTTTTTTGTCAAAGCCTAATTGAACAAGAGGAATTTAGAAGTTGGTTGACTACCATGTACAACTGCACCAGATTTTGCACTCTCCAGATTTAGTAAATCAACCCTATTACCTGCTAGAAACAGATTGCAGTGAAGTGTGGTTTGACCTGACTTTTTGGGTCTATTTTATGCAGGTCATGTGTATATACAAAAGAAATATGCATGAATGGAAAGCAATACTAGCTCAGTGTATATAGCCTAAATTTAGCATGACAGCTAGCCACTTTGGTGACAGTTTCCTTTTGTTATTACCCTTATACCACTCGGCTGAGCCAAGTTTCTGTGTCTAAGGTAACACTCGCCGCCTGAGATGCTTGGAAGCATTTTTATGTCTGCATGAACAACAGCCACCTTGTCTCTGAGCACCCAAGTCCCCAGTGCCATCAGATTTTATTAAAGGGATGTATAGTCTTAGTGTATATTTTTTTTACATGTTTAAAACAGATCTGTTTTTGATGTAAATAGTTTTAGTCTGTGTTAATTTTCTAAGAATCTTTGTTTACAACATGGAAGCCATATTTCCTTATTACTTATGTAGGCTCTGCAGTGCTACACAGTACTCCTGCTCTACTGCTTCTTCTTCTAATACCATTCACCTAACTTACTATTAAAGGGGTTGTAAACCCTTGTTTTTTTTTGTTTGTTTTTTTAAATACCAAACATGTCATAATTACCTCCACTGTGCAATTCATTTTGCACAGAGTGGCCCCGGTCCTTCTCTTCCAGGGTCCCTCAGTGGCGCTGGTGGCTCCTCCCCGCATCGAGTGCCCACGTTGGAGAAGACTCTCCTAAGGTGGACACCCATGCAGGCGTGCTCCCAAGTCCATTCACACAGAATGCAGGACTCGGGGCCCCACCCCCAGCGCTGCGTCATTGGATTTGATTGACAGCAGCAGGAGCCAATATCTGCACTGCTATCAATCTATCCAATCAGGACACGAGACACCAGCTAGAGCTGGTGTGCTTGTTCCCGGCCGTAGGAATACAGCATTCAGTAAAAAGGGGGGGGGCGGCAGCTGTAGCACTACAGAAGGTTTTTCACCTTAATGCATAGACTGCATTAAGGTAAAAAAAACATGAGGGTTTACAACCCCTTTAAGCAGGGTGAAAGAGTAGTTGTAATGACTTATTATACCTGCTTCTACTCGCTTATCTTCAGTTCCCTATATTAAATACAATTAAAAAAAGACCCTTAAAGAGGGATTCCACCAAAAAAAAAATATTAAAAGCCAGCAGCTATAAATACTACAGCTGCTGACTTTTTTAATAAATGGACACTCACCTGTCCCGGGTTCCAGCGATGCCGGCAGCCGAGGCTGATCGATCGCTCGGCTCTCGGCTGCTGTCGCCACCATTCTAGGTGAGGGAATCAGGAAGTGAAGCGAATCGGCTTCACTTCCTGGTTCCCTACTGCGCATGCGCGAGCCGCACCGCGCAATAGGAGATCTCCGCGCTGTCACTGGGACCCGTGTGTGTCCCAGCAGACAGCGCGGCAGGACAGGAAATGGCGTAGACTCCCACGGGAGTCTATGCCCGGAAGTGGGTGAAAATACCTGTCTTTGACGGGTATCTCCACCCCCCTCCCCCCTGAAAGGTGCCATTTGTGACACCGGAGGGGGGGAGGGATCCGATCAGCGGAGGTTCCACTTTAGGGTGGAATCCCGCTTTAATAACTCAAAAATATATCATTGCTAGACCTTTACTACACTTTCTGTTTAGAATTGACTTTCTGAGCTGATGTTAAGGACAAATAGTGTAATGGCAACGAGGAACCCCTTTTTTTTGCATACAGAGGCTTCATCCACACATCCAGGTTTTAGGGAAGAGTGTTAATCTAGGTGCCTATAGGGATAAAGAGGGATGTATCTAAAACCTAGAACTATTAACTACATGGAAAGCTCAGGTGTGTGAAGAAAGCTTAGAGGAGGGGACAATTGCAGTTCTCATCCAAATCTGATCTAAACTTTAAACCATTTTGGTCCCATGTACACCTGTGCTTTTTAGGTATGGTATGTTAAAAAACAAAACAAAAAAAAAACATTGCTTGCTGCATACACTTTCATCAAAACGCACATTATATAGCGTTCAATGATAATGCAACTAAAATGCTTGCAAAACAAACTGCACAAATGTGAACCTGCCCTTTTTGTGAAATTTAATGTTTAATTTATAATGTTTACCAAAATTCCGTTATGTAGTTCGTGAATTGCATCAAGTCCACCTAGCAAAGCTGGTGTCATCTGGGGGGGGGGGGGGGGATTTGGGGTTGTATGCCAAGCAGAGGTGGGCTATAGAGCATTTTTATTTTTTTTGCCAAATTGTGATTAAAAAAAGAAATACAAAAAGGAAGACAGGTGTATTACTTCTATATATGACTGCATTGTGTGTTCAGCCTAATGTTCTCCCTTTGAAAGGACACATAAAACACATGTGGTGCTATGTCACCTGAGGCAATTTACTCCATTTATGCTCTGCTTTATTTTATAGCACATGCTTTGCATAGTACAAGTAGCACTTTTTAATGTTTCGTATGCCCAAATGACAGAGGTGCAATATTTCCTCTAGTAGCTGATTATCTTGTAGGTGTAAATGAGATTGAGACCTCTCCGCACAAACTATATTTGTCTAGAGAAGGAGTCTAAAACTGGTGGCCCTCCAGCTTCTGCTTAACTACAAATCCCATGAGGCAAGGCTGACAGTTACAAGCATGACTCCCAGAGGCATGATGGGACTTGTAGTTTTGCAATAGCTGGAGGGCCAACGGTTGAGTACAGAGAGCTTGGCCTTGGTTGGACAGCTTTAAAGCTGCACAATGTTGTCAAACTACATCTGCCAAGGTGCTTGGCTTACCTCATTCAGCTAGTACAGTGGCAGAGCATTAAGAGATATAGTTTGTGAATGGCTGTGCTGTTTTATCTTTGCTCGTGCCTTTTTATTATTCCACTTGGATGTGGGGAAATATAGCTGCTTTGTTGTAGGATTGCATTTTGCATTATGTTAAAAAAAAAAAAGTTTTACATGTTCCCCTTGTGCTATAGAATGTTGTCTTGCACTAACCACACAATTAAGCATTGTAAGGTGTTGTCTTAAAGCAGCTCTAAATATAATGTATTCATAATGTCATTATGTAGATATTGCCTATTTTACATCATGATCATGGGTGGCACATGTAAGTTTGGGAGAGCGAAGGTTTTCATTTATCCATGTTGTGGCATAGCTTGTAGTAGTTTGTCATGTTCTGTTGGACTTTTTTGCCACTCATGTTAGCGGCCTTCTAAGTGTCAGAAATATACCCAGAATTTATAGTCTTGCTGGTGAATCAGTCACCTTAATCCAGTCTGTGAAATGTTTCATTGCGGATGTTGACTATCCAAAGATATGATGAGAGGTAAGGTTGCGCTGATACTAAGCCTTTGCATGAGTACTCGTGCAACTGGTCCGATCCCTAAAACCAATACCTTTTGCGGTGCGATTTGAGCCCACCTGGGCTGATTCCTCACCGTTCTTATGATCCATCAAACTCCATGAGGTGAGATCTTGCATAGAGCCACAGACCGAGGGAGATTGACAGTTATTTTGTGTTTCTTCCAATTGTGAATAATTGCACGGACTGTTGCCAAGCTGCTTGGCGATAGTCTTGTAGCCCCATTCCAGCCTTGTTTAGGTCTACAATCTTGCCCCTGACATCCTTGGACAGCTCTTTGGTTTTGGCCATGGTGGAGAGATTGGAATCTGATTGCTTCTGTGGACAGATGTCTTTTATACAGGTAACTAGCTGAGATTAGGAGCACTGCCTTTAAGAGAGTTCTCCTAATCTCAGCTTTTTACCTTTTATAGAAGACACCTGGGAGCCAGAAATCTTGCTAATTGATAGGGGATCAAATACTTATTTCACTCATTAAAATGCAGATCAATTCAACTTTTTTGAAATGCGTTTTTTGGATATTTTTGTTATTCTGTCTCTCACTGTCAAAATAAACCTACCATTAAAATTATTATTAAAAATGATTATTTATTTGTCAGAGGGCACACGTACAAAATCAGCAGGGGATCAAATACTTTTTTTCCCCTCACTGTAAATCTGTAGCTCATACAGATATGTAGAATGACTCCTGCTTCCCATCTTTCTAGTGCTACCCTGATCTGAGGTAAAATTCGAGGTAAACTTGAAAAATTGCAAACAACCCGCTACACTCCTCTGCCAGAAATAGTTTTATATATGTGAATACTTTTTATTTGATTTTGTGTTTTTCTTGTTTTTTTTTTTTGTTAAAGATTTTACATTCTGCTGTCAAATGAAAGTGACATGATTTGTACATTGTTGGGGAATATTTTATAAGTTATTTAAAATATAATAATATATACGGTTTGTGGGTAGATTTGTAAATCGTCTACAGGAGATCAAATTATAGTGAAGTTGTCAACTAGTCCACAGTGGGCACGTTTTTGTGACCTGAACACATTCACATGCATGAGGCCTGTTTATTTACACCTGATGCCACTAGAATTTAAAATGGCTGTCACTGTGTGGTATGGAAATCAAAGACACTTTAAGGGAGAGCATTGTGTCTGTGTCTGATCACACAGTGTAACTAGACTCAGGGACCACTGAAGCATCCATTTGTTAACCATAGAATGCAGGCATGCACTGTATGCATAGGTCAAATAATTCGTACACCCTTTATTTATGATTTACTAGACCAGAAATGTGGTTCAATGGTGAAGCCTACTTGGAGCGCAATGTCACTTCCTGTGGAACATTGAATGGTACTTGGCCACCTTAAAATGTTTAGATGGGGCTTACCAATCAGAAATAAATTGATTAAACGCTGCTTTATAAATTAGAATATATAACATGACAATTTGTTTTTTTTATATGTTTGATTGAAATAAAACTGGGGAATTTGCACCTTTTGATGAGTGTTGTGTTATTAATTTTTAATACTTAGATTCCACCTACAAAAAAAATATTAAAAGCCAGCAGCTATAAATACTACAGCTGCTGACTTTTAATAAATAGACACTCACCTGTCCCGGGGTCCAGCGATGTCGGCAGCAGAGGCCGATCGATTGCTCGGGTCTCGGCTGCTGCCGCCACCATTCTAGGTGAGGAAATCAGGAAGTGAAGCAGTGCGGCTTCACTTCCCGGTTCCCTACTGCGCATGCGTGAGTCGCGCAGCGCACTAGGAATGGTCCGCGCTGTCTATGGGACCCGTGTGTCACCCACAAGACAGAGCGGCGGGACAGGAAGAGGCATAGACTCCCGTGGGAGTCTATGCCCGGAAGTGGGTGCAAATACCGGTCTTAGACAGGTATCTGCACCCCCCCTCCCCCCTGAAAGGTGGCAACTGTGACACCGGAGGGGGGGGAGGGTTCCCGGGGGCACTTTAGGGTGGAACCCCGCTTTAAGGAGCATTGGTTATCAGACACATTTGCCACAGATATTTTTGCCTTTGTATTTGTAGTTGAGGTTGTAGTAGATTTATTAAACTCTGGCAGTGGTGCAGAAGGTGTCCATATCAACTGATCCGAATACTTGATCGATGTCCATGTTGAATGACTGCAATAAAGTCTGAATAACAATGTAACTGAAAGCCGTATGAGTGCAATCTACTTTGAGGTTCAAGTTATGCACTGCCATGAAGATTCTAACTTTTGTTTTCCATCTTTCATTCCATTGCAAACTTTTACTTGTCTATATATAGTGGCCTTTTTTCAACCAGGGTTCCTTCCTGAAGTTGCAAGGGGTTTCTGGGTGCTCCATTAACAGTGAGCTTGAGCAAATTGATCTACCTACACTGACCACCAATACAACATCAAAATTATTTCTGTCTGCATTTCTTTCTGTTATCCTTATATTTTCAAGATTATTACTAAGCAGGTCATACAGAGCATGCATGGTGTCAAATATGCTAGGAATGTTACATTATTCTATTTAGGAGATTCTAAAATATAGTGATCACACAAATTTTTTGCAAAAATGTATGATTTCTCAAGGGTTCCCAGAGATCTGAAACAAATTTCAAGGGTCCTGGGATAAAAAGGTTGAAAACGGCTGGTGTAGAAGTATTACTGTTAATGGATAAGGACTGGTTTACTTCTGTAGAGCTGGGGGCAGTAAAAAATAAGCGAATGAGCTGTGCTTTGTCGACCCACCTAAAGTGTAAAATATAACCAGAGAAGGCTATTTCCATGCCACGGCTGCAACATGTCAAGCTGACAGGTAGCACTGCCCGTCCCACTCATCCATTGACGTCAAATAGGGCTGCAACCGCACTTTAGCCCCATTATAAAGTGTAATTTGGCAAAAAAAAAAGAAACAGGCTTTCAAGAGGTGCCAGTATCTCTAATGCTCACTGAAAATGGGGATTGTGGTGTGAACTAGCCCTCAAATGATAAGAGAGAGGTATTTGTTTTTTCTATATACTTACCTAGGTGGATGCAACATCGGTCCCCCGCCAGCTCTAAGCCCCTGTACACACGGTCGGACATTCTGCCAACCAAATCCGTCGGATTTTGCCTGTCGGATCTTGTCCGAAACTGTTGCATACACGCGGTCGGACTAAGTTGTCGAAAAAATCCGATCATTCAGAACGTGATGACGTAATTTCGTTACGATGGGACTAGTAGCCAATAGCTTTGATGTAGGAATTTGATCTGAGCATACGTGGCACTTGGTCCGATCAAAATTCCCTACACATGAGCGGAGTATGTCCGATCGAACCAGTTGGTCGGAAAATATTTCCAACATGTTGGAAAATTGGGTCCGACGGATATTCCGACGGAATCAGTCCAATGCATACCACACACAGTCGGATTATCTGACAACACGGTCCGATTGGACACATTCCGATGGATTCTCCGACCGTGTGTACAAGGACTAACACTGAGAACTGAGGGATGAAACACAGCTGATCTCTCAGTTCTCCATGAGCAGAGAGCTGGTGACTGTCAGTCACCGCTGTCTGCTCTGCTCCCTCCTTGCTCATCGGAGCGCTGGGTTGTGGAGGGGAGTAGAAGCAGCTGGCTCAGGCTCTCGGTGGCTCACTGAGAGGCTGAACATGGTGTCGGTCCAGGCATGTGAGCGGATCCCGACTTTATTGTCGCAATTTTGACAAAGCCTGGGTCAGCTCTTTGATGTCCGCTAACAGCGGGGGGCAGTCTGCTGAAAACGAGCCACAGGAGTTGTTTCCTTTGGGTGGCTATATGGGCAGAATAGCGGCAATTGTCAATTGTTACCCCCTTCCTGACCAGAGCACTTTTTGCAATTCGGCACTGCGTCATTTTAACTGACAATTGGACGGTCGTGCGACGTTGTACCCAAATAAAATTGATGTCCTTTTTTTCCCCACAACTACAGCTTTCTTTTGGTGGTATTTGGTCACCTCTGCGGTTTTTATTTTTTGTGCTATAAATAAAAAAAGCGACAAATTTAAAAACACTATCTTTTTGCTATAATAAATATATCCCAACATTTTTTTTTTTTTTTACCTCAGTTTAGGCTGATATGTATTCTTCTACATATCTTTGGTAAAAAAAATTGCAATAAATGTATATTGATTGGTTTGCACAAGTTATAGCACCTACAAAATAGGGGATAGTTTTTATGGCATTTTTATTATTCCTTTTTTTTTTTTTAATGGCGGTGATCTGTGTTTTTTTTTTTTTATCGGGACTGTAACATTAAGGCGGACACAGACAATTTTGACACATTTTTGGGACCATTGGTATTTATACAGCGATCAGTGCTATAAAAATGCATTGATTACTGTAAAAATGTCACTGGTAGGGAAGGGGTTAACACTAGGGGGCGATCAAGGAGTTAATTGTGTTCCCTGGGAGATGATTCTAACTGAAGGGGAAGGAGACTGTGTATGGGAGATGACAGATCACTGTTCATACTTGGTATGAACAGACGATCTGTCTTTTCTCCCCTCAAGAGACCCGGAAACCGTGTGTTTACACACACAGATCCCGGTTCTCCATGTGTCAGCCGCGATCATCGCATTGGCTCGGTTGGGGGGCACGCGCGCGTCCCTACTGGCCACATAACATTGCTTCGCCCAGCTGTGCCATTCTGCTGCAGTACAACTGCGGAGGCTGGTTGGCAGGTGGTTAAACACACACGAACTTTAAAGTGATTGTAAAGTCAGAAGATTTTAATTTTTTTTCATCTTTATGCTTTAAGATAAAAAAAAAACCTGTGTGTAGCAGCCCTCCTAGTACTTACCTTGAGCCCATCTCTAGCCAGTGCCTCGGCCGTCCTGGGACTGTCCCTCCTGATTGGCTGAGACACAGCAGTGCCATCATTGGCTCCCGCTTCTGTCCATCAAAGTCAGCCAATCAGGAGAGAAAGGGGGCCGGGCCGTGACTCCATGTCTGAATGGACACATGGAGCTGTAGCTCGGCCAGCTGCTTGCTGTGGGGGCACGTACCAGGAGGAAGGGCGCCAGGAGAGCTGAAGAGGGACCCGAGAAGAGGATCCAGCTGCTCTGTGCAAAACCAACTGCACAGAGCAGGTAAGTATAACACATTTGTTATTTTTATCTTTATTTAAAAAAAAATAGACTTAACAATCACTTTATTGGCATTCCAGTCTTAGTCCGTAGGGTTCAATATTGAGTTGGCCCACCCTTTGCAGCTATAACAGCTTCAACTCTTCTGGGAAGGCTGTCCACAAGGTTTAGGAGTGTGTCTATGGGAATGTTTGACCATTCTTCCAGAACCGCATTTGTGAGGTCAGGCACTGATGTGGATGAGAAGGCCTGGCTGAAAGTCTCCACTCAAATTCATCCCAAAGATGTTCTATTGGGTTGAAGTCAAGTTCCTCCACCCCAAACTCGCTCATCCATGTGTTTATGGACCTTGCTTTATGCACTGGTCCAAATCAGTTGGTGGAGGGGGGGGGGGATTATGGTGTGGGGTTGTTTTTGAGGGGTTGGGCTTGGCCCCTTGGTTCCAGTGAAGGGAGTTCTTAAGGAGTCAGCATAAGACATTTTGGACAATTTCATGCTCCCAACTTTGTGGAAACAGTTTGGGGATGGCCCCTTCCTGTTCCAACATGACTGCACACCAGTGCAGAAAGCAGGGTCTGGGATAACATTAAAGTTCATGTGCATGTAAAGTCAGGCGTTCCAATGCTTTTGACAAAATAGTGTAGGTCTTTGGAGAAATTAGAATACCTTTACCTGGGGGCATGGCTTGGTTCCGGTCTAAGATGGATGCTTAATCCAGAGTTCCCATTCCATGAGGTCCAGCGTTCAGTCTACAGGCTCCAACATTGGCACTCAGACATGGGGAGCACACCTTAGCGACCCGTTCCCGATCGCCCAGGAGCCAAGAGACACAGCTCAGCCACCACATACCTGAGATATTCAGGACACTGCCTAGAGGCGTCACGCTGGAAGAGTAGGCCATGATGAATGAACTCCGCTCCTCGAGTAGGAACAATCACCGCTCCCATAGCCCTCTGTCTCAGTCTCCTGATGTGCACTCGGCATCAGCATTGAGCCTTGCAGACCTCCGCACCGTGGCAGTGGATATCAAAAGCACACTATCGTCGGCCATCTCAGAGCTCCGCTTCGATATACAAGCCATAGTACTGAGAGTGGAGGAGGTAGAGTAGACACAAGCCCGCCATGACGCCTCACTCTGCCAAGTACAACAAATCACATGCCATACACCTCCGGGAGATCAACCGGCACAGGGGGGACCTGGACAACCGCGGGAGACGCCACAATTTAAGGGTAAGATGCCTCCCTGAAACCATAGACTCCTCACTGCTCACCCGCTCGGTCACAGCACTATTCAATGACTTACTTGAAAGGCCCCCTGACACAAAGATTACTATGGAATGCATACACAGGGTGCTGCGCCCGGGGGGGAGAGACACAGACCCCCGAGTGACGTGATCTGCTGCCTCACTGACTTCACAGTAAAGGAGGAAATCCTGCATAAAGCCAGAAGCAGGGGGGGACTGTCTTACCAGGGTGCAGAGGTTAAAATATTTCAGGACCTGTCAAATATTACCCTACAGAGAAGAAGGGAGCTAAGACCTCTTCTAGATGCACTGAGGGCTAGAGCTCTAGTATACAGGTGGAATTTTCCATTCTGTCTGTCAGCAACTGCAGACGGCTACACAGCAAACCTAAGGGTGCCCGAAGACCTAGAACACTTCTGCACCACTCTAAATATTCCACTCATCGAGGTACCTGACTGGTACAGCGACTTTCCCCCATTCCTCAGGGCCACCTTTATGGATGGCATCACTGAAGCAGGGAATTTCAGTATCGGCCGCCGTCGCAGAGGCCATCCTCCACCTTCGTCACCTCAAACAATGAGGAACGGCAGCCCAATGGCATCACTGCAAACCGCGTTGTTCATGAAGATTCATGTCTGGGAAATTTAACCACTGTACAATACCGCTAAAACAGACTGCATCGCAAGTACACTCCTCGCCAGCACAGTTTTATTGAGTCCCCAGTGACTCCCTCCTCTCCCTGCAAGCTGCAACCATGGGTACACTGAAAACCACGTGCTTCCCAGTGAATGCAAGGGAAGACACGCAACTTGGAATTTGAACAGCTTTGGGATAACAGCTAGACTATGACTGTGGGGTCTCCTCATAGTTGGATACAGCCCAGAACAGATGACACTGGCAGTGCTAACCAACCTTTTTCTCTCACTACAGCAGAAGACCTTCCATACAGCAGTATAGACGTGATCATCGGTACAGGAGGGGACACTGAATGCGGCTCATGTATAGGTATTTTACATGAGAGGGGGGCAATTGAAAAGATAAAATATGGGATGTAGCTTGTTCATTGTTTAATTTTTCTGTTCAAAAGTAGAGTTATTGCATCCCATCCCACTACTGGAACACTTCCTTTGTTCCTAGACTAAGCCTTAAACACTCCTCATGTGGATGTTCTATTGATGTTCTATTGACAAAGTGGTGGTCAGGGATCCCGAGGAGAGACCTCCAATGCCAGCCTATGCAACAGATCCCCAGCTCGCTGTTAGCCAGATTGCGACTTATCACTTAACAGTAGCATGGTAAGTCATCATGCCTGAGGTAGCCCGATTAGTGGGCCTCATGTAGTACCCCGACAATTGACATTATCCCACCCCGCCCAGTTAATATTATTTGGGGAGACCCCTCCTCGGAGTGACCGACCACCCACTGCTACCGATCATTAATCAGAATGTTTGTTAATGCCTCTCGGGCCACAATTGTTTACCTCGGGCTCGCAAGTACTACATTGTTTTCCTTCTTTTTTTTTCTTGTTTTGTCTTGTTTATAGTTTTTTCGCTTTTTTTTCTCCTATTATGTTCTTCTTCTCTCTCACTAAAGCCAGCTGATGATAGATAAGCATAAAGTTTACATTAGTTATGCTAAAATGTTGGAAAGTTTACGTAATGACCATACCAACAGAACACCAGGCATTCTAGATGGATGTCTAGAAAATTTAAGGTTTCAATCCATAGTGGTACTACTTTCTACCAGTTACACAGACTCTATACAAAGCAACCTTCTTGAGCGATTTCAGCGATAGCTAAGGAGACAGCTTTAAGGGGAAGGACACCTAGTTATACAAGACTAGTTCCATCCCTCTCCCAAAAGTCCACCACCAGGACGTTGAAACTAAATAGGGGTACATATCCCCTAAACAAGCTATCACTCCTATACACATTATAGACCTCTTCGCGAACCGTAACCAGCTATCCCCCCACACAGTGATCTCTGTGAGATCTAACTGACTCTCTTGGGTAGGACCTGGTGTCCACACTCGACTCCAGTTGATGTATCCAACATCCCACAACCCCCCGGACCCACACACACAGGCCCTCTATACCCCAAGAGGCCACAGATTTACTATGACCGCTCCCCTTCCCTTTCTTCCATCCCTCCCTGGGTGATTTCTACTGGGAAGCCTATCAGCACTACCCTACCATGGCCTCTCCGACAACTAAACTCAAAAACTCTACCCTCAGGATTGTTTTCTTGAATACCAAAGGCCTAAACATACCAGACAAACGCTCACGAGTTCTAACCAGTATGAAAAGTTTGAGGGCTGACGTATTCTTTCTACAGGAAACCCATTTTTGCTTAAGAGCAGTTCCAAAACTATCAAACTACCAATTTCCACAAAGCTTTCATGCAACTTCTCCTGACTCCAAGTCTAAAGGGGTCTCAATCCTTTTCTCCAAGCACAAGCCCTTCCAAGTCACCAACACACTCGTAGACGAACAAGGAAGATACCTATTCCTTAAAGGTATATGGCGCAATAAACCCATCACATCGCCAATTTATACAGCCCCAACATGTCCCAAGTCACATTCTTTAGGGAAGTGACACAAAAACTAATCAATTTCCAAACTGGACTGGTGGTCTTGGGAGGAGACTTCAATGTCCCTCTCGACCCTATTCTTGACACATCCACCGGAACATCGCATCTACCATATCGAGCACTACGCCAAATTAAACTGACCCTCCAAACCCAATGCTCTGCGCATAAGTGTGTAATGCGAGGAAAACTTATCTGCCAGAATAAAAAAAGAAAAGCGAACCCGAATCAAAAAATTGTTTGACAAACTCAAGCACCTACAGACTCTACACAAACACATCCTGGCTATTCACACACATCAGGAACTCACAGACACACGTACCCTAATACAAGAGGAGTTGGAAAAGAGTATTAGGAAAAGATATACGCTTTCTAAGAAACGTTTTTACGAGTTTGGTAATAAGAGCGGCCCTGGCCCAGGCACTACACTCAAGAAAAGCCAAAACGAATGTGCACAGTCTACACTTACCCACAGAAGATATCTACTCTAATAACAAAGACATGGCACAGGAGTTTGAACGCTTTTATGCCAACCTATACAATCTAGATCAGTCGAACCCCTCAGCCATGATCCCTAACAAACAGGACCAACAAGGTTTCAATTCATAGTGGTACTACTTTCTACCAGTTACACATGCTCTATACAACCTTTTTAGATAAATTTTGTCCCAAACTACACACCCAGAAAATCTCCATTGAACTTGAAGGCCCGATCACCCAACTAGAGTGGAAAACAGCACTGAAACAAATAAAATCCGGAAAAAGCCCAGGCCCGGATAGCCTAGCAGCTGCATATTACAAGACCTTCGCCGACACATTGGAGGTCCCATTTAGGAAAGCCTTTAACTCTATCTCTCTATCCAACCCCCTCAACCCCGAGATAGTAGAAACCCACATTGTGGTGATACCCAAAGAGGACAAGGACCCTACACAAGCCGCAAACTATAGACCCATATCACTACTTCATGTCTATATTAAAATATTCTCCAAAATACTGGCTGATCGCGTTCATCCGATCACTATATCACAACCCATCGGCAAAGATTAGAGTAAACAACACCCTGTCGAGTGCCTTCTCCATACGAAACGGGACGAGACAGGGATGCTCCCTGTCCCCTATCCTATTTATCCTTACTCTTGAGCCCTTTCTGTGCTGCATAAGGCAAAACCTGAACATACAAGGAATTAAAACAAGTGAGAGAGAATATAAACTTGCCACATTCACGGATGACATCTTACTGTTCCTTACAAACCCACATACTATGCTACCGATACTCTTAGATGAATTCCACCACTTTAATTTGATTTCTAACGTTAAGATAAATTATTCCAAATCGTACGCCTTAAACATATCCCTACCCCCGCAACTAGTAACACAGTGTACAACGAACTTCCCATTCCATTGGCGATCAGACACAAATATATATCTGGGAATACAACTCACGGCCAAACTAACAGACCTGTACACAAAAAATTATCTACCTATTCTAAACACAATTTATGCTCTCCAATGTATGTTGTACATTTTACAAACTGTACCGATGAAAGTACCACTTACCTTCTTCCAGTCATATAGAAAACTTTGCTCCAAGTTTCTATGGGGTGAACAAAGACTTAGAATTAATCAGACTCAATTATCCATGCCCAAACACTTAGGTGGGATAGGCCTCCCAGAGATCTCAAACTACTACAAAGCAGTCCACCTATCCAGAATCATCGACTGGAACATACATGCTCCCAACAAAGACTGGGTGAATCATTGGCGTCATTTACAACCCTACCCCTTAAATCTCTACCATGGATTCAAGAGTCCCACGCAATTTCGGACATAGGAACACACCCGCTTATTATGCCCACATAACACTCGCAGTAACCTCTGTAAGCACTCATCGTTGTTGTCCATCCCGGGCCCAATGACACCGATTAAAATGAACCCAGACTTTCCACCAGGACTACATAAGAGCTTCCTCCAACAACATTGGCCACAGGAACAGATTCTAGCACACCACTATTATGACCAGGGTAACCTAGCCTCAGCTTCCCAGCTAGCCTCAAAAACGAGCAACCCTCCAATACCAACCTAGACGTACTTTCTGATTTCACACTACCTGAAAAAAATTGAGAAAAAAGGGGACTGTTCACGACCTTTGACACCTTTTGAACACATGTGCACGCAAACACTCCCTCAAAACCACCTAATCTCCACTACTCACTCCCTCCTATTCCTGGACCACCAGCCCAATAACTCAAATGCATGCCGAGCTTGGGAAAAGGATTTAGACTTAACCCTGACACCAGAAGACTGGAGATCAGTCTTTTTGCACATACACAAGGGCACGGTCAACGTCTCAGCCCAGGAAAATGGTTACAAGATACAGACCTGCTGGTATCGCACACCAGCCCTACTTCACAAATTTGAATCCACAATACCTGACACATACTGGAGGTGCCAAGAGGAATGCGATACATTGCTCCACATTACACATACATGGTCCTGCCCCCGTATCCAACCCTTCTGGAAAGAAGTGCACCACTTAACTGCCCAAGTCACTACATATGACTTCACTCCAGCTCAACACCTCCTACACCACTCATCGATAAGACAGAATGCTTATAATAAATCACTACCGATGCATTTAATCAACGCAGCCAAACAGTGTATCCCAATCCACTGGAAATTGTAAAAGGCCCCTTCAATTAAAGAATGGTTTCACAGAACCAATAGAGTAGCTGAAATGGAAGAACTGATTCATGTCGCAAGAGATACACCAAACAAATATGGCATTAAATGGGCATGCTGGAAACATTTCCAGACAACCACAGAATACGCCCAACTGAACACCTCGAACGCCCAATCACAATCCTCTTAAAAACACTACCAGGCGGCAGCAACAGCGACACTACTTGCTTTTTCACGAATCCCAGTATTAGGAACCATGGACCCAACCAGCATGAGAGTCGGAACTCCCACTAAATTTGAGCGACCCTAACAATAGCGCCTACTCTAGAGATCGCCGCTGAGGGGGGGGAGGCAGGAGACGGCAATGCCCATAACCTCTTTTCACCTCCCCACTCTCCTTTCCCTCTTCTTTCTCTCTACATCCTCTGCACCGACCCTATAAAGCTTTATAGGGTGCCTGACATCCCCTACCCTTCCCCACCTCCCTGTCCCTGGTTATACCCTTAACCCACTCATACCAGAAGACATTAGTTGACCTCACCAAAATCCCAGATAGGAACAGCACTACATATTCAACATAGAATACTTGCCTTACTTAAAGAGGAAGTAAACCCTGATGAGTTTACTTCCTCTTTCATTCCCTGCAAAGGCAAAGCATAATGGACTACTATGCATCGCATAGTAGCCCATTATGTGTCACTTACCTGACACAGGAGCCAGCGAAGTCGCCACTGTCCCCTGTAGTCCGCCGCATCCATCTTGTTGGTGGGGTCTCGCAGCTCCGCCGCTGTTATTCGGCGAAGCTGCGATAGCGTCACTCCCGCGCATGCGCACGGGAGCCGCCACGCGCGGCAGCTCCATCGCTGAGAATGCCGCACTCAGTGCGCCTGCGCACCGCTGTCTACGGCGCATGCGCCGTAGACAGCGGTGCCTGTTTTCGGGCAAATATCTCCTAAACCATATAGGTTTAGGTGATATTGCTTGGACCTACAGGTAAGCCTTAATCTAGGCTTACCTGTAGGTCAAAGTGGTTTGTAAGGGTTTACAACCACTTTAAGGTAGAGATACTTAAGAAACCACACCCTCCGATATGGATCCAAGAATCCTAACAACCTTAGATTACATCAGACAAAGAGTATCCAGACTAAACGGAATCAGACGAGACTTCACTACACCTAGCATTCGAGGGTCTGTTAAGATAGAGGAACCACAATAGGAAGGACTCCATCAAATACACAAACTGCAAAACTCATCTGACCTAACTTGGGGTCCCTCATTGACGAGAGGGCTAAAGGATAACTTGATTCGAATTTGAAGTTTGCAGTTGTTTGTATATATACTTGATCCACTCATTACTGTTTGACCGTTTGTGAAGTTTAAAAGGATCCTGTACTAAGCTTACTGTTAATAACTCTTCTGTATAATGAGACGTGTCAACTTAACTGAAGTTTTCAATAAAAAGATTTGAAACAATAAAAAAAAAAAAAAAATACCTTTACCACTAGAGATCACATTTGTCTAGTGCCCCCCCCCCCCAAAAAAAATATATAATATTAGTCGACGGTAGACACAAAACAATCCAAATAACTTTTCTCAAGTCGTCTTCCGGGACTGTACCCTGTCAGGAAACAAAATCAATCAAAGAGGTTAAAAGCCCCCACCCGTCCCTGTGCTCCTCAGTTTTCGATTGTGTTTCCTCACAGCAAAACCCTTTGTTATTTTTCCTTAGACTCGAAAGCCTGGGGCTGGTGGTCTCCCCCTGGGAGCTGGACCAAATGCCTGGGAAGCCTCTGGGTCTGGCAGGATATTGCTATCCTTCCTGGGAGGGTTCCCCTATCTTTTCCTCAGGGGGGGGCAGCAGAAACTGGAAGAGCTCCCCTGAGCGCTGAAGGATCCTGGGTACAATGGTGTACCCAGCACTTCAGGGGGCAATTTAAGGGGATCCCCTTAGTGAGCGGCAGCTGGTCAGGAATGTTGTCTTTGATCAGCAGGGCGTAGGGGATAGTTCTGAATCTGAGCTGGTGCTCTGCCACCCCCAACCCCCCCGCCGCCGAGCTCACGTGGTTGTTTTCCCTCTTACACAGGTGAGGGATTGGGTACATACCGCTCAGCATCCTGTGGGCGCTTGGCACCATCTTCCTGAGGGTTGTGGAGGAATGACATCACTTCCACCAGGGAACAGGAAGTGATCTCAGTGCCCCCTGCGTCATTTCTGGTCTACGGCAAAATGGCGGTGGCGTCAGCGCGGGGGAGGGGAGAAAGCCACAGTCCTCACATTCCCTAAGGGATAAAAGACCAGGAGGAGCAGGCCCCCACATCTACAGACCAGCTGCCGCTTACTTGTGTCAGGGGATATCCGAAGAAGCTCACTGACACCAGCAGCATGGAACTTGAGGAGAGACCTGCAGGGTCTACAGCTATGGAGGAGACCACAGGGGTTGAGTCTGACTGGCCGCCGGAAGTTTAGATTGGGGAGGGTACCCCAACTCTTCTCCTCTGGGTGTTACAGTGCGATATTATGATGCCTGTATTTTTTGTTTCAGGGGACGATGCCACTACCCTTGGGGTTGCCAGCCATCCCGTGAAATCTTCTACCCGCTCTAAGAGATGCAGGAACTGTAATGATAGATTGCCCCAAGATGATATTAAACCCTTCTGCTTTAAGTGTATACAGAAGCTGACAGGGAAGAAAACATCTCAGATTATGAAAGAGTTTCTCACAGTACAAACTGAGATGCTGTCCATTCTAAAAGCCTTTCAATCCCCCCTCAAGGCTAGGGATTTAGAGGCTCACACCAGTAAGGACACCTCTTCCCAGGAGGGCTCCGTATCCTCTAGGGGGTCTAAATGACGGGTGGATACCCCAAAGTATCTCCTTTCTCAGGATTCAGAGGAGGAGGATGAATCTGAATGCCTTGGGCAGGGATTCTTGGACGAGGGTGTGCTGGACAACCAAGAGGAGGATGAGGGGGAGGACTCCAGGTCTAGCAGGCATATCTTCTCAGCTGATGACATGGAGGGCCTTCTGAGAGCCATTTACGCTTCAGAAGAGATTCAGGAGCCCACTGTGCAGGTCTCTGCCCAAGATAAAATGTATAGGGGCCTAATTAAGCCTCAGGCCAGGGTTCTCCCAGTATATCTATATCAGTATAACTTAAAAATATCTTAAGGGGGCGTCGCTTGGATGGCTTCCGGAGCAGACGTGTCTCGCTGAAGCTCCCAGCCCGGCCTGCCTGCACACCGATGAAACCTGCGCACAGCCGCTACAAACCATGGGCAAACCCCGCAAGAATAAAGAGGCCAACACCTGGGGACACTCCACAAGGTCCTCCTCGGCCCCTCATTACGGAGTATTTCGGGCACGGAGCTCCGGCGGAGCCACACGCGGCCAAGATGGCGCCGGACACAACAACGGACACAGCAACCCACTCCTCTCCTCCGCCACGAGCTTTTCCGGGATGCATTAACCACAGGTATGGCTCCAAAGGGGATATCCTGGCCTCCCATGATCTAGCCCCCCCGCTAGCTCACTGATTGTGGCACCAGCTCACTCTGGTGGACACCTATTAGAGAACCTCTCACAGCCGTTCCCTCCCTGCCTTGTGGAGCGCACGCCATCTCCATCTCCACATGCAGCCCAGTCATCCCCCTCCTGGGACTCATCGATCTCTGAATGGGACCCCTACTCCCTTCCACAGCGATTCCAGGCTTCCAAGAACAGAGCCCCCCCTCCTTCACCACATGAGGGGGATCCATCTAAGGACCCAGCACCCCACCCAGCCCCACAGACACCAGGGCTTCAGGGGGCTTATTCTCTCCCACAAAAAGATCATCCGCAAGGTCCCTCCAAGAAAAACAAATCTAAACCTGCTATCTCTCTCCAGCCACCCCAGGGAGGCCACTCCCTGTCAACGCCCTGCCCGACCCCAGCGCAGGATTTCTACGAACACACCGCAAAGTACTCTGACACTGAACCCGAGGCATATACATCCTGTCGAGTTTATTTCCGCTGCATGCCCACAAAACAGGATTTCCGCATGCTTATCCAAGAAGTGCATGAAACCTGCAGATCTGAGATTAATATGCTGCATACTGATCTCCACCAATTATCTACTAAAGTCACCTCTCTAGAGTAGGAAGCCTGCGACACTAGGCAGGAACTCTCGCAAATACATGAACGCCTGACCTCACAAGCCTCTACTCTTTAGAACTTTCAATGCCACCTCGAGGACCTCGATAATAGAGGCAGGCGCAATAACATCAGGGTCTGTGGCCTCCCAGAGGCGACCCAGGATGAAGATCTAAATGCAACTTTACAAGCCATTTTCAACAACATGCTGGGCCGCCCCGGTTCACCAAAGAGTTAAACTAGACCGAGCCCACCATGCTCTCCGCCCCCGTAGACCAGGGCCCAGACCGCAAGATGTGATCTGCAGGGTCCACAACTACACCCTCAAGGAGGACATCATGAGAAAAAAATGCGCAACATTCGTACCATTGACTTTGATGGCGCCTCCATACAGCTCTTCCTGGATTTGCCATGGATCACTCTCCAGCAACGCTGTTACTTACAGCCACTTCTCACTACACTGAGGGAACTTGACCCCCGATACCACTGGTGTTTCCCCTTTAGCCTTACCGCTAAAAAGGACGGAAGGTCCACCACCTTAAGGTACCCTGAAGATCTCCAATCTTTCTGCAGAGAATTAAGTATTCTGGTTCCACCCACCCCTGGTTGGGACCCTCGGCCGACCCCTCCACCTCGCCTAGACCCCTGGATTCAAGTCACCGGGAGAAAACGCCGAGGCCGAATTCTGCTAGCCTACAATCCCACCAGAGATAAACCCCTTTATATCCTCGTCCCATATGGAAGACTGACTAATTGGCCCCTCTTATCCTGCCTTCCCGTGGGGTTCCTGAATGGGCCCTGCTAGCCCTCTCTACTCAATTACCTGAACTCACCTAACAAAAGTATATGCTTTGACTTTATCTTGCTTACTGAAATAGCTGCAGGTCCTCGACGGGACCCTCCCAGGCCACAGGCCTATCCCCTCCCTCACCCATCCTCCCCCCTCCCTTTCCCTCTCCCCACCGATCCTGGTACTATTTTACCTGACTGTTTTTTTTACCTCCCCCGTTGGGAGGAGCCCTTTGGAGTCTCCCAACCCGACACCTTTTGTAGGTGGGTTATATTGTGAATGGTTAAACAGACCTGGTTGTATATTAACCTTTGTGTTTTTTTTGTGCCTCTGTCTTCTCTCTTTTACGGGTTCCTTCTCTTCTCTCCCTCCTATATTCTCAAACCCAGGCCTCATCTTCACAGCTTTGAGTCGCCGACTCAGAATCATCCTGGGAACTCGACCCGTAAGGCCCCCCGAATACCTGGACATCATCAAGCCTGCTGGGTAAGCTATTATCTCCCCCCCCTCCCACTACACCCACTATGATTGACATACTATCCCTAAACGTGAAGGGCCTTAACTCTGATATCAAATGGGAATTTACGCGATCTAGGGCAGACATCATTTTTATCCAGGAGACGCATTTCGCTAAAACTGACGCCATGGCATTTGCCCTTAAACACTTTCCC
This sequence comes from Lithobates pipiens, assembly GCF_037356315.1. Classification (NCBI taxonomy): domain Eukaryota; kingdom Metazoa; phylum Chordata; class Amphibia; order Anura; family Ranidae; genus Lithobates; species Lithobates pipiens. Next base: position 539,827,744 of record NW_027507903.1, read on the forward strand.
CAAATATACCTGGCCTCTAACCTACGCAAACGAGCAGGAGTAGCAATTCTTTTCAAGCAGGGCTCCCCCATCCAGTTAAAATCCCTATATTCAGACCCATTAGGACACTATCTAATTCTCAGGGGTTCCTGGAAGGGAGCCAATCTCACTTTATGTAATATCTATGCCCCAAACACTAACCAAACCTCCTTTCTATCCAGATTATATAAGCGACTATTTGCAGCTCCCCACCAATATCTGGTCATTGGAGGGGACTTTAATCTGACCTACTCCCCGTGCCTCGACAAACACTCCGTAGGCCACGGGGAAATCCCCAAGGCCGTCAATAGGAAATCCACCCTCTTTCGCCAATTAACCAGGAAATATGCCTTGTTCGACACCTGGTGCACCGCCTACCCGTCAGCTAAGCAATACACCTTTTACTCCCACCCCCACAAGTCCCACTCGCAACTAGATTACTTTTTCATCAACGGTCCGACCTTGAGAGCCTGTATAGTCTCAGATATCTAGGTAATCTCATGGTCAGAACACGCTCCGATTAAACTCTCCCTCGCACTCTCCCGGGGATCCTTTCATACATGCCACCGGCATCTCAGTGAGTTTATACTCAAGCATGACCCTTCAAGAGTGGAACTAAAGTGAACCCTGAAGCTATACTTTGCAGAGAATAGCTCCCTTGAGGTCTCTACCTCCTCCCTCTGGGAGGGTCACAAGACAGTTTTTAGGGGTCAGTGCATATCCCTCTCCACTGCCCTAAAGCGAAACACCAATGCAGCCCGTCAAGCTCTGCTGGACAAACTCAAACACTTGAAAACACTAGTCCCTAACCACTCTCAGGGAACTTATAAGTACCAGGCTGAAGTACATAGATATGGGCAAGATAGAGAAGGCACTCCTCAGACTGCGACAGACCTACTACGATAAGGCCAATAAACCACATACACTTCTAGCAAGACAACTCCAAGAATGGGTGGCGACTTCCTCACCTACCCATCTCAAAGATACGAATGGCGATCTCCAATCCCACCCCTCTAAAATTGCCCAACTCTTTTATAACTACTATTCAACATTGTGCAATGATCCGAGTGTCCCACACAATCCTCCTTCCCCCGACTTATCCCAGGACATCCAATCTTACCTGGCGGAATGTGATCTCCCTATGCTCTCCTGTTCTGCCCTAACGAATCTCAACTCACTTATCACAGAAGAGGAGATAACTGATACAATTAAATCTTTGCCAAATAACAAGGCCCCTAGGCCAGATGGCTTGCTATACCTTTATTACAAAACTTTCCTCCCACACCTGCTTCCCCACATGACAACCCTATTTAACGCATTTCTATCCGACACGCCTGTCCCAAGGGACATGCAAACTTCCTTCCTCACGCTGATCCCCAAACCTGGAAAAGACCATACCCTGCCTTTCAACTATAGGCCGATTGCACTCCTCAATACAGACTTAAAAATGTTTATGAAACTATTGGCAAACAGATTGAACAATTTCATGCTGTCACTAATCCACAAGGACCAAGTGGGATTTATGCCACTTCGCCAGGCAGGTGACAACACTCGGAGGGTTATTGACCTTGTGGAGGTTGCGAACAGGACCAGGTTAGAGGCGTTATTGCTCCGTTTGGACGCAGAAAAAGCCTTTTGCCGCGTACACACAGGCGGACTGTATGGCGTACTTAATCCGTCGAAACACATTTCAGCGGACAATCCGCTCGTGTGTGGGCTTCAGCGGACTTTTTCAGCGTGCAGTCTGGCGTACTAAGTATTTCGGTTTTTCCGAAATTCTGTCCGTCGTACTTTGGTTTCAGCGGACAGTACGGTCGTCAGTATGCTAGTTCGACGGACTAAGAATGGCGCATGCCCAGAAAGGATTTACACGGCGGAAGGGTGCTTTGCTGTGTCTTGGACTTCCTATTTCTAGTCCCATCGTACGTGCTGTACACGTCATCGCGCAAGCTTTCGACGGACTGTTTGTGCATCCGTGTGTGGTCAAGTCCGTTCAGTGGAAAGTACGACGGACTGTCTGTCGGATTGTATGACAAACTAAGTATGCCATACAGTCCGCTCGTGTGTACGCGGCATTTGATAGGCTGAGCTGGCCCTTCCTGCTTGCAACTCTCCGCCGGGTCGGTATTGAGGGCCCCTTTTTCCGAGCCGTTGCTCACTTATATTCATCTCCTTCGGCCCAGGTCCGTACCCAATTCGCCTCCTCCTCCACTTTCAGGATCTCCAACGGAACTCGACAAGGCTGCCCACATTTTCCTCTTCTATACGCCCTATGCATTAAACCCCTGGCAGCCCATATCAGAAAGAACCCAAACGTACACGGCATCCCGGTCCGTATTAGAAACTTTAAGATCTCCCTATTTGCGGATGATGTCCTCCTCACCCTCACGCAAACCCCACGTTTCGCTCCCAAATTTACATGTAGAAGTAGACCGATATAGTGCCCTCTCAGGATACAAGATCAATAACTCGAAAACGGAAGCCCTTCCCCTCAATATACAATACCAAACACTAGCGGCCTTCTTGCAAGCGTTTAGCTACACATGGAAGACATCCTCCTTAAAATATCTTGGGGTCCACATCACTCCCACATCTTACACTTACACTTTACAAAGCCAACTTTCCCCAACTCTACACCTCCATTAGGGCCTGCCTGACCAAGAGGAAATCTTTAAGGTTGTCTCTTTTCAGCTGCCTGGCAACCTTGAAGATGACAATTTTACCTAAACTTTTATATCTCTTTGAGAAACTACCCATTCCCATCCCAGCATCACACTTTAAGAGACTTCAGGGCGACTTGATACATTTTTTTCTGGCACTATAAGAGGCATTGAATCACTAGATCAGTTCTATACGGTCCCCGCAATCAAGGCAGCCTAGCGCTCCCCAATATATCCAAATACTATTTAGCTGCTCAGCTACGCCCTGTGGCCTCTTGGTGCACTCTTCATGCTTATAACCAATGGATGCAAATTGAGAAATTATGGTTAGCCCCCGTCCACCTGAACTCCATGTTATGGAGCTCCGAAGTAGTAGTGGTGGTTTACAGCTACTAGGGCCAATGGCGCTTCTATGCACATTATGTCGGCGCGCCAAATCGGCACACCCGCTTACCACCACCTCTTCCCTAGTCACTTCATTTTTATTCACTCCCAATATCCCGGACAGTTTGACTTCACAGATGTCCCACTTCTGGATGGAGAGGGCCCTATTTCGGTATGGTCAATTGGAAGACCCTAGAACCAGAACCCTAAGATCCTTCAAGACCTACAAGATGCCTTTAATATACCCAAACAGGCTTTTTTTAGTTACTTACAAATATGATATTATGCGCAATCTTTGGTAGCGAATCTCCAATTTTCCCCCTTAATTGAGTTTGAAAAAATATGTCTATAGGATCCCTCTCCTAAAGGTATGATATCACGCACTTACCAACTTCTGACTATGGATGGGTCACTTGCCGGCCATGACATGCTTATATGAGTAAGTGGAAGCAGACCTTGGGTATAGATATACCTCTGAACACATGGCAGCTCATATGATCACAGGAGCTCCATTTGTACACTTTATAAAGAGAATCAATATAAGATCCTTCTTCACTGGTATCAGACTCCTGACCTGCTCCACTCCATATACCCTTCGGCTGATCCCCATTGCTGGCGATGCTGTAAGGCTAGAGGGACACTATATCATATCTATTGGGCCTGCCCTATACTCACCCCCTACTGGCAGACAGTACACTCCCTGCTTCAATCCATCTTTGAGACTGGGAGGCCCCCTCGACCTGAAAAGTTTTCTCCTAGGCCTCCCACCTGCCTCCTTCTCTAAACTCTCAAAAAGGCTCTTAGCACTGCAGCACGATGTCTGGTGGCCCTGAGGTGGAAAAAGAGGGAGCCCCGCTCACTATTCGAGCTGCACTCTGGGATCAGAGATGTTAAAAGAATGGAGTATTTGACAGGCTCACTAAATAACACTCTTGATAAACATAATCGAATATGGGAACCCTGGGTCATGTTTGAGATCCCTACGGCCTAATGTTCCGTAGGTCCTGAGTTTGCAAAGACCATCGGTAACTAGGGCTGATGCTTCCCGGGTGGCATGAAGCTCTAGGGGCGGGTGGCTGCCCTCTCCTCTTCTCTCTTTTACACTACTGTCTACCCTTTTTTCCATTTCATTCTCTCCTCTACACTTTCCCCCTTCTGTATTTGTTTGTGCATCTTTGTACAGGCGAAATTTAGTTGTGTTACTGAACTAACGTGTCAACTCCACAAACTCCGGAAGGTTGGAGGATGTTCTTATCTAGACCGAACTTTGACACCGACCGACATATCTGTTGAATTTGAACCAAAAATAGCAAAATGTATTCCCCTGTACCTTGTGTTGGAATTTTTTTTCTCTTGGAAAATCAATAAAAATGTTAGTTCTCAAAAAAAAATACCTTAAGGGAGTGGAAGGAACCAGAGAAGAGGCTCATGAAATAAAAGACATGGAAGCGTAGATGCCCTTTTACTGAGGAAGATGAGGAGAAGTTTTTCAAAACTCCTAGGCTAGACGCCTCCTTGGCACAGGTTTCTAAGCAATCCGATCTTTCCTTTGAAGACACTGGTAACATCAAGGATCAGATGGATTGGAGGGCGGAAACAATTTTATGCAGGGCCTGGGAGGCTAACGCAGCGGCTATGAGCCCCGCGTTGCCCTCAGCCTGCATCGCAAGAAATGCAGACATGTGGCTCTCTAAGTTGATAGACCACAGTTCCCGGACCTCCAAGTCTAAGTTTGTTGGAGGTGATAGGTAGTGCTGTCGCATACCTAGCAAATACTGCGGTGGAGACAGTGCGTACAACCGTTTACAGATTAGAGTTTCTCTCCCCTCCTCCCCCCAAGTTTCTCTTGACTCACCTTCCCAGGGCTCCCAGCAGGAATCCTACAGAACATAGAAGAACTGGCCAGTCAGGAGGCCATAGTGCTAGTCCCAGAGTGCCAGCAGGATCAGGGGTGTTACTTCCACATATTTGTGGTTCCCAAGCCCTCAGGAAGGTATCATCATAAATCTAAGGAACCTCAATATCTTCCTGCGGTACAAGAAGTTCCGCATGGAGAGTGATTATTCTCTCAGAAGACACCTCCTCAAGGACGTGTTCATGGTAACCTTAGATTTAAAGGACGCCTACCTTCACGTCCCTATATCTCAGGACCATCAGATCTTCCTGAGATTCGCAATTGCCTCTCCCCAGGGAGTTCAGCACTGGCAGTTTGCGGCCCTCCCCTTTGGACTGACATCCAGTTCAAGGGTCTTTGTGAAGATTCTGGCAAAAGTGGTGGCCTTCCTGCATCTCCAGGAAATAGCGCTGATCCCCTGTTTAGACGTCATTCTGATTTACAATCATAATCGGGATCAGCTGCTCTTGCATCTAACCAGGGTAGTGGAGACCTTAGAATCCCTGGGATGGATCATCAGCAAGGAAGAATCCTTGTTGATTCCTGCTCGGATGAAAATGTATCTAGGATTCCTGGTGGATTCCTCAGAACAGAAATTAGTTCTACCCCAGAGCAAGGTAGAGGGCCTCTTTTCAGCAGTCACATCCCTGTTTGAGGCAAAGACGATCCCATACAGAGGTATTATGAGCGTGCTGGGCCTGATGACTGCATCTATCCCAGCAGTTCCTTGGGCACAGCTACACTCCAGGACCCTCCAGCACTCCCTCCTATCCTCTTGGGACAGGAAAAGAAATTCTCTGGACACAAAGGTTGCCATTCCAGTGGCTTCTCCCTCAGAGGCTTCAGGGGGGTCTCCTTTGGAATCAGCTTCAGCCTCTCAAGATAACTACAGGTTGCCATTCCGGTGGCTTCTCCCTCAGAGGCTTCAGGGGGGTCTCCTTTGGAATCAGCTTCAGCCTCTCAGGATAACTACAGATGCAAGTTCCTGGGGGTGGGGGGCTCACCTGGAGGATCTAAGAGCCCAGGGGTCCTGGGACCCGAGTCAGAGAAAGACCTCCTCCAACTTTCAAGAGCTTTTGGCCATCGGGGAAGCATTAAAAGCTTTCGAAGGGAGGATCAAGGACCAGGAGGTTCAGGTCCTGTCAAACAATGCCACAGCGGTGGCATTCTTGAATCATGAGGGGGGCACCAGATCTCAAACTCTCCTGGCTGTCATCAGAGCTCCTGGGTTGGCCGGAGCATCGGATTCTCTTCATTTCTGCAGTCCACATAAAGGGAGCTTTGAATATAGAGGCAGAATATCTCAGTCGTCAGCCGATTCTTCAGGGAGAATGGGAGTTGAATCCAGAGGTATTCTCCCTGGTATGTCGGCAGTTTGACGATCCAGAGATAGATCCCTTCACCCACGGAAAGAACAGAAGGTTAAAGAGATTCTTTTCCCTTTCCCGAGAAAGGGGCTCATAGGGGATAGATGCATTGGCCCAGGTTCGGGACTTCCGATTGGCCTATGCCTTCCCCCCTTTGGGGCTAATTCCGAGAGTTTTTCAAAAGTTGTTTCTCTCGGAAGGCAACTTGATTCTGATAGCCCTTTGGTGGCCCAAGAGAGCTTCGTTTCCAACCCTACAGGGTTCGTCCATAACCCCGCCTCTACACCTTCCTGTTCAGTGCAACCTAGTAGAGTAGTGGATACTCTCCTACTTAGTAGAAAACCGGTCACAAGGCGGATTTACGCTAAGACCTGGGGAATTTTTTTCTTGCTGGTGTCAGACGAGAGGGACTTCCCAACAAGAGATCCCTGCCATTCTCCAGGATGGAGCAGATCAGGGATTGGCAACCAAGACACTTAAGGCACAGGTCGCAGCCCTGTCCTGTTTTTTGGAGAGACACTTGGCACTAGACCGCCTGATCAAGAGGTTCCTATTGGAGAGAGGTTATCCCCTGTCCAGGTGTCTAGGTTTCCGCCATGGGACCTTACCTTGGTGTTAGCAGAAGGATTAATAAGGGCCCTGTTTAAACCAATAGATCAGATCCCCCTTAAGATCCTCACCTTTAAGTTGGCCTTTTTGCTAGCAATCACATCAGCCAGGAGAGTAGGTAATATTCAGTCCTTTTCAATCAAGGAACCATATTTTCGTTTGCTTGAGGATGGGGTTATACTTAGGCAGGATCTTCTGTACCTCCCTAAGGTAGCATCCAAGTTCCATAGAGTAGCGCTGCCTTCCTTTTGTAATAATCCCCAAAATAAGAGGGAAGTTTCTTTTCACCGTCTGGACATCAGACATTGTTTGTTATCCTACTTAGAAAAAGTTAAGGAGTTTCGAAGGTCCCGCCATCTTTTAGTTAATTTTTCTGGCCAAAAGATGGGCCAACAAGCTTCTAAAGCATCCATAGCTAGATGGATTAAGCACACTATTTCCTTAGCCTATGAGCAGTCCAGTAAGGCAGTTCCTAGGGACCTTAAAGCACATTCCACGCGATCTCTGGCAACCTCTTGAGCGGAAAGGGCCAAAGCCTCGGTGGAGCAGATATGTAGAGCCGCTACATGGACAAGCCAGAACACCTTCCTGAGGCATTACAGGGTAGAGTTACTGTCCCCTCAGGATCTGGTGTTTGGCAGGAAGGTCCTGCAAGTGGTTGTCCCACCCTAAGGCAGGCCTGAGCTACTTGCTCCTCTCTCTGGGTGCCGTCCTGGAAGACGACTTGAGAAAATGACCAGTTACACTTACCAGGAACGGTGTTTCTGGGAAGTCTTCCAGGATGGCAGGCCTACTTCCCAACCATTCTCTTTAGGTATAATTTAAGCTATAGAGTGTGGTGGTGTTGGTTTCTTCACTCTTGTGCACTGGTGTGGGCCAATACTTTGTCATAACTGAGAAGCACAGGGAGGGGCGGGGGCTTTTAACCTCTTTGATTGTGTTTCCTGTCAGGTGGACTAGTCATCTCTCAGGGTGCTGTCCTTGAAGACTTCCCAGAGACACTGTTACTGGTAAGTGTAACTGGTCATTTTTCCAGTGTTATTGTGTGAAAGGAGGTCCGAGAGATTAAATTGGTTCTAAAAGCAGGTTTTTTTTTTTAACCTTTACTGCATTAAAGTGTAAACAAAACCCAACGATTTAACAATTAAAAAAAAAAAAAGACTGTTACAGTCCCAGACTATGCTGTCTGCCAGGATTTACACGATTGAGTGAGCTGAGCATTTTGTTTTAATCATGTATGGTGTTGCAGTCATATCATACCTGAAACAACATGACCACATACAGTACATCTGTGGCCAGGTTAAATTACCCTATTTTCACTTCATCTAGAATCAAGCTGAATTTGTAGTACGGATTACCTTCGTACACGTAGCCGTGTGCTGGCATGGCTGAACAATACTGACTTTTTTCTAGTAAGCATTCCCATTTCTCGTAACTGCACTTTCATGGATCTGGGACAAGCCTAAATTACAATGTCAGCATAGACAATATTTATCTTATTCCTTAGCCATATCTGGTACAAACAGCACAAGATAAAAGGAGACATTATCATATTGGACTTAATGATTTCGATCATTAAAGTGGGAGTGTAGCAGAGTGGAATATGAGTGTGCACAAGGTGAATAGTGGGAGGAGGTGAGAGCAGGATGACTGAAACTGGTTGGTGAGGTCAGCAAACATTCCAAACTGACCTGGAAAGTCCAGTGACCCCACATGAACGCCATTTGTCTGTGACCTTCAAAGTAAAGCAATGCTGAAATATTAAAGAGAACTTGTTATATAGCCTTATCATTTTCAGGTTAAAAAAAAAAAAAGTATCTAACAATTCCAATGGTTAATGGTCCAACCATAAACATAAATACACAGTTGGTTAAAGGTGGTTGATCGTTTTCTTGCCTTTTCAGAAGCGCATGACATGGACCCTTGTTCCTCCAGCCCTCAGAGCCACTTTTGTATTAGATTTTCATAGGCAGCAATCATCCCCTTCCTCATTTGTCTGTGGGTAGAGCTAAGCTATTTCAAGTGATTCTGTAAGAGATGATCCCTTCCCAGCTGCCCATTTATTGAAATGCTGCCACTAACCTGCTCTGTGGCTGCTGCAAGTATTCAACCTGTTGATTGGGTAGTATATCTGTTAACCCTGCTTTAAGTTGTGGTTTCTCCTGCAGACTTGTATCTCTTGTAGTGATGTACCAGCCAGCAGGAGCATGCAGGGGAGTAGATATTTCACATACCTAGAAGTGTGGAATGCTTGCAGGGGCCATCATTTCAACCCACAGACAGCTGGAAAATAGGATTTTTATAACAGCTTACATTTAAAATCCTTTTCTTGGAAGTACATCATGGGGCACAGAGCACCATATTAATTACTGACTGGGTTATAGGCCACCTTCGGGGGATGGACACTGGCACAATTAAAGACAGAAAGTCCCACTCCCTATATAACCCCTCCCATCCTGGGAGTACCTCAGTTTTTGTAGCAAAGCAATATACATATATCCCAAAAAAGAGGGGGGGGGGGGGACCTTTGTGTCCCATGATGTACTTCCAAGAAAAAAGGATTTTACAGTTAAGTTGTTATAAAAATCCTATTTTCTTTTTCGTACATCACGGGACACAGAGCACTATATTACTGAATGGGATGTCACAAAGCAATGCAATCTGAGGGGAGGGGGACACAAAAAAACAAATGCAGACCGCTGTCAGACGTGGGGACCTATACTGCTGCCTGCAGAACACTGCACCTGAAGGCGGCATTCTTTTTCTGACCTACATCCACTTGATAGAATTTAGGGAATGTATGTACTTATGACCGTGTTGCGGCCTTGCAAACCTGAGCCATGGAGGCTTGATGATGCACTGCCCTAGAAGCACTAACTGCCCTGGTAGAGTGCGCTCTAGGACGAAAAGGCGGAACATTCCCTTTTAAATCATAGGCCCAAATGATGACCTGACAAATCCACCTAGAAATGGTTGATTTTGATGCTGCCTGCCCTTTTCGAGGGCCTTCTAGCAATACAAACGAGGCGTCAGTTTTCCGTATCTGAGCAGTTACTTCCAGATAGAAATTAACTGCTCTTACTACATCAAGGGAGTGTAGTAAATTTTCTTCTGTAGAACATGGTTCTGGAAAAAATTAAGGTAAAGAAATATCCTGATTCAAATGAAAACTGGATACTACCTTAGGTAGAAAGGACAGGCGAGGATGTAAGAAAGACCACTTTATCCTTATGAACAATCAAGTATGGCTCTTTACCAGAAAAAGCAGCCAACTCTGAAATCCTTCTAGCAGAGGTTACTGCAACCAAAAATACTAACTTCCTCCTCCCGAGGACCAATGGAGCATCACATATTGGCTCAAATGGAGCCTCCTGAAGGGCCGACAAAACCAGATTCAAATCCCACGGGCACAGTCTTGATTTAATCGGTGGATTTATACACTGTATAAAGGCCCGAACTAAGGAATGTGAAGTTAGAGGTTTTCGGAAAAAACACTGACAAGGCCGAGACTTGAACTTTGATAGTACTCAAGGCTTGTTTCATCTCTATTCTCTAATCCTGATTGTAGGAAGTTGAGAATTCTATTTATGACATACTTGCAAGGATGCCAACCCCTGTTCTCGCACCAAGAGACATAGGCCTTCCAGACCCTAGACGCCGGTTTTCTTGCATTAATCAGGGTAGTTACTACTGGGCCTGAAAACCCCCGACACCCTAGAATGATGGCTTCAACAGCCAAATCATCAAAGTTAGCGTTTCTAAGGCAGGATGGAATATTGGCCCTTGCGAAAGCAAATCTGGGTGGGACGGAAGAGTCCAAGGATCCCCTACTGCCATTATCACGATCTTTGCATACCAGGATCTCCTGGGCCAAGCTGAAGCAACTAGGATTACTAGCTTCCGTTGCCCCTTTAGTCTGCGTAGAAGACGCAGAAGCAAGTGGACTGGAGGAAACGCATAGATCAGTGAAAATTGATCCCAAGGAGTTACTAAGGCATCTGTTCTGCAAGTGAGTGGATCCCTTATTCTTAACACAAAATTGTCCAACTTTTTGTTGAACCTGGACGCCAATAGGTCCACGTCCAGGATACCCCACCTTTGACATATGGCCTGAAAGATGTCGGGATGCAGCGACCATTCTGGGAGCAATTGCTGGCAACTCAAGAAGTCTGCCTGCCAATTTTCCACACCTGGGATAAATACCGCAGATAGGCAGGGCACATGCTCTTCTGCCCAAGCTAGAATATGGTTTACCTCTACCTGGGTGTCACGACTTTTGGTGCACCCTTGATGGTTGATATAGGCTACCACTGCAGCATTGTCGGACTGAATCCGTGCAGGATAGTTCTGTAACCTGCCTGTCCAGGTCTTTAAAGCCAGACTTGCTGCCCAATTTTCTAGAATATTGATAGGCAAGGACCTTTTGGATTCCGACCACTTCCCCTGGACAGTGTTCCCTTCCAAAACTGCTCCCCACCCCAAGAGGCTGGCATTGGACGTCACTATCTTCCAAGTAACAGGAAAGAAGGTTTTCCCCTTCTGCAAATTTTTGCCTCATAACCACCAGTTAAGACTCTGGCGAACACTTGGAGCCAGGTGCATTAGATAATCCAAATCCTGATTTTTTTTTCTGCTCCAAACCGCCAGGATACTGTTTTGCAGAAGCCTTGAATGGAACTGGGGATAGGGAACCCCCTTAAATGAGGCTACCATTTCCCCTAACAACCTCATGCAAAGGCGGATAGAAGGACTCTCTTTTGTCCTGACCATGAGCACTAGTTCTCTCATAGCGCAAACCTTTGCCAGGGGTAAAAACACTCTCTTTTGGGTTGTGTCTATGACTAAACCCAAGTACTCCAGTCTTTTTACTGGACGTAAGGATGACTTTTCTAGGTTGATAACCCAACCTGACTGATTCAGGTATTTGACCGTGCTTACCACACTCTGATCTAGCCCTTCTACAGACTGATCTATCAGCAGCAGGTCGTCTAGGTATGCCACTATTGTTATACCCTGAGCTCTTAGTTTTGCCAAAGGTGGAGCCAGGACCTTTGTAAATACCCGAGGAGCGGTGGCCAAGCCAGAGGGCAAGGCCACAAACTAAAAATTTCGCTGTTCTACTGCGAATAGCAGGAATCTGTGATGAGCGAGGAATATTGGAACATGGAGATATGCATCCTTGATGTCTATAGACGCCAGGAGTCCCCCCCCCCCCCCCCGAAGAGTGGATACCGCTAAGCGAATTGTTCCCATGCGAAACAAGCGAATGTTTAGAAATTGGTTCAGACCCTTGAGATCTAAAATGGGTCTGACATCCCCATGTGATTTTGGCACCATGAAGAGGTTTGACTAATACAACAACCCCTGCTCTCTCTATGATCACCCCCTGAAATAAAGATCTTCTTTTTATTGGGTCCTTGGGAACGCTTGATCTTAGGAAGCGAGACAGTGGAAATTCCTGAAACTCTAGTTTGCATCCTAGAGACATTGTGGAAATGACCCATCTGTCCTGTATTTCCTCCTGCCAGGCTCCTGAAAATTGCTGGAGCCTTCCCCCCACTCGATTGAGCTTCATAAGGAGGCCTTGGGATTCTGCTTTTGCAGATTTCTGTCCCCAGGGCTTCTTTTGGCCCTGCGTTTGGTTCTGAGGCCTTCCTTTAGGGGTTGGCGGAGGAGGCCATTGAAACTGCCTGGAGACTGTTTTCCCTGGAGATGGGGAAACTGAATGTTTGAAAGGGAGATGTCTACTCTTTCTCTTAACAGGAAAGAGAGCACTTTTTCCACCTGAGATTTTCTGGATGTATTTATCCAAGTCACCCCTGAATAAACGTTCCCCATGAAATGGAAAACCAGTCAGAAGTTCTTTACAAGGTAGCTCTGCTGACCAATGCTTACCGTAAGCCATAGAACTCTTTGCATGTGTACCAACAGAAGGGCAAGGCAGGACGACTGATGAATAGAATCTTTAATAGTGTCATCTGCAAAATGAAGGGCCCTGGGTAGTTCTGCTAGGTCCAGGACTTCTTCCCCTTTAACAACTTGTTTCGGTTTGTCCTTAAGGGACTGACAAATGCCAATTGCTGCAACCGCAGGCTGTGCAATTGCACCAGCCATGGAAAAAAAAAAAATGACTCCAGTTTCTTATATGCTGGGTCCTTAAATACCTGAACATTGTCTACTGGATAAGTAAGACTCCTATTCAGAGAAGATTTGAGATAATCTTTTAGGAGGAATAAAATGCCTATCTGGGTGATCCCAGTCAGAATAAATAAGCTGTTCCAGCAGCGGGTGTATAGGAAAAGTGTGTGAACTCTGAGGAGGTTTCAGTGAACCCAAAAAGGAGAAGGGAGCTTTGGTAATTTCTGATACGGGTAATTTATAACCAAAACGCACTGCTTCATTGAGTGATTGGATTAGCAACCTTTCCGACTGTGAAGTTGAAAAAGATTCCTCTGGGACAGAGCCCTCAAATGAGGAGCCATCCTCCTGCACCTCTAATGGATCCCCCCAGGGGCACATGCGGATCCTCTACCCACTCCTGATCCCCGGATGATGTATCCAGGACAGAGGAAGGGGATCTTTCCCTCTTCCTCCCAGCCCGGGAGGAGGTTGCGAACAAACTAGCTATCTTCCCCTCCAAACCAGCCAGAGCTGTGGCCAAATTGTCTTTAGTGACGTAGGCAGAGGCTGAAGTGTTGCAGGTAGCTACAATGCCTTTTGGGTCCAATTGCTCAAGTTGGTTAGCCGTTTCAGGACATTCAGGGGAGGAAGAAACTTTGGAGACAAGACTAGGTTACTCAGAACCTGAACGCTGCACTTTTGCGCTCCTCCTCCCTATTTTTGTCCCTTTCCCTTGGGAATACATAGTCCTAAGCACAAAGCAGAGGTACTGTAAACATGCATCAATTGCTGAGCCTAGTCTTAGCAATGTTTAATATGCTGCTATCAAACGCAACAAGATGCTGTGTAGATGGGTCTGAATATGCCTGTATTTAACACCCAGATCTTACATGCCCATGGAAAAAGTGTCTGTGTCTCTCCGTCAGCCACCACTCTGTTCACACAACTTAAGCTTATGAAGGAGCTGCTTGTCCGCGCCTGCACCGTGAGAAAACGTGTGGCTCTAACATTGGGAAACCTGGGGGAAGGGAGGGCGGTGAGCCTCTGGTGACCTGTTACCTCTTAAGGCAGCTGACAACAGGAGAAAAAAGCAGCCTCTAAGTACTGCATGGCACAACTATCCAAGGAGCAGCATGGAATGTTACAACACTAGGTATGTTATTTAAAGAGGAAGTAAACCCTGATGAGTTTACTCCCTCTTACTATCCCTGCAAAGGTAAAGTATAATGGACTACTATGCATCTACTCAATAAAAAGAAGTCCATAGGAATTTATCCCAGGATCTTTAACTTACCATTTCTGCCGCAGGGTACATGCTGGAATATCACAGATACCCAATCTTCACCCATCACGGCGGGTTGGAGTCATGCCAGACCTTCAGGGACGGGGTCCCCTTTGAATATAGGGTCCACTGCCTTGGACCTGTATAGCGCTCTGCCAGGCAACCTGTGGTATAGGAATGTGACCAAGGTGCTGGATCCCAGAGCTCGGCTCTCTTTAAGAGAATTGTTACAGGCAAAACCTTGTTTGTCCGTATTGAGACACGGGTACCATCCACTTTAGCCCTTTAGTATTGGCTCTTTCGAATGGATCCGATTGTGCAGCTCCTTTGACCCAGTCAGGACTATCCAAGCAACTTTCTTAGCACAAACTTAACCGTGACCAACACCTTAGATACTGGCAAAAAAACTGAGGTACTCCAGGCATGGGAGGGGTTATATAAGGAGTGGGACTTCCTGTCTTTAATTATACCGGTGTCCATCACCTGAAGGTGGCCTATAACCCATTCAGTAATTAATATGGTGCTCTGTGTCCCATGATGTATGAAAAAGAAAGGTATCTTCTTTTACAGGTATGATATCGTATACAAATGTTCCCTTGCTCGCAGGGTCCCTTTAATCCTTTCGTGACCAGAGGCCATTGATACCCAGATGGCCTTTAGTTCTATAAAACCTATAGGTCCTGTGAGAACTGACATTTACCCAACATCTGTGTTTAGGCTTCTACAATTTAACAATAAAAAAATATTTGTAATAAGAATGAGGTACAGTGGGGCAAAAAAGTATTGAGAGAGGCCTGTAATTGTCATCATAGGTATACCTCAACTATGAGAGACAAAATGGGAAAACAAATCCAGACAATCACATTTTTGTAAGAATTTATTTGCAAATTATGGTGGAAAGTATTTGGTCAATATCAAAAGTTCAATCATTCAATCACAATTCTCAATACTTTGTTATATATCCTTGGCCGTGACAGAGTTCAAAAGTTTTCTGTAAGTCTTTACAAGGTTGTCACACACTGTTGCTGGTATGTTGGCCCATTCCTCCACAATTGGTGACTGACTAAATACTTTTTTGCCCCACTGTATTTCATGGTATAGTAGACCAATGTCATCAGTCCTGCTGCACAGCATATAGGGTTGGCACTTGGAATGTATTGAAAAAATCGTTTTTTCTACATTTTAATGTCTCTCGCTTATTATTAGCACTGACAGCAAGTCCAATTTTTACCAGATTGGTAAAATTCTGTGACAATCTCAACTTCAGCACTGCCAGATCTGGGTCCTGTCATACCAGCAGTGTGAGGATGATGCAATTACACTCAGTTCCTGGTTTATTGCTCTGTGTGTCTGTGTGTCTCAATCCAGTACATTACGTGGAATCCTGTTCACCTACTTTCATTTCCTGGGGTCGTGGGTGAGTAGACAGCAGTTTCCTGTAAAGTCATCTTATACAGTATACTGTAATTCACACACAGAATACATTGCTTCTGTGATATCATGATAGCTGTACATTTCCTGGGGAAAAAATGTTTTCTTTAACATAATAATTCCTTTTGTCATTATTATAAGTGGTTACAAAAGAAGAATTTGCACAAAAGTGCTAGTACAGGAATGAGAGCCTGATCTTGGGGTTCATTTTTGGGATTAATTTTTTGCTCTACAAACCTTCTCCATGCTTGCTGCCACCCACTTCATGTCTTTATTATCAATCTACCAATGTCAATTAACCCTTTCCTGTGAGCGCTGGAAGTTATGCACCCCTACCCTTGAGGGGGCTTAATGAGCCAGCTTGTGCGCACTGTACTGCAGCAGTGATAGACACTTATCATAACATGAGCCTTAAACGGTGCACCAAGGATCCCCAACCATCGCCACCCAAGGACAAGAGGAAGAGCCATCCAGAAGACAGCTGGAACTTAGGTATATATTTTTAAAAATAGATTTGGATAAGCTGTCATCGCAGTGCGATATGTTATTAGAATATGTACACCAGGTAAAATTAACACCTTAAATAGGGGGTCTATATGAAGCAAACTATATCCCATTACTTAACTAAATTAAAACAGAAATTAAAAAACATCAGTACGACCACTCTCATGGGTGGGAAGAATAAACATAGTAAAAATAGCTATAATCCCAAAAATGTTGTACAAATTTCAAATGATGCAAATTGCCCTCCCACAGAAATTCTTTAAAATATTAAAAACCCCCGTCACCAAACTTGTTAAGCGAATTTAATCGTTACAGCATACTTTCGAACTTTAAAATGAACGTTCAAAAATCTGAAATTCTGAATATTATATCGTTCATTACACGAGTACGGGCTCTTCATTCATAATTTTCTTTCCCTTGGGCATCTTCATTTTTTACATATATAGGAGTCAAATTGACTTCCTCAATAGATAAAGTTTTTCAAGTAAACTTCCCACCACTACTGGGGGAACTCTCCTCCGATTTGGAAAGATGGAATAAAGGTCCTTATACACGGATGGGCAGGAATGCGATTATCAAAATGAATATCTTTCCAAGATTATTGTATCTTTTTCAGACCCTGCCAATAGCTATTCCAGAGCCGTTTCTGAAATCAGTACACAGTGTATTTATTATATATTTATCTGGGCAAAAAAAAATCTCCATTTATCCTTTCATTACTTGGTCATGACAAAAACCCAGGGAGGTATTGCTCTTCCGGACCCGATAAGATACTACAAAGCAGTTCATCTCGCTAGGGCGCTAGCTTGGTGTAGAGATGAGGGACATAAAACCTGGGTAGCGATTGATCAATCATGTACAGAGATGCCACTCTGATGTCTGCCATGGCTACAGCCAAGAATATCGAGAACCTTAAGACATCACCCTCTGATAGGGGCAACCCTAAGCTTAATTCAATAAAGTAATCTATTTTCAAAAGTGGATGGGGAAATCACTTGGCTCTATCCAGTTTTGGGAAACCCATCATTCCCCCCAGGATATACAGCCGCTTCAAACAAGCTCTGAGATGTGGTCAAATCTGACTAAGTGACTTCCTTGAAGGCTCAAGGATGAAAACCTTGTCAGAAATACAGCTGATGTTTAGTCCGCCACTGGATCCATGGCGGATGCAACAGCTTACCCACTTTCTCATTTATCTTATTTGGGGTGGAGAGATCGGATCATTTAACCACTTGACCACTGGGCACTTAAACACCCTTAATAATTAGACCAATTTTCAGCTTTCGGTGCTCTCACCTTTGCTCCTTTTTTTCCACACAAATGGAGCTTTCTTTTGGTGGTATTTAATCACTGCTGGGTTTTTTATTTTTTGTGCTATAAAAGAAAAAAGACCGAAAATTCTGTAAAAAAATGAATTTTTCTTTGTTTCTGTTATAAAATTTAGCAGATTAGTAATTTTTCTTCATAAATTTTGGCCAAAATTTATACTACTACATATCTTTGGTAAAAATAAGTACAAATTGGTGGATATTATTTGGTCTTTGTGAAAGTTATAGAGTCCACAAGCTATGGTGCCAATATCTGAAAATTGATCACACCCGAAGGACTGACGGCCTATCTCATTTCTTGAGACCCTAACATGCCAGAAAAGTACAAATACCCACAAATTACCCCTTTTTTGAAAGAAGACATTCCAATGTATTTAGTAAGAGGCATGATGAGTTTTTTGAAGTTGTAATTTTTTCCTACAAATCTTTGCAAAATCAAGATTTTTTTTCCTTTTTTTCTTTCACAAAATTGTCATATTATCAGGTTATTTCTCACACACAGCATATGCATACCACAAATTACACCCCAAAACACATTCTGCTACGACTCCTGAGTATGGTGATACCACATATGTGAGACATATACAGAGGCCCAACATGCACGGAGCACCATCAGGCATTCTGGAGCACCCAGGCCAATTCTGACATTTCTCTCCTACATGTAAAAATCATAATTTATTTGCTAGAAAATTACATAGAACCTCAAAACATTATATATTTTTTTAGCAAAGACTCTAGAGAATACAATGGTGGTCGTTGCAACTTTTTATCCCGCACAGTATTTGCGCAGCAATTTTTCGGACACCTTTTTTTTTGGAAAAAAAAACTGTTTTGTGCTTAAAAAAAAACAGTAAAGTTAGCCCAATATTTTTGCATAATGTGAAAGATGAAGTTACACTGAGTAAATAGATACCTAACATGTCACCCTTCAAAATTGCACACGCTCGTGGAATGGCACCAAACATCGCTACTTAAAAATCCCCATAGGCGACGCTTTACATTTTTTTACTGGTTACATGTTTTGCGTTACAGAGGAGGTCTAGGGCTAAAATGATTGCTCTCTCTCTAACGTTCGCAGCGATATCTCACATGTGTGGTTTGAACACCGTTTTCATATGTGGGCGGGACTTACGTATGCATTCGCTTCTGCATGCGAGCACATGGGGACAGGGGCGCTTTAAAAAAAAAAAATTCTTTTTTATTGTTCATTTTACTTTATTTATTTTAGTTTCAAATTTTTTTTCCCAAAAATAATTTTTTTTATCACTTTTATTCCTATTACAAGGAATGTAAAAATCCCTTGTAATAGGAATATGGCATGACAGGTCCTCTTTACAGTGAGATATGGGGTCAATAACACCCCACATCTCACCTCTAGGCTGGGAAGCCTGAAATAAAAAATAAATACCTAAAAAAATGGCAGGGTATTGCAGAGTATTGGCAGGGTATTGGGTATTGCAGAGTATTGGCAGGGTATTGGCAGGGTATTGGGTATTGCAGAGTATTGGCAGGGTATTGCGGAGTATTGGCAGGGTATTGGCAGAGTATTGGCAGGGTATGGCAGAGTATTGGGTATTGCAGAGTATTGGCAGGGTATTGCAGGGTATGGCAGAGTATTGGCAGGGTATGGCAGAGTATTGCAGAGTATTGGCAGGGTATTGGCAGAGTATTGGCAGGGTATGGCAGAGTATTGGGTATTGCAGAGTATTGGCAGGGTATTGCAGGGTATGGCAGAGTATTGGCAGGGTATGGCAGAGTATTGCAGAGTATTGGCAGGGTATGGCAGAGTATTGCAGAGTATTGCAGAGTATTGGCAGGGTATGGCAGAGTATTGGCAGGGTATTGGCAGGGTATTGGCAGGGTATTGGCAGGGTATTGCAGAGTATTGGCAGGGTATTGCAGGGTATGGCAGAGTATTGGCAGAGTATGGCAGAGTATTGCAGAGTATTGGCAGGGTATGGCAGAGTATTGCAGAGTATTGGCAGGGTATTGCAGAGTATTGGCAGGGTATTGCAGAGTATTGGTGGGTATTGCAGAGTATTGGTGGGTATTGTAGAGTATTGGTGGGTATTGGCAGGGTATTGCAGAGTATTGGCAGGGTATTGGGTATTGCAGAGTATTGGCAGGGAATTGAGGGGTTAAATTTCGGTGAGCAGCGATGTGGGCTCTGCAGATGCAGCCCACAGCGCTGCTGACACCGATCTCTTCCCCCTCCGCTGTACCGATTGGTACAGAGAGGGGAGGGAGGAACCAGCGTCATAACATGACGCCGGTTTGTTTACAAGTGATCGCTCCGTCATTTGATGGAGCGATCACGTGGTAAACAGCCGCGATGAGCGGCCGTTTACCGTGATGCCCGGCGGTCACGGATGCTCTCGAGTGCGCACCCTAGGGGGCGCGCGGGAGCAGGAATTCTGGGAGGTCGTTATTTAACGGCCTCTCAGAGTTTAACAACCGCCCTGTAGCCGTCATTTGGCTATGGGCCGGTTGTTAAGTGGTTAAATACACCACTGGAAAACCTTCTGCCCATGGGGTATCCAAGGTATATAAATACCTCCTCCTGTGGACTTTGTTCCTAGATTCCTTGAGAAATGGGAAAGAGATCTAGATCATATTTTCTAAAACGCAATGAAGTCATATTCTATATTTTGCCCAATATTCTTCAACAGCTAGTAATTATCAAGAGCTATGCTATAAAATTCTTACAAGATGGTACAAAGTCCCATCACTAATACAGAAAATCTATCCAGAAAAGACAAATATCTGTTGGAGCTGTAGAGAGTCGGTGGATGATGCTACATATTTTTTGGTCATGTCGGAACTTATAGGTTTTTTGGTCCAAGGTGCAAGACATTATCAAACAGTTAACAGAGTACGATTTGGGATCTGACCCAGCTAGATATCTCCTCCATCTTTCTGATTTTTCAAAACGCAAATACCAAAACTCGTTGAACGCTCATCTTTTGAATGCGGCAAAGGTCTGCATTCCGGCCTTATGAAAGCGGGAGGCACCCCCCTCGATCTCGTTGTGGTTTAAAAAAATAAAAAATATAGTGTAGCGCTTCAATAAGTGTAATCAACACAAATTCTATAAAGATAATAGTAGCAAAACAGAGATCACACAGAACCAAATGCCTAGAAATCAAAGTCCAACATAAAACAGTCATTCAACTGTGTTGATGGCGTAGAAGTGACCAAACCGTCACCTAGAAGGACAATGATGTACTGGACGAATGAGTTCATGCGGGTAAACTTGATTGTAAGCATCAAACTGAAAAGTGAATAAATACTTCTTACCGGAACGGTTGGACTCACACAGTCGTATGACGGTTGAGTCTAGAAGGCTTGGGGTCACACTCTGGGACCAAAGACTGTAAGGAGAGAGGTCAGTTGGGCTGGTGCAGAAACTCCTGACGGTTGTAGGCTCGAAGGTGGATCCTTTCAGATGAAACCTCGAAGGTCAAGCCCAGACGCAGCTCACTGTACCAACAATCCTGCCACCCCCGAATGGAGAGGGAGGTACTCGTAAAGTTTTACACCAAAGCAACGGAGAGGGGAAAAAAGAAAAAAAGGCTCCACATGGTGCGGGTCAAACAATATAAAAAAGTTGATTTATTAAAGTCAAAAAGATAATAAATTGACTTAGTGATCACATAAAAAGCAAAATGAACTAAAAGCAATGTGGGGTACCAACAGCTCGCCCGACGCGTTTCGACATATGTGTCTTCAACTGGGGCATGTTGGAACCCACCACATTGCTAACAAATATATAGAGAATGAGGAAGAGGTCACGCCTAACAAGAGGCGGGGCATCCAATCTCAAACAGTCTCTTAAAGCTACAGTGTACAATTTGATCAAACCAAAGTCTACCAACTTAAACACTATAAACAGATACAAATAACATCCAAAAATGTCATTCATGCAGACTATTAGATGAGTATTAATGGCAATAAAATCTAAAATTAAAAAATACATAAAAAGTAAGTCACCATACTCACTCGTGAGTAGCACTAAATAAACTGCATTGTTCACAGCCTAATCATATATATGAATACAGCATGATTCAATTCAATTGTAAAACATATGCAGAGAACACATCAAGTACCAATACATAAAAATCAGACCTGCGTTGTTAGTTATACATTAAATATATTAGACCTTTGCAAAAAGCTGCCAGTTTGCATTTAGATTGTTCACAGCCTAATCAGATTTGTGAATTGCAATCCCAATGTACACACAAAGCACCTATAGAAAAAACATCCAATTCTAACACATACTGTCAGACCTGCACTATCAATTGTACAGCGACTACACTATACTGTCCCAAGGGCGGACTGGTTTGTCTATATTAAAACAAAAATAGAGCTGTAACGTTCTCAGTGATAGTGTCTAATAAGGATCTCTCATAATGTGATTTGGATGTCTCTTACTTGTTGTGCCAACAATTCATAACCTGGAAATGTGCATGAGTGCTCATGATGTTACTGCATACATGATGATCAGTTTCATACAGTTCAGATCGAGTGAACTGAAGTGTCATGACATGCAGTGACACAGAGATGGCTAAACCAGTCACTCAATGTGTGTGTCATGTGACTGAATATGGGAGTGGTTAGAAAAGACTCAAGTCTAAGAGTAAAGCCGTATATATCCAAATGTCATCAGGCAAAACCATAAGGAGGAGGTGTCCTACAAAACATAGCGCCAGCCCACTCATCGTTATGCGTTCCACTCTGCGGGCCACAACGAACATCGTAAGCGCTCATAGGTACACAGGGACGAGACAGGGCGTGCATACAAGAGCATCAACGACTGGATGCTCATGTGAAAAAACAAAAAACAGGAAGGGGGCGTGTAAGCGTCACGCTGTGTATGTGTTCACAGCAGTGTAAGAAAGGGGGAGGCATTTAGATCTGGCGCCAATTTTGCACATGGAAAACGTCACACGCCGATGGGCGTGGACGATAGCAAAAGGGCCAATCCAAAAGTCTATCGTTCTGCGCATGCACAGTGACTAATGACGTAATTACGTCATGTCATGCGCAGTGATAAACCGAAGGTGGATATCACAAGGCAATTGCGGGGAATATAAAAGACGTGTCAATGTCACGTCACGTCCAATATTAGAACCCGGCGTAACCATGGCAACCACAGACGCGTCATCGCTTCTGAGGATGCCACAAGTACAAAAAATGCAAATAAAGAAACAAAAGGAAAAGACGGAATGTCGCTACATCATCTAAGTGTGCATCTTACCCTGGACATTTTTACCAAAAATAGCCAAAGGTTGTGTGAAATAAAAGAGATATGGAGTAATCATGTGGGTCAGATGTAATGCTTGCAAATTGCACACATATTAACCTAAAAAATATATATATATTCTGAGGTATCTGAGACTAAAAAAGGTAATGAGATATGATAGATAAGACATATTTTCAACTCATGCCCGAAATAAGGCTAAACTTAAAAATGAGAATGTAAGGGGCAATCCGTCCCAGATTCCACATGATCTAAAGAAGTGCATAATAAATGCACATATCCGGAATGTGAGAGGGATGTGAAAGGGAACCCGTCGCACCTAATCTGGAAAAAACATAATAAATGTATATATCCAGAATGTGAGAGGAAATCTGTCCCAGACCACGCATCATCTGGAAAAATGCATAATAGATGCATGTATCCAGATTCTAATGGTAATCTGGGAGAGGAATATGTGAAGGAAAAAATATGAGGAGAACGCATGATCCATGCGGTGCATAGGGCGATGTGTCATAAAGAACACAAATTGAGTGATGAAATGAAAAGTGAAAAGTGAAGTGTCCGGTAGATGGACAGTATGTACGTTGGTGTGTAAAACCAAGAAAGAAAGGTGAACAGAATAGATAAAAATAAATTACTAGTGATCCGTAATGAGATAAATTAGGCCTGATTAATAAAGCTATTGATGTCCCAATCTGTATTCATGCCAAAAGGGGTGTAGCACCTCAACTCATAAATCCAAAATGTCTCGAGGCGCGAGACCCCCCTCAAGCATGAATCTCCTCTCCAGTTTGGGACGAATTTATCAATAATTTGAAAACAAGTGCCCGTAGGGTCTCTATTATGTTTTTCAAGGTAGTGTCTCGGAACGGGGTGTTTATCACACCCTTTTTTGATTTTACTAAGATGTTCGTTGACTCGAATGGAGAAGTTACGAATAGTACGGCCAACATATTGTTGGTTGCAAGGACAGGTAATCAAGTAAACAATATACCTCGTGACACAAGTGGTAAAGTGTTTCATAGGGTATCTGCGTGCAGTAGATGAAGAAGTAAAGGAGTCACTTTTCCCCTTACCCAACTTATTATGTAGACAAACGTTGCATTTTCTGCAGGGAAAATAACCCTTACTCTGGGGGAAGAATTGTATCGATTTAGGGATGTCTATTACATTAGGAGCGATATCATTTTGTATGGATCGAGCTCCTCTGTAAATAGTTCCAGCTTTATCTGGAATCGTCCCGCCCAAAACTTTGTCGCTTTGTAGTACCTTCCAATGCCTATTAATAATTCTCTTTATGTCATTGTGTTGGGTGGAGAAAGTTGTAAAGAACGACCATTTATATTTGTCACTGGTTACTGTTTTAACTTTTTTTTGTATAAGAGAGGCCCTGTCGATATGCAAAGCTGCTTGGATCTCAACATCAAGAGTATGTGGGTCATATCCTTTGTCCTGAAACCTCCTACGTATGGTGTAAGATTGAGAAATATAGTCACTAACATTCGTGCAGTTGCGCCTGAGCCTGAGAAACTGACTGCGTGGGATGGAATTAAGCCATTGGCGATGATGGCAGCTGTCAACGGGAATGTACCCATTCCGATCCGTTGGTTTGAAGAAAGTCTTCAGGACCAGGCGTCTCTGCACTACTGTAACCTCCAAATCAAGAAAATGAATGTTAGTTGCACTAGCCTCAAAAGTCAGCTGAATGCCGCGGTCATTGGCATTAAGGGTTGCCATGAAGGAGTCAAGAGAGGGCCGACTGCCCCTCCATAGGAGGAGGATGTCGTCTATATACCTGGCCCATAGCACCAATTCTGGCCTGTTAAGGGCATAGACGACATCCTTTTCACTTTTCATTTCATCACTCAATTTGTGTTCTTTATGACACATCGCCCTATGCACCGCATGGATCATGCGTTCTCCTCATATTTTTTCCTTCACATATTCCTCTCCCAGATTACCATTAGAATCTGGATACATGCATCTATTATGCATTTTTCCAGATGATGCGTGGTCTGGGACAGATTTCCTCTCACATTCTGGATATATACATTTATTATGTTTTTTCCAGATTAGGTGCGACGGGTTCCCTTTCACATCCCTCTCACATTCCGGATATGTGCATTTATTATGCACTTCTTTAGATCATGTGGAATCTGGGACGGATTGCCCCTTACATTCTCATTTTTAAGTTTAGCCTTATTTCGGGCATGAGTTGAAAATATGTCTTATCTATCATATCTCATTACCTTTTTTAGTCTCAGATACCTCAGAATATATATATATTTTTTAGGTTAATATGTGTGCAATTTGCAAGCATTACATCTGACCCACATGATTACTCCATATCTCTTTTATTTCACACAACCTTTGGCTATTTTTGGTAAAAATGTCCAGGGTAAGATGCACACTTAGATGATGTAGCGACATTCCGTCTTTTCCTTTTGTTTCTTTATTTGCATTTTTTGTACTTGTGGCATCCTCAGAAGCGATGACGCGTCTGTGGTTGCCATGGTTACGCCGGGTTCTAATATTGGACGTGACGTGACATTGACACGTCTTTTATATTCCCCGCAATTGCCTTGTGATATCCACCTTCGGTTTATCACTGCGCATGACATGACGTAATTACGTCATTAGTCACTGTGCATGCGCAGAACGATAGACTTTTGGATTGGCCCTTTTGCTATCGTCCACGCCCATCGGCGTGTGACGTTTTCCATGTGCAAAATTGGCGCCAGATCTAAATGCCTCCCCCTTTCTTACACTGCTGTGAACACATACACAGCGTGACGCTTACACGCCCCCTTCCTGTTTTTTGTTTTTTCACATGAGCATCCAGTCGTTGATGCTCTTGTATGCACGCCCTGTCTCGTCCCTGTGTACCTATGAGCGCTTACGATGTTCGTTGTGGCCCGCAGAGTGGAACGCATAACGATGAGTGGGCTGGCGCTATGTTTTGTAGGACACCTCCTCCTTATGGTTTTGCCTGATGACATTTGGATATATACGGCTTTACTCTTAGACTTGAGTCTTTTCTAACCACTCCCATATTCAGTCACATGACACACACATTGAGTGACTGGTTTAGCCATCTCTGTGTCACTGCATGTCATGACACTTCAGTTCACTCGATCTGAACTGTATGAAACTGATCATCATGTATGCAGTAACATCATGAGCACTCATGCACATTTCCAGGTTATGAATTGTTGGCACAACAAGTAAGAGACATCCAAATCACATTATGAGAGATCCTTATTAGACACTATCACTGAGAACGTTACAGCTCTATTTTTGTTTTAATATAGACAAACCAGTCCGCCCTTG
This sequence comes from Lithobates pipiens, assembly GCF_037356315.1. Classification (NCBI taxonomy): domain Eukaryota; kingdom Metazoa; phylum Chordata; class Amphibia; order Anura; family Ranidae; genus Lithobates; species Lithobates pipiens. The sequence goes on from NW_027507903.1 coordinate 539,853,931, forward strand.
GGACAGTATAGTGTAGTCGCTGTACAATTGATAGTGCAGGTCTGACAGTATGTGTTAGAATTGGATGTTTTTTCTATAGGTGCTTTGTGTGTACATTGGGATTGCAATTCACAAATCTGATTAGGCTGTGAACAATCTAAATGCAAACTGGCAGCTTTTTGCAAAGGTCTAATATATTTAATGTATAACTAACAACGCAGGTCTGATTTTTATGTATTGGTACTTGATGTGTTCTCTGCATATGTTTTACAATTGAATTGAATCATGCTGTATTCATATATATGATTAGGCTGTGAACAATGCAGTTTATTTAGTGCTACTCACGAGTGAGTATGGTGACTTACTTTTTATGTATTTTTTAATTTTAGATTTTATTGCCATTAATACTCATCTAATAGTCTGCATGAATGACATTTTTGGATGTTATTTGTATCTGTTTATAGTGTTTAAGTTGGTAGACTTTGGTTTGATCAAATTGTACACTGTAGCTTTAAGAGACTGTTTGAGATTGGATGCCCCGCCTCTTGTTAGGCGTGACCTCTTCCTCATTCTCTATATATTTGTTAGCAATGTGGTGGGTTCCAACATGCCCCAGTTGAAGACACATATGTCGAAACGCGTCGGGCGAGCTGTTGGTACCCCACATTGCTTTTAGTTCATTTTGCTTTTTATGTGATCACTAAGTCAATTTATTATCTTTTTGACTTTAATAAATCAACTTTTTTATATTGTTTGACCCGCACCATGTGGAGCCTTTTTTTCTTTTTTCCCCTCTCCGTTGCTTTGGTGTAAAACTTTACGAGTACCTCCCTCTCCATTCGGGGGTGGCAGGATTGTTGGTACAGTGAGCTGCGTCTGGGCTTGACCTTCGAGGTTTCATCTGAAAGGATCCACCTTCGAGCCTACAACCGTCAGGAGTTTCTGCACCAGCCCAACTGACCTCTCTCCTTACAGTCTTTGGTCCCAGAGTGTGACCCCAAGCCTTCTAGACTCAACCGTCATACGACTGTGTGAGTCCAACCGTTCCGGTAAGAAGTATTTATTCACTTTTCAGTTTGATGCTTACAATCAAGTTTACCCGCATGAACTCATTCGTCCAGTACATCATTGTCCTTCTAGGTGACGGTTTGGTCACTTCTACGCCATCAACACAGTTGAATGACTGTTTTATGTTGGACTTTGATTTCTAGGCATTTGGTTCTGTGTGATCTCTGTTTTGCTACTATTATCTTTATAGAATTTGTGTTGATTACACTTATTGAAGCGCTACACTATATTTTTTATTTTACCTGTTGAACTTTGTTTGTTTTTGGTGTTGGCTGCTGTTGTGGCCGTTGTGGCCATTTTTTCACAAATTATAGCGCAGTGTTTTCCCTTTTTATGTTTAAAAAAATAGCCGATATATATGCTATGGAAAAAAGTATGACAATTACGCAATTTTTTTATTGCAATTTTTGTATGTACCAGGGAATATGGCTGTGCACTTGGGGAGGGTGAGTCAGCAGGGGAGGAAGGAGAGAGAATTGATTGTTTTTTTTCCGCCGTATTAAACTATATTGGTGTATAAGTGAGACGCGAAGGTGGGATAATATTTATGAACGGTAGAATGGATAGTTTGGAGAGTGGGGGGATATCCCCTCCTCCCTCTTTTTTTTTATGGCCTTAAATATATCGGATGGGAAAAATATTTGATTTATGTTAAGATATATTTTGTGATAAGTGTGCAACAAAAACTGTGTCTGTTTATATGTATAAAATAATTGTTGGAAAAATAACTAAAATATAAAATTAAAATATATATATATATATATATATATATATATATATATATATATAAGTATATTAAAAACAATGATCCTAAAGTTTATATGGCAGAACAAGAAACCTAGAATCCATTTCTCGATAATAAGTAAAAGTAAAGCACACGGGCTGCATCAGATATTAAAATATATTATAATGCAGTAATATTAGCACAAATGATAGAATGGACGAACACAAAGAGTGTGTCATGGTCTGGAGTCAGGCTCGGAGGCCAGTAGCTATAGCAGCAGAGCAGATATTCACACAGGTCACCCTGGCTTGATGACACGGGTTCACCTGAGGTGCGGGGTCTAAGCACTAACCGGTATTCACCAGAGCTCCCGAAGGTGGAGATGGGCTTGGCTGCGTGTTAGTGCCAGGTCGCGGTCCTCAGGATAGCCCCACCAGGAGGTGAGCAAGCTGGGGTCTGGTAGCAGATATAGCAGGTAGGGATCAAGCAGAAGCGTAGTTGAGAAACAAGCCAAAAGTCGGTAACAAATAGTTGCAGGTTGGGATTCAGCAGAAGCGTAGTCCAGGAACAAGCCAAATGTCGGTAACGAATGGTAGCGAGGATACGGTCGGCAGCAGGAGGGATAGGAGCAAGATATTGGCTGGTGAAGGCACAATATTCTGGCAACCAGGAAGTGCAGAGACATGGCTTAAATCAGGAAGTTCATGGGAGGAGCAAAGAGTTCAAGGTTCAAGGCAAACAAGATTCAAGACAAGATCATGAAAGGAATTGTCCAAGGAGCTGTCCAGCATTCCAGGTGGCTCAGCAAGCAGAGTCACTGCCAGACACACCAGAGGTCCCAGGTTCAAGCCTAGGTCCTAACAGTACTCCCCTCCTCCCAGGATGTTCCCTGGACGTCTTAGGGCCAGGTTTCTGAGGAAACCTCTGGTGGAATTCCCTTGTTAATCTAGGGACATGAACATTCTTTTCAGGCTTCCAAGAATTTTCTTCTGGCCCATATCCTTCCCATTGAACCAAATATTGCAATTTGTTCCTAGAGATCCTGGAGTCAAGAATTTTTCCTACCACAAATTCTTCTTCACCCTGTACCTCAACAGGTGGAGGAGGAGAATTAATTCTTCCAGAAAAAGTATTTTCATGAAATGGTTTGAGTAGTGATATATGAAACACAGGGTGAATCTTCATATTGTCAGGACGTTTTAGGCGAAAAGTGACCGGGTTGATTTGAGCAGAAATCTCAAAAGGTCCCATAAACTTTTGACCCAACTTAGCACATGGAACTTGAACTTTTACATTTTTGGTAGATAACCAAACTTTCTCACCTACTTGGAAAGTGGGAATAGACCTACGATGTTTGTCAGCAGCCTTCTTGTAATATTCCTGTGCCTCCTTCAATGTATCAGTCAATTTCTCCTGGATCTCATGTAATGAAGTTAGTCTGTTGGTAACAGCAGGAATTGAAGTTGAGATGGGGAGATCAGGAATAAAAACTGGATGATACCCGGTGTTTAAGAAAAATGGGCTTTGGGATGTGGAACTATGTTTAGAGTTATTATAAGCAAACGCTGCCGTAGGAAGGTAGTCCACCCAGTCATCCTGAAGATAACTCACGAAACATCAAAGGTATTGCTCCAGAGTTTGATTGGTCCTCTTGGTCTGACCATTAGACTGCGGATGAAAAGCCGAGGACAGGTTAACTGTTACACCCAAAGCTGACAAAAAAACTTCTCCAAAATATTGAGGTAAACTGTACCCCTCTGTCAGACACCACATCATCAGGAATTCCATGAAGTTTAAAAACTTCTCTAACCATTACCTCAGCAGTATGTTCGGCGGAGGGTACCCCTTTAACTGGAATAAAATGAGCCCTCTTAGTGAGACGGTCAACGACTACCAGAATGGTGGTCATCCCTTTTGAAAGAGGAAGGTCAACCACAAAGTCCATAGAAATCGACCCCCATGGTCTTGATAGAACAGGTAGTGGTAGAAGTAACCCCAGAGGAGAAGATCGAGGTGTCTTATTGCGAGCACAGGTTAGACATGAAGCCACATAACTCTTAACATCTTTCTTGTACCCAGGCCACCAAAAGGATCGTGATAAGAGTTCTTCTGTCTTAGAAACCCCAAAATGACCAGCAAGTTTAGAGTCATGTACCAACCTGAGGGCTTCTACCCGAACTGATTCAGGTACATAGAGGCAATGCGCTTGAGTCCAAAAACCATTGTTGTACTTGAGGTTAATGTCCTTAGGAAGATTATTAAGAAGTGGGTCATTCTCATACCCCTCCTTGAGAAGATTAAGAAATGTCTTCGAACTCATGGCCCCTAGAAAGTTCTTTTGAGGCAGGATTGTACATTCAGAGGTGCTTTCCTGGAGAGACCCAGACAACATCTGTGATAGGGCATCAGCCTTACCATTCCTTGACCCAGGGTTGACCCAGGGTGGTATGAAATAACAAAATTAAACCTGGAAAAGAAAAGGGTCCAACGTGCTTGTCTAGATGACAAGCTTTTAGCAGACCTAATAAATTCTAAATTTTTATGAGAACGGTTACAGGGTGCTTAGCTCCTTCCAGCAGATGCCTCCACTCAGAAAATGCTTCCTTAATTGCCAGCAGCTCCTTGTTTCCAATGTCATAATTCATCTCGGCTGAAGACATCAGTCGAGAGAAATAAGCACAAGGATGAAGCTGCATTTTTTCTCCCATTCGCTAAGAAAGGATAGCTCCCACAGCAGAATTAGAAGCATCAACTTCTACGATGAAAGGTAGTTCTGGATCTGGATGTACCAGTATTGGTGCACAAGTGAAGAGAGTTTTCAGTTTACTAAAGGCACCCCTTTCTTTGTCAACTGTGTAATTGGAGCAATTACCTTAGAGAAATTCCTTATAAATCTTCTGTAAAAGTTGGCAAATCCAACAAATCGCTGTATCTCTTTAACATTCTTAGGGGCGGGCCAATCCACCACAGGTTTGATCTAATCAGGATCCATGCTTACCCCTTCAGAAGAGATTATGTATCCCAAGAACTGGATCTGAGTTTGTTCAAACTCGCATTTCTCTAGTTTTATGTAAAGTTGATTTCGCCTTAATCTCTCGAAAACAATACAGACATGCTTGCGGTGTTCTTCCAAAGTATCAGAGAAAATGAGAATGTTATCCAAATATGCTATTACAAACTGATCAAGCAAATCTCGAAAAGCATCATTAATAAAATGTTGAAAAGTTGCAGGAGCATTGCAAAGCCCAAAGGGCATGACCAAAGACTCAAAATGTCCATATCTGGTTCTGAAAGCAGTTTTCCATTCATCTCCAGGACGAATGCGGACAAGGTTGTATGCCCCCCCGTAAATCTAATTTGGTAAAGATCTTGGCAGAGCGGAGTCTCTCAAGCATTTCTGGAATCAGTGGGAGTGGATAGCGATTCTTAATTGTGATCTTATTTAAATCTCTGTAGTCAATACACGGACGCAGGGTGGAGTCCTTTTTCGTCACGAAGAATAAGGCTGTGCCAGCAGGAGAGGTTGAGTGTCTGATAAAACCCTTCTCAAGAATCTCATTAATCCACTCCCTGAGCACTTTCAGTTCAGGTTCTGATAAAGAATAAAGGCGACCAAATGGTATTTCTGCCCCTGGAAGCAATTCAATGGGACAATCATAAGAGCGATGAGGAGGTAGCTGATCTGCGTTCTTTTTATCACAAACGTCCCGAAACTCAAGATATTGTGGAGGTAGCTTGTCGTATGACTGGATAGTTGCCAAAACTGCTTGTAAATCTTGGGTTGGTGGAGGGCTTATTTGATAAGATTCTTTGCAATGTTTCTTGCAATAGTCAGATGTAAAGCTTAAAGAACGTGTCTCCCAGTTGATGGAGGGATTATGGATAGAAAAACAAGGAAAGCCCAGGATAATAGGGAACTTGGGTGATGTAATCAGCTTAAAGCTGATAGTCTCCTGATGGTCAGTTTTAATTAGGAGTTTAAGTGGGATTGTCTCGTGGGTAACAGGGCCTGAAGACAAAGGTGAGCCATCCACAGTTTCCATATCAATTGGGGCGAGTTTATTTCTTATTTGAATGTTATTACTTTGGGCAAATTCGATGTCAATGAAGTTTCCCCCAGCCCCTGAGTCCAGCATAGCAGAGCAAGGTATTTCATTGCTTTCAACAATAAGCTTTATAGGGATGACAAAATGAATTGATAAAGAATTAACTTTATTTGCTTCCTGAATCAAAGGAGAGATGGACTGAGAAATTGAGTTTATTTGTTCAGATACTGTAACATCCGTTGCTGCAATTGTTCTTTTAAATTTATTGTGACAATTAACTGCGTAATGTCCAGAGTCTCCACAATAAAGACATACGTTTTATTACGAGTAGTAATAGATCTTTTAATAGGATCCACCTGCATAGGTTCAGGAGTGTCAGAATCAGGAAAAACTCTTGGACCCTTAGGAGGATACTGAGTACGCATGCCACCATTACTGCCTAGGATTCCCAGTCTCTCCTTTCTCCTTTCAGTAAGTCTCTGATCAATTCGAATACATAATTTAATAAAAGCCTCGAGGTCATCAGGACTTTCTACTCTGGCAAGCTCATCTTTTACTTGTTCTGAGAGTCCTTGACGGAACTGACTCTTTTGTGCTGCTGGATTCCAATTGGTATCTGAGATCCAATGTCAGAATTCAGTTGTGTACTCTGCAACAGAGTGTCTTCCCTACCGTAAATTGTGCAATTTTGCCTCAGCAGTAGCACAGCGGTTAGGATCATCGAAAACTTGGTTCATCGCAGTCACAAAAGAATCAAAATTATCCAGGATGACATCATCTTTCTCCACATAAGGGGAGGCCCAGGCTAAGACTTCCTCAGTCAGGAGGTTGATAATAAACAGCACCTTTTTCCTGTCAGAAGTGAATGCAGCAGGTTGCATCTGAAAGTATATACGACATTGATTAAGGAACCCTCTATAATGGCGGCGGTCTCCGCTAAACTTGAGTGGTAGGGGCACTCGTGCATTCCTTTCTTTGGCAGCAGTATCTCGGGCATTAAAATCCTGCAATTGTGTAGATCAAGGATTTCCTCTTGTAGACCCTTCACTTCAATTTGTAACTCAGAAAATTTTTCTTGGTAGTTAACACCAAATGTCTGCAACTCAGCGATTTGAACCCTGAGAGGAGCCACGGCACCTGCTACAATGGCCTCCATGTTTTTGCCCAGAATATTCTGTCACGGTCAGGCTCAGAGGCCAGTAGCTATAGCAGCAGAGCAGATATTCACACAGGTCACCCTGGCTGATGACACAGGTTCACCTGAGGTGAGGGGTCTAAGCACAAACCGGTATTCACCAGAGCTCCCGAAGGTGGAGATGGGCTTGGCTGCGTGTTAGTGCCAGGTCGCGGTCCTCAGGATAGCCCCACCAGGAGGTGAGCAAGCCGGGGTCTGGTAGCAGATATAGCAGGTAGGGATCAAGCAGAAGCGTAGTTGAGAAACAAGCCAAAAGTCGGTAACAAATAGTTGCAGGTTGGGATTCAGCAGAAGCGTAGTCCAGGAACAAGCCAAATGTCGGTAACGAATGGTAGCGAGGATACGGTCAGCAGCAGGAGAGATAGGAGCAAGATATTGGCTGGTGAAGGCACAATATTCTGGCAACCAGGAAGTGCAGAGACATGGCTTAAATCAGGAAGTTCATGGGAGGAGCAAAGGGTTCAAGGTTCAAGGCAAACAAGATTCAAGACAAGATCATTCAAGGAATTGTCCAAGGAGCTGTCCAGTATTCCAGGTGGCTCAGCAAGCAGAGTCACTGCCAGACACACCAGAGGTCCCAGCTTCACAACCAGGTCCTAACAGAGTGATACAAGATGGGAAATACATTAAATAGAGCACAATTAAGTAAGAATATTTTGGATACTACAAAACTATAGAAGGTTTGATGAAAATACATATGAATTGACTAGGAATGTTTTTAAAATATGGGATATAATTTATAGACAGGCAAAATGGGAATATAACTCGCCACTAATTTCACTAGGGGGGACAATTTTTTTTCGCCTGGTAATGGGACACATTTTGGAAATTGAGTAAAAGATGCAAAGTTAAAAGATATCATTAAAAAAGGGGAAATACGACCATATGACAAATTAAAGCACAGAAGAGAACTAATGATATTAGATGAATGGAGGTATTTTAAAACATTTTGTGGGAAATTTGTTGCAACCATTTAGAGATGGGGAAAATTTGAACCCATTAGAACAACTATGTAGTCAAGCGATATAAAAGAAACATGGGATATCACAGACCTACAAGGTTCTCATGCAGTTGGAAGGACTGGGAACGCCTCCATTCATAGAAAAATGGGAAAAGCAACTAGGGTCACGTTTAAAAGAACAAAACAAAAAATAAGCAAAATACTGGGGGCCGTATATGGCTTTGCAGCAGACATAAATACAATAGAAACGAACTACAAATGTTTGTCAAGATGGTACATGACACTGGATAAAGTACAGAAATATCAGGGATATCCCACCTGTGTTGGAGTGAGGGTGGTCAGAAAGGCACTATGTCCCACATATGGTGGGAGTGCCCAAAGATAAGGGAATATTAGCATGAGGTACAACAGAATGTGGGGGAGATTATGGGGTCAGAGATTCCCAATGACCCATGGTATTGTTTATTTCAAAATGTAAACACCACAATAAAAAAGAAAAAATAAGAATTCAGTTATGCCAAATGTAATAAATGCAGCAAAGGGGGCAATACCAAGAACATGGTTACACCCAGAGAGACCCACAGTTAGGGATTGGTTCAATAGATTTGAATACATACTGTATATAAAAGGGAATATTTGAATAGCAGGGAAGAAGATCAGCTTGAAAGATTCACCAATATATGGGGAAAGTGGATAAAATTTAAGAAAACTAGGAAATATGTGAAAATCTGGGCAGAGTAGAGATGGAAGGACAGGGGGTGGGGATACAAGAAATGGGAGCGATTGGCACATGTGGGATAACAGGGAGAGGGAAGAGAAGGGGGGTGGAAATGGGGGTTATGAACAAATGTATGTTTTTAGGGTAATGTGTTTAAATATGTGAATTATACATATTTCTTTATAGGAAAATAAATAAACTTAAAAAAAAATAATAATATGTATACCCTTTGTGGTAGGTAGGGTACCCTGAATTGGAAAACCTTTAAATGTACTTGTTCTTTGCCCATGCAAGGCAAAGCAACAGGTGCTCCTAATTTCCCCTCTCCCAGATGCACATACTAACTCCTTTTTTTCTCCTGCCCTCCACCAATCTGTACAACTGCCAAGTGTCGTTCTAATTAGAGCTTACACAGGGCTGAGGACTCTCCCCACTGAGCACCAGCTCTGTCACATGAAAAACTTGTTTACACAGGGGTACTATAGCGTAAGTGTAGGCAGGGTGGTGTGTTTGCATAGCTGTCACATTGGGAGCAGCAGTCCATGTCCATCCACAGAGTCCCAATTGACATGAATGGGACTGCCTGCACAAGAAAGCATGGAACACCTGTGCATCCCCATATGGGCAAGCACGACCCTCGCACAAGCTATAGTGTGCTCATATAAACAATGTGGAAGAGAGCCAGCCCCACTCACATTTTTTGCAGAGTGTTGAATTGGTGATCTCTGCCCCCATTCCCCTCCTCCACCAATCAGCAGCAGGTGGGTGGGGCCCATCATTTCTCATTCTGCTCTGGATATCAAATGGGCGGTGCCTTCCCCAGTCCTTCAATTAGCAGCAGGTGGGCAAGGCCCAGCGTTTCTCCTTTTGGAGTTCAGATGTCCAGTCCCTAACCCTATCCCTGTCCCTCCTTTTTCCAATCAGTGGCAGGTGGTGGGACCTGGAGTTCCTCACTCTGCTCTGGAGTGTGCAGATCCAGGAAAGGTACCCATAGGATACCCAGGGCCACAATTTAAAAGGAAAATGCTGCTGCACTGAGACCGCCCACAAGCAGCCTCTGGTGGGCCTGGGCTCCCCCTCCCCTGCTGATCTGATGGGGCCTGGGCCAGCGGCCTTGGCTCTGCCATCAAAAAGTATCTAGTATTTTTTTTATTGCTGTCTTGAATAAAACCTTCATGATCAGTGTATTGATTCTAATATACTGTATGTACTAGATTTCTGTGATCTTATTTTGTTTCCACATGGAAGATCTTATCATTTACCATACTATGGGCCTGCCATGCTGCATTACTGTTTTCACCATACATGGTTTTTACCATGTGATTGTATATTTACTCATTGCATTTATGTTATGCTGTTATGCTTTTTGACAATAAAGGTATCCTTTTCAAAACCGACTTATCATTTAGCCACTCTCACCCAACTCATTCAAAGTCCTGAAAATCCCCCCTCTGCTACGATATAGGGATGGAGATGTGTTCCCACATGTTTCACTCAAAGTCCCACATTTTTACTCTTATACACTTCATTATCAATGTTTTTTGTTCTGATCATTTCCTGAAACTCATTTATTGCAGCGCACTTTTTTTTTATAGAATTAACTTGTTTCAAGGAACAGCTTCACTGCTTATGAAATATTACAAGAAAGGCCATCTAGAAGGATCTGTCGTTTTCCCCCTTCCTGGGATTACAGAGCGGACTGCACCCAGGTTTAGTCACTGATTATGTGTTATGGACATTTATGGTAAGTCACTTCTGCAATGTACCGGGTACAAAGGTGAGGAAACAAATCAGGCCTTTTTTTTATCATAAATTATGACTGGCAGAGTTTGCTGTGTACAGTCACCAAACAATAATCACACTTCTGTTCATACTGTAATTGCATATTCTGTTTGTCTAAAGAAAACCTGTCATGGAAAATTCTGAAGGCTGACTTTGCTGACTGCTATTTCTGAAAATATTAGATGCCTGATGAGCTAATCATCTCATCCTGGAACCTTGTCCCTGATTGCACAGGGATCTAAATGCCGGTACCAGCATTCAGCCCATTACAACTGCAGCCTTCCATAGACTTAGGATGCTGCACCGATCCTTGCTCAGCGCACTGAAACAAGGGGGAGATGCACTGCAGCTGGATGACAAGGGGCATTACTGATCTTGTTACTCCCACTTCCTGTGATTGAACAATAAAAGGAGAAGCAGCAGACTGATGATCTATCTCTCTGCCACTCTGCTCTCTCCTTCTATCAACATGTCAGAACATGCGCACTTCAGCGCAACCAATTGGTTCCTTGCACTTTTTTCCCCCAATCTAAGCTGCTCATTAGAAGCACAGTGAAGAATATTATTAGAAATTGGAAGGTATTTGGTACAACACAAACCCTACCTGGATCAGGACGTCGCTCCAAACTGGATGAAAGAGCAAGGTGGAAACTGGTCAGAGAGGCTACCAAGAGGCCTACAACAACTCGAAAGCAATTGCAGGAGTTTATGACAAAAGAGTGGTCATTGTGTGCATGTGACAACAGTATCACAAATTCTCCACAACTGTGGCTTGTATGGGAGGGTTGCAAGAAAAAAGCCACTCAAGAAAGGCCAGATACAGTATATAAGGGTGCTCTGAGTATAAGGACCAAGCAGACAGTACATATAAAAAGACAAAGGTCCGATGATGATGAGTCTTCTCACACTTAGGGCTGCACTCACAAAGAGAAGCAATCTCTAGAGGAAAAAACAAAGCAAAAAAGAGAGAGGTGTCTCTAAGTTCAGGATTAAAAGCTATTTATCTTGCCTAGAAGGAATTAAAAACACTTACAGGATCTGGCAAATGTAAAAGCATAAAATAAATCATGGTGGTCCGGCAGACATAGAGGTCTGCGATATGTATAGGTTATCAGAGCTGTGTCATGAACTGCAGCAGAGAATCCGGGACCATGGAAATCCCTGTGAGCCGGTAAGCAGTTAGCATTAACCGGGCCTGTGATGGACGAAGGTCCCAGAAGTGACGTCAGCAATAAGAGATGGGAACCATCATGAACCGCAAACCGGAAGTAGTCATCAGTAAGGGACGCGTTTCGGAATGTCTGGTTCATTTTTCAACCTATGACTACAAGTGTACACACATATGGCTTATACTGTCTAAACAGGATGTGGGCAGGAACATGGGCGGGGAATGAACGAAAAAGAAAAAATGGGATAGAGATGGTGAATAGTATGAAATGACATGAGACATTCTCTAAAAAAAGAAACATCAAGAATATACAACTAGAAAGTGAATGTCCCTCTCTACAAGAAAATATACTTAAACACAAACTATCCACAATAAACAATAATAGCCGATCTGCAAGGAAGCACTAGTTAATTTAGAAGGGGGGGGGGGGGAGAGGACAATTTTTATTAAAAATACCAAAGGAAAATAATAAATAATTAGGAAATTATTTATATACATCAGAATAAAGAGTTTTAAAATGAAAACAAACAAGAAATTAGGAAAAAATAAAAATGGGAGCTATTAAAAATCTGATACAACAGAACAATATTCAAATAATAAGAATAAAGGAAGAGCACAAGGGCTTTAGTACTAAAAATTAAAATAATTATTAAAAGATTAATAAAAAAAGGACAAGGGGGAGGGGAAAAGGAGGGGTCAAGGGATAGGATAGCACTAATCACAAAATCCTCACTCAACCCCCCCAGGGGCCAATATAGATCCAGAACATTTCTCTATGGCAGAGTTTTCTAAAACGCTCAGCTGGAGGCAGGTCTCTCGGCATTGCCTCAATGACCCAAACCCTCAGACCGTCTGTAGATTTGTCATGGTAACTAAGAAAATGCCTAGGGACACTGTGAATGTCCAATCCATCAGTAATAAAGTGGCGATGTTTACCAAAATGCTTACGGAGTGGCTGAATGGTTCGCCCCACATAGAAAAGGCCACGGGGACATGTCAAAAATACACCACATGGTCAGAGGAACGGGTGTGAAAACCCTTAATGGAGTATGGTTTACCTTTCACACAAAAATCCTTCTGACCATGCTACCGACAGGTTTTGCATAGAGGTTTGCGGCATTGATACATACCAGAGATAGCCAGAAAAGTGGGAATAGAATGACCAGGAGGAAGGGGTTATTTCTTTAATTCACTTGGTGCCACCTTACTCTTAATGTTTGGTTCCTTTCTATACGCAAACTTTGGTTTATTAGGTAATGCAGGGAGGAGATGCTTGTCTTGAAGCAACAGGGGCCAGTGTCTAAGCACAATGCTCTCCATCTGTCTGTGACGGAAATGAAATTGGGTCACAAAACGTAAGTCATTTCTACCCTTGTCACCATGGATGGAAGAGAATGATGAAGGGGGTGTATTTTCGTACTGAAAGTATGCTGTATCCACAAAGTCAGCTGGAAACCCTTTATCTAGTCTTACTCTGATTTTCATAATCATAATTTCTAGTACAATTATTTTTTAATCTGCAAAACTGGCTCTTAGGTATGTTATTGAGCTATTGAGGATGGTGGCAGCTTTTGTAATGAAGAAATTAATTTCCTGCCGTAGGCTTAAGCCCCATACACACTATCAGTTTTTCTGCTGAGTTTTTCCTTCAGATTTACCAAAACCATGTAGTGCAAGGGCCTGCCTGATTGCATACACATTGAAACTCCTAAGGTTTGACCTCATATTATATGGTTTTGATAAATCTAAAGAAAAAACTCAGCAGAAAAACTGATAGTGTGTATGGGGCTTAAGTGAAGTTCTTAGCATGAATCTCTTTGCCAACAGAAAACAGTTCTAAATCATGGAAGGCTAACCTTTCTTTGTCCATAACAGAAGTGAACTGTAGGCCCATATTATTGCAGTTACAATGTGCAACAAAATCTGGAATTAGGGAAGTGCTGCCATCCCAAATGATGATCACATCATCTATATATCATCCATAGAACACGATGTGGGAGGAGGAGGGGTTATTATGCCACATGTGTAAGGATTCCCAATATGCCATGGTAAGGTTAGCACATGAAAGCGCAAAATTTGTGCCCATAGCTGTCCCATTTAACTGTAGAAAAAAATTATTTTCAAATTTGAAATAATTGTGGGTAAGACAAAAAGAGGTAGCCTCTACAATAAAGGAGGCTTGTCTGGGATTCAACATGGGGTCCTGCCACAAAAAGGATTGTATGGCGCCAAGTCCCACATCGTGTGGTATGGAGGTATATAGGGATTGGACATCCAAGGAAACCCAAAGATAGCTGGGCTCCCAAAAATAGGGGGTGAGTAATTCCAGCAGGTGGTTACCATCCCTTACTGATGACTACTTCTAGTTTGCGGTTCACTCTGGTTCCTGTCGCTTACTGCTGACATCACTTCCGGGACCTTCGTCCATCACAGGCCCAGTTAATGCTAACCGCTTATCAGCTCACAGGGATTTCCATGGTCCCGGATTCTCAGCTGCAGTTCATGACAAAGCTCTGATAACCTGTACATATCGAGGACCTCTATGTCTGGCGGACAACCTCCATTATCTATGATTTTATGCTTTTACATTCGCCAGATCCGGTAACTGTTTTTAATTCCTTCTGGGGAAAATAAATGGCCTTTAATCCTGCACTTAGAGGTGCCTCTCTCTTTTTTGCTTTGTTTTTTACTCAAGAAAGGCCACATGCAGTCACAACTGAGCTTTGCCAAAACGCACCTTGAAAATTCCACATGGAATAAGGTGTTATGGTCAGACATGACTAAGGGCACTCTCACACTGGCAGCGCCCGGGCATCGGTGGTAAAGCGCTGCTATTTTTAGTGATGCTTTACCATCATTTTTGCGGTGCTTTATGCTAGCGTCCAAAAAAGGGTTCAAATCTCCCCTGCAGTGGCGCTTTGGTGGCGCTGCCCATTGATTTCAGTGGGCATAGGCGCTTTAGGAGCAGTGTATACATGCCTGTAAAGTGCCTCAATGTGAAAATTATTTGGCCCCCTCACCAAACGATATGTCTGGCGGAAATCCGATACATATTCCCATCCAAATAACGCTATTCCTAGAGTAAAGCATGGAGGTGGTAATAGCCCATTATGGGGGTGTTTCTCTGCAGCAGGGACTGGAGCACTTGTCAGGATAGAAGGAAACATGAAAGGGGCAAAATACCATCAAATTCTTGAGGAAAATCTGCTGCCCTCTGACAGAAAGTTGTCAGTGGGAAGAATGTTCTTGCATGGCCTAGTCAGAGCCCAGACTGAAACCCCACTGAAAATCTGTGGAATGATTTCAAGACTGCAGTCCACAAATGGTCACCATCAAATTTAACTGAACTTGAGCAGTTCTGCAAAGAAGAGTGGGCAAATTTTGCAAAGTCCAGATGTGCAAAGTTAGTAGAGATAATTAAAGCAAAAGGTGGTTCAACAAAATACTCACACAAGGGAGTATCCTTTTTCAACTCAGTGATTCTATTTTCCTTTTTTTTTTTTTTGGACATGTTGGGGTTATATCTTTCACTTGGATGTTATAAGTTGCACTGAGTAAATACAGCTAGATAAAACAAAGACTGTATATGTCTTCATTTCAGGCTGCAAAGCAACAAAATTTGATTATAGTGCCTTGAAAAAGTATTCATACCCCTTGACATTTTCCACATTTTGTCATGTTACAACCAAAAACCTAAATATATTTTATTGGGATTTTATGTGATAGACCAAAACAAAGTGGCACATAATTGTGAAGTGGAAAAAAAATGAAAAATGTTTTTCACAATTTATTTATAAATATGTGAAAAGTGTGGGGTGCATTTGTATTCAGCCCCTTTACTCTGATACCCCTAACTATAATCTAATATAACCAATTGCCTTCAGAGGTCCCCTAATTAGTAAATAGAGTCCACTGGTGTGTAATTTAATCTCAATATAAATATAGCTGTTATGTGAAGCCCTCTGAGGTTTGTTAGACCAAGTCCGTAGAAAAGTCTGGTCGTGTGTAGGCGGCATTAGTCGTGCACTCCACAAATCTAGTCTTTATGGAAGAGTGGCAAGAAGAAAGCCATTGTTGAAAGAAAGCCATAAGAAGTCCCACTTTCAGTTTCCGAGAAGCCATGTGGGGGACACAATAAACATGTGGAAGGAGGTACTCTGGTCAGATGAGACCAAAACTTTACTTTTTTGCCTAAAAGCAAAACACTATGTGTGGTGGAAAACTAACACTGCACATCACCCCAACCATTCCCACTGTGAAACATGGTGGTGGCAGCAGCATGTTGTGGGAAATGCTTTTCTTCAGCAGGGACAGGGAAGCTGGTCAGAGTTGATGGGAAGATGGATGGAGCCAAATACAGGACAATCTTAGAAGAAAACCTGTTAGAGTCTGCAAAAGACTTGAGACTGGGGTAGAGGGTCACCTTCCAGAAGGACAACGACCCTAAACATACAGCCAGAGCTACAATGGAATGGTTTAGATCAAAGCATATTCACTTGTTAGAATGCCCCAGTCAAAGTCCAGATCTAAAGCCAGTTGAAAATCGGTGGCAAGACTTGAATTGATGTTCACAGACACTTGCCATCCAATCTAACAGAGCTTGAGCTATTTTGCAGAATGGGCAAAAATATCACTCTCTAGATGTGCAAAGCTGGTAGAGACATCCCCAAAAAGATTTGCAGCTGTAATTGCAGAGAAAGGTGGTTCTACAAAGTATTGACTCAAGGGGCTGAATACAAATGCACGCCACACTTTTCACATATTTATTTGTAAAAAAAAAATTAAAACCATTTATCATTTTCCTTCCACTTCACAATTATGTGCCACTTTGTGCTGGTCTATCACATAAAATACCAATAAAGTAAATTTATGTTTTCATAGACTTTTGTATCAATATAGCAGCAGCTAGTCTAGTAGTCACCATGCGTGCTGAGGGAGTGTGATTTTAGTTTTCTAATTTCTTGCTCATTTGTTTTGAAACAATATGTATTCTTACATATTTTTGGTTAAAAAATAGCAATAAGCGTATATTGATTGGTTTGCGCAAAAGTAATAGCATCTACAAACTATGTGATAGATTTATAGCATTTTTTTTTTTTACTAGTAATGGCGGTGATCAGCGATTTTTTAGCAGGATTGCAGCGGACAGATCAGACACTTGATACTTTTTTGGGACCAGTGACATTATTACAGTGATCAGAGCTAAAAATATCCACTGATCACTGTATAAATTACATTGACAGGGAAGGTGTTAACACTAGGGGTTAATCAAGGGGTTAAGTGTGTCCTAGGGAGGTGTTTTTAACTGTGGGGGGAGAGTGGATTGACTGGGAGTGCAGAGAGATCGCTGTTCCTTATCACTAGGAACAAATTAGATCGTTGTACTTTTGTGTCAGAATTGGGATCTGCTTTGTTTACATTGGCAGATCCCCGTTGTGCCTCTCTGAAGCAGAGCATGATCCTCTCACTTCAGAGACTTGGCCAGAGGGCAGTATTCCAACATGATAACGACCCCAAACACACCTCCAAGATGACCACCACTGCCTTGCTAAAGAAACTGAGGGTAAATAAAGGTGATGGACTGGCCAAGCATGCCTCCTATTTTTTGTGCTACCCTATGTGGTTTCTTCTGTAGGTAGTCTCCCTTCATTCACCTTTTACCAGTCTGGATTCTTTGGAAATGAAACCAACCTGTTTTATGAGGAACTAAGTGTTTATTGTGTTAGGCAAACAAACTCTGAAGATTTGAGAACTTGCTATATAAAACTTTAATGAGATATATTACAAAGGTTGAGTTTGGACACGTCTTAGGTGACTCCCAGCTGGACGTCTGCAGATCTTTATGGACTTTAAATGATGATGATACCAGAGAAAGTGCAAATAGAAAATGATTTGGAACTCAAACTCCTGTCAATAAAGAGGAATTTTCAAAAATCTTTTGGCGTTTACAGAAACTTTTAATCATGGAAATAAGGTTAAGGTTATAAATAAATATAAAATATAAATAAGATTAAGGTGGGGTATAGCAGCATTGGCTGAATATCGTGCATGAGAAAAGTTATTGTGCAATCTAACAGTAAAGAAATTTCCCTTGTTTCAGGCGGAACTAAACGTATTAATTTATCGGTCTCACAAAACTCTGTTGGAGATGCTAGGTGTCTCATTGGTTGTGCTCTCAATCAAACCGTCAAACCATCAAATGGCTGTTGGCATAGCTGATCATATGTGCAGCATCATGGCAGTTGCAAATCAAAAAGAAGCTAAGATGGCAGCTTCCTTGGCTTAAAAGGATAGGAGGATTTAGTTCTGCTTCAGTCGTATAGGTGCAGTTGCGAGCAGGGGACATGACAGGGATCTACTGCTCCCAGTCATCGGGAACAGTGATCTCTGTCATGTCCATGGCACATCATCTCCCCACAGCTAGAACACACCCAGGGAACACAGTTAACCCCTTTATTGTCCCCGTAGTGTTAACCCCTTCCCTGCCAGTGTCATTTTTACATTGATCAGTGCATTTTTATAGCACTGACCAATGTAATTTGGGGTCACATTTGTCTGCCGCATTGTCGCAGTCCTGCTAAAAATCGCAGATCACTGTCACTAGTAAAAACAATAAAAAAAATAAAAGTCCCTAAATCTATCCCATAGATTGTAGACGCAATAACTTTTGCGCAAACCAATCAATATACACCTATTGGGATTTTTTTTACCAAAAATATGTAGAAAAATATATATCAGCCTAAACTGATGAATACATTTTGTTTTGTTTATATATATATATATATATATATATATATATATATATATATATTTGGATATGTATTATAGTAAATATTAAGTAAATATTAAGTAAAAAAATATGTTTTTTTTTTCAAAATTGATGCTCTTTTTCTGCTTATAGTGCAAAAAAAATAAAAACCGCAGAGGTGATCAAATACCACCAAAAGAAAGCTCTATTTGTTGTAAAAAAGGACATCAATTTAATTTGGGTACAACTTTACACGACTGCCCAGTTGTCAGTTAAAGCGACACAGTGCCGTATCGCAAAAAATGGTCTGGTCGTTAAGGGGGCAAATCCTTCCGGGGTTGAAGTGGTAAAGTATAGGATGATCAGTTTAAGGTGGAGCGGGAAGCTATTTGTAGAAATTTGATGACATTTAAACTAATGTATAAGATAGTGAATTTTCAACAATCCAAGCTTGACAAGTTACTTAAAACGGATGTAAACCCATTCCCAGGATACCTGGAAGGCTACATGTGACATTGGTTGTGCTCTCAAACAAGCTGTCAAACCATCCAATGACTGGTGTCATAACTGATCACATGTGCAACATTATGACAGGTGACAATCAAACAGAAGCCAAGATGGCAACATCCTTGGCTGAAAATGATAGGAGGGTTTACTTCCACTTAAAGAATAAAAGTGATGGGAGGGGCAAGAAATGTCCCCACCCATCACATATGGGATGCTGGTAGACATTTTAAAAAATATGCATGTTTAACCACTTCCCGACCAGCGCACGACGATGTACGTCGACAGAATGGCACGGGCAGGCATATTGGCGTACATGTACGTCCAATATTCGTTGCCGCCGTGCCATCGGGAGCGCGCCGCCGGCGGCGCGCTCCCGCGCTGGTCGGGACCCCCGTGAGTCCGGTCGCGGGACCCGCGGACTCGATCGCCGCGGGCATCCCCGCGATCGTCTCACGGAGCGGCCGAATGGAGGAAATGCTGTATAAACAACATTTTCCATTCTGCCTAGCAACTAGTGACGCTGATCTCTGCTCCATGTGATTGGAGCAGAGATCAGTGTACACTAAATGAAAGCCCAACCCCCCCCACAGTTAGTAACACACCCCTAGGAACACTTAACCCCTACACTGCCACCCACTGGTTAACCCTTTCACTGCCAGTGTCATTTACACAGGAATCACTGCATTTATATAGCAGTGATTACTGTATAAATGACAATGGTCCCAAAAATGTGTCAAAAATGTCTGATGGGTCCCCCACGTCGCAGTCACAATAAAAATCACAGATCGCCGCCATTACTAGTAAAAAAAAAAATAATAAAAAATTATTAATAAAAATGCTATAAAACTATCCCTATTTTGTAAACGCTATAACTTTTGCGCAAACCAATCAATAATCGCTTATTGCGATTTTTTTTACCAAAAATATGTAGAAGAATACGTATCGGCCTAAACTGAGAGAAAAAAATGTTTTTTTATATATTTTTGGGGGATATTTATTATTACAAAAAGTAAAAAATAATGCGTTTTTTTCAAAATTATCGCTCTATTTTTGTTTATAGCGCAAAAAATAAAAACCGCAGGGGTGATCAAATACCACCAAAAGAAAGCTCTATTTGTGGGAAAAAAAGGACGTTCATTTTGTTTGGGAGCCACGTCGCACGACCGCGCAATTGTCAGTTAAAGCGACGCAGTGCCGAATCGCAAAAAGTGGTCTGGTCTTTGACCAGCAAATTGGTCCGGTCTGAAAGTGGTTAAACCAGTTTATGTCAGTTATTGTACTTACCTTTGATTGGTTCAAGATGTATGTAACGGTCCTGGCACAAGCAAATACCTATAAGAGAAAGAAAAATGTGTCAACAGGATCAAGAGAAGAGCGCCCATCCCACCCTCCCATCCCATGTCGCGGGTTATATTATGAGGTTTTTGTCCTTTTCTTTGAAAAGGGACTGTGTGTTATGGTTTAGTTAGCTTGAGCTTTAATAGCTAAGCTATAAAATGTGTTGTTGTTGATATTTTAATATCAGTATTTGATAATATACAACTGAAATATACATTTATATATGTTGTATACCTATAATAAAAGGCTGCGGCCATTTAAATCCACAGATACGTGAGTCCAGTGTTATAATGTTATTTATAGGTTACATTTTAATTATATAGTTCTGCCTAGCATACCATATTCAAAACATACAGATGCAATTAGAAAAAATCAAGGATCACCAGTTTTTGTTTACATTAGATTCAAAATTGAATGACATTAAACATCTTGAGAAGGAGGTCACACAAACTCAGATATCGAAACTTTAAAAGGATAGAGAGCATTGTGAATGTTAATTCGTGGAATTGTAGTTGAACTTATAAATTGGATAAGAATTTGCATCAACAATCATCTTGATAGGAAGATCCAAACTATCCCAGTGATTACAAATATATCAGTATTTCAGACACAGAAATAGAATCATTTATTTCACAGACTTAAGCCGCGTACACACGGGCGGACTGTCTGGCCAACTAAGTCCGTCAGACAATCCGACAGACAGTCCGTCCTACTTTTGAATGAACGGACTTGACCACACACGATGAACAGACAGTCCGTTGAAAGCTTGCGCGATGACGTGTACAGCACGTACGACGGGACTAGAAATACGACGTCCAATACACTGCAATGCAACCTTCGGCCGTGTAAATCCTTTCTGAGCATGCGCCATACTTAGTCCGTCCAACTTGCCTACTCACGAGCGGACTGTCCGCTGAAACCAAAGTTGGACGGACAATATTACGGAAATTCCGAAAGACTTAGTCCGCCAGACAGTCCGCTGAAAAAGTCAGCTGAAGCCCACACACGAGCGGACTGTCCGCTGAAATGTGTTTCAGCGGACTAAGTTGGACAGACAGTCCGCCCGTGTGTACGCGGCTTTAGTCTCATGAAGAAAAATGCTGACAGGAAAAGGAAATTGATGGACTTGTTTTCAGATGACTTGGATCAGAGAGAGAGAGATTCCAAAGAAACACTAAGGCAAGCAGCCAGTTGCACCATAAGGCTGGATTCACACCTATGCAGTTTTAGTGCTTTTTGCATTTTGCAGATTTGTACTAGAGTCCATTTAACATGGTTTCCCATGGAACACGTTCTGTAGTGCAAATCTGCAAAATCCAAAAAGCACAAAAAATGCATAGGTGTGAGTCCAGCCTAACAACCAATGACACTGTGTGGCCTGAGGGCTGAACATACACATGGCTGAACATGCACTGTCCGGTTTGGACACTCCAGCCTCAGTTTCACATTGTGTTTGCATGAGCATTGCCTGAGGCAGCCATCCCAATTAGCCTCATTGGCAGCATGGCTTTGCATGTTATTCACAAATTTGAAAAATCTCAGTGGTGGTCTTTACCAAAAGTGTTATCTCCCTTTCCTTCCCCCTTTTTTTCTCTTTTTTTTTTCTTCTTCTACATCTCCATTTCCTTCTTACTCAGCTTCTCTCTTTGGCAAGTTTTTCTTGGTTGTGGCATATTGTCCTCTTCAAAAAAGATTATGAGGACATGGATCATGATAAACAAATGTTTGTTGCCGATTCTACATGACAGAATGGCCTTCTTCAAGAAAATCTATTGTTGGATAAAATACATTTGGATTCCTCTTGAGACCTGTGTTCTGGCAGTGGTGGTCGCACTCCTTTTTCTTTTCCTGTTTTCTTTCACTTCACCTTGTTTTTCTACTTCTTTCCATTCTCTTCATCTGCTATCTTTTATTTTGTTGGGTTTCTCCATTGCATGTACTACATTGTACTTAAGCTGACACGTTTTGTACAGTGCGATGTAGGAGAAAATTTGTTCTCTGGAGTTGGTGTGATGCACACTATTAGCAACTCTTCTAGCGAAGATGTGGATCTGTCCCTTCTTTCTCCTGGATGGAGAAGGTTAGGTTTACGCCATGGTTGATATCTTCTGATGTTGCCATATTTTTCACCATAGTCAAACCTCTAACCGAGGGATGGAGAAGCTACTTAAAGGGATTCTCTTCTGTTATGTAGTTATTTTCTGAAGCTAAATGTATTGCACTACAGATGTCCCTAAGATCAATGGATACTGTCTGAACTTTGATTATTGTACTATTATAAGCATGAATGTATCTAGAGATTGTTATATAACCCTTTCAGCCACATTTTCCAGTTGACTTTTGTACTTCTTTGGAACTTCTTCTTGAAATTCATAATAAAAAGTAATGGAAACAAAAAAAAAATATGAGTTTGGAATTATCATCATAATCTTCTTAAAGCGGTTGTTCAGTCAGATCTAAAAAACTTAAGTCAGCAGCTACAAAAACTGTAGCTGCTGGCTTTTAATAAACAGACACTCACCTGTCCAGAGATCCTCACCCAGTCCAGGTTTTCACTGGTTTCCAGGTTCCCCGCACCAGCATTTTACTATGGGCAGCTGGCTGTGACTCCTTGTGGCTTCACAGCCACACTGCACTTTGTGAATGGTCCTGCAGCCTTCTGGGACCTGTGATGAATCCCAGAATACTGTGGGCAGATGGGGGGGGGGGGGGGGATTTTGCCTAAGCGATCAGAGTGGAAGTGGAAGCAGTACAGCGTACCTGTCAAAACTAGGAACCCTCTCCCCACCAAAAATATATATATTTTTCCAAATAGAACAGAGGAGGGGGGAGAAGGAGGAAGAGTGAAACTTCTCCATTTGGGTGAAGTTCTGCTTTAAAAATATTAAAGGAATGCATTTTTTTTGGTTTTATACTAATTTGTTTGTTTATCGCCTATTAAAGATTATTGCTTTTATTATGAGTTAGATATAATAATAGCAATCCCCCATTACTATACCTACAAATGCTTAAATCTAAAATGTTATAAGGAAATATGTATAGTTGGATAGTTTATATTTATTTTAAAATGTATTTATACAGCCTCTGTTCCCCTATAAGTCCATCTCCAGCCAGGGATGTATTCATGATTTGCATAAACAATAAACTTTTTGGCGTATGGCTATAGGATCCATGAAGAGCCTTCAAACTCCTGTAGTCTGTAGTTGAAGGTTACTTGGGCCAAGTGTAGCACCGGAGATATGTAGCCATCTTCTCGATCTAGGCTGATACCAAGTCACATACAAGTACTAGCACTGCTTATACTTTTAAAAATGTTAATGGTTTATTAAACACTACAGAGTGGTATTCATTAGTGTCCTTTTTGTTTAGCAGGGTCTAACTTTAACGCTAAACTCCAGGCAAAAAAAAAACCTCCTTTTGCCTACCAATTGAGAGAATGGCGCTGATGAACTATTTTCATATTACTGGGTTTAGTAACACTTTAAGTAGTTTTTTTTTTATATATAAATTCAGAAATGAATGTTTAATCTGAACTCTGGGGAGATATAAACAACATTAGGCTAAGGCCCGGTTCACATTGATAGTTGCCATATTTTACTAAATATCTTAGGCCGTGCCCTACCCTTATATATTAGGTTTCATCTTCATCTTCACTTATGTGCATAAAATAACAACATACATAACAGAATATGAGCATGAGTCCTAGTCATTTAAAATACCTAAAAGTTCAACATCTGGGATTTGAGGTACTGGAAGATTAATGGTATGTTCAAAAAAATGAAACTTTGCCATAGACTTCTATTTTACCCTGCAGGTGTAGTGCACCAAACCCACAGGTAATAACAGAAGTCTATGGCTCAGTGGAGGTAACCAGTAGGTGTTCTACGCTGCACCTGCGGATCAGTTTGAAAGCAGCCCAATAACCACTGCAGAACAAATATGTCCATGTATACATTGTGAATTAGTAATAAACGTACCTTTAATAACAGTCTTCTATTCAGGTATCGTCGGGTGCTGCTGTCCTAGGCAGAGTGCATTTGGTATCAGTCTGCCTGTGACAGGAGCTGGAGCTATACAGGAAGCATCGGCTTATGTGGCTCTGCAGCCGCTTGCTTTCTCTACCGCCAGCTTCAAAAACAACACTGATACTCTGAGATGGCGGGTTGTCAATCCACGATCTTGGCTTGCCAACCCGCCATCCCAGAGTAGGAGGTCACGGGCCACATGTGGCCCCCGCACCACTGTTTGGGAACTCCTGGTGTAGATGATGAATAAACTTAAATTGAGTAAATTGATCAGGAGTTCTAATTACAGCCTCAAAAAAAAAAACATCAGTGGTTTCCTCCCAATCCTCAGAAAGCCCAGGCAGTAACAACAGCCACTTGTGATAGGAGTTCTGAAATGGATTAGTCTCTGCCAACTGAAGATGACTATGACATGTAATTACTAATTTAGAGAGTTCTGGATATGATAAATGTTTCATTATTGATTCCGTGAGCTGTAAAGTCAAAGTCGCAAACTGCATCCAGGTGGCATGAAGAAAGATAGATATTTAAAAAATAATTTATTATCCACATCATGATGACCCTTTAGGGTTTCAGAGGACACAAAAATATTGCTGCTAACAATGTGAGAAAAGTGGGTAATACCAAAGCAACCCCACCAGGTTGAGTCAGGATGACCAAAGAGCTCAGGGAGATTAAGGTTATTCCATAGGGGAACATGTGACGACACCCCTTGAGATAACTGCGGGAGTATTTGTCCCCCCTCTTGCCAAGCCAGAAAGCCTACATCAACAAGAGAGGATCAAGAAAATCTAGACACAACCAACCTGAGTAGTTCATCTTGAAGAGAGGTGGAGAGGCCAAAAAAAAAGCAGAAAAGAGAGCAGTGGAGGGGGTCGGAGGGGCAGAATGTAACCAGTCATAGACATAAGTAAGCTGAGATGCAGTGAAATAATTTCGTAGATTTGGGCAGGCAAGGCCACCATCCGATTTAGGCACCTATAGGGAAGATCTGGCAATACGAAGTTGAGTACCATTCCCGGGGAGAAGTCAATGGTTTGAAATAATTTCTTTGTGAGAAAGACTGGGGCTGCTCTAAAACCATACAAGAATTTTGGCAAAAAGGATCATCTTGAAAATATTAATACAGCCAATTAAATTCGAAAAGGTAGTGCTGACCAGCTTTGAATCTTATCCAACATCTGTTTAACTATAGAAGTAATGTTTAAGGCCTTGTATTTGTTTGGTACGACTTGCATTGACTTGGGTTCAATGGGTTTATGTAAATAGGCATTGTAGTTAAATACTGCATTTTCCATTTGAACACATGCAACTGTGTTCAAATTTGTAAATGCATTTAACGAGAAAAGGCAATGCCTGACCAGCTTTGCCTGGAAACTGATCTAATAGGACGTGCTGTGACTAAAGAAACCCAGTGCAATGCAAAGCGAATAGGAATTGCTGACCTGCATTGGACCTGTATTCCCAATGCACATTAAACATGATTCCTAATGCACATATGCATTCTAACATCAATAAATACAGCTCCTGTAAGTTTTTCAAATTTCCCATCATCCCCTTATACATCCCATTATAGCAGCATTTAAACTGGGAAAGTCAGGGACAGCAGCAGGAGTTAATCAAGTGTGCATTTATGCTTACAAGCAATATCATCACAGGAGTGCAAAGAGAAAACTGATGAGTCTGCTGCTGCTTCTTTATTGTCCAATCACAGGCTGGGGCAGGGATGTGCAAATCTCAGAACTATATTTACAGACATACAAATCCTTTGGCAAGTAAAACAGCTTAGGTGCAGGTACTTCAACTATGTGTTGAGCTGTTTGCATGGAGTTCAGATTTTAGACTAAGGAATCCTCAGAACATGTAGCCATGGGCGTCCGCAGCAGGGGGCAAGGGGGGTCAAGTGCTCCCCCCTGGAATCCCCAAGGTGTTGCAGCTGCCTCCATGCTGCATTTTTTTTCCTGAGTCCGCTGGCGGCTGCATCCTCTGCTCTCCCTCTGGATCACAGCGCTGGCTGGCTCTGTGTTCGGCAGCCGCTCTGTAACACAGTCCCGCCCCCCCAGACCAGCTCGTGTGATAGTAGAGAGAATCAACGTTCCGCCTATCACATGAGCCAGTCTGGGGGGGGGGGGACTGTGTTACAGAGCGGCTGCCAAACACAGAGCCATCCAGCGCTGTGATCCAGAGGAGGAGATGCCCATCTGTTCAGCCAGCCCTGTGTGTGCCACACAGTGCCTGGATAGGAGGATCGAGGGGGGGGGGGGGGGGCTGCAGTGCTCTCCTCCACCACCGCACTCTCCTGCCCCCCCGTGCCCTCCACCACCACACTCTCCTGCCCCCCTAGTGCTCTCCTCCACCACCACACTCTCCTGCCCCCCCAGTGGTCTCCTCCACCACTGCACTCTCCTGCCCTCCCCAGTGGTCTCCTCCACCACCATACTCTCCTGCCCCCCCCAGTGCTCTCCTCCACCACCATACTCTCCTGCCCCCCCCAGTGGTCTCCTCCACCACCACACTCTCCTGCCCCCCCAGTGGTCTCCTCCACCACCACACTCTCCTGCCCCCCCAGTGGTCTCCTCCACCACCACACTCTCCTGCCCCCCCCCCAGTGCTCTCCTCCACAACACTCTCCTGCCCCCCCCAGTGGTCTCTTCCACCACCACACTCTCCTGCCCTCCCCTGTGCTCTCCTCCACCACCGCACTCTTGTGCCCCCTCCAGTGCTCTCCTCCACCACCACACTCTCCTGCCCCCCCCCCACAGTGCTCTCCTCCACCACCACACTCTCCTGCCCCCCCCAGTGCTCTCCTCCACCACAACACTCTCCTGCCCCCCTCCCCCATGCTCTCCTCCACCATCACACTCTCCTGCCCCCCCCACAGTTCTCTCCTCCCCTGTTCTTGCTACCCTCCCTGCTCTCCAACTCTCCCCATCCTTCTCTAGCCACCATCCCAGTGCTCTCCACTCCCCCCGTTCACCCCCCAGTGCTCTCCCCCCTGTCCCCCCAGTGCTCCCCCCCACAGTGCTCTCCACTCTCCCCCCTTGTCCCCCCCCATTGCTCTCCTCCACCACACTCTCCTGCCCCCCCCCCCAGTTTTCTCCTCCCCTGTTCTTGCTGCACTCCAGCTCTCCCCATTCTTCTCTAGCCACCATCCCAGTGCTCTCCCCCCCAGTGCTCTCCCCCCTGTCCCCCCCAATGCTCTCCCCTCCATGCTCTCCCCCCGTTCTCCTCCGCATTGCTCTCCCCCCTGTTCTCCCCCTAGTGCTCTCCCCCCTGTTTTTTCCCCCCCAGTGCTTTCTCCCCCAGTGCTCTCCACTCCCTCCAGTGCTCTCCCCCCTGTTTCCCCCCCCCCAGTGCCCTCCACTCCCCCCAGTGCTCTCCCCCTTGTTCTTTCTCCCCCCCAGTGCTCTTCAGCTCTCCCCATCACTCTCCAGCCCCCACCCCAGTGCTCTCCAGCCCCCCATTCTCCCCACCCCTGTTCTTTCTGCCCCCCTGGTGCTCTCCAGCCCCCCCCCCCGTGCTCTCTACCCTTCGTGCTTTCCACCCCTGTTCTTTTTGGCTCCCCCCCAGCACTCTCCACTCCCCCTGCATTTTGCCCCCACCCATGTGCTCTCCACCCCCCATAGTGCTCTCCAGTCCCCCGTGCTTTCCACCCCTGTTCTTTCTGGTCCCCACTGGTGCTCTCAAGCTCCCCCCCATTGCTCTCCACTCCCCAATTCTCTTTATACCCCCAAGTACTCTCCAGCCCCCGTGCTCTCCACCCCTGTTTTTCTGCCCCCCTCAGTGCTCTTCACCACCCCACACTCTTAGCCCCCCCAGTGCTCTCAGCCTACCGTGCTCTCTACCCCTGTTCTTATTGGCCCCCCCAGCGCTCTCCACTCCCCACCCCTGTGATCTCCACTCCCCCTCGCTCTTTGCCCCCAACCATGCGTTCTCCAACCCTGCCAGTACTCTTTGCTCCCCCTTCTCTCCAACTCCCACCCAGTGCTCTCCAATTCCCCAGAACCAGAGGGCAGGCTGACTGGGGCCGGAAAATGAGGATGGCTGAAGGTGCAGGTAGCCAGGGACCACTCCATCTCACAGCAGACAGATCCTCTGGAAGGAGCACCATCCCCATCCAAAACGAGAACAGACCCTGCCTGCTGCTGGCCTTCATGGATATCCTGCTGGCATGCAAGGTACTGTACCGAGCATCAACAACACACCTTCCCACAGACAGGGACTGCAGACTGGGACATGGGGCACAGGAGGGGCTGCAATGATGGGCACAGGGAGACTGCATTCACGGCACAGTAAAGCTGCATTTGATGGACACAGTGAGGCTGCATTTGATGGGCACAGTGAGGCTGCATTTGATGGGCACAGTGAGGCTGCATTTGATGGGCACAGTGAGGCTGCATTTGATGGGCACTGGTGAGGCTGCATTTGATGGGCACTGGTGAGGCTGCATTGAGCTCTTGCATCAAGTGTGCAGTCTGTGACCATCTCCTGTAGCATGTCTGCAGTCTCTGAGGGAGTCTGGAGAGGAGTCAAGAGTGGGAGCACCGCCGGGATGGGGGTCATGGGAGAAGTCAGACTTGTGTGGACTGTGGACAGGAGACTATAGGATAAAACCAGAGCCACCAAGCTGGAGCCGACTGACTGAGCCCTGCACAGTGCACCTGAGAGGAGGTCAGTGAAAGCACCGCCAGGCCAGTCGGGGGTCACTGATGTAAGGGGGAAGTGAATACGATAATGTAAGGGGCACTGATATAAGTACATTACACTGGTAATACATATGTGTTATATAACAGATAATTCATCTACACTTTGTATTGGAAGTTACTCTGGCGGCTACGTACCATGCCCATATAGCAGGGCTGGACTGGGAAAGAAATTTGGCCCTGGACTTCATCCTTAGACCGACCCACTTACATTTTGAGTGTCCCATCAGCAGCCCTTACATCAGAGTGTCTCAACAGCGCCCCCTTACATCAGAGTGTCCCATCAGCACCCCCTTACATCAGAGTGTCCCATCAGCACCCCCTTACATCAGAGTGTCCCATCAGCACCCCCTTACATTAGAGTGTCCCATCAGCGCCCCCTTACATCAGAGTGTCCCATCAGCGCCCCCTTACATCAGAGTGTCCCATCAGCGCCCCCTTACATCAGAGTGTCCCATCAGCAGCCCCCTTACATCAGAGTGTCATCAGCACCCCCTTACATCAGAGTGTCCCATCAGCGCCCTTACATCAGAGTGTCTCATCAGCGCCCCCTTACATCAGAGTTTCCCATCAGCGCCCTTACATCAGAGTGTCTCATCAGCAGCCCCCTTACATCAGAGTGTCTCATTAGCAGCCCCCTTACATCAGAGTGTCCCATCACCAGCCCCCTTGCATCAGAGTGGCCCACTGAGCCATCGGCCCACCGGGAAACTCCCTGTAGTCTCAATGGCCAGTACATGCCTGCCATATAGCCTAAAGAATGTACATCTTTTTAAATTGCAATACATCTGTTGTTGCCATATTTTTATCTTGATGAAAACAGCCTATACAGTGACAGTATGAGATGAAAATATGGCCACAACAGATGTATTGCAATGTAAAAAGATGTACATTCTCTAGGCTTTATGGGCATGGAACACAGCCGCCAGAGTAACTTCCAATACAAAGTGTAGATGAATTATCTGTTATATAACACATATGTATTACCAGTGGAAAGATTTTCATGAGATTGTCGAAAAGGGGTGGAGCATGAGTGGCTTTGAAATGATGCCCCCCCTTGGAAAAAGTTCTGCGGACGCCCATGCATGTAGCCCAATGAAGGAAAAGTTTAAAGAGAATGGTGTGCTCAGTGTGTATAAAATGCACACGTAGGTAAAATCAGTGAGCATACTTATATCCCTTGTCTGAAAAAACAATCTTTTGGCATTCAGATCATGCATGTTTGATCCAACCAGCATCCTAAGTCCACAGCCTTTTTGATATCTGGATATAGGGTACAAGGGTTATAGTGCGCCTAAAAAAAAAAAAATAGGATTTATGCAATGCTTGAAATAATAATCTGATCATAGGCTGTTAATTTTGTGAGAAAGAATAATTGTGCATTATTTCACTTTTTTGAAAGCCCAACTCTGGGAAACTTGAAAAGTATCCCATGCAATGGGTGGGGCTGTACCTGCACTTCAAGGGTAATTGCTTGTTTAGGTCCAAATCAGGGGACTCAAACTGGCTGCCCCCCAGCTGTTGGGAAACTACAAGTCCCATGAGGCATTGCAAGGCTGACAGTTACAAGCATGACTTCCACAGGCAGAGGCATGATGGAACATACAGTTTTGCAACATCTAGAGGGCCGCCAGTTTGAGACCCCTGATCTAAGGGATATATTAAAGTAGATTTACTTACCTGATCCTCTGTGCTGTTAGACCAGTCCTTGTAGCATCTACTCCCTTATGCTCAAGCAATCTAATGTCTTGACATCATAAAAACCAATGCAGGGTCCTTAACCCTACATTTTACGTAATGATGCGAGGGACAGTCCACGCATGGGGGGGGGGGGGGGGGGAGTATCATCTGCCAGGGGAGCGGAGGATAATTAAAGTGCTTCTCCTCTCCCCTAGACATAAACAAGCAATTTGCTGGCTGCTGGCTGCAGTTGTCTAAGCGCAAGGGTCTGTTATACTCTCTCTTGCACTGCCCAGCGCTAACACTCCCCCCCCCCCATATGCAGATGGGAGAGGAGAAAGGGATCGATCTGCACCTCTTCCTCCTGCCCCCATCCCTCTGTATCTGCCCACACTCCCATACCTGATGCTTTGCCTCAGAAAAGTAAAGTGGGGGCCAGAACTTTGAAGCCCAGCAATCAAAGATGCATCTAGATGAAAATTGCTGACTGCCAAGGGGTGAGTGAGCTCACCATCCATCCCGGTCTGTGACTGAAGTCCCCCCCCCATTCTCTCTCCTGCCTCTAAATGAGTACGCTAAGGTAAATCAGGATTTTCAGAGCACCCCTTACATCAGAATTCCTCTTTACACCAGAAGCACCAATGTTCCCCCTTACATCAGAGTTCTCAGTGTTCCCCCTTAAATCAGGGTTTTTCAGAGCATCCCTTATGTCAGAGTCCCCGGAGTTCTCCCTTACATCAGAATCTACAGTGCAAGGGAAATCTGCGGACTCTGCTGTAAAGGGGGAACCCCTCCAGACTCTGGTGATTAAATAACATTTATAATCATATGAAGTTAATCACAAAGTATATGTATAGTTTATACAATGAAAAAAAAAAAAATTGCTGTGCTCCGCTAAAGTGTCCGGGTTTGACTTGAAGAAAAGGTGGCAACCCTAAGAGACACGGCTCCATTTAAGGAAGCATACTATGACAAATACTACAACGCAAAAGAAGACTCATCAGCCTTGTAAATATTAGTATAAAAAAAGAGCAAGAGCAAGAGTAAGGCCAAGAAGTA
This sequence comes from Lithobates pipiens, assembly GCF_037356315.1. NCBI lineage: Eukaryota > Metazoa > Chordata > Amphibia > Anura > Ranidae > Lithobates > Lithobates pipiens. The sequence goes on from NW_027507903.1 coordinate 539,885,632, forward strand.
CTGTGTATTGTAGAGGTAGAGAGGAAATGAAGGGAAGGATGCACAGCGGGGATTTAGGGAGGAGCCGGTTGGGGTGACCCCTGGCCAAGGTTGCTCATGAAGTTAGAGTTCAAAGGAACCGTCGGACAAAGTCCCGTGGAAGAAAATGAGAGACCCAGGGGTCCCAAACTCTATGGAATTTTGCCATTGTCATTTGCAATTTAGCTGTAAGCTTTTCATTGACTAGGACCCATTGCATGTGAGAACTAACTTTGGATATCAATAACATATCGCACAATAGGACAAAATGAAATAATTTGCTTTTATTGCAAGTTGGGGGTTCTATACCGAGAGCCAGGTAGTTAGTAAGAGCTTGTGCCCGTCAATTAATGCCACTAGAAGAACATGTTTGCGAGTTCTGTTAATGCAGCTGCTCATTTGTAAAATTAGGGTGAATCCAGACAATTAAACCTCATGACATTTTACAGTTCATAAATACAGTGGGTGTTATATACAGCAGCATTTTCCATTAACAATTTTAGAATCTAGGGGGGGGGTCGGCAAATATTTTTGAAATGTGATAAGAGTCTGGACACTGACAGCAAACTTTATATTTTGTCGGAAAATCTATATGGAAGTTTTCCTCCCATAGATTTTGCAATTTCCCCAAAAAATGGTCCATTCCCCCATGAACACAGTCAGTGTTGGTGAGGGGAATCCCTCCTGTGGAGTTAGTGTTCTCTTGGCGGGGCACAGGGAGCCCTCCATGCTCGGAAAAACAGTGATTATTGCTACCGGCAATAAATCGCATGCCAAAAATCCAACTTGCTTGTTGTACCCAAGTCGATCAATGGATACATTCAGCCTGCCCATAGGTTGTTTGAATCTTGACTGGTCCCTGCTGAACTGGCCAAGTTTCAAACCATCTATGGCTGGCCTAATTCTACCCCAAGACCCCTTTCACACCGAGGGCATTTTGCAGGCGCTATAGTGTTAGAAATAGCGGCTGCAATCCGCCCTTAAACTGCTGCTCAATTGTCTCCAGTGTGAAAGCCTGAGGGCTTTCACACCACTGGAGCGGTGCGCTGGCAGGACATCAGGAAAAGTCCTGCCAGCAGCTTCTTCAGAGCGGTGTGTTTACCGCTCCTCCACCGCTGCTCCCCATTGAAATCAATGGGGCAGCGCTGCAATACCGCCGGCAAAACGCCGCTATTGCAGGCAGTTTTAACTCTCTCAGCCGCTAGCAGGGGGTAAAAGCGCCCCGCTAGCGGCCGAAATGCTCTGCAAATCCTTTCCTTTCCTTTAATTTCCTTAAAGTAAGTGGTTAGAATAGTATCCTTAAAAGTGACAGTGCCCTAGTACAAACACAAAACATTGTACACAAATTTTTACAAACTAAAAAAACAAAACTTTACTTCAAACATTTAAGAGGTTTTACAAATAAATAAAAATAAATAGTAAAAGGCTTATAAGTTTTACAATATTCAACTTTCATAAATACACAAGTATCTTTTTCTTAGAGCATTATTCCAGTAACAACAACATTTAATATCACATACAATTTATTTGGTGCCCTTAAAGCGGACCTTTCCCACCTCGTCATAAGCAACTGTCACCATAAATATTACGATAGCCAGATAAATACATCTGATGATAGCTTCTTGCCTCATTGCTTTCAGTGTTCCAATGCATAATGCGCCTCGTTTCATACAAACCCATGCCACCATTTTTAGACATGGCTGTCAATGGTCAAGATTTTGTAAAATCTTAATTTTTCTCCTTGGAAGGCACTGGTGAAGTAGTCATCTCAGTGGTAAGCTGTGAGGCCCTAGCTTTGTCACCAGTGCTTCAGTGTTCCACAAAGTAACAAGAAATCTTTTAGGTAACAGATTTGAAGAGGTTTTTCAGTGTAGCATGTAGAGCTGCATGCACCAGGGATTTTAATGTTGAGGGAAAGGTCCAGTTTAAGTGCAGGTTTATGCTGCCAAACATATTAAAATAAAGCTAAGAAAACCTAAGAAATCCTAAGAAAACCCATGGAGTCTGCTATAGCCGATCTTCTGGAAATTCAAGTTGTCTAGCTATCTTGCTAACCCACGTTCTTCATTGTTTTTGAGTAATGGATTTGAACAAATAAACAGACCAGGAAAGTTACCTCAACTATAGAATTGTTTTGGGTCACCAACTCAAATCAGGCTGATATACTGAAGGAAATGAGAATTTTTACTTTAAATTATCCAAGCATGTGAAAAGCATAATACTGTGGGCTAATCTATGTAGTCATATTACATTCTGTGGACTCAGTTTTAAAGCTATGAAAAAAAAAAAAAAAAAAAAAAAAAAGAAGCCACACACCATTTCCTTCAGTAACCAGAATAGTCCCCCCCATCTTCCTCTGTTTCCCTAACTTGTTACTTGGGCCTAACCTAACCTGAATTTATGACTGTACTCTGCCAAGTGCCATTCCACTGTCCAATGAAGAGTTCCCCTAATGCTGATGGAGGCCATCACATCGGACAGTGGAATGTCAAGTTGCTTAGCCACGTAGTCAGTCCCCAACAACATAATCAAAAGGAAGTAAAGGTTTCCCTTGCTTATACAGGTAATGGGCAAATTGTGTCTAGTGGACATGACTTCCTATTTCAAAGTTTATCAGTACAGATTCACTTTACAATATTAAGCACACATTAATGGAATAGAATAGATCTCTATATAAATAAATAGGAGGGCTTGTCAAGCCATTGTCATATTGTTCAGTCAGACGATACATGAAATGTTTTAACCATGTGCTATATATATATATATATATATTATATGAGAAAAACAAAATCTTCAAGCATATTGTGCGTTTTCTAAATAGAAGTCTCCATTTTCATGCAGTTCCTGTTAACTACTTGTGCATTTTCTCCAGAAATTTTGTACGGTCTGGTGCCTTTTGCTACAGCTTGGCATGAATACAAAATGTGCCACTCAACTCTACAGTTGAAAAATGGCAGTGTAGAACTATTGTACAAGCATACGGGTGTGTTTGTCCCTCCCCTTGAATGGATACAGGTCCCTGGTGAGGTTGGTGATGTAGCACGGCATCTCTTTGTAGCCTCCATATGTTCCTTTGCTTTCAAACTTGTAGGCCACCAGATTATTAAGGCGAGTAAGCAGCTGAGTGATTTCAAGGTACTTCTCATTTCCATCAAGCAGGTCACAGAGCGTCTGCAGGAAGACGGAGCCCAGGGGATTCTGGAATGCAGCATAACCTGAAGAGAGTAACATAGATTCAACAGCAAGTCATATGCAAGCCCACATTTTTCCAGCACTAGTATAGTAGCAAGCTGTACACCTCTGCTTGCTGCTATTATGGACCCTTACTACTTTACTATTTACTATATGACTTTCCATCACAAGAACAATGCTCTTAAAGCCTATACTCTTATAAAAAAAAAGGAAGAAAAAAAAAAACCTGTAACCCTAGAACTGAAGTGTTAGCAGATCAGAGCTACAGTTTATCCAATCCAATAATCAGTTCTAGGTGTACTGACGCACACTAGAAAGAGGCCTCATGCGGTTTAACAGTTCTTGTGTCCTCAAGAGTGAAATACCTTGTGCTTTCCTGCACTTGACGCTTTTTCATTTAGCAAATTACACAGTACAGTACATGCATGGGTGGGTCAATGCCAATGCAGAAGCAAATTACACGAGTACAGCTCACTTCTATTGGCAGCTGTACGTGGTAGGAACAGTACAGGAGCTAACAAACATCTGTGGCACAAGGACAGATTGTCTTTTAGCATCTCCACTTTCAGCGTTAGAATGTTTTGTCGTTGAGTTATGATGTCTTATCTGGTTAGTGTGATATGAACATTTAGTTGAAGGTGGGGGGGAGATGGCATCAGAAGACCGCTAAACACACATACAAGATAATGGCACTACAACTCAATAATGCAATCTGGGCTAGCAAGAGCTCTCTGTTTCCACTCAGCGTGCCTGACTTGTGATCTCCACCCCGCATCACAAGAGTTCTTCCATGTAGATAGATAAAGTTGGCAACCAGGTGAGGTTGAATACAATTTCTCTTTATTTAATCCAAGGAGTGATCACCCAGTTGTAAACTTTATCTACATGGAAGATCACAAGACAGTTAGTCTAGGGGGGCCAGAAAGAACAAAGCTGACTCATGCGACTAGATCTAGTTACCCACCCAAGGCCTTGCACCCATCCCTCTTTCTGGGCTGGGTCTTTTGCAATAGGAAACTGACCATTGTAAAGAGAGCATAGAAGAAAATGTTGTGGTCCTTTCAGAAGTTGTAATAAAAAAAAATAAAAAATAAAAAAAAAAGGCTTTACTCTAGCGTCTTGAATACTGCTTTACCCACATCCCATCCAGTGACGTACCTGTACATAGCTGGACTTTTAGTGGGTATACATATCATCTGGGTATTTTTTTATTTAGAGCTGGTGATCAGCTCTCTAGCAATTGGATTGTTATTACATGCAGTGGGAGGGAATGCCCCCTCCATGGCTTGCTTGGGCACTCCCTTCCAACCAGGAGACCCGAGCGACCAACCGATGCCCCAAGCAAAGCTGGGATCAGCTGTTTGTAATAGTAACCTGAAAGTGATGACATTACATTACGTTTACTCTGAAACAATAAGCTGCATTTATTTTTTCAAATTTTTCAAAAACACAGATCTTGGGGTTTTGTTTGAATGCTTTTAAGAGCAGAGGAGGGATTTGGGGTTGTGAGACCCCAGGTCTCTCCATAAAAGGAATACCCATCACAAGGATGTTTAAATTCCTTGTAACAGCAATAAAAGGTGATCAAAAAAAAAGGGGGGGGGGGTTCTAATTAAAGAGCCCCCATTACTCGCATGCATAGTTGAACGCGTGCGTCGGTCCCGCAGGTATGCTTAAAGAGATCATCCTACTCAGGTGAGGTATCATTGCGCACATCAGCTCATGGGCAAAAATTCTAGCACCAGGCCTCCTCTGTACATCTAAGTGAGAACCTGTAAAGGCTTTTAAAACGGTGCCTATGTATAGTAACATTTATGTAGTTGTGTCACTGTTGCATGGGCAATTTTAAAGTATGTAAGTAAAGTATGACATGATGGGTATCTGTTTACCCAGCGTAGTAGCTTTTATTTTTTTTTTCCACAAAAAAAAAAAACAATTTATATTTTTATTTATATATAAAAAATAAGAATAGTAATATTCTAGCAAAAAGACAAAAAAAAAACAAAAAAATGTAAACAAAAAGTGCATGAAAAGGCCTGGGCTGGAGGTAGTTAATTTGGACTATGTAGGATTTCACAGTTTAGATATTGGAAAATGTTGCGCACTATGCTTCACCTACCTTCACTGCTGGCAAACACAACCACAGTCTCCCTTGGGAGGAAGTCAATATGAGAGAATACACTTATTTGTTTTGGAGCTCCATCAGTCTCCAGGAAGACACCTTGATCCAATGCATTTCCTCTGCATGCCTACAACATAAGGCAGATATTAATTCCACAGCCCTGACATAGATCTCCACACCATCTGTCCCACCATTGTTTGTACATAGTCACCTGTATAAAGAACAGTTTGGGTACCCCAGCCAGTGCTGGGCAGTTCTCTGGAGACAGCAAGTCATACAGGTCTCTAAGGTACACCTGCTCACCATGGAAATCATAAATGACTCCTTCCTCACCATGGCTGGAAATGATGCTGACAAAACAGTCCCCTTGAGGCATTTTTCTCTCTGAAAGAAACAATAGTGGTCATTTACCAATAGGCACCAGATAAATATCCGTCCAGGGCCATCTTTAATATTGAATGGACCCTGGGCAAAATTTTTCTTACGGCCCCCTCCCCCCCCCCCCATGCAATTTCGCTCTCCACCTTCTCTGAGACTTAAAATCAGTTTACTGTATCAGATCAGGCAGCGATTTTGATTGGTTGCCAGAGGTTACAGCATATCATTACTGCGTACTGACTGGTTGCTAGAGGTTACAGCACTCCTTAAGGCTCATTGATTAGTTGCTAGAGGTTACAGCACATTTCTGCTTGTTGATTGGCTGCTAGAGATTGCTGTACAGTAATACTGCTCACTGGTTGCTATAGGTTACAGCACATCTTCTCCTCACTGCAGGGGGGCATGATATACCTATGAATGCTGCCTTTATTTACATATCAATGCAGTTGGCCTCAGCCATTTACATATGCATGTCACCGCTATTTACATATGAATGCCAGTATTTACAGGTCTGCAGGTGAGTCATCTGTACACAACAATAGGGCAAAGCTGGGCAGCATTAGTAGCAGCACAGGACTAAAACTTCAAGGGAATGTAAACTGGCATAGTTGGCAAGTATGAGGCAGCTGCTTTGGGTCCCACAACAATGACAGGGCCCAGGGCAGCTGCCCCTTTTGCCCTGCCTTAAAGACGGCCCTGTATCCATCAGTCACAAACTGCTCAGATAGTCTGTTAATAAGTCACTAAGGACAGATATGGCTTTAGAGCTCCAAAACTTGGATCTCCCATCTGAAGTTCTGTGGGCTCACTTTGAAAGTGATGGACCATTGCTTTCTGCTCTGCTCGATAATGTAGCATATTTGTAGCTCGATAATAAATGGCCAACATCCCTATTCAAATACAAACATACAGCATGAATTTCCCGTGGGACTATGGAAATACAATATAAATATCTCCTGATTAGGGGGTGTGCGTGATTATATATATATATATATATATATATATATATTTATTTATTTATTACACACACACACACACTTTTATTCCCATTACAAGGAATGTAAACATTCCTTGCAATGGAAATCAGATAGACAGGTTCTCTTTATTGGTGGATCTGGGGTCTAAGAGCGCAGATCTCTCATTTACCTTTAAAGCCAAAAAAAAAAAAAATAATAAAGGGGGGGGGGGGGGGGGGATTTGTTTTGGCCTGAGAACCGGAAGTAGTGACATCAGACATCGCTCCAGTACTCCAAAGGCATAGAGGCGAGTGTAGGCGCACTCAACTTCCTGCCCTGCAAATGGTAGCATTGGATCGCTTCTGGGCTTGATCGATGGCTCCGGAAAGCCCAGAAATGACCAGGAAGCCATAGTAAAAAATACTGGGGTTATTTCAGTTAGCTGCTGCCATAACACTGGTATTTAACATCAAATTAATGACGTATTTTTACTATGAGCCTGTATCAATAGCACAGTTTATTTTGTTCTGCATTCAGGGAAAAGGGTAGATACATTTGAACTGTCATCTTCCTGGTTTATGGCCCATGAACTTTTATTATAAAAATCTGTATGGGGGGGGGGGGGGGGGTTGAGTCATAGGAGGGCCAATCAGAGCTGCAGAGCTGGAGGTGTGTGTGTGTGTGTGTGTGTGTGTGTAAAACCAGGATGTGAACAGGCAGCAGCTTCAGCTGCCCATAGTTAAAATGGTTACAGCCAGACTCAGTGGAGGGAGATTTTTACAGCATATTTGGCAAGTACAGAATCAAAGTATATCTAAAATATGCAAAGTGGTTGGAGGGAAGCTTCAGAATGGCAAAGATGTTTTTATTACAAATTATGTGAGCAGACTGCAGTTGCTCTTTAAATCTAGAATTTTTATTATAAGACCTCTATAATAATGTAAAATAATAAATAAAGTCTATAAACTAACAAAAGGACCACACTATAAAAGTGTAATTACCATTTAGATAGATCTCTCGAATCTCTCTGGCAGTGACATCATCATGAAAATTAACCGCAAAACCCAGACTGGATAGAATACGGAAGAGGCGATTCGTGTCCCGCTTTGCACCTTTACGGGGATCTAATGTCATACCATTTCCACCTGGCCGACTATGAAACTCATTCATGGAGATGATCAGTGCATGTGGTTTTGTCATGATGGGTCACTGGAAAAAGGCAAGAGATATGCAAATTGGAATGTTAGCATAGGACTAGTAAAATAATGCCTAAATGGTTCAAATTCATTACATAATTCTTCAATAGAGACTCAAATTATGTATCTGTGTCCCTGAGATTTCAGTATCTCCAAAAAAAATTTTTTTTTATAATTATATATATATATATATTTTTTTTAATGAGATGCCCCTAATCTCATTTATTTTTTAAACCCAATTCAAGAATCAAACTTTTCTATCTCTCGCCAATTTGTGACTGCTATTTCTGCTTGGCAATTACTTAAATGCCTTTTCTTGTCTCAGTAAACATTTAGATTCCTGCTCTTCTTCTGCAGTGCTCTGTGCTGGCGGAGCTGAGTAACAGCCACATCCCTCAGCATAAGTGATTACACACAGACCTTTATTACAGAGAACTGGGGTAGGGGCATGTGACCTGGTCTGTGAGAATTACTGAGAGCAGTGAAGAGACACCCAGCTGTTCTAAAAGACCTCAAATGTCCTCAGTACAGTGCATCAAAATGCATTTATTTTCCCATGATGTCACCTGGGCTTTAAATCTATTTTGCTCACTAAAAAAAAAAAAAAATCTAATTTTGCTCTGCAAATCTGAAAGTAGGAGATATCTGTCCTGGGTTTCCTGGGCTCTTAAGCTGGTCATACACTAGTAACATTTTGTTCATAAACTGTCACTTCAAGAGCGTTCATTTGCTTTCCTAATAGGCCATTGTGACAAGAAAAAAAATAAATAAATAAAAAAATTGGAAAAGCAGGAAGAAAGTTTTTTTTTTTAATCTTTTTTTTTTTCATTTGGGCAAGTTACCACAACACCATTAGCCTGTAGTTTTTAAGATCATTGGTGTCCCTTGTCAATTTTACATTGTATTTTTTTTTTTTTTAAATGTAACTACCTATTCCCAAACTGCCCTTTGAAGTAAAACACATAGCCAAGTATTATTCTTCACATTTCTTTTTTTATTGTGCATTAAAAAAAAAATTAGACATGCTATCTGCCAATAGAACTTAACCAAAAAGTGCATTCTGCATCCAAAAATATACCAAAGCAAATCATTATCCAACCAAAAAGAAAAAATAGAAAAAAGCAATAACTCCAATGCCAATAATAAATAACACGTTATCTCCTCCAATTCTGCAACATGTCTGGTTGACGAACGGCCGTTCAGGAACGAACTGAAAAGAGCAAACTGAAAAGTGCGAATCAACACTCACCAAAAACTTCTACTAACACGAAATTAGCAGAAGGAGCCCAAAGGGTGGTGCTAAAGAGCTGAAAAACAACGTAGTACGTCACTATGTTCATAATTGTTAGCCAACAATTGTGTTGACAAGGCAAGTTTGGGCCAACGCCCTTCGAACAAAATTTCACGGTTTTGTTGGCCAAGGATTCGTGTCCAAGCCAAGGACTGTGTACAAGGCTTTACAGTAAATGTTTTTGTTTCAGGAAATTGCATTTTTTCCAAATTTGAATGGTAAAGGCATACCACATTTTGATACACTTTTGAATGACATTTGTCCAGTCATCGAATAGACAAAGAACTTGCATATGAATGTTTGTAAGATTCCATGTACAAAAATCTAGCGTATAGCCAGCTTTACTGAGTATTGTTGAACTAGAAGCACCAAAATTCTGTGTATTTCACTGGAAGGAAGCCAAAATAATTAGGGAAATTCTTTTTAATTTGATAATCAACTTAAAAAAAAAACTTTTTTTTTTTTTTTTTTTTTAACAATTTGGATAGAATGGCTACAGGTATCTGAAATAGTTCACCAGGATGATGCATTTTTCACCAGCTCAGTTTTTAAAGAAAAGCCTTTCCTTGCCAGTACGGTATATCCATCAAGAAAAGGGGCTTCCGTCACAGGAATTTCCAGATCCGCGGGTCATTTTACAACTGTGCATTTACAAGAATGAAGGGTCATACTTCCACAGCCTGGAGCTACAGAATACCTCTGCCATTACAACATTAGGAAAGTGGACTTTCCACAAATTGCTGTGGGGGAGTGCTTGCACAACCACGGCTTAAAAACCAATTACTGTATTTTGTGGCAGGTGTCCCTATTGGGAGGTTTCCCATCAACTTCTGTCTCAGAGTTTGGCTACACATATGCTTGGGACTACATTTTACACTTAAAAACAAATAATTTTCACATGTTGTAATAAATGCATAAAATGGTTTGGGAATGCACTAAAAAAAAAAAAAAAAAAAAATCATTGGGTTAACCCACAAGTGTTTTTTTCCCCCACCACTGCTTTTTGCTCATGCTGACTTTTCAAACTATCGAAATGTAATAATGCAGTGGTTGGATGCACAAATTATTGCAGTTTATAGAGATTTACACATCAGACCAAAAAGAGGGACAAAATGTCCATTTGTACTGGGGGGGAAATAAAAAATAAAAAGTTTTGAGTTTTTCCCAGAGCAAGACTGTGCCCTGTCACACTTAAAAGCGGGGTTCCACCCTAAAGTGGAACCTCCGCTGATCGGAACCCTCCCCCCCTCCGGTGTCACAATTGGCACCTTTCAGGGGGGAGGGGGGGGTGGAGATACCTGTCAAAGACAGGTATTTACACCCACTTCCGGGCATAGACTCCCGTGGGAGTCTATGCCATTTCCTGCCCTGCCGCTCTGTCTGCTGGGACACACACGGGTTCCAGTGACAGCGCGGACAATTCCTATTGCGCTGCGCGACTCGCGCATGCGCAGTAGGGAACCGGGAAGTGAAGCCGATTCGCTTCACTTCCTGATTCCCTCACCTAGAATGGTGGCGGCAGCAGACGAGAGCTGAGCGATCGATCGGCCTCGGCATCGCTGGACCCCGGGACAGGTGAGTGTCCATTTATTAAAAGTCAGCAGCTGTAGTATTTGTAGCTGCTGGCTTTTAATATTTTTTCCCGCAGTACAGTCCCGCTTTGTTAAGCACTTGAAAACTTCTCATAAATGTCAGGCACTTTTGCGGCATTGGCAGTGTGCTTATTTGAAGGTCAGATCACTCAAAAACAGCTTCAAGAACCATTCTGGTGCGCTTTTGAAGCACTTCCCATTCATTACAATGGAGAGGGGTTCTTTTGAGGCACTTTTTTTGGCCTCCAAATATGCTACTTGCAGAAGTTTTTTCACCTCCCCACCAGCACACACTCAGTGGGAAAGCATTCATTGATTTTATTGGAAATAGGTTTCGTGAGCCTTTTCAGGCGCTTTTTTTAGTGCCAAAGCACCTCAGTGTGAAAGGGCTCTTAGGGGGAATCGTCTAAGGCTGGATTCACACCTATGCATTTTTAGTGCTTTTTGCATTTTGCAGATTTGCACTGCAGTCCATTTAACATGGTTTCCTATGGAACACGTTCTGTAGTGCAAATCTGAAAAATGCAAAAAAGCACTAAAAATGCATAGGTATGAATCCAGCACTGGTTTCAGAGACAACATTCTAATGAGGATGAGCTTAGGTGTGTTTGGACACAAGTCTGAACAGGAAATAGAGGGAACTACAAAATGGTATACAGATGGAATAAACATAACCTGGCAGGGGTTATGGCTCCTCCTACAAAAAAAAAAAAAACGCGCACAACACACGTCCCGGTGTCTCATGTCCTGATTGGATAGACTGATTGAAGTGCAGCCATTGGCTCCTGTTGTCAATCAAATCTAATGATGCAGGCTCCAGGGACGAGGGCAGGGCTGAGTCCTGCTGTCTGTGTCAATAGACGCAGCAGCAGGACACGGGAGCGTGCCCGCATGAGTGCCCTGAGAGAGAGCAGCTTTCTAACGGGGCACTCGAATAGAGGAGGAGCCAGGAGCACCACTGAGGGATCCCAGAAGAGGAGGATCAGGGCCACTCTGTGCATAACCAACTGCACAGAGGAGGAAAGTATAAAGAGTTTGTTATTTAAACAAAAAAAAAAAAAACACAAGGTTTTAGTAATAGTAACCCTTTAAACTGAAACTTTTTTTTTTTTTTTTTACCTACTGGAACTCCACAAAACATCTGCAAATGTTTATTTGCCCACTTCGAATTGCTACATAGCTCCATTCATGCTGACTTCATGATGTATTATTATTCCAGTCAGCTGTTTGACACCCATTGTTAAGGCTTATCAGACTTCTGATATGTGGCAGTTTCTATTTTTATTATGGAAGGATACAGAATTGTATTCTATTGAAATGACTAGCATGGTTTCTCTCTGTATAGAATTGTGCTACGTATTATGTACATAGAAAAAGTGAGATATTCACCCCCCCCCCTTTCCCTCCCCCCCCTTTTTCCACCCTCCGACCTAGTTGCGCCTATGGCTACTCATCTACAGTAGGTTTCATTATTATGATTACACACTTGACAATATAAGACTATCATAGAGATGCAACAAAGTAAAAAGGAAACATCCCTAAAGTCAGAGGAATTCCCATCATAAGGGCACTATACATGTTACATTCTGACCATAAAATCGTTTTACAACCTCAATCTGAGTCTTCATTCACAGTGCTGTAAAAAAATGCATTTACAACCTTTTTTTTTTTTTTTTTTTTTTTTTTTTTTTTTACAAATCTGAATGTAGCTGCATTGTTTTCAATACAGGCATTCACACAGAATGCAAAAACCTGCATCTGGGGGAAATGGATTTCTACGTATACCATTAGGAAAAAAAAAAAAAAAAGGGGGGGGGGGGGTTGGGGGTTTTGAGAGGGTTGGATGAGGAACAGGACACATTTGTTACACAAAAGTTTTTTACTGATTACACAGGAACTTTTGTCCGTTGTCTTAATGATCAATAAAAAATGTTTATAGCTATGTTAAGGCCTTGTGAATGAGCCTTAGGCCACGTACACACGGGTGGACTGTCTGACGAACTTGGTCCGCTGAAATGTGTTTCAGCGGACAGTCCGCTCGTGTGTGGGCTTCAGCGGACTTTTTCAGCGGACAGTCTGACGGACTAAGTCTTTCGGAATTTCCGTAATATTGTCCGTCCAACTTTGGTTTCAGCGGACAGTCCGCTCGTGAGTAGGCAAGTTGGACGGACTAAGTATGGCGCATGCTCAGAAAGGATTTACACGGCCGAAGGTTGCATTGCAGTGTATTGGACGTCGTATTTCTAGTCCCGTCGTACGTGCTGTACACGTCATCGCGCAAGCTTTCAGCGGACTGTCTGTTCATCGTGTGTGGTCAAGTCCGTTCATTCAAAAGTAGGACGGACTGTCTGTCGGATTGTCTGACGGACTTAGTTGGCCAGACAGTCCGCCCGTGTGTACGCGGCCTTAGATTTACGTAATGCGAGGACCTTCGTTATTCCTTTTAGGCTAGGTTCACACTAGTGTGAATTGGCTGCAGATTTCTCATGCACAGATGTCTATTAAAATCATCCCTGAACTCACCAAAAGTAGCACAGGAACTACTTTTGGGAATCGGTGCAGAGTCACAAAGTCGGCGTTGCACTGATTCGGCCGGTGCCATTGCCAGCAATTGGCTCCAATTTGGCATGTGATTTGACATGTCAAATTGGACCAATGTGAACAAGGGCTTAAAGCCAAAATTGTAATATATTGCAGCTTACCAATCCTTAAAAGTGCAGGCTGAATTAGCTTTCTTTTTAAAGGGGTTGTAAACACTCATAGTTTTTCACCTTTACATTAAAGGTGAAAAACCTCCTGTAATGCCTCCCAGAGCCCCTCCTTTTACTTAGCTGAACCCGATCTTTCCAGCGACTGGGGCGAGCACACCAGCTCCAGCTAGTGTCTCGGGTCTTGATTGGATAGATTGATAGCAGCGCAGCCATTGGCTCCCGCTGCTGTCCGTCAAATACAATGATGCTGGAGCCAGGGGCAGGGCCAAGTTCTGTCTGTATCAATAGATGCAGCAGCAGTACATGGGAGCGTGCCCGCACGAGTGCTCTGAGAGAGAGCAGCTCTCCAATGGTGCACTCGAGAAGGAGGAGCCAAGAGCACCGCTGAGGGACCCCAGAAGAGGAGGATTGGGGCAACTCTGTGCAAAACCAACTGCACAGAGTAGGCAAGTATGACATGGGAGGGAAGTATGACATGTTTAAAAAAAAACAAAAAAAACAAAAAAAAAAAACCTTTAGTTATCATTTAAATGTCTCCACTCTGGATGGGGAAGCAACAGAGACACCTTTGGACAGCAGCATGTCGGTCTGGGGTGAGGGTAGTACTAAATACACTAGATCTATAGGAGATTGTACAATCAGATTGTAATTTGCGTGGTAAGCCTGGGACAGCTTTCACTTTTTGCCCAGATCAGAAGCTTTCTGGATTTCTGCTTTAAAAATTATTTTATACTGCAACAGTCAATCACTGGTTGGCAGTCGCCACAAATGCAGCACACAGAGCGCAGTGGGACAGATTTACTAAAACTGGAGAGTGCAAAATCTGGTGCAGCTCTGCATAGAAACCAATCGACCTCCAGCTTTTTTATTTTTTTTGTCAAAGCTTAATTGAACAAGCTGAAGTTAGAAGTTGATTGGCTACCATGTACAGCTGCGCCAAATTTAGCAAATTAACCCTAGTGTGTTAGCAAGATAACGGAGTCCACAGCACTTTAATATCAAGAGAATGAATCGCCTGTTGTAGCCTTAGTTCACATATAAGCTGCATTCAGCTCACAGCAGGGGTTCAGCAAGTGCTGGTTCACTGCTTCCGACCCGATTTCAGTCCGAATTTTGGGCTGAATTAAGACCTGAAACGGACCAAAAGAGCATAGCATTTCTGTGCAAACTGCACCATTGATATGCGAACAGGCTCCATAGAGAGCCAGTCAAAATCTCCTGCCATTTGTAAATTGGATGCTGGTTCCCCCCCCCCCCCACATACAATTCACATGACAGGAGATTGTGACCGGCTCTCAATGGAGCCAGTTCACACATTTCCGTGGTGGCTGCGGAGTGCATTGCACAGGGGTCCTGTGCGTCTTTGGCAAAAATTTTGGCCCAATTCATCCCTGAAATGGAGAAACAGGGACACACCAGACCCCTGCTGTGAGCCGCATGCAATCTTAGTGTGAACCCAGCCTTAGGCTGGGTTCACACAGCTGTGACTTGAAGCAAATACAGAGAATGCCTGAGTAATCTTCCTGTAATGTTGGATCCAAATTGCATCAATTGAGATGAGGATCTGACTTGGAGGAGACTTCCATTAAGTCTAATGGCACAAGTCGCCTTGAAGTATTACAGGAACCGTTTCTAAAGTAGGAGCAACTTCAGTAGTGTGAATTAAGTCCACTCTCATTGACCCAAAATGGGGATTATACAAGAGGGATCCCAAATGTGCAGCGGCAGTGTGAACCGAGCCTCAAGCTGCCCATTACACCCAGCAATTTATATACATTCTCCACCAGATCTACGTAAGACTATGTAGTAGAGGCCCCACCTAAATAATCCACTCAATTTGTGTCTGGTCAGGTAGGCTCTTATACTACAGAATTCTTGATAGATCTAAAGAATTGTAAGGCGTATGTACAGCTTTAGCCTTCCTTTATTCATCAAAACAGAACGGAAACTCTCTGTATAGCTCAGTTGTACATATGCATGGACTGGGACACAGTCTGCAGATTCACTCATGATAAAGATCATAGCAAGTCATCATTTAGACACACATGAAAGCGATGCAAAGATAAGCGATCTGATTGCAGAACATCCGTTATCTCGCTATGCTCTACACATAGACACTAGTAATAATCTGTATTGTACCACTCATAAAATTCAAACAAATCTTTGTAAAAAATATCCATAGGAAATATTGCAGTGCATCCAATCACTTGTCATTCAAAGACACGTTAACATTTGAGTGAAATGTTATTTCTCTGGATGATAACCAAATACACTATTACAATTTTATTTATTCAACCAATAGAGAGATAGATATCAATGACCCAATATCAATTATAAACTCAGAAAGACATGCTTAAAACAAAATTTTATCAAAATGCCACTGGTTTATGTCCAGCTCAGGCATACAGGGATCAAAATTTAACAGGGACTGGCCGCATTTCAATCCAAGTATGGGTTCAGTGGCTGTAGAGAAGGTGATCTACCATCTGACTTCTGTACAACTAGCCTGTCAGATAAATGATGGCTATAGCCAGCAGCACTATATTCTGATAGCAGAGAAGTCTTCCCATTGTCAGAATACAATAGCTCAGCAGGGGGGATCCCCCCAGTCACATCGAATATGTGGATGGAGGAATTGGATCAGTTTTTTTTTTCCCATTCAACCCACTTGATGAGCATAAATAGGGGGAAGAAGATAAATTTATGGGCTGCTTTGACCCCAATAACAATTATAACACGAGAAGAACACTCTTAAAACTAAAGATTTAAAATAAAAATAATTCCGCTGGTGTATATCCAGCTTTAGAAAAGGAAGACGTGCCCTTACCTGCAGCAAGATGAAGTGTTATTAGCTAACAGGAAGCCAAATTCCACTCTCGCAGAGCCTCAGCTTGCACTGGGCTGTTACTCACAGGATAGATAATAAGAGTTACAATCAAGGCGGAGTCACATGTCACACCTCCACCTTAGTTGCCTCACCTTTTATTGCATGCTGACTCAGAGACTTCCGTCTCTTTCAGTTGGTCTGTCATGTTAATTAAATACCCTAAAGTTACACACATGTGCCTTGGGGTATGCGAGGCTATTGGAATTCACTAAAGTGGAAATTCAGACAAATTTACATTTTTTGGAGTGGAATAGTTAGAATATGTGTCATGATTGTTGTGTTTTATTTTTTTATTTTTTGCTGTCTGTTGTCTTTTTGGGAAGATGATCTACAACAACACCATACAAAACTGAAATATTATTTCTATGTTTCTATATAAATAGATGTAATAGAATTGTTATTTGTATGTTTGTTCCAACCTGAAGAATAGGGATGAGTGGACGGTTTGGGCCGAGCGTGATTTTGGGCCAAACTTTGGCTGTTCGGACGTTCTCTGAACAACCGAATTATAGGGTCGTTTGACCGTTTGTTCAGGCCCACCGAACAACCACAATGCACTGCGCCGCCGCACAGTGCATTGAAAGCCCTGATTGGCTGAAGCAATGAAAGCTTAGCCCAATCAGGTCACAGAGCACTGCTAGAGTCATGATTGGACGCTGTCATGATGACTTTATCCAATCATGGCTCATTGCTCTTAATCCTGCCCCACAAGTATTCTTCCCATAGCAGCCATTTGTAGTGTGATAGCAGCGTAGAGAGTGATAGAAGAGGGCTTTGTTCAGTACTGTTAAGACAGTAGTGCACTATAGTGTACTATTCTGATTCTATTGTCAGTGTAGAATATCAGGTAAGTGTGCATCTAGGGATAGTTCAGTGTGAGTGTAGTGCGACCATTCATCTTTACATTAGTGTGAACGTAGGGATAGTTCAGTCAGTGTGAGTGTGTTACTGCAAGTTTAACACCATATAGTTCTGTGCGTTACTGCAAGTTTAACGCTGTATAGTTCTGCGTGTTACTGCAAGTTTAACACCGTATAGTTCATTGCGTTACTGTAAGTATAACCACTTAAGGACCGCCTCACGCCGATATATGTCAGCAGAATGGCACGGCTGGGCATGAAAACGTACAGATACTTATCCCTTTAAGAGCCCAGCTGTGGGTAGCGTGCACGCCGCCGCCAGCACGCTCACGAACCGGTCCTGAGCTCCGTGACGCGCCTGCAGGACCCATGGACCCGATCGCTGCCAGTGTGCCGCGATCAGGTCACAGAGCTGAAGAGCGGGGAGAGGTAATTGTAAACAATCCTCTCCCTGTACTTTCTAGTGAGCCTGTCACTGATCGTCTGTTCCCTGTCATAGGGAACGAGGATCAGTGATGTCACACGCCAAGCCATGCCCTCCTACAGTAAGAAACACACATTAGGTCACACTTAACCCCTTCACTGCCAGTGGCATTTTTACAGTAATCAATGCATTTTTAATCGCACTGATCGCTGTATTAATGCCAATGGTCCCAATAATGTGTCAAAATCGTCTGACATGTCTGCCATAATGTGGCAGTCACAATAAAAATTGCTGATCGCTGCCATTACTAAAAAAAAAAATTATTAATAAAAATGCCATAAAACTATCCCCTATTTTGTAGACGCTATAACTTTTGTGCAAACCAATCAATAAACGCTTATTGCAATTTTTTTTACCAAAAATATGTAGCAGAATATGTATCAGCCTAAACTGAGGAAAAAAAAAGTTTTTTTTTATATTTCTTGGGGGTATTTATTATAGCAAAAAGTAAAAAAAATGATTTTTTTTTCAAAATTGTCATTCTATTTTTGTTTATAGCGCAAAAAATAAAAACCACAGAGGTAATCAAATACCACCAAAAAAAAGCTCTATTTGTGGGTAAAAAGGACGCCAGCCACGTCGCACGACAGCGCAATTGTCAGCTAAAGTGACGCAGTAACGAATCGCAAAACGGGGCCCTGGTCCTTTTGCTGCAAAATGGTCCGGGGCTTAAGTGGTTAAAACTGTATTTTTAATTGCGTTGCTGCAAGTTTAAAGCCATATAGTTCTGTGCGTTACTGCAAGTTTAACACTGTATAGTTCTGTGTGTCACTACAAGTTTAATGCTGTATATTTCATTGCGTTACTGCAAGTTTAACGCCATATAGTTCTGTGCGTTACTGCAAGTTTAACGCTGTATATTTCATTGCGTTACTGCAAGTTTAACGCCATATAGTTCTGTGTGTTACTGCAAGCTTAACGCCATATAGTTCTGTGTGTTACTGCGAGCTTAACGCCATATAGTTCTGTGTGTTACTGCAAGTTTAACGCCATATAGTTCTGTGCATTACTGCAAGTTTAACGCTGTATATTTTATTGCATTACTGCAAGTTTAACGCCATATAGTTCTGTGCGTTAATGCAAGTTTAACGCTGTATTTTTCATTGCATTACTACAAGTTTAACGGAATTTAGTTCTGTGCATTACTGCATATTTGACACAGTATATTATAGTGTATCTGTGGAGTGTGCCTGTGTAGTGAATACTTAAATTAAAGTGCACCAAACACCACTTTCCCATGATTAAAGTGCATCCACGTACATATTTTCACATCTGTATTACATTTTGTTAATAAGCACCCCCTACTCCCCCATCATGTCTGGGAGGACAGCAAGGAAAGGCAGATGTTCCCGTGGCACTGTAAGGGGGCTAGCTGCGTATGTGTCCACAGGCTAAGGTGGACGTGGTCATTCCTCAAGGAAGGGTATAATTTCCTCTGTTTAGTGATGTTGCCCATGCTATCCAGTCACAGCATGCAGAGGAGGTGGTGGATTGGCTTACTAACCCATCCTCATCCTCTGTCACCCAAGCAGAGACTAGTGTGCAGTTCCCTGCAGCTGACAGAGTGGCAAAACCTGCCTCCTTGTCCACAGCTATTCCTGCCATCAGGCATGGAGGAGTCTGCGGAGTTATTTGAATACAGCGTCAGCCACTTGCTTCTTGATGATGCACAGCTATTACTCGATTCAAATGTTGATTCTGAGGTTGAGGAAGGCAGGAACATGAGCCTACAGAGGGGAGAACACTGGTACACTTATTGGCATTCATGTTCCCCCAGCCGCAGCGTATTGCCAAGTTGTCTCCAGTGGTAATGAGGATGGAGGAGATGATGATAATGAGGTCACTGATAGAGATGGCCTTGTGGTTCGCCCGGTGGTCGGTTTGTGGCGAATTTTGCTCGTTCGCGATTCACCAAACCGGCAGACTTCTGCCGCTGTTCGCGGCAGCCATATTTGTTTACATTGTGAAGAACTTTGACCCATGACACATCCATCATGGGGTACAGGACAGCCAATTGAGACATTTCAGCACATGGACAATCGGACATACCCCCTACCTTATAAATAGACCTGATCTGGCGGCCATTTTACATTCTGTCTTTTGTCAGTGTAGGGAAAGGACGCTGTGTGGAGCAGGGACAGTCAGTTTAATCACTAGCTATTACTATTAGGTCCACAAAAGTCCTTTAAGGACTGGTATAGGTGTACAGTATATAGGGTTGTAATACACTTATAATATACTTTCTTTCAAGTATGTTATGGTGCACTGCTGTGCTGCTGAGTGCTTGCTGACCAATTCTGCAGCTGTCTTTTATCAGTGTAGGGAGGGGCAGTTTGGTGTTTGGAGCAGGGACAGTCTGCAAATCACTAGCTACTAGTTCCACAAAGGTCCTTTTAAGGACTGGTATAGGTGTACAGTATATAGGGTTGTACACGTATAATATACTTTCTTTCAAATATAGAAAGCATATTATACTTGACTGCTGTGCTGCTGAGCTGATTGCTGACCGATTCTACAGCTGTCTTTTATCAGTGTAGGGACTGAGGGACAGTTTGGTGTTTGGAGCAGGGACAGCCTGCAAATCACTAGCTACTAGGTCCAAAAAGCTCCTTTTATAGGTGTACAGTATATAGGGTTGTACACGTATAATATACTTTCTTTCAAATATAGAAAGCATATTATAGTGCACTGCATGCAGTGCTGCTGACCGATTCTGCAGCTGTCGTTTCTCAGTGTAGGGAGGGACAGTTTGGTTTTTGGAGCAGGGACAGTCTGCAATTGACTAGCTACTACCTAGCTACTATTAAGTCCACAAAGGTCCTTTTAAGGACTGGTATAGGTGTACTATTTGGTGTGCAGTATATAGGGGTGTAATACATGTATAAAATACTTGCACATATAGAAAGCATAGTATAGTGCATTTACACTGTGCAGCATTGTGACTGCTGAGCGGTTCTGCAGCGATACTACAAAGAGTGACAAACGCAATAAAAAAAAAGTATTATAACTGGTGTGATAGACCAGTGGCCCCCAAAAAAGACAGATTGAAGCGGGGTGTTATATACCTTCTTCCACATACATACTGCACTTCTCTAGAGACTTTTGTCACAGGGTCATTTAAAAAATGACAGGCAGAGGAAGAGGCAGGCCCTTCCGCAAGAGTGGTAGGGGTAGGGCAGGAGCAACAGGCTTGAGCCAAAGTGGCAAATTGCAGAAGGTGTGTGCGATTACGTCAAAGGACGCACCAGACTTGGTTGAGTGGCTCACTCAGCCTTACTCTTTTGCACCCTCCTCATCCTCTCGATCTGCACCCCCTTCTTCACTCTCTGCTGTGTGCACCCCCAAAGACACTACCACCAACACCACCACCATATACCCTCCACTTGAGTCACAGGAATTATTTTCTGATCCATCACAAGACATTGCCGATGGGCAGCCACTCTTGGCATTGGATCAGGAAGAGGAGGTAGCAACAACCGTCACTCAGCAGTCTGATGACAGTACCCAGATCAGCCCAAGGAGGAGGTTGGTCCCCGGTGTTGCTGCCTACTCCGAGATCTCTAATTATAGCGGTGGGGAAGGTGACGTTGATGATGACGTGTCTAGTGATGTCACGTGGGTGCCCACAAGAGAGGAAGAGGAGGGGAGTTCAGAGGGAGATATGGACCAGCAGATATGGAGGAGAAGCAGGTGGAACTTAGACTGCACAGGAGGGACAAAGCAGACTGCTAATGTATCAGGAGCGAGGCATCAACCATGTACGGTCACATCTGGCGCTCCCAGGACGCCGGCACATGGCTCCGCAGTGTGGACTTTTTTTCTTAAACAACAGGAGTGCTTTATTATCCAACATACATACACAGTACAAAATGACCAAGAGTACAATGGGTCAAACTACCGGCGCAGCTGGAGCACAGTAGGATACGAAACGTGTTACATACATCAGCATATGCCATTCGGTGATACAAAAAAAAATACAGACTAAAATACAAACTAAAATACAAACTAAGAGGACGAGGGCTTCTACAAAGACCCAGAGACCACCTCAGCCTCCCGATGTCCACGGGAGCCAGATTCTGTCAAACTTCCACGGACAACCGCGATTTAGGTAGGTTATTTTATACAAAGGCAAAACACTATTCACACTTTTCTCCCACTGAATCACACTAGGAGGAGTGGACGAGAACCATTTACAGATGATTTCTTTCTTAGCGTAAAAGAGTAAATAGGAAATCAACAACTTAGAGTAATAGGGTCTACTTTCATCCGCGTGAATGCCCAGTAGGGCCATCTCAGGAGTCCTAGGGACCTCCAGCCCCAACCGAGTGTTGAGGTGATCAAACACCTCGGACCAATACGTATGCAGTCTGCAGCAGTCCCAGAACATATGAAGGTAGGTACCAAGTTCCACCCTGCACCTAGGGCAGTGTGGATCCCTATTAGGGTATATTCTCGCCAGGCGCGTAGGAGTGTGATATACCCTATACACAAACTTCGTTTGAATAAGTTTATCACCCGCAGAAATGACCAGTTGGGGACCTTTTTCCAAACATTCCTCCCAATCCTCCCGCTCCAGAGATGGGATATCCTCCTTCCATTTGTCCCAAAGAGAGTCCAGCTTATGAGAGTCAATCGGGAGTACAATCCGGTACACATCTGATAGGGGTTTTTGGGGGCCCTCACCCTCAAACAGCTCCTCCAGCGGAGTAGTCCGCAGGGTTGGGGGTTCAGGAAACTGTGCCCTAGCCGCGTGACGCAGCTGAGCATAACGAAAGAACATCCAGCCAGGCAGGCCATGGGAGCGAGTCAGCTGGCCAAACGTCAGCAGGGTACCTGCCGGCATAACATCCCGCAGAGTTGTAATCCCAAATCGCACCCAGATCTGCGGGTCTGGAATTGTCCTAAAGTGGGGAAGGTTAGGGTTATTCCAGAGGGGCTGGGCCGGGGACCAGTCACCCGGCCGAACAAATCTGCGCCCCGCCATCTTCCATACCCGAAGAGAAGCCTTCGTCGGCCCAGGAAGAGCCGCGTACGCCCCAGCCCCCCTGTATACCAGGCCCTGCAGGTCAGACACGGAGCCCACCAGCGCTGCTTCCAAGCGCACCGCCACGTTCGAATCCCGCGCCGCGAACCACCATGAAACAGTGACCAGCATAGCGGCCCAGTAGTAAAATCGCAAGTTGGGAAGGGCTAGACCTCCCACCCTTATCGGGGACTGAAGCGTAGACTTAGCCAACCTAGGGGCAGCACCATTCCACAAGAAGGAGCTAATACATTTATCCGCCTCCCGGAAAAAGGAGCCCGGAACCCACCCCGGACAGTTCCGAAATATGTAATTGAACTTAGGGAGAAGCACCATTTTTAGAATATTTATACGTCCCACCAAGTTTAACGGAAGTCCAGACCAGGCCCGGCACCTCTCTCGCAGTAGTCGGAGAAGGGGGAGTACATTTAACATGTAATACTTATTGGGATCTCTGGCCACCCGTACCCCGAGATAGGTAAATTCAGAGGACCACTGTAGTAACGACCCACCAGGGGACGAAGGCACCCCCGCATCCAAGGGAAAGAGGAGAGATTTTGACCAGTTAATGCGAACGCCAGAAAAAGACCCAAATTTGTCAAAAATCGCAAGAGCTTCCGAAAGGGAAGGACCGGTATCGTTTAAATACAACAGGGCGTCGTCCGCGTATAGTGAGATCTTCTCCTCCGTACATCCCTTTCGCAGTCCCCGTATAGACGACGCTCTAATTAATATGGCAAGAGGCTCCAGGGCCAAGGCGAACAACCCAGGCGAGAGAGGACACCCCTGTCGCGTGCCCCGTTGCAATGAGAAGGGTTCCGACATCCAACCATTGGTGCGCACCCTGGCCCTAGGAGCCGCGTAAAGCAATCGCACCCACCGTAAAAATTTAGGACCAAACCCAAAACACCGAAGCACCCCCCAAAGGAACTCCCACTCCACAGAATCAAATGCCTTCTCAGCATCTAAGGAGGCAATTGCTCTGCTGCCCACCTCATCATGGTCAGAGGAGAGATTTAGAAAGAGGCGTCTGATGTTAATGTCCGTGCCCTTCCCAGGCATGAAGCCCGTTTGGTCAGCATGCACCAGGGAGGATATTACGGAGTTCAAGCGGGTGGCTAGGATCTTAGCCAACAGCTTGGCATCCACGTTCAGTAGGGAGATAGGGCGGTAAGACCCACACTCCCCAGGATCCTTACCCGGTTTGGGAATCAGGACAATAGTCGCCTCTCCCATGGACTCAGGAAGACTATCAGTCTCCCCGATTCCATCAAGAAGGGCCCGAAACCTAGGGGCTAACAGGTCAGCGTGCTGTGAGTAAAACTCAGAGGGTAGTCCGTCAGCCCCCGGAGTCTTACCACCTTGAAGACTACCGATGGCCAGCTGGACCTCCTCCAGCGACACGTCCCTGTCCAGTAATTCCCTGTCATCCCCTGAAAGTTGGGGAAAGGGAATCCCTCCCAGATAGTCCTGCAGTTCCGCAGCCGTACATTGGGACCTGGAGGTATATATACCTTGGAAGAAGTCATAGAATCTACGGTTGATCTCCGCCGGAGAGGTAAGCTCCCGGCCCTGCACATCCCGGATACTAGCAATATGGGTAGAGGGCCTCTGGGTGCGTGCCAGCCACGCCAGCAACCTACCATTCTTATTGCCATATTCAAATAGTCTTTGTTTGGAATACAACATAGATTGCTGCGTCTGCGTTACATTAAGCAGGGATACTTCCCGAAGGACCTCCTGCCACCTCCTGTACACATCCCCATCCCCCGTCCGAACATACTCCGCCTCCCTCCTCCCACTTTCCTCCTCCAAGGCTTCAAGGGACCTAGACGTCTCTTTACGTAGGGACGCGATGTGAGAGATAAAATGACCCCGGATGGCAGCCTTAAAAGCGTCCCAAGCCACCCCACCCTCAGTCGAGCCTTCGTTAAGTTGCCAGAAATTGCAAATAGCCTCCGATGTCCCCTCCTGTAGCCTGTCATCCACAGCCCAGTATCTGGATAGGCGCCACAGCCTCACCCCGGGGGGGGGGCGCCAAAGAGATAGTGAGCATAAGGGGTGCATGGTCCGAAATCCCACGGGGCAAATGCCGCGCCGTCCTCGACCACCCCAGAGCCCCGGGGGAGGCAAACGCCAGGTCAATGCGCGACAGTGCCCGGTGGGAGGCGGAGTGACAGGTATACCCCCTCTCCTGCGGGTGATAGTGGCGCCACACATCCGCCAGGGCAAAAGTGTCCGCCCAGCGCTGCAGCTCACCACTTGGACGGGACGTGGGGCGGAGCCTATCCACATCGTGCTGAGGAACTAAATTAAAATCCCCAAAGACGAAAACCTCAGGTATCTGAAAACCGAGAACAGTGTGCATAATATCGTACAGAAGTTGCCCATTAGCTGGCGGGGGAAGATACAACCCCACCAGTACCATATCCCTATCATGTAAGGTAACACACAGTATTACAAATCTACCCCCAGGATCCGTGCGCACCTCGTGAACTCGCAGCGGAAGGGACCTGTGGATCAAAACACTAACTCCCCGAGCATATGAAGAGTAAGTAGCGTGATAGTGGGTGCCTACCCACGCCCTCCTAACCCCCAAAACCCGGGAGCCGATCAGGTGCGTTTCTTGTAATATACATATATGGGGGTTATACTTTTGCAGGTATTTAAACACCAGAGATCTCTTGATAGCGGAATTAAGGCCCCTGACATTCCAAGAGATAATGGATATATCAGCCATAACGCACTTCACACACACCACCTAACCAAATCCACAGGTCCCTCCCAGCCGTCGTTTCCCAGCACAGACACCCCAGACCTAGAATCAAGAAAAGATCAGTTGAATGACACCATATATGTAGTGGACCGTACCCCGTGTAAGTAGCAAGCAACTCCATTAAACAGTCAAAAACAAAAAAACAAAAAAACAACATGAAACTAAACTTTTTCCCCATCCGCAACTGCGGATACAACCCCCCGCCCCCCCACCCCACACCCCCCCCCCCCAAACCTGAGGGTGCATAGATCCCCCAAGTAACCAAAAAGTACATTGTTTAACTAGAGCGTGTAAACATAGCAAGAGGTGATGCCTAACGGCATTAGAGAGCCTCAGAGATGCTGACATCCAGTGCAGATGAGGATAAGACGTCATCTTGTCTCCCAGCTCCTGCCAGGGCCGCAGTCAGTGAGTACACACAGGTGCAAGTAACAGACAGCCCACCCGGGTCCAGTTAGAACAGCCAGGTAACATAACATCCCCCCCGACGCCCCCCCCCCCCCCCCTTGAGAGTGAATAACAGAAAGGAGTCCATGGCAAAAACAGAGAAACGGTACCAAGTCTAGAAAGTACCCCCAACCGCTGCCCCCTGGAACACAGTACCCCAAAAATTCGTCCGTGTTTAGAGGGGTATCATACCCAAACATGGGTTTGTCCGGGCTGGATGAGTACACAAGTCTAATACACCAGAAAAACCCCCCCCCCGGTCCACCATCACACAACATCCAGGGGGACAGCAGCATAAAAGAAAACAGGGGAAAAAATATGAGCCAGAACCGAAGGCATCCATAGCAGCCAGCTAGAAGGCACAGTCATTCCCACAGTTCTAGTGACGGGCCGGTAGCGACTCCAGCCAGGCGGCAGCCTCCCGCGGGTTGGTAAAAAATTTAGTGGTCTCACCATCCTGTACCCGTAGCTTTGCAGGGAAAAGGACACTATATTTGATGTTTCGAGCCCTCAGGCCTACCTTCACCTGGTCGAAGGATCTGCGGAGCTTCTGTGTTTCCATGGAATAGTCCGGGAACATCATCACCGTGGCATTCTGGAAACGCAATTCACCCACCCTTCGGGCAGCTCGCAACGCTTCATCCCTGTCCCGAAAATGCAGGAGCCGGAATATCAGGGTGCGCGGCCTCGCTCCAGGAGGCCCCGGGGTAGGAGGGACACGATGCGCCCGTTCCACAGAGTAGTATGGGGAAAACTGCGCATCAGGCAGCAGAGTCCGTAGCAGCTCCTCCACAAAGACCGCCGGGTTCTTCCCCTCCGCTCCTTCGGGGAGGCCAACCACGCGGAGGTTATTCCTCCGGTTCCTATTCTCCGCGTCGTCAGCCTTGTATTCTAGGGCACGAACCCGAGTGTGCAGGGTGCGGATGGACTCCGCATGGTCAGCCGCGAGGTCCTCCACCCGCCCGACCCGCTGTTCAGCCTCTGTAACTCTGGACCGGAGCTTGTCAAGATCCTGACGGACCAGGCCGACATCTAGCTGCACAGCTTCGATTTTGTTAGTCAGGGTAGCTTGACACGTGGCTATAGCCGCCATCACGTCCCTGAGTCCGATCTCCTCAGCACCTTCCTGGTCATCCATCTCCGTCTGGGACGCCATATTGCGCGCCCTTGCAGGGGGGGTCGTCGCCTGCAGGGCCGGTACCGAGGGGGAGTCCGGGAAACGAAGCTTCTTACCCCTGTGCCGAGTTTTGCAGGACATCCGGAGCACCTGTGGGTAGGTTGTGCAGTAAAAGGAACAGCAGGTAGCTAGGTTCAGGATAAAAAGGCAGCAGAGCTCTGGCTTCCACAACCTCTCAGGTCGCCATCTTGGACACGCCCCGTGGACTTTTTTTAATGCGTCTGCTGCTGACAATAGTGTTGCCACCTGCAGCCTTTGCAGTCAACGCACAAGTTGCGGTAAGCCCAACACTCACCTAGGGACGACCGCCTTAAGAAGGCACATGAGCTGCCATCACTGAGCCCAGTGGGAGCAACGGAACCCACAAAGCCACACTCCAGGCTCTCACCGTCCAGCCTTGTCTTCTACTTCTCCTTCTCCTCTCTCCTCACAATTGTCCTCCACTCCACCTTCCACCATGCCGTCCTCACATTTTTGTGGAAAAAGGCAGACTTCCGTGGGCCAAATGTTCGAGCATAAAAAGAAATGATGACGCCGGATAACCCTCTTGCCCAGGGGTGTCCAAACTACGGCCCTCCAGCTGTTGCAGAACTACACATCCCATGAGGCATTGTAAAACTCTGACATTCAAAGACATGACTAGGCATGATGGGGATTGTAGTTCCTGAACAACTGGAGGGCCGTAGTTTGGACACCCCTGCTCTTGCCCAATGGTTGACGGCTGGCTTGTCAGAACTGATAGCCCGCCAACTACTGCCATATAAACTGGTGGACTCGGAGACCTTTTGAAAATTTGTGGCCATTGGAACATCACAATGGAAGGTCCCAGGAAGGAAGTATTTCTCAAAGAAAGGGCATCCCAGAGCTATATGGCTATGTTCAGCGGCAAGTGAATGTATCTCTGGCACACAGTGTCGGTGCCAAGATACATATGACCACAGACACGTGGTCTAGCAAACAGGGGCAGGGAATGTATATAACTTTTACTGCCCACTGGGTGAACCTTCTGACGGCCGTCAAGCATGTAACTCGTGGCACCCGTGTAGATTTGGTTTTACCGCCACGTATTGCATACAGGCCTGGCTCTTCTTCTCCTCCTCCTACTCCATCCTCCTCCCTGGCTGACTCCTCCTTTTCCGCTGCTAGCGTCTCTTCCGCTGCACCACCCAAGATCCCCAGAACCTATTCGACATGCCAGCTGAGACGTTGCCATGCTGTGCTGCGTCTATTGTGCCTGGAAGCCAAGAGCCACACTGGCCCTGCACTCCTTTCAGCTTTGCGTTCACAGGCAGATCAGTGGCTAACACCGCTCAATTTGACAGTTGGTAAAGTGGTTTGTGACAATGGTGCCAATCTGCTTAGCGCATTGAAACAGGGCAAAATTACACATGTGCCATGCATGGCACACGTCTTAAACTTGGTCGTGCAGCGATTCGTTGTCAAATACCCTGGGGTCCAGGACATCTTGCGGCAGGCAAGGAAAATCTCGACCCATTTCAGAAGATCTTACACGGTCATGGCTCGCCTTGCTGATATTCAGCGGCGACACAATCTGCCGGTCAGACGTCTTATTTGCGATTGTCCGACGTGATGGAACTCAAACTTCTATATGTTTGATAGGCTGCTCCAGCAGAAACGTGCAGTTAACAACTACCTGTACGAACTCTGCGGCAGAACAGGTTCTGGGAAGGTTATTTTTTTTTCACCATGCCAGTGGCTGCTCATGCGCGACGCATGCAGACTTCTGCGGCCATTTGATGAGCTCACCAAACTGGTCAGTTGCAGCCATGGCGCCATCAGTGACATCGTACCTTATGCCTTCTTTATGGAGCGTGCATTGCGTCGTGTCATTGATCAAGCCGTGGAGGAGTAGGAAGATGAGGAAGTCGCAATGCTGGATGAATTCCCAGTGGGGGCTACTCTATCTGAGACAAGTCAACAACAGGAGTCTGAAGAGGAGTCAGAGGAGGATGGTGCTGGGGCGGATGAGGAGGAGCAAGAAGAGCATGCTTTAAACCTTTCTGGGATCCCTGTTGTTGTGCGTGGATGGGGAGAGGAGAACGAGGAGGACGACATTATCCTGGATGATGAGCAGGAGCCAGGCCACCACACCGCTTCCAGTTTAGTGCAAATGGGGGCCTTCATGCTCCAGTGTTTTAACAGGGACCCCCGTATAAAAAGCATAAAGGTCAAAGACCAGTACTGGGTAGCAACGTACTTAGACCCCTGGTACAAACACAAAATGGCGTAAATGTTACCACCATCACAGAGGGCTGTCAGAATGGAGCACTTACAGGCCTTGCTTTGAGAAATGCTGCATTCTGCTTTTGTGTGCGCTGGCAGAGGAGGAATTCCCACTCCCAGAGAAAGAGTTGCGGGTACCAATCCAACAGTGCCTGCAAGAAGAGGGCGGTTTGAAGATGTGTTGGTGACTTCTGATATGAGGTAATTCTTTCAGCCGACCCATCGACGGGTCTCATCTGGATCCAGCATCAGGGAACGCCTAGACCGACAGGTGTCCGACTACATCGGGTTAACGGCTGATGTGGACGCTCTGAGAAGTGATGAACCCCTGGATTACTGGGTGGGCAGGCTTGACCTCCGGCCAGAGCTTGCCCAATTTGCAATGGAACTGTTGCCTTGCCCCTCGTCCAGTGTCCTGTCCGAAAGGACGTTTAGCGCAGCAGGGGGGGTCGTGACCAATAAGCGCACTCGCCTAGCTCACGACAGTGTTGATTACCTCACATTTATAAAAATGAATGAGGCATGGATCTTAGAGGAATTCAACACGTTACCAGTAGACCATGTATATGCATAACTCTATAAACGATTTATTTAATCAAGCACACAGACCTTTTTTCTACCTTTGGCTCACTTCCTTGTACAAAAAAAGCACACAGTACTATATGCCCGTACCCTCCTGTTTGAAGAGGTTGAGAGGTGTCATATTTTTGGGTCCCACAGCGAGTTGCTGGTATCAGTGCTGATGTCAGTGCTCTCTATCTTGGTGCTGGTGCCAGTGCTCTCTATCACGGTGCTGGTGTTAGTCCTCTCTCTCTATCTTGGTGCTGGTGTCAGTGCTCTCTCTCTATCTCGGTGCTGGTGTGGTGTCAGTGCTCTCTATCTCGGTGCTGGTGTGGTGTCAGTGCTCTCTATCTCGATGCTGGTGTGGTCTCAGTGCTCTCTATCTCGGTGCTGGTGTGGTCTCAGTGCTCTCTATTACGGGGATGGTGTCAGTGCTCTCTATCATGGTGCTGGTGTGGTGTGAGTGCTCTCTATTTCGGTGCTGGTGTCAGTGTTATCTCTCTATCTCGGTGCTGGTGTGGTGTCAGTGCTCTCTCTCTATCTCGGTGCTGGTGTCAGTGTTATCTCTCTATCTCGGTGCTGGTGTGGTGTCAGTGCTCTCTATCTCGGTGCTGGTGTGGTCTCAGTGCTCTCTATCTCCGTGCTGGTGTCAGTGCTCTCTATCACGGTGCTGATGTCAGTGCTCTCTATCTCGGTGCTGGTGTCAGTGCTCTCTATCTCGGTGCTGGTGTGGTGTCAGTGCTCTCTATCACGGTGCTGGTGTCAGTGCTCTCTATCATGGTGCTGGTGTCAGTGCTCTCTATCACGGTGCTGGTGTGGTGTCAGTGCTCTCTATCTCAGTGCTGGTGTGGTCTCAGTGCTCTCTATCATGGTGCTGGTGTTAGTGCTCTCTATCTTGGTGCTGGTGTCAGTTCTCTCTCTCTTAGTAGTATTCAATTTAAAAATCCAATAAGTTTAATCAAGCTATATCTCCCTCCGTAAATTAGAATTTCTCTTAGAGTTTTTTCCTGGCGAATTGATTGGCCAATCAATTGCCAGTAAGGGCATAAATAACCAAATAAAAGATGGCAGTTCCAGCTTCCTGATGACGCATGAATGTATGCAAAATGCTTAGAGACTTCTGGGTAAATGCCAATGTCCCTTCCTGGCCTAGCCCATACCAGATCGAGGCTTGGACCGCACGCTGATCCTGGGAGAGGGAACGGTGGTAGTTAGCCCCAAAAATACACTACTGGAAAGACTTTTTATATATTTACCTTTATTGATTTAATACATTTTAATACATGTTGCACAATGATGGATCTCTTTTTATGAGATATCAAGACCAATGAGGAAGTAACTATTGGCAACCAATTTGGAAAACCCCAGATATATCTGTAAGAGTGGAGTGGCTAACCCAACATAAACCAAAGACGAGTTTTTTTTTCGGTGTCCATTTCAGAAGGTGGTGGTGTTTCACGAATTGGTGAAAAGTTTCCTAATTACGGATGTGAATTTGTGCACATGGGATTCAAACAACCAGCTTGTGAAGAGAATTATTGGGACTATTGTTAACACGTTTCACTTTTTAATATTTCACACTATATATATAGTTTTGATTATTGAATTTATTAATAATCGTTTATGAATAACAGATAAAAATTGTTCACATTTTTGTCGTAAGATATATAATCACTTTAGGATCAGCACAGCTACACTTTTAACCACCTCAGTACAGTGCAGTTACACCCCCTTCCTGACCACACCAATTTTCAGCTTTCAGCGCTCTCACACTTTGAATGACAATTACTCAGTCATCCAACACAGTATCCATATGAAACTTGCGTCCTTTTTTCCACACAAATAGAGCTTTCTTTTAGTGGTATTTAATCACTAGTGGGTTTTTTATTTTTTGTGCTATAAATAAAATAAAACGTAAATTTTGTGAAAAAAATGCCTTTTTCTTTGTTTCTGTCATAAATTTTTGCTAATTAGTAATTTTTCTTCATAAATTTTGGCCAAAATTTATACTGCTACATATCTTTGGTAAAAATAACCCACATTAGTATATATTATTTGGTCTTTGTGAAAGTTATAGAGTCTACAATCTATGGTGCCAATCACTGAAAATTCATCACTTCTGATCAGGCCTTCAGTACATCAGGTGTACCTAATTTCTTGAGACTGTAACTAGTCAGGAAAGTACAAATACCCCCCAAATGACCCCTTTTTACAAAGTAGACATCCCAAGGTATTAAGTAAGTAGCATGGTGAGTTTTTTTAAGTTGTCATTTTTTCCCACAATTCTTTGCAAAATGAAGATTTTTTTTTTTTTTTTATTTTTTTTTACTAAATTGTCATATTATCAGGTTATTTCTCACACACAGCATATGTATACAACAAATTACCCCCCAAAATACATTCTGCTACTCTTCCCGAGTACAGCGATACCACGTGTGTGAGACTTTTACACAGCCTGGCCACATACAGAGCACTAACATTGATGTAGTACCTTCAGACGTTCTATGAGCAAAAATTACGCATCTCATTTCTCAACCACCTATTACACTTTTGAAGGCCCTGGAGTACCAGCACAATGGAATTTCCCATAAAATTACCCCATTTTGGAAAGCAAACACCCCAACGTATAATCTGTGAGGCATAATGAGTCTTTTGAACGGTTCATTTTTTTCCAGAAGTTTTTGGAATATGTGGAAAAAAATTAAAACGCATTTTTTTTTTACACAAAATGATCAATTTATAAGATATTTCTAACACATAACATGTATATAGCAAAAATTACACCCCAAAATACATTCTGCTACTCCTCCCGAGTATGGCGATACCACATGTGTAGGACTTTTACACAGCCTGGCCACATAGAGAGGCCGAACATTGAAGTAGTACGTTCAGGCGTTCTAGGAGCATAAATGACACATCTCATTTCATTCCTACCCATCACACTTTTGAAGGCCCTGGACCACCAGGACAGTGAAATTACCCACAAAATGACCCCATTTTGGAAAGTAAACACCCCAACGTATATTCTATGAGACATGGGCTGCAAATAGGTACTCGGGTACTCTGATGGGCTGGAGATAGGTACTCGGGTACTCAGATGGACTGTGACAGGTACTCGGGTACTCAGATGGACTGGAACAGGTACTCGGGTACTCTGATGGCCTGGTGACAGGTACTCGGGTACTCTGATGGCCTGGTGACAGGTACTCGGGTACTCTGATGGCCTGGTGACAGGTACTCGGGTACTCTGATGGCCTGGTGACAAGTACTCAGGTACTCTGATGGCCTGGTGGCAGGTACTCTGATGGTTTGGTGACTGGTATTTGGGTACTCTGAAGGGCGGTGACAGGTACTCTGGTACACAGATGGACTGGAACAGGTACTCGGGTACTCAGATGGGCTGTGACAGGTACTCGGTACTCTAATGGACTGTGACAGGTACTCGGTACTCTAATGGACTGTGACAGGTACTCGGTACTCTAATGGACCGTGACAGGTACTCGGTACTCTAATGGACTGTGACAGGTACTCGGTACTCTAATGGACTGTGACAGGTACTCGGGTACCCTGATGGGCCGTGACAGGTACTCGGGTACCCTGATGGGCCGTGACAGGTACTCGGGTACCCTGATGGGCCGTGACAGGTACTCGGGTACCCTGATGTGCCGTGACAGGTACTCGGGTACTCTGATGTGCCGTGACAGGTACTCGGGTACTCTGATGGCCTGGTGACAGGTACTCGGGTACTCTGATGGCCTGGTGACAGGTACTCGGGTACTCTGATGGCCTGGTGACAAGTACTCAGGTACTCTGATGGCCTGGTGGCAGGTACTCTGATGGTTTGGTGACTGGTATTTGGGTACTCTGAAGGGCGGTGACAGGTACTCTGGTACACAGATGGACTGGAACAGGTACTCGGGTACTCAGATGGGCTGTGACAGGTACTCGGTACTCTAATGGACTGTGACAGGTACTCGGTACTCTAATGGACTGTGACAGGTACTCGGTACTCTAATGGACCGTGACAGGTACTCGGTACTCTAATGGACTGTGACAGGTACTCGGTACTCTAATGGACTGTGACAGGTACTCGGGTACCCTGATGGGCCGTGACAGGTACTCGGGTACCCTGATGGGCCGTGACAGGTACTCGGGTACCCTGATGGGCCGTGACAGGTACTCGGGTACCCTGATGTGCCGTGACAGGTACTCGGGTACTCTGATGTGCCGTGACAGGTACTCGGGTACTCTGATGGGCCGGGACAGGTACTCGGGTACTCTGATGGGCCGGGACAGGTACTCGGGTACTCTGATGGGCCGGGACAGGTACTCGGGTACTCTGATGGGCCGGGACAGGTACTCTGATGGGCCGGGACAGGTACTCGGGTACTCAGATGAACTGTGACAGGTACTCGGGTACTCTGATGGGCCGGGACAGGTACTCGGGTACTCTGATGGGCCGGGACAGGTACTCGGGTACTCTGATGGGCCGGGACAGGTACTCGGGTACTCTGATGGGCCGGGACAGGTACTCGGGTACTCTGATGGGCTGGGACAGGTACTCGGGTACTCTGATGGGCTGGGACAGGTACTCAAATACTCTGATGGACTGGGACAGGTACTCAAATACTCTGATGGACTGTGACAGGTACTCTGATGGACTGTGATTGACAGGTACCATGAGGGGTGGTGACAGGTCCTCTTTATTGGGGGGGGGGGGGCAATCAGTGTGATTGGTGTGTACAGTAAGCGGTAACGAGATGTTACCGCAATCTCCTCCTCACACACGATCGGTGTGTGAGGAGGAGAACCCGGTAACATCCCGTTACCGCGGTTTGTTTACATTTTAGTGATCGGCTGTGAAAGGATCACAGCCGATCACGTGGGTAAACAGCCAGCCAATGGCTGTTTACCAGTGTCGGTGACGAGCAGTGTTCCCGGGGAACACGCCGCCACCGACGTGCACGCGCAGCGCGCTCTCGCGCGCATGCGCCGTGCACGTACGGGGTGTGACCATCTGTGATCGGCCGTGACTTCATCACGGCCGATCACGTGGTAAACAGCCATAACGAATGGCTGTTCACCCCCTTCGGTGGCGAGCGGTGTCTCCGTGACACGCCGCCACCGAAGAAACAGGGATGCGCGCGCACGATCGCGCGCATCCCTGTTTAAACGGGAGGCCGTCATATGATGGCCTCCCGCCACAATAGCTGCGCCGCCTGGCCGTCATTTGACGGCCGGCGGTCAGCAACTAGTTAATATTACCCCCCCCCCCCCAATATTGGTAGGGGATTTATAACTGCAGCAGATCTGATATTTTTAATATAATAGCTTTCATAAAAGTCACACACTATATATTTATAATTTTTGACAGCAAAGCCAATTCTTGCTTTCATCAAGAGTACCTCTATAGGGTTACGGTGTGAAGGCCCCACCGACACCCAAAGAAATTTTTTTCCGCACCCGTTACAGAAGTAGAAATCCAAATTCTGTGGTACAGGCACCAGAATTTATACAAAAAATCTCTAATCTTGTTTCCAGTGCACAATATGTGGCTCTATCATACAAACTGACTCCCCAATAAAAATAAAGAAAGCTTGTAGGGAAAACTTCATTTTTTGAGCTTCATAAATGCAATAATTGCTGCAGCACTTCTATACACAGTACAGATGTGCCACTTTACAGATGGACTAAGGGGACCCCCCCCCCCCCCCCCAGGCACTATATTGAAAGAAATTTTATAGTTTTATACTTTCACTTTATGCATAAATAAATCACTGCTCATTTAAAAATGTTTTTTTACAAACCTTTTTTTCATTGATACATGTCCCCCAGGGCAGTACCCGAACCCCCATAACCATTGTTTGCCAAATTACTTGCATATAAGCCTTCAAAATGGACACTTGATTTTTCACATTCAGGTCCCATAGACTTCAATGGGGTTCAAAATTTGTTTCCAAACTTTCCCGATGTTTGAAAGTTCTGGTGCAAACCGAACAGGGGGTCGTTCGGCCCATCTCTACTGAATAAGTGCATGAGCATTATACCCTGAAACTGTTGTGGAACATTACTGTATGCAGCAATCTTTGGACTCATTTATCTATATATGGCCATTGGGATGGCCTAATTGTATGCACTGGAAGAGCGCCATAGTGCTGTTTACCTCACCTGTGGACCTATATTTTATTTGTTTCACAGTATAATTTTAAATAAATAAATGTATATATATATATATACACACACATACATATATACACATATACACATACACACACATATATATATACAGTATACAGTGAGGATGTTGAAAAAATCCTTAAGTTTTGGGTTTAGCAGCCAACAGGTAATTCCAGCTTTTCAAAGTCTCTCACACAGACTTGGTTGGAAACTTGGAATCTCTGGATAGATCTGAAAATGCCTGTGCACCGGTGCTCCCCATCACCCTTGTCCTTCAAAGAAAAATTGGAGAAACTTACCAAAAATAGGTGTACCAAGCTTGTAGCATCATACTCAAAAAGATTTGAGGCTGTAATTGATGCCAAGGGTGTTGCAACAAAGTATTGCGCAAAGGCTGTGACATGTACATGTTTATTTATTTTTTTCCTTTTATGTTTAATAAATTTGCAAAGATTTCAAACAAGTTTCTTTCACATTGTCATTATGGGGTATTGTTTGTTGAATTTTAAGAAAAAATAAATGAATTTAATCCATTTTGGAATAAGGCTGTAACATAACAAAATGTGAAAAAAGTGAAGTGCTGTCAATACTTTCTGGTTTGCAGTATATATATATATATATATATATATATATATATATATATATATATATTTATATGTATGTATATGTATATATATATATATATATATATATATATATATATATATATATATTTATATTTATTAGCGCTACATAAATTGTTGGCACTATGCAATAATATATTATTATAATTGTTGACTTGTAATAATAATTGCAGAGCTCATATTTTGATGAGCGTAGTCTCATTTTGATAATTTACTACTCTAAAAATATGTGTTTCAAGATAATCATCCCAAAAAGCATACAGGAAGCAATGGGGAATTGAACTGAACTTCACATTAACCCCAGAGGACTGGCAAGAAATAAAGATGGCTGGCGCCAAAAAATCTAACAATGTGTCCGACAACAGTCCGACAACAAAATCCGTCAGATTTTGTCCAACGGATTTTGTCCGAAACTGGTGTTGCATACACAGGGTCGGACAAAGTTGTCGGAAAATCCGATCGTTCGTAATGTGATGACGTTATTTCATTACGACGGGACTACGTTCAGGCTAGTAGCCAATAGTTTTGGTCTAGGAATTTGACCTGAGCATGCGTGGCACTTTGTCCAATCGGAATTCTCTAGAAATGATCAGACAAAGTCCAATCGGATCATGTTGTCGGAAAATTTTATAGCCCAGCTCTGAAACTTTGTCGGTCGGATATTTCGACGGAAACAGTCCGATGTAGCCCACACATGGTCAGATTATCCGACAACACGGTCCGATCGGACATTTTTCGTCGGAATGTCCAACCGTGTGTACAAGGACTTAGTGTTAGAAAACTCCTACAGAATGCTTTATAGATGGCATTATACCCTGGCTAGGTCAGCTAAATATATTTAAACATTTGCCTAGATATGCTTTAGGGAATGCCTCAATCTGGTACAATGGCACATATTTGGTTGTACTGACCGAAAGCATCTCATCCCTGGATTTGAGTATATTACCCTCTACATACAAATCTCCATACAGACTTGCATATAATTCTATACATAATGTGCTTCTCAACAAACCAATTCCAACCCTCCATTCCATACAACAAAGATTGTTATTGCTCACATATTCATAGCTACCAAAAGTCCATTGCCAGGCAGTCAAAGGAAAAGCCAACTATGATTATGAACCATTAAAACTAAGCAATACATGTGGATAACTCCGTAAAATATGGCAGCCATGGATTTTCTATTCCCAACCCCCAAACTTTGATAAATGATTGCTGGGGCACAGCTTCCCTCACCCCTTCTCTACTTTTAAACTTATTTTATACTCTAGTTTATATCTGTTTACATCCACAGCATCTGAATTGAACATTGTGTCTTCTAATTTGGGGAACCTCTAATAAATACTCAGCCTACATAATGGTCTATCAGATTAGAGTCACTTTTATATGATTATATCATTTCTTCTCTACTGTGTAACTGTAGAGATAGTATTTCAGTGTTCAGTCTATAAGTTGCTATGTTTATCAAACTCTTTTATATGTTTTTTTTCCCCCTGTACAATTTGTTTGTGTAATCTGTGCAATAAACTTACTTGTAAAAGAAAATCAGATTCACATTAGTTGAAAAAATATTTAATTGCAGTTACAAATATTTAATCAAATCTACAAAATGAAACATTAGCATACCAAATTTTGCCCTACTGTCTTAGATCAACTTCGACTGCTTCCTTTTACAAAGTATTCAAACAAAATAAACAGACAATTCATTTTCCCTGGGTTAAGAGCCATTTGTGCGTTTTTTAAAGTCCGTTTTCTGTTGCTTATTATTTTATATTTTTTATGTTATTCATGGGATTTCTTTGATTTTTTATTTTTATCATTTTTTTGGAAATTCTCTGCTACCCCACGGACTTTTAAATAATAAGTGGGAGCATTGGATAATAATTTTTTATATATATTTTTTGGTATACATATGTTTTATAAGAATAAAAGTTTTTTTCTGCCAAAGCAATTAATTAGTGCTCCCGATTGATCACATATATATTACACTATGGAGATTCTATTTTTCTCCTATGAAGAATAAACCGGATTCTTTCTGGATATCACATATGGGCTTGAGAGCTGGAACCGCATGAAGGCTGATTTAAAGGCATAGCACCCCTGTAGGGGTGTATCTCTCCGAAGAACTATATCGTATATGGGCTTGAGAATTGGAATCGCATAAAGGCTGATTTAAAGGCACGGTACCCCTGTAGGGGTGTATCTTTCTGGTGAGTGGGGAACCTTGTGGGGGAGCACGCAGTCACCTGAAGAATATATTTCAAGCACTAAAGTCACTTTTTTTCTGCTGGATTTGCACAACTGAAGATTTTTTTCCATTTTTTTATTTGTGGACACTAAAGACTTCTTGCTTTTTCTTCTCTAACTTTGTTTTATTTTTTATTTTTATTATTTTCTA
Organism: Lithobates pipiens; assembly: GCF_037356315.1. Classification (NCBI taxonomy): domain Eukaryota; kingdom Metazoa; phylum Chordata; class Amphibia; order Anura; family Ranidae; genus Lithobates; species Lithobates pipiens. The sequence goes on from NW_027507903.1 coordinate 539,924,745, forward strand.
TGCACATAATTGTTGATATATTTCTTTGTTTATGATATAAAAAAGTTTTTTGATATATATCCCACGCACATACATCCATATGGGATACTCTTTTTGTGATTTTGCACTATTATATACAGGAGGTTTGGAGTATATGGTTATAGATTCTACAGCCATACTGTGTTTTTTCATATGTTTGCATCTTAATTATTTGATTGTTTGTAGTTTATCAGTGTTTTGGAAAAATTCAACACATAATAGTATTTGTGCGATTTTAAACGTCAGTCACATTAAGTATCATATTTTGCACTTATTCTCGCACTAAAGCACTTTATATGGGCATTTATAGGCTTGACATGTTATTGATTTTATATTTTTGGGATGTGATAATTAGAACACCCATAATTGACACAGAAAGGTTTACGTATACTAACAATCTATTAAATTGAGGCGACACCTGGTTTGTTGGAAACAACGGTGGTCCTCCTCTCCAATATTAGGTAGCGCCGGATACCCCATTTTTATAGATTACTAACCATTTTTAAAACAGTGTATTTCATGGCCCCATATAGGTTGGACATGGCTCTTTAGTCCATTTGATCTGTTAGCAGCAAGTATTTTCAGGTATTTGTATTACCGGTATTATAGTGCCAAATATGATAAAAATTGGCTCGCCAATATAAAAGATAAATCTGTTGCAAATGTTTAAACAGGGAGTACTTCCTGGGCACTTTTCATTGTGCTCTATGTGTATCAGGCTAAAACTGCAGCACAAGCATTTTTTTTTTCTGCAAAAAACAGTAAGTATGCTGCAAAGTACTCAGCAACACATTCCTTAGTGTACCCTATATAATATATGTTTTCCCATGTACATAGGGGTTGATTTACTAAAAATTGGAGAGTGCAAAATCTGGTCTAGCTGTGCGTGGTATCCAATCAGCTTCTAAGGTCAGCTTGTTCCATAAAGCTTTGACAAAAAAAAAACCTGTAAGCTGCACCAGATTTTGCACTCTCCAGATTTAGTAAATCAACCCCATAGATTTACACAAGGCTTTATGGTGCTGCAGCATGTCCTTCCCCCAAGTGCCCCAACAAAATAGACACTGCAGGGATTCTTTCATTAAACTGCTTTGTCACAAAAAAAAAAAAAATTAATCAGCCTTTTTAGCCGTATTGTTAAGGATTTGGTGTCGTAACCTCATAAGGTCAAAAAAGAGATTCCGTCCCAGGACTTCTGATGCACATAAGACTGCTCCATTGAGAGCTCCGGCAAATCCACAGCATAAGACATCTTGACCTGACACAGAAAACAGAGGGTAAACTTAGAGTCAAATATATACAGTATACACTGACTAATCTAGTAGTTTTTTGCTGGATATCTCTTCTAGAATAAAATTATACAGTTTGTGGTCTTGAGCTTTGTACATGCAGGACGAAAATCGTTCCTGCTGAACCGGCCGAATTTCACCATTTGTGCACAGCTGTCTGTACACATGTGATGTCTGCATGCAAACGGACATGCTGGAAAACCAACATCTGATCAGCGCTTGCAGCCAATGGCTGCAAGCATTGATCAGTGTGTTCTGGCGGGGACCAACATCGCTTGTGTTGATACAGCAATTCCTTTTTTTTCATTCAGCCCGCTGTGTTGAGTGAAAAAAACTGTGCTTACGTTTGACTAGTTTTATTTTATGAAAAACAAAGAGACTGGACATGTATGCAGTAGGGGGCAATCATCTTCACAAAATACCCATCTCATAATCAGTGGGCAGGGAGTCTTAACTTCACTTTATTCAAGCAATATGCTTGTTAATATTCTTCAGTATTGAACACATTTCAGGAAGTGTGGGATATCTATTTCTCCCATGGGCTTCATGGTTCCACCTGCTGGCACTTACACCACTACTGTACCCTTTATAGACATAGTAGACAGTAGATTATATCACAGCATGCAACAGGGGACTGTGCACATGATACTTCTGGAAGTGTTTAGGATTTCCTATCATGGTCACCAGGAGGATAGCAAGGGCACAGCATAACTGTCAATTGTTTTAGCAAACTTTAGGAGTTTCCAGCAACCACAAATTACATTAGACTAAACAGAACAGAAACAAATGGAACCAAAAACATATTTACACGTCAGGCCTCACGTTCTGCTTTCTGACTAAGATGGGCTGAAGACTGCTGAATCATGAAAAAGAATGTCAGGAGGTGGAGGTGGTGATGTGAGTAAAGATGGCCAGCTAGGGTGGTTTTACGGGTAAGCTGGGAATCGTATCAAAAAGATGGACAAAAAGGTTTTGAAGTTGCATGAAACAGAGGCCTGTCACATTTGCGATTTCTAGGCTAAAGTGCCTGACCAATCCAACCACATGCAGAGGAGATAACTGACTGAGCCTGCTTCTCCTAAGACAGTCTGGACTATTTTACTTCAAGTAATCAGGTTTGGATACACTCACTGCCAATGCCACTAATTAGCCATATAAAGGTGGGCAAGAGTGTCCCTGATAGGAGCAGCATTGTGGGTAACTGTAGCAGAAAAAGGGGGTCAGATGTTTTGGGTGAGGGTGGAAACAGAGCTATAACAGAAGAGAGTGGCCCTGGGGGTAAGGGTGGCCAGCTGGCGATGGTGCTTTGGGTGATCACAGAGCCATGGCAGATGAGGCTGGTGCGGGAGGTAGTGTCATAAGATAAGCATAAGGTAGTGTAGGGTAGGGATAAGGCAATGGCATAATGGATAATGCCAACACTCATCACCATCCTTTCCACTAACCCCACCTACACCTGAAAACCCCCTGCAAATAAATGGTTTCTGACCCTATCTACAACACCACCTTCATCTTGTCCAGCTATACCCACAACTCCCTCATCTGGCTACCTTGTGGTCTGCCTCAATACCACTCACAGCATGCTTGGCATGGCTCAGTGGCCAGCCCTATCACTGTCCACACAGATTACTGGCCTTTTCCTTAACTCCACCTAGAATTCCTCATGACACCATTACCAAGGTTATCTTGCAGACCTTACCCTCAATACCTACCTTATCTGGCGAGGTTCTATCGCCAGCTTTAGTACCATCAACACCTCCCTCATCAGGCAAGGTTCTGTGACCAACCTTGCCATCAGTACTCTCCACACTAGACACGGCATGGGTCCATAGCCAACCACACTTATTACCAGTCTTTCCCTTACCCACATCTAACAAGGATCTATACTAAACAAAATTATAGAGACATAGATACATTTTACGCAACAAGTTGTTCAACGCTAATTTCAAACTTTAAACCATTAAAGTTACTTTAGTCCGAGAAGTGCCAGGTTTATTTGTTTTATGTGTTTTCCTATTTTTTTGATACTTTGTGGATTAATGTGACATATCTGTATGTATGTTTAATAATAAAAAATAAAATAAAAATTACTTAATTCAAAAAAACAAACAACAAAAAAAAACAAGGATAAATGAACACAACTCACACCTTTTACCAGCCTTAACCTTTACATGCTAGCAGTCTTAAAGAGCCTGTAAACACAAATGCAATATTTTAAGGTAGTGCTACTAGCACTTCTTTTCCCACAAAATAGTAAAACCACGGAACACAGGCAAGTGTACCAAGGCTCTGTGAGTTGCATCGTAACAGGTCTCTAGAGCAACTTTAGGTTTTAGGCCGAATCTGGTACTCAAACTCATGACCAGGTGTTTGTAGACCCATCCCCTTACATGCTGCACCATTGTGTGAGTGGATGTGGCACCCCTTCAAAACAAAACAGTACAAATCACCAGCTGGATTTGATCCTCTGAATTCTTAACACTGTAATATTACCAGCCTTTTGCACCACAAGGAGACTAAGTCAGGCCATAGATTATGCAATTTTCTTTCCTTACACCACAGGTCACAGTTGGTGAGTAATCCCATCAACTCCCGCAACGCAATTGTATTCTGCCAGTGGGGAGCCATTCCTGCCAGCAGAAAACAATGATGCTGGCTATATTAATAGATCAACTTGTGAACAACCAGGGTGCCCATACATGGATCAAAACTTTGATCCATGTACGGCTGGATTTAAACACTGTTTACAATTGTTGCCAATACAAATATCGCAAAAGATAAGAAATAGAGAGCAAAAAAGAAAAAAAAAATATATAAGCATCAGCGTACACTTTCGGGATTCAAATTCATGATCTGGCATTTGCAGGAGAACTGTTGTGGGTGGCTAGAGCTGCACCCAGCAGGGGCTAGGCACATTTATTTCATGGCTTTAGAGGTAGACCAATCCAGTCAAAGCATGCAGAGACAATAACTGACTGGCTCATGGAGTCTGCATCATCTTCTTGCTCCTGACAGTATGGACTGCTTTAACTAACATGAATCAAGCTTGGTTCACAGAGAAGTTCTGTACACCATCTGTGGATGCCACTGATTGGCCAATGCGCGTTTATTACACTTACACTTTTCCCTTTTGTTGTTGCAGGTGCTGCTTACACCCATGTAAAAATTAATGCTGCCACAAAGACCTGACACTGCCTTTTCCTGGCACTTCTCCACCTTCCTATAGCAGATGAGGGTGGTTTTGTGGGAAGGAGTGGCCAGCAGGTGGTGATCCTGTGGGTAAGCCCTAATGTTAACCTTGCCATTACACTACCCACAACACATCTACCATGTTTTAGTGGTCAGCATTAGCCTCATTACCATCTACACCCATCACCATAATTTCCATTACCTCCCCAGCCAAGGCTCTATAGCTGACCTTACCTACAACACCACCCTCATCTTGTAAGGGGCTATTGCCAGCTACCTTTAAGTACCCCTTGCCCTCAACACCACTGACAACATGTCAGGAATTGGTCAGTGGCCAGCCTTATCGCTAGACTTTCCCTTAATCCTCCTATGCCTGGAAACCCTCATACTACTCCTGCCAAGGCTCTCGGGCAGACCTTACCCATAACACCACCCTCATCTGCGGAGGTGCTATGGCCAGCCTTACTACCCTCAACACCTTCCAAACTTGGAAAGGATCCGTGACCAGTCTTGCTGTCAGTACCACCCACACCTATTACCAGCTTTTCCCCCAACACCTCTGCACCTGAAAAACCTAGGGATCTATGGCTAGATTTACCCTGAGCACAGCTCACACTGTTTTTAAGTCTTATCCTCCACACCCCTGCCACCCTTACATTAGGTGATAGGGGTCTTGGGAATCCTGCAGCCACTTATGCCTTATTTAAAGGTATTGCCATTAGTTCGTTCTTGCTTACAACCTGGTAACATCTCTTACCACAGACTCGTGGTAAGTACGCCAAAACTCTGTGGAATGCATTGTGACAATTACCATACAGCAGCTTGCATATTAGGTCGAGTTAGGGATATCTGGGGATCCTGGTGTTTGCAGACCTGTCACCTTACATACTGCAGCTATGGCAGAGTGTATGTGAGACTGTTCCAAAAAACTGTTTGTTAGCAGGCATATAAAGGAATTGCAATTTACGTACTGATGCCCAATTAACACCCTAATGCTCTTGTGGCACAAAGATCTAAGAAGGTCTAATGAGAACTGAGAGTTCACAAGATCTAATTCAGTTGTTCATTTGTGGTATGCCAATATCCAGTATTTTAGACAAATCTCATGCCAACTCAGTGGGTGGGGGTATGTAAGGAGACAGCTCTATAAATGCCAGGTTGTGAAGCTGAATCAGGAAGGTGGCAAAAGCTATATAAGCCCCTATGGGTGTCAATGTCTGTGCTATGGTTGGTACAGTGTGTAGGTTGGGCAGCTAAGGTGCTCTGGATAAGAGTGACCAGAAGGGGTATTCAAGTGTGTAGGACTGATCTGCTCCACAAGAAGATCCTGCATAACAAAATTGTTTTAGGGTCACACATTGCAGAGGCCAGGAACATCTGCAATTTCCTAATTAGAACAGCTGACAAATGCAGTCACACCATGCAGAGGAGATAACTGACTGGCTCACAAAGCTGATGTATTATTCCTTCTCCCAAGACAGCATGGATTGCTTTACTTAGTGCCCGTTCACACTACCGCGACTTGTCAGGCGACTTAGCCGCCTGACAAGTCGCGCTCCGTTCTGTACTATGGAACCGTTCTAATAGGAGCGACTCAAGTCGCTCCGACTTAGAAAAAGGTTCCTGTACTATTTTTGGGGCGACTTCAGGCGACTTGCATTGACTTCTATACAGTAGTCGTTTTGCAAGTCGTTGCTGAAGTCGTGTGCAGGCCGCGTCTGTGAGTCGCGCTGCAAGTCGCGTCGCCCCTGTGTGAACGGGCACTTAAAGTGATTTAGGCTTGGACCCCAGACTTGGATTTAATTGCCATTTCTTAAAGGGTTGTAGATCTATTTTTTTTCTCCAGAAGAGTGATTGGCTGTGCCATGTATCACCACATTTAGACTTTTTTATCACTGCTGATAACACTGGCAAATTTTGGACCTATGAGGGCGGTGTTCAGGGTAAGAGTGGCCAGAAGAAGTCCTGTGGGTAAAGCTGATCAGAGGTAGATTGGGTACAAAAGGTGCTGTGGATAAGGATGGCAAGCTGGAGGTGGTGTTGTAGGAATATGTGGCCAGATGGGGTTGGCATTGTGGGTAAAGATAACCAGTTGGGGATTGTTTTGGAAGTAATGGTGTTCACGACTGTGTCAAAGGTGTGAGATATATGGGAAAGGATGGTCATGGAGCCTTGGCAGGTGAAGGTGTTGAATGCTTTTCCAAATGTGGGTGTTAGATGAGGGTAATTCTGGAAAAAGGTTTGAGTGGTGTTGGGTGTAAGGTTGGCCACTAAACCCTGGCAGGTGAAGGCCTTTTCCATGTGGTATTTATTTTGATGAGAAGGTTGGTCATAAGATTGGGGGGTATTGCTGTAAGGGTGAATGCAGAGCCCAAGTAGGTGAGTGTGCAGAGGGCCTTGTCATAGTAAGAGGTAGAGGCACTTGGACTGGGCATGGATGTAGTAAGGGGTGATTAGCTCCACAGGAAGTTCCTGGAGGACAAAGTGGTTTTAGGGCCGTGCATAGCAGAGGCTAGGCACATCTGTGAATTTCTAATTTGAGCAGCCAATTAATCCAGACACAGCAAAGTCGATGATTGGCCTATGAAACCTGCATGATCTTTCTTCTCTGAAGGCAGCATGGGATACTTTACAAAAAGAGAATCAGGTTTGGATCACAGAGACCTTCCATACATCCACTGCAGAGGGTCACTGCATATGCTCATTACACTCATATATATACTTCTCCCAGTTGTCGCTGCTTTTACCTACACTCATATAAAAGGTAATGTTGTAAAGTCCTGCTCTGTCCTGGTAACTCTTTTCCTACCCTTACTGTCACTGGCTAAATTTACCCACTCAAAAACGAATTGCTGCAGCTCTCATTTTTACAAAAAAAAATAAAAAATACAGTTGTTATGCTTTGTGCCGATACACAGATCAATGGATTGGGCCAATTACATCACCCTTATGAATATAGTCAGTGTGCGTAATGGGTACAGGTTTTCAAAATCATAAGAAAATAAGTGGCATCTCCTTAACTTACCAGTCAGGTAAAGCCCCTTTATAGGGGTTTTGGGTCTCAAGGTTGCTATAACTTCAGGGTCCATCCTGGCAATATCGTGTTCTACCCCATAGAATTCTCCCCGTGAGGCACCAAGGTAGTAGTCATTAGTGAGGGGAGAACCACTAGCATAGCATTCAATCTATAATGCAAGAAGATTGTCATTAGTGAGGGGAATCGCCAATAAAGAAATAAACCTGTAAGGTGGAGGTATGGATTTTACTGTAGATGGTTCAATGGCCCCTGTCATTTTACATTTGATTGTCAATAAAGGACTACAGAGGGCTCTTTAATCTTAAAATATATCTAAAACCAAAGCACTTTCCATTTTAGCTAATGGAAGTTTAAAATCCTGGGCAGTTTTTATCTTTTTTTGCTGGCAGTCTGTGTCCACTATTGAGATATCCCTTCACTTTCTGCCCCAGAAACAAATCAGCAGTGAATTACCTGTTCAAACGGTTGTCATCAGGACTGGTAGCCCTACTGGAAAAGTTATTTTAATTGTCAGAATTGCAGATTTCCCATCACCCAGTCACGGAGGTCGCCAGGACACTTGGAGAGTGTAAAGCTCCCAGCAGGGACACAGAGAGCTATCATAACTTAAAAGAAGTTTTAAGGTATAATTAAAAAAGTCAAAACTTTTTGTTTAATATTTGATACAGTAGAAAGGAATTAGACCACAGATCAGGTTTTTCTTGCTGTTGGTGTCCCTGTTAGAGAGATTCACCCTCTTTGTCCTGGTGGCCGTCATCACAAACAGTGAAGTAAACGGAAAATCGCAAAATTTTGGGTTGTCACCAGAACAAGAATAGAGGGAAACATTTTCCAATGGGGACACAAGTTCTGCTGACAACCAGGAATTCCCTTACTTTGGAGGAATTTCCTCTCAATGGCTATGGGAGAGGAAGTGAAGGGAAATCTCATCAATGGAGTACAGATGGCAAAAAACAAACAAACAGGGGTTATATATACATAAAAGGTGACGCGCTACCTGATTAAAAATGTTAAACGATATAATGGTGTTATGTCAACGTGAACAGTGCCACCCAGTGGCTACTTGAAAATTACAGTAAACTTATCTGTATAACACAAAAAAAGCTCCTATACATACAAAACACCTTCCTAATAAATCAAAATAAATATAGACACACTATATGAATTAATCACAGTGAGTGTTGACACCTAGTGATAATAGTGCAAATAAAAACCAAAGTATTAAAGTCCATTCAAAGTGAACATACCAAATCCATTCTGTGGCAATAGTGAAGTCCTCCAGTGATTAAATGGGTAATCTTCAAAGTGACATATACCCTTCATCAGTCAACCTATGCGCTCACCTCCCCATAAGACCCCAACTTGGATCTAGTCATGCCTTCCCCTCAGGGGTGAAAATCCTTCTGGGTGTCAGCTGTTAAGGTGCTGGGCTCTCACACCATGATAATCACATGTGGATGGAAGGAACTCATATAGTACTTACTGTTTAAAAACTTAGCGTTAATAAAAAGAGAGTAACACTCACATTTGAATGTGCACAATCTCCAGTGCACTCAGGCAATGCGTTTGGTACATTAGGGACGCAAAAACCCGTAGGAACCAGCTAGATGTCTGTATAGCCTGGGTTGCAAATCACCATCAGGTACCAGTCTCCTTCCTGGTGGTGCTGTCACAGGCCCCCTCAGATGCATTTTGTCACTGATAAATCCCTTGAGAAAGTCATGTGATTAGTGACGAAACGCGCCATGGATGGACATCTGGGTGGTTTCTATGTGGTTTGAACCCCTGATGTACCAAACGCATTTCCCGAGTACACCGGAGGTTGTGCACATTCAAATGTGAGTGTTGTTACTTTCTTTTAATAAACGCTAAGTTTTTAAACAGTAAGCACTATACGAGTTCCTTCCATCTACATGTGATTATCATGGCCTGAGGTGTCTGAGAGCCCTATGAGTACCTGAACAGCTGACACCCAAAAGGATTTGCACCACTGAGGGGAAGGTGCGACTAGACCCAAGTTGGGGAGGGGAGCGCATAGGTTGACTGGTGAAGGGTATATGTCACTTTGAAGATTACCCATTTAGTCACTGGAGGACTTCACTATTGCCACAGAATGGATTTAGAATGTTCACTTTGAATGGATTTTATTACTTTGGTTTTTATTTGCACTTTTATCACTAGGTGTCAACGCCCACTGTGATTAATTCATATAGTTTGTCTATATGTATTTTGATTATTAGGAGGGTATTTTGTATGTATAGGAGATTTTTTATTATTATTGTTATATTATTAGTGTTATACACATAAGAAGTTTACTGTAATTTTCAAGTAGCAACTAGGTGGCACTGTTCACATTGACACAGCACATAATATGTAGTAAAAATGCGTGAGCTGACCTGTTAAAGTCCTACAACCCACTTTATTCATTTTCTTTTATAGCACATAATATGGTTTACCTTTTTTAAACATGTAGCGCTTCACGTTTTATGTATATATTTTTTCATAGTTTATGTGGGAACACTATTTGTTTTAAGCAGCTACCACAGTACACATCATTTTAACCACTTTATTTGTATAATTTCTATAGTAGCGCAGACGTTCCCTATATTGTTTAAACAGAGGTTATAACCCTCCCTTATCCTATTCAAAATGAAAAAAGAAAACACAAATCCAAAACTATGAAAAAGTTTTAGCTACTGTATAGGCACATTTTAGGCATGGACATTTAGATGTCAATCTGTAGAAGTAATACACTGTATTTTGGAGTCAATCTGTTTAGGGGTCTTATGGTCAATTGGGGATACTTTATCTCTGCTTCATGAAACCTTTTCAAGTCTTTTCTTTTCCTATTTATGTGATATTCCTTGAGTTATCTGTCTCTTGCTGCTTCTCTACATTCCTTCTCATTCACTTCTGTTACTCTCACCTTGTCTCGGATCTGTGGGAAGATCTGCATGGTGGTCTCCAGCATGGCCTCAGCAAATGCATTCTTCACTTGTTCATAGTCCTGACCACGTTTCTGCACCTTCTTGTTTTTCCACTCCTCAAACCACTCATAGGGGGTGAAGGATAGTACAGTTAATGTGGATTTTCCTGGGATATCAATAAAAAAGGAACAGTATTATAGTAGAAAATCCAAACCAAAGTATAGATTGACCATTTCTAGAGCTGGTTTTGCATTTTATCACACACGTTAAAATACCAATTTTAGGCTTGAAGAGTAGTCAAAACCCTCAAACTATATACATTTTCTGAAAGCAGAGATCCTGGAGAATAAATTGATTGTAGCTTCAATTTTTTAGGTCACACACACACAAATTTTCAGTAATTTATTTTTTCTGGGGCGGTGAGGTTTAGGTGCTTGGGTGTACCTAATATTTTACACTTAACTTTTTTTGTCATTGCTTAGGGGACCAATTGCCCCTATGAGATAACATACTTACTTACAGTAACAGGTCCTCTTTAATGCGATTAGGGGTCTATTAGATGTGTTATGTCTTCCTCTGCACTCCACTGAAGCTTATGAAGTGCAGATCCAGACAGCAGAAACCATGTGACATAATTCCTGTTGCTTCCTGGTTCTTACTAGCTAGGGAAATTAGCAAATGGATGTTTGCTGGTCTCCTATCCCTTTTACCCAGTGACACTCAAGCTCTGTTATCCCACCTGCATGAAAGTCTAATGCTGCCTGTTTGTGAGGTTCATGGAACCGATTCAAATTAACCAGTCATATGATTGCATAATATATGCCAACATTAAGAAAAGGCCAAGCCTCTCCCTGTGGTATAAATGTACTTTAATGTCCAACCTACTGTAGATCCACCAAAAGCTTTATTTTTCTAAGGTGATGGGATGAGTTGGCTATCAAGTTCAGACACAAGGTCAAAGTCCCGCTAACCTCTGCATTATGTCTGAAGTTAATATGGATATTACGGTTTGTAGAACTCACCTTCTGAAAAGGCTACCCATCTGGCTGTCACACTAATCCTGGGTTTTCAATACTTTGCATTCAACTAAATGAATAAATAAATCAAATCGCTTGTCACCTAAAAGATGCACACGATTCTTTTTTTTGGGTGGCAAGCTTCACGCGATGCAGTGCATGGCATCTGAAATTGAATAGCATCTCAAATTCGCGTTGTGCGATTTTTCATTTTAGCAGAATGTTTTGAAATCGATTCAAAATACCCAGGTGTGAATGCAGCCTAAGCCCTTGTACACAAGGTCAGACATTCCGATGGAAAATGTCTGATCGGACCGTGTTGTCGGATAATCCGACTGTGTGTGGGCTCCATCGGACTGTTTCCATCGGAATATCTGACGGACAAAGTTTTAGAGCTGGGCTATAAAACTTTCCGACAACATGATCCGATCGGACTTTTTACGATTGTGTGTAGAGAATTCCGATCGGTCAAAGTGGCACGCATGCTCAGATCAAATTCCTAGACCAAAGCTATTGGCTACTAGCCTAAACGTAGTCCCGTCGTAACGAAATTACGCCATCACGCTACGTACGATCGGATTTTCCAACAACTTTGTCCGACCGTGTGTATGCAACACCAGTTTCAGACAAAATCCGTCGGACAAAATCCGACGAATTTTGTTGTCGCAATGTCTGACCGTGTGTACAAGGGCTTACAGCCAAGGAAGCTGCTTTTGTTTGATCTGCAACTGCCATGCACATGTGATCACTTATGACACCAGCCATTTGATGGTTTGACAGTGTGGTTGAGGACACAAGCAAATGAATCGGTTTAGTTCCGCTTTATTATTTACTTATGCTCAGGGGCTCTGGGCTTCAGCAAAATGGCAAGAAGAAACAGGAACAATGCTGGAGGCAATTTACAGCACACACTAATTTTGTTAGCATAATTATTAATGTAGAATGTATGTTCATTGCTAAAGAACATTATTTTTTTATCAAGTTGTTGTGGGTAAAGTTCTGCTTTAAGAGGAGGTAAGCAATCGCATCGTGATTATTTCAGGTTTCCTTAGTTACTACTACTAGCTACTAAGTGTTTCATATTCTTGACCTTCATGTTGCCTCTTGTGTGTAAATGCATTTCTTTAAGTTTTGGATAGAGTATGGAATGGTTTAAAGGAGAAGACCAGCCTGAGCTCTTATGGGTCACAAGAGTGCAATTCGTTTGCACTTCTGTGACCTGTTTTCATGACATCACCAAGATCAGTCTAGGCACCACGACATCCTGACCAATAAAGTCTGGATCTGCCAGGTGCCTGGACTGATACTCAGCGAGCCACAGAGAGCTGCATATTGACAGTCAGCATCGCTCTGCTCGGGGAGCTGTGAGAACCGAGCCATCAACAATGTTCGGTGGCTTGGTTTTCAGTGAACAGGCGATGGGGGACAGATGCTGCATCCACCTAGGTAAGTATAAGGTCTAGCTGCACACTGGACATTTTTGGACGTTTTCACAGCTGCTGTTTTTGGCTTCAGACTTTTTTTTCTACAGTTAATAAACTCTGCAGCATGTTATCCTATGTGTCCATGCACACATAGGCTGTTATCAACTGTTTTTGGCAGGGGAATTTTTTGGCTATAAAAAACCCCAAAAACTACTGGGTTCTGAGAGGAGTTATTCAGCTGTAAAAACGCTCTAAAATGTCAAAAAATGCCTAAAAATGCTCATAAAAACACTCAAAAACGCAGCTTACCAGCGTTAACATTATTGATCCCATTGGGAAAAAAAAAAACTTAAAAACACTTGCGCTAACAAAAAGCTATTGCAAAAATGCAGAAAAACGTCAAAAAACTCACTGCCGTTTTTATAACATTATTACAGCGTCCAGTGTGCGTGAGGCCTAAAAATGGAAAAAAACAAAACAAAAACCCTAACCTCTCTTTTAAACTCTTTGTCAACTTTTTATTGCTCTGTATTCCTGCTCAGGAGAATAGACTATTTTTGTCCTAGTAACCATTGTCATCCAGACAAAGTGAGTGGAAATCAAAAAATCTGAGCTGTTACCGGAAGAGGTGGAAGACAATTATCTAAGATTTATTCTCATTTCCTGTTGCTTTTCCAGGGCAGGAAGTGAATGGAAAGGACTCTGGCAGGACACAGGCAGTGCAAATGAATGTGATAGTTTTAACCCTTGCCCATGCAAAACCCTCCCTTAAACTTTAAATATTCCCATACAATCTAGAGAAGTCTTACCTGGACAGCGCTCCTCATGGGTGGGATCTTTTGCAGAAGGGGAAGAAATATACAACATCGGGATGTGACTTGGAGCATCATCTGCAGAACTAGCAAGATATTTTTTCTCCCTGTATTAGTAATGGATATACATTTTAGGGCCCAGAAACTGGTTTAAGAAAAAGAAAAAAAAAAAAAATCTAGCTTCATGTACCAGGCATATTTGAAAAAAACATTTCCCATTGCAATCAGTTCATATCTATCTATCCCCAGTGTAATTGTGCATAATAGTGTCTTAGGTCAGCCATAGACGGAGAAAATTTCTTTCCTGCAACCACAGACAGTGTTGACAGAGGAATCCCTTCTGCAGAGCCATTGTGTTCCCCAGGTGGGGGAGAACTCAGGGAAGCCCTCACTGGCAGGAGACCATACAGTGATTATTGCTAGAAGCTATAACAGCCTTTAGCAATAATCACATAAAATCCAGCAGGCTGGTTGTACCCAAATTGATCGAACAATCTTGGGTACATTCAGCCTGCCCATACATGGTTGGAATCTCGGTTGATTCCCGCTGAACCGGCTGAGATTCAATTCTTCTATGGCCTGCTTTACAAATTGCTTTTTTGTACAATGAGTGTACAAGTTGTAGTTGGCAGCAGTAGCTCTTCTCTGCTTGATAGGAGGTGGCTAATACCAGAGAGACTATTACTGCATGCCATGACTGAAGTGGCAATGTATAAAATAGAGGTTGGCCGAATTCTACGGCACTTAGCATTCTTGGGTAAATCATACAAAGTCATGCCCTGCAGAAACACATCACTCAAATGACACCATTACTAGTCAGATAAAATATGGCATGCACCTAAATACAACATGAGTCAGTGTCACTAAGGTCTTATGCCTCGTACACATGACCTGACTTCCCGGCAGACTAGGTCCGACGGACTTTTGGCGGAGTTCCGACGGACCTTCCGAATGAACAGACTTGGCCACACACAAATGGACTAAGTCCGTTCGAAAGTCCGTTCGTTTTGAACATGGAAGTTCAATAGCCAGTAGCCAATAGCTTCCCTTTGCTTTGTATTTGGTCCGTTGGACCAGCATACAGACGAACGGTTTTCCCGATAAGAATTGAGTCCGTCGGACAGATCTGAAACATGTTCTATTTCTAGGTCAGTCTGATTTTTTTTATGTGAAAAACGATCGGATTAGCCCAAACACGATCGGATTGTCAGACGGACTGATTCCGTCGGACCTAGTCTGCCGGAAAGTCCGGTTGTGTGTACGTGGCATTACAGTCAGAGCAAATACCTTGTAGGGGGTGCCAAGTGCAGCGTCCTCAGGCAGTTCCAGCTATATATATATATATATATATACACACACACACACACACACACACACACACACACACACACACGCATAAGCCATTTTTTTTACATTTTATTATAGATAAAATGTCTGCTTAAATGAATTATCTTCATTCAATTGCATCCAAACTCAGTTTTTTTTTGTACAACAGGACTAGAAAAAGGAAGTTCAATACCCAGTGAGTGCGCCACCCTTTGGGCTCCTTCTGCTAATCTTGTGTTAGTAAAAGTTTGGTGAGAGACGATTTGCACTTTTCAGACTACAGAATTTTCAGATCGTTTTACTGCTGTTCAGTTTGTGCTTGTGGGTTTGTATCCGGTTTTCAGTGCGTGTAGTCAGTTTGCATCCGTTTTTCAGTGCATTCTTGTCCGCTTGTTACTGATTTTCAGCTCGCTCTTCACAGGCTTTGCTGTTCTTCAGTGCGTTCTGACCAGTCGACTGTTTTCTAGCCATGCTGCAGGTACGTGCTCGGCGTAGAGTTCATGCTGTGTGGGGGCTTGGTGTTGGGCTTCTAGTTTTCACCCAAGCCCAGTCCATGAACAGGATGAGGAGGAGTTCATGGACCAAGGCAGGATACCTGCATGCGGCAAGCCATCATTCCGGAGCAGAGGTTAGTTGCCACATTGCGATACTTGTCGACAGGGTGAAGTCTACAGGACCTCAAGTTCTCGACAGGCATCTCCCCCCAAGCTCGGGGTATCATTATTCCAGAGACCTGTTCTGCCATCATTCAGGTCATGCAGAAGGACTATATTAGGGTAAGTTTTTCTCCTTCAACATCACATTCCATGTATTTAAGGTTTGCTAATGTATTGTATTTCTTTCATCATTCCCTAATTAGCTTGACTGGAATATGCTGTGAATGTCCCCTTTATCCTCATGCATGCTGTAATCTTTTAATGCTCCTTTTTTGTCCTTCATGCAGATTTGCCTTCACTAACATCCTCAGCGTGCTATCCTGGGCCCTTATACACCTATAGTCTAGTCACTTAATGTATTTTGTCAGCTCCATAGTAATGCTTTACCCTAAAGACCACCTAAAATGTGTACAAATGTTATTTGTGTTCCTAAATTCAGGCAGAGTGCCAGAGGTTTTTTTTTTTGGGGGGGGGGGGCAAACTCATTTGAAACCCTCTCTCCCCTCAACTACTAAGTCAAGTTGATAACAATCCTCTATCTGCTGACTTTGCCAAACCCATACACACTATACCTACCTCTTTTGTGGTCATATTTCTGGATGAATTCACCAAAGCAAGTAGTGCAAGGGCCTGCCTGAATACTTTCAAATGGTACTGTTTAAAGTTTTGTTCTCCTATTATTATCGATAGGTAAATTGCAGAATGTAAAAATGTGCTTCCATTTGTACAGTGTGCATTTATATTTTTGGATTATGACACTTCTTACCTGTCCCGTGGGCTGCCAATAGTGTAAGTAAGGAGGGGCTAGCCAAAGTAA
Source organism: Lithobates pipiens (assembly GCF_037356315.1). Classification (NCBI taxonomy): domain Eukaryota; kingdom Metazoa; phylum Chordata; class Amphibia; order Anura; family Ranidae; genus Lithobates; species Lithobates pipiens. The sequence goes on from NW_027507903.1 coordinate 539,941,256, forward strand.
CACACATTTATGCATTCAGCTCTCAATGAAGTGGAGAGAGTTACCTGTCAAAAACATACCTCCCCAAATATTTTCCAGGGGCCATCAGAGGGGGTGAGGAATCTGATAAGTGGACCTTATATTTTTGCCTTTAAATACTCCTTAAAATAAATATTATACTGATGTTGGCCAAGAATGTTTGCGTCTAATCTGCTTGCAATGGTTATGTGCAAAAAAAAAAAAATTCTTGTTTGACTCCACAGTTTCTTTCAACGCCACAGGAATGGCAGACTGTAGCCTCCCACTTTGCCATCCGTTGGGACTTTGCCAACGGATGGCAAACATCGCCCCACCACCCCATTCAGGGTAATACTATTATAATTACAAGGAGTTCAATAGTATCGTGTTGATGGCTTTGGTCTCAGCAACATACAAGTTTCTGTATGTGGACATGGGGAGGAATGGCCGGATATCGGATGGTGGAGTCTTTGCCTGGACTGAGTTCTACCAACGTCTCAAGAGTGGTGGCTTGAGATTGCCACCTCCGTTGGAGAACGTGGAAGGACTACCATTTGGGTTCGTCGCAGATGAGGCATTCGGTCTGGGTGACCACGTGATGAGGACATTCCCCCAGAAGGCCCTCACCCCGGAGAAGAGGATTTTTAATTACTGGCTGGCCAGAGCCAGAAGAGTCGTGGAGAATACCTTTGGGATCCTGGCCAGCCGGGTTCCTCCTGTTTCAAACTGCCATAAATATGGCGGAATATAAACTAAATCACATAATTTTAGCTTGCTGCATCCTGCACAATTTAAAAAAGACATAATGAAAGTATGTTGCCTCTGTTGGACCTGAGGCCAGACTTTCAGAAGTTCCAATGATGGCCCTGGAAGCTGGCCATCCTGGCTTGCCCCCTCCAAAGTGCCCGTAAAGTGCGAGAAAAATATGTTGAATATTTTACGGGTAGGAGGGCCATTGCTTTGCCACCAAATTTGGAATCAATTTTCTCTTTTATCAGATAAAATCTTGATTTTAATTTACTGTTTGGGTTTATTTTTGATGTCTCCTAGTGCACTTGTAATGCCAAGTGTTTTTTTCCTTATTAAATAACACCCATTGTCACTGTAAACACCAACTTAACACGAAAACTGGTATTGATCATTGAAAGAAGAAGCCACACATTGTTGAGTAGAAAACCTTTTATTCTGTGCACATGTGCATTGTAAAACATATTTTTGGTAAAAACACAAATTTTTGGTTTCATAATTTTTTTTAGCCTTTGTACACCTGGTCGGAGATTCCGTCAGAATGTTTCCTATCGGACCGGTTTGTCGGATATTCCGACTGTGTGTGGTCTGCATCGGATATTCCGACGGACCAATTTTTCCAACTTGCCAGTAAAATTTTCAGACAAAATGCTCCGATCGGACATACTCCGATCATGTGTAGCCTACTCCGATGGATAAAGTGCGACGCATGCTCAGATCAAATTCCTAGACTACTAGCTATTGGCTACTAGCCTGAACGTAGTCCCGTCGCAACAAAATAACGTCATCACGTTATGTACAATCTGATTTTCCGACAACTTAGTCCGACCGTGTGTATGCAACATCACTTCCGGACCTCTTCCAGAATTAATCTGTCGGAATTACTCCGACGGACTTGGTTGTCGGAATCTCCGACCGTGTGTACAAGGGCTTAGGGTACATAAACAGGCATGTTTCAAAACATAACATACACAACTCTGGAACTTACAAAGTTCAACATTGAAACACTGAAGGCAATATCAGACATTATAGTGTCCAAAAGGTCTTGATATTTGCTTCATCAGATGGGGTGAAGTCACCCCTGTAAAAGCCAAATTTTGAAGATGCACACAAATTGGGAGCCAAACTGGGGATTTCCCTCCTGATCCCATATCTAATGTCAACATGTGCTATCTCCCATCATGGGGGATCAATGGGAGTGCTTTGTGGGTGCAACCCCTTCCTCTCACCTACGTGAGTTTTGAGGAAGGGGTTGCAGGCACAAAACGCGTACATTGATATCCCCTGATGGCAAATAACACATGTTGACACACTGTGTACATCTTCAAAATTTGGCTTTTAAAATACATAAAATATTTTTGGATAAAATTATAAAAAGGTGGAATTTTTAGGCTATTTATAGTCTTCCTAGGACATCAATCATGTTCTTCAGTTTTTATTCAATCTCAATTGTTTTTTGCTTTATAAAGTCTAAATCCCGACTACAACACAATATCTCTTGGATTAGCCTTTGGGCACTGTCACTGGTGAAATGATGTGATTGTTCTTCCACAACCTGCACATCACCTAAAACAAAAAATACACACCATGTATTATAAATATGCAGGCATACATCTATTACCTGAATCTGTGGTGTCAGACATTCACCTGTTGTGGTGACAATCTCCATCACCTCTCCTTCCTCCACATCCTCTGGTTGTGACCTCTGTTCCCCTTCTTCAGGAGGGGGGGTCCCTGGGGTGCTCTGACATCCAGAGTCTTTGCTCCCCTATTAGAATGAAACAAAAGGTATACTTAGCACAACCGATATTTGTGGCTAGAAATAGGAATATGAAACATTGCTTGGAAGTGGGGTACAATTGTCTGTTTTTTACAATTGGCAGAGTTCCAAGCTGAAGACATGATTTTTTTCACTTACCGAAGCTAGAATACTTACCTTTTTGGACAAGTTTCACACCCCAAGTATCCACTGGAGCACCTGTGTGGGTCACCCTAAAAAGTTTGTTCTTGTGTCCCACACTAGTGCTCCTGAGTCCAGATATGTAAACAGCTGCTGAGTGTCCTCTCCTTACATTAAACTGAATGAAGTTTGCAATTCATTCTACTTTCAAACATATCTAGACAACAATGTCCTAAACTTATATTTTGAAAAATTATCCTGACCAAATGTAGTTAACCCTATATCTGACAAAAACATTGTATTTTTTGTTTACTATGACCGATTACTGTGCCGCCCACGAACAAACATGAAAGTAGCCAAACTGTACAACAGTAAAGAAAAGCACATGGCGCAGCATGCAAGAATAATAATAATAGGAACACATGACAACTACTTACAACTACTTACTTTTTAGAAGAACTCTCTTGTTCCTTCTGCACTGATCCTGCTCCCTTAATTTGAGGTCTGACCACTATTTCCTCAATTGCTTCTTGGATCGTCGTACCCCAAAATTCCAGCACAGACTCTTCACAACTTTAGTCATGATCTTGGCCTCTCTCACATTTGGGTTTAGGTACAGTCCATACTTCCCTTCATAGTCAGCCCTCTTCAATATGTCGACCATCTCCACCATCTCTTCAAAGGACATATTTGAGGCCTTAAAACTTCTCCTCCTGGATTGGGACCTTTCCGGCTCTGGGCTTTCCTCCTCCTCGTTACTGCTATTAAGCACCTGCTGTGTCTCCGCCATGTTGCCTCCCAATGCGAAGAAAGAGAAGGGGCGGGGCATACTCTAAAAAGAATGTCAGGGGCGGGCGGAGTTTCACGCATGCGCAATGTATATAAAGCGGAACATGCGTGTGTCGTACGTACGATTTGTGAGCAGAGGACGAAGTAACGGGAGCGACGATTGTTCTAACAAAGGTACAATTTTAAGTTGGTGCATCAGTGGCCTATACTGCCATTAGGGTTTGTCTTGTGTTGTGTCTTGCAGAGAAAATGGATTGGATCTATTCAATGATGAGGACTTTATTCCCATATTCATTGATATGTACAGGGAGCTGCCTTGTCTGTGGCAGGTAAACCACCCCTTTTATAACAATAAACCAAAGAGGAAGGCAGCGCTGGATAAATTGGAATTTGTGAAGCCGGTGATCCACACGGCAGACATCCCCTATTTGAAGGCCCTAATTGGTGGCATGAGGAGCCCTTATAATAGGGAGCTCAAGAAGGTCCAGGATTCCCTGAAATTAGGAGCTGCAGCAGGTGACATTTATGTCCCCAGGCTGTGGTACTATGACAGACTGCATTTTCTGGCAGACCAGCACTCTCCAGTCTTCCTTCAAGGCTTGCTTCCCCCCCAGCTGAGGCTTCCGATGAACAACCTGGGCCTTCCAGGCAGAAACATGTGGAGGAGCCCAGCTTGAGCCAGGTATAGCATTTTTCAAAATATTTCTGGGTGTCAAATTAATGATGTTAAATATATGTTCATTTTGATCACTAATTTCTGATTTCACAAAGTGTTTTACATATCAAACAGTAGTGGCCACAAATGATGATTGGGACAAGAATGAAAAATGCTGGGATCAGAATGAGAGTCTTATATTTATTAACATTCAATTTGCAACAGTCATGAGATGAAAATTGTGTGTGATGAACCAAAAATACACAGGAAAGCCTCAGCCAGGAGGAGGACATGGAAAGTGGCAGCCAGGAGGTGGCCGGGCCCAGCAGCCTGCCCGAATCGCAGGTCCCTTCCCTCGGCCTTCCACCAAAAAGTGCAACCCTCAGAATCCCCCCCCCCCCGGTGTTCAAAAGGGCTTTGCATACATTACAGCCTGAAAAATGCTGGAAATAGAGGAGGGCCAACACCTCTTATGTGAGGAAATCATCTTGCAAGTCCTAAATAAGGGGTTGAGGGGCCATCTCACAAGACAAACCCACATTTGTGAGTTGAACCATGGTCCTTTTCCTCCTCCAGGTCCTACTCCTCCTCCTCCACCTCCAACACCAGAGCCACAGCCTGGAAGAAAGCGTGTAAGGAAGACCAGAGAGTGATGGCCTGGGTTCAGTCTGGTTTGGCAAAAGATGCAGGCTGTTGTAGTATCACAGCCTGGAGACATATGTCCTCTGCTGTTGTTCCTGATCTCTTGTAGTCCTGGACCGGATTGTGCTCCCTATTATAAGGACTCCTCATTCCACCAATTTTGACTGTAAAATAACTGATGTGTGCCCTGGGGTACAAAGGCTTCGCAAACGTCACCAGTTTCTCCAGCGTTGCCTTCCTTTTTATTTTGTTATGACCCAGAATAAATGGATATTTTGTTTTCAGAAATACTTGCCTATGTGTTTTACTTCAAAAAGGACAGTTTGTTTCTGAGTAGGCAGGTACATTACAAAAATACAAGGTCAAATTAACAAGGGACACCAACACCAAACAAATCTCCTGTTGTATTTGTAAATATCCTTGAGATTTACAAATACAACGTAATAATGGTGTTGTGGAAACGTGACTATAAAAAAAAAAAAAAAAAAAATGGAGATCACTATAAAAGAATTTTCAAAAAAAGAAAAAAAAAAAGGAGATCTTGATTAAAAAAAAATAAACAAAAAAAAAGAATAATTATAAACATTATTATGCAGATCTGGCTTTAAACATAAAATTATTCATGAGATCAGGATAAATAATAAAGAAAGAAGTTTGTGAGAACTTTGTGTTAAAGTTTGTGTTAATATGAGCAGCAAAACAACTTCATTCTTCCAGCATTCTAAAGAAGAGAATGTGCTGCATTGAAAGATTAAAAAATTTGCAGTGTGACGAATGTGCGATCTCCATTATGAACAGTTGTTTTACCAGACTGAGCGGCTCCGTCTCGTACTTGATTCTGAGCATGCGTGTTTTTTGCATGTCGCAATTGCATACGCACGATCAGAATTTCAGATCAAAACTTTTTTCCGACCAAAAAATTGAGAACGTGCTCTCAATCTTTTGCTGGCCGAAATTCGGCCAGCAAAAGTCCGATGGAGCATACACACGGTCGCATTTTACAACCAAAATCTCTCATCTGTCTTTTGCTGGCGGAATTTCCGATCGTGTGTACGGGCATGAGAGGTGAAAATGTGAGAATTCAAGCTCAGATTTGCATTTAACTTCAGTCACTTATACCTCTAGATCTATGGATCATTTTGCTTTTTGCTGAAGGGAACCTGATTATGCAGTCATATGCTCAAAGATTTATGTGCAACTTGTAGCTAGCCATTTAAATTGTTTGTGGATAGTTTTCTGGTTAGAATCTTTAAATCATTGTATGGTTGTATTTTATGAATCTCAAACTCACAGTTTCTTCAGGTCGGTGTCTGGCATGTAGTAGTAATTAGAGGCGGGAAGGTTGACATCTTCTTTTGAACCTCTAATGCCAATAAAAAGGCTGAAGCCTCCTAAGCCATGCTTTACCATACTCAGTTGGGACTGGATCTCTAGAGGGAAAATTGCAGTCACAAAGAAATGTTAATTAAAGCGGACCTTCAGTCATTTTTTCATCTATTAAATCTTCTGCCCTTGTTGTTTTACCTTTGGATATTAAAACATTTTTTTTCTGCCAGTACATTATACAGCCCACTTCTTGTTTCTTGTCCGGTCATTACTAGCCTAGATTTATGACATCATGCACAGCTTTTTCTCTAGTGAGAGTTTGCCAGGAAGGGAGGGGGGATGAGTCATGGAAGGGCCAATCAGAGCTGCAGAGCTGGAGGTGTGCTTCTGTGTGTCTGTGTAACTCCAGGACGTGAACAGGCAGCAGCTTCAGCTGCCCATAGTTAAAATGGTTACAGCTAGACTCAGTGGAGGGAGATTTTTGCAGCATATTTGGCAAGTACAGAATCAAAGTATATATAAAATAATATGCAAAGTGGTTTGAGGGAAGCTTCAGAATGTCAAAAGATGGTTTTATTACAAATGATGTGAGCAGACTGCAGTTCCTCTTTAAGGAGGAATGCATGGTTCACCAGTCAGGGGAGTCTAATACAGCATGATCCTTCACATTTGTAGGCTTGTGCAATTAGCCACTAGATGGCCCTGTTCCAATTTTAGCCTGTATAAAAGAAAGTTATAGCTTCTCTTTTAGGCTTCATGCACACGACACGCCGGTGAAAACTCTGCTCAAAAAAAGCTGAAACGCGCGTTTAGAAACGCCTGTTTTTCCACGTTTGCATGCCGCGTTTGCGTTTATAAAGATAACATCATGTAGACCCTCCCCAAGCTCTCAAAGCATGTTTTTTTTAACTATTTCTGCCATACGTGATTTGTCCCCTAATTGCATGTGATTCTGAATTACTTCAATTAATTGGTTTTGGGTTACATCGGAAGTCATTTTCAGAGATGTGTCTTCCAAGATGATCAATTTGCTAATCACAATCCAAGGTGTGGACAAGCCTAGCTTGGGGGAAGGGGGGTGGCTTGTGGGAAAAAGTTTCAGTTTCATGAAGGATGGGTGTTCAACATGGAAACATGGTGGGGGGTTGGGGCTGCCTAGACATTGGTATGCAGGTTTTTCTAAGTGAAAAAAACACAATGCTATGGTTTGGCCAGACAAGGTGGAGTCACTGATTAGATTAGAAATTGGATGAGGGTTTGGGGCAAAGAAGTGGAGACATTCCCCATTGTCCAAGCTACTGGAAACACTAGAGATTTTATGGGATTGTATCACAAAGTAAATACGCTCTATGAATTATATAAAGTAATTACAACATTTTTTAAAACCTTTTTTTATTGTTTTCTATGGTTTTCAATCATATTTCTGAGTTTTCAGGTCCAAAAAATTGGGTTCCTTTAAAAACGCTTATAAATGCAAACGCGGCTATACGCGGGTGCCGCGTTTAGCCGAGTTTTGCGTCTGAAACGTGGAAATTATTGCGCTTGAACCCATTTTTTTGCTTCTGGAAAAATGAGGTTAAACGCAACTGCATAAAAACGGCAAAAAATTAGACTGTGTACATGGACACATAGGATAACATTGAATGAGTTCAGGGGCAGTTGAAAAAAAAAAGTGTCCAACTGCCTCTGAACACGCGTTTAACAGCGTCTCGTGTGCATGAGGCCTTAGCTAGAGGCTAGAGCCCTCCTGTATTGTCATGGGTGAGTCAGTGGCCATTTATAAGGCATATTGGGAGGAGCCTGAGGGCACTTGGGGCATGGGAGGTGCAGTGCACACCCCACACCTGTAAGGATGTAACCAGCATGGGTAGGCCCTGGAAAGGGCAGGAGACTAGGAGGAGTGGACCTGTACTCAGGAAAATATTTTTTTTCAGAAGCATGTTTTTTAGAATTAGCAGAGTATGCATGCTTATGCTTATCAAGAAGGAGTGGGGTACTACTAGACATCCCTGGTGCTGGTGAGGGACAAAAGGAATAGGGTAAAAAAAACAAAAAAAAAACAATTCGATTATTTGCCTCAGAAGAATCAAGCTGGGGAGGTCTAGAGAGGTCTGGAGTGCATTCAACCATCACTGCCAACCAGAAAGTGCATAGGCCATTGTATGTTTGTGCTCATCTTTATGTGAATTCTCATTGATTCCCTTTATTGCCAAAAAATGCCAAACCCTAGTGAAAAAAAAAAAAAGCTATGAATACGCAAATATTTCTGATTTAATTTGTTAAACATTATAATGTCAGGGCCTGAAAACTGCATGGTTACTTTTTCACTAACATAAAGGCGAGGCACAGATTGGACAGATTAATGATTAATAAGAACCTCTGCCAACACTAGAATTCTACAGGTCTGGTGTCTGCAGGCATATTATCCTCACATGAACTTATGATCCTTAGTTTTAGGCCGGGTTCACACCGCATCGCATTACTCCCGCCGGCAGTTCACACTGCCCTATGCGGACGGCTGGGAGTGTCAATGATATGTTAATGACACCCCCAGATCCGTCCGCATATCGCAGTGCGATCTGCCGACTCGCACAGGAATCGGATCGCATGGTGTGAACACCCATGCGATCCGATTCTGTTGCGGACCAAAAAAAGGGTCCCGTGCGAGTTTGCTGCGGGAGCGATGCGAATTCAGCCATACTATCTGTATGGCTGAACTCGCATCGCTACGGAGATCGGATGTGATTTGCGGTGCGAATCACATCCGGATCTCCCCCCGCAGCAGTGTGAACCCATCCTTAATTTGAATGGTTTGTATAGGGACCCATTGGGGGTCACTGCTTTACCCCCCATCTTATTGCCCCCTATTCTTTCCTTTCCTTCTTTCCCGCTATTGTTCTTTCCACCATCACCTACAGAATTTTGTATTTACTAACTTCATCTAACACATTAAACTTTTCAGTATTTTCAGATCCCCAAGCGTGCATTAATACTTGGCTTTTGGTGTTACAAGTTATTTCTAGAATACTGATATTCTATTTATTGGACCAATAGCAGTAGTTATAAAGTAACCCAGCAGTAGATGACCTGGCTACTTGCGTTTTTTTATGCATACATATACTGATCTTATTCATTCTTTGTACTTTATGAAGTCCAAAATTAAATTAAAAAATAGCAACCAGAGTTCAGCTTGTACATGAATTTAAGAATTCTGATCGGTTGCCATGTAATTTTACAGTTAGTTTCTGAATGATTTGTATTGGAATGAAATGCCAAGTGTAAGCAGGATGTAGATAACACTTTTGTGCAGCACACAAGAACAAACAAGTTTATGACTTGGCTACCTTTTTCTTTCCTCGTAGTCCGATTAACCCAGGTTAAAACCACTAGATACACCTTTGTAATACATATGTAATACAAACTGTTCAACCTGCTCATCCAGTCTTGCGATTTACACAGCCCTGCCAGACAGCAGAGCCAGGCTGGTTACATGACTTTTCTTTACTGCAGTTAAATAACAGACATAGACCACCTTCTTTTATCTAGCCTGTGATTAAAATAGCACCTGTAAAAAGCCTCAGCTGCAAACCCAGTGTGAAAGCCCACTGGGGCACTGCACTGGCAGGGAATCACAAACAGTCCTGCCAGCAGCTTCTTTGCAGCGGTGGAAAACAATGGGGCAGCGTTGCTATACTGCCAGCAAAGCGCCGCTGCAGCAGAGTTTTGCAGGCGGATTTAACCCCTTTTTGGCTGCTTGCGCGGGGTTAAAACCAACCTGCTAGCGGCCGAATAGCGCCGCTAAAACGACAGCAAAGTCGCCCGGGGCGGCTCAGTGTGGAAGGGGTCTAAGTATTAAAACTGATTACGCCATTTCTTTTTTTTCTTCCTGTTAGCATGTTCCATATTACCACAGAGTATGCTGCATCCCTAATTGCCCTCTACTAATACCCCTTCCTCATGGTGTCCAAGCCCATCTGTCCAGGGATATCAAGAGGCTCATGTAATGTCAAATTCAAGGATTTACATTAGTCCCATTTAAAATAAGTTTAAAGATTTTTAGTAAATATGATTTTTTTTTCTGAATACGTATATAACTGTACTAAAGAATATTTAAGGCTGAATTTTCGGGAAGATATTAAACTGACTCCATCTATGGAATGGCAAGAAATAAAAGCATAAATGTGACACCTGAACCAAGGCTTGCTCAGTACTAAACCAAAAGCTGCAAGTCTGTTCATTTATGTATTTTATATTCATGTCTCGTATTTCTGGTATACACAGCATTAGCACACTGCACTCACCTGGGAGTGATCTGGCCTCAGGCGGTAGAAGCTTCTCATATGTATTAAAAATTCCAGCATCAGAAATTATAACAGGAGCAAAAATATTCACTGGATCCATGCCCTTTCCTCTGACAGAGACACCTGCAATGAATGACAGCAATTATGACTTGTAATACTTATACCGGATGTATCTAAACTTAAAACAAAAAAGTGTCAAAATCCTTTGATGTGGTGGCTGCATTAGTCTTCTTTAGTCTTTTTTCTTTTCACTTGATTCTGCCAGTAATGCCCTAGGGTGACAACACTTACACACTGTGTTGTTAACACACGAAAGTATGGGACGTGTTTAGTGCTAACACTGTACTGCATTTATAAAAGAGCAATGTTGTCACCCTAGGGCAGTGATGGCGAACCTATGACACGCGTAGCCATTTGGCGTGACACGCGCAGGAGTTCATGCGATTCATCCTCGGCTCCTGCACGGCTGCCGAGGATGAAAGAATCTGTGCTGGAAGAATGGGGGGGTGGGACGTGTGATCTCCCCCACCTGACAGTGAAGCACAGCCCCTTTCTGAGCGCAGGGGCTGCTGGTAAGGCGTGCGTGCCGTGCGCACACACGTCATCAGCATGGCGAGGACGTTAGGGAGGACTGGCAGGAGAGGAGCGCGGGAACAGTGCGCGCCTCTCTCCAGTCAGGCCGCAATGCAGTCGCTGCCAGACTGACCTTCACAGTAAGCAGGGGAAGGAAAGTGGGGAAAGATTATCATTATTAGCAATAATGCTACTTAGGTTTGGGGTCTGCTGCAGACCCCAAACCTATCAGGGCATGCTGGGCGTTGTAGTTTAGGCTCAGCTGAACTGCTGCAGAGCCATAGGCTGTATAAGATCATGTTGGGCATTGTAGTTTTGGCTCAGCTGAACTGCTACAGAGCCATAGGCTGTATAAGAGCATGCTGGGCATTGTAGTTTTGGCTCAGCTGCACTGCTGCAGAGCCATAGGCTGTATGAGGGCATGCTGGGAGGTGCAGTTAGTAACTACAATGCCCAGCATGCCCTCGCGACACTAGGAATATTCATAGCAGGGGCGGGCTGGAGCGGCATGTTGATGAGGACGTGGAGCTGGAAGCAGCCGACTCCACAGCCCTGGTTCACTGCACCCCAAACAAGTTCAATAATATCAAGGGCAACATACGAAATCGACTGATGAACAAAGAAGTTACTAAGCAGGTATGTTAAATAATTTGTTTTTGGTTTATTAAATACAATTATATATTGCAATTATACATTTTTGTAGTTTAAACTATAAATTGCGCAAAGTTATGTTTTTTTATCAAAGTGACACACCACGCGAGTTATGCTCGATTTTTTGCCAGTTTTTGACACACCACGCCAAAAAGGTTGCCCATCACTGCCCTAGGGCAAGGGTGTATTAAGACTACATAACACTTTTCATACTGTTTCCACATCTACATAACATAGGAGAGAAGTATTCTGTAATCCACAGAGGTGAACAGTGCTTAAACGGTAACTCCACTTGGAAAAAATATAGCAAAAACAATATATATAATTGAGACACAAGGCATAAAGTAATTTTTTTAAGGGTAAGTAGCACTGCCAAAAACTCAAATTATATATATTTATATATAATAATCCACGTAAAGAGGCAGCAAAAAATTACAAATTTATATAACAAATTTATAATTTTCTTATAGTGACTTTCCAAAGTAACTTATGCTGAAAACTGAAATTGATCACATTTGTGGAAAAAATGTGGCAATGGGGTCCTTTTCAGATATGGCACCTCATCCCCAAATATTTTAGAAAAAAATGGTGGTTGGGAAAGAGGAGGATTATTGCGGTGCCTAATTAGTAATAGACATGAAGAGAGATTATATGAATATATATATATATATATATATATATATATATATATAATTATTCACAACAAAAATATAACAAATATAATACAATATCACATTAGTTTCAGAGAAATTGATTCAATCACAAATAATCAAAAGCACCTCCAATAACAACATAGGGCCAAGATGTTTTAAGCCTGGGTGTGCTGATGGGTCAAATCCACCCTACATGTTTCGCCATAAAAATGGCTTTGTCAGGGGAAATGGAATGAGACCAGCGTAAGAAGACAATTCTCCAAAGTCAGTGCGAGAGGAGCACGCACGCCGTGGACCACGCCTATGGACACCCAAAGAAATAACCGCCTTAGTACAACTGTAGGAGGCAATCCAATAAAAGCAAAAGTTAATGTAAAGTACGGAGGCGGTGATAAATGGCAGAACAGTGATAGAGTTAAGACCAAGGATGGTTAATCCTGCGTTCAACAATGATTCAGATGCGTTCCAACCAAGCTTTAAGGTTAGCAAATAAGCCTGATAGGGGCAATTTAGAACAAATATATCCCCTAAATAAGGACAACGCTCTTGTTGATGGACAAATCGAAAAAAAGAGAGCAGGAGTCCGGTGCATGAAAAATACTTTATGGTAAACAAACTGACAGAGAAGCGCCTCCGTGGAACCTGCAAGGATTTGATTGGCGAAACATGTATGGTGGATTTGACCCATCAGCACACCCAGGCTTAAAACATCTTGGCCCTATGTTGTTATTGGATGTGCTTTTGATTATTTGTGATTGAATCAAATTCTCTGAAACTAATGTGATATTGTATTTTGTTATGAATAATTATTTTTTTATATATATTTTTCATGTCATTTACTAATTAAGCACCGCAATAATCCACCTCTTTCCCAACCACCATTTTTTCTGAAATTGATCACAGCTTCTGTGCAGAGAAATGAATAACACTTATGCTCCCCACTTATGGACCCCTCCTGAATGACTTGCCTGGCAGTGCTATCAACTGTCCTCTTTCCTGCTCCTGTTCCAGGACACCTCTCAAATGACCGTGTAGAGAGAGGCACCCTCCCAGCTCCCAAGCTCCAGGCCTGAGGTACACCCCCCCCCCCCCAGAAAAGGGGTTCCCTCAGACCACAGCAGTCTAACACTCCATCATTCAGTTCATCCACCCCACAACTCCTCCCACCGCAGGCTGACCATGGGTATATATAGGAGGCCTGCCCCCTGCCAATCCTAGTTGGGAATTGGTCAGGGCTCCCACATGCACCCCATATCACTCCAACTCTCTTCCCTGACTCTTTTCCAGAACCTTCTTCGTGGAAACAGAGGACCCAAGAGCTGAGGCACATGTCAATCACCTGCTGCTACACTAAACCACTCCCCTGCCACCAGATCAAAACAAACAGGCCTAGCTCACAGCATAGGCCTGCCTAAATTTACCTTCGCTGACAGTCAAAAAGAAAACCCACTACTCTAGCACCTACCTAAAAAGGTACAGGGTGCTACATATATATGTTTCTCTATGAATCAGTCGTTGAATATAATTGTTTTTCAGGTATGCAAAAGCACTTTTTAATTCTTTAATTAGCACCTGTGCTGCACTTCTTGATTTATATGAAGGCACATATACATACATATATATATATATATATATATATATATATATATATATATATATATATATATATATATATATATATATATATATATATATATGAGCATCTATAAGGATTTTGCACTGACCGACCTTGGTCATTACACATTTGAGTTTTTGGCAGCACCACTTACCCTTCTGAATGTACACATTATAATTTACTTCACCTAGCGGAGTCCCTGGGGAGGCAGCAGCCATATTCATATACTGTATTACCTAACTGTGGAATACAATACACTTATTATAGCATAATTTTTTGTTGTAGTGCTACCCCCCGCAGGGGCCTTCAGTAATAGCTGGCTCTTTCCTAATAGTATAGGGGCTGCCCACCACCACAAGCACCAGTTCATTCATACTGGCTTCAATGAGAGTGGGGTTAGGGCCATGGGATACTCCAAAATGATCAGCACATAGCAGTTAGAGGACAACCTTCTGCTAAAGTGGAAGTAAACTCCCATGCATGATTTTTGCATTCTATAATAAGGCTTACCTATAGGTACTGTAAATACAGTGCCTTGCGAAAGTATTCAGCCCCCTTGAACTTTTCAACCTTTTGCCACATTTCAGGCTTGAAACATAAAGATATAAAATTTTCATTTTTTGTGAAGAATCACCAACAAGTGTGACACAATTGTGAAGTGGAACGAAATCTATTGAATATTTTAAACTTTTTTAGCAAATAAAAAAACTGAAAAGTGGTGCGTGCAAAATTATTCGGCCCCTTTACTTTCAGTGCAGCAAACTCACTCCAGAAGTTCAGCGAGGATCTCTGAATGATCCAATGTTGTCCTAAATGACTGATGGTGATAAATAGAATCCACCCGTGTGTAATCAAGTCTCTGTATAAATGCACTTGCTCTGTGATAGTCTCAGGGTTCTGTTGAAAGCGCAGAGAGCATCATGAAGACCAAGGAACACACCAGGCAGGTCCGTAATACTGTTGTGGAGAAGTTTAAAGCCGGATTTGGATACAAAAAGATTTCCCAAGCTTTAAACATCCCAAGGAGCGCTGTTCAAGCGATCATTTTGAAATGGAAGGAGTATCAGACCACTGCAAATCTACCAAGACCTGGCCGTCCCTCTAAACTTTCAGCTCAGACAAGGAGAAGACTGATCAGAGATGCAGCCAAGAGGCCCATGATCACTCTGGATGAACTGCAGAGAACTACAGCTGAGGCGGGAGATTCTGTCCATAGGACAACAATCAGTCGTACACTGCACAAATCTGGCCTTTATGGAAGAGTGGCAAGAAGAAAGCCATTTCTCAAAGATATACATAAAAAGTCTCGTCTAAAGTTTGCCACAAGCCACCTGGGAGACACACCAAACATGTGGAAGAAGGTGCTCTGGTCAGATGAAACCAAAATCGAACTTTTTGCCCACAATGCAAAACGATATGTTTGGTGTAAAAGCAACACAGCTCATCACCCTCAACACACCATCCCCACTGTCAACCATGGTGGTGGCAGCATCATGGTTTGGGCCTGCTTTTCTTCAGCAGGGACAGGGAAGATGGTTAAAATTGAGGGGAAGATGGATGCAGCCAAATACTGCAAAAGACCTGAAACTGGGACGGAGATTTATCTTCCAACAAGACAATGATCCCAAACATACAGCAAAATCTACAAAGGAATGGTTCACAAATAAACGTATCCAGGTGTTAGAATGGCCAAGTCAAAGTCCAGACCTGAATCCAATCGAGAATCTGTGGAAAGAGCTGAAAACTGCTGTTCACAAACGCTCTCCATCCAACCTCACTGAGCTCGAGCTGTTTTGCAAGGAAGAATGGGCAAGAATTTCAGTCTCTCGATGTGCAAAACTGATAGAGACATACCCCAAGCGACTTGCAGCTGTAATCGCAGCAAAAGGTGGCTCTACAAAGTATTAACGCAAGGGGGCCGAATAATTTTGCACGCTCCACTTTTCATTTTTTTATTAGTTAAAAAAGTTTAAAATATCCAATAGATTTCGTTCCACTTCACAATTATGTCCCACTTGTTGGTGATTCTTCACAAAAAGTAAAAATGTTATATCTATATGTTTGAAGCCTGAAATGTGGCAAAAGGTTGAAAAGTTCAAGGGGGCCGAATACTTTCGCAAGGCACTGTATGTATTAGGAGTTAGTCACATTCAACTGGAATTGTTCTTTGTTGTTGAAGAAGTTGTGTAGTTTATCCAAGGATATTTCTTCATTACTTAGAACATTACAGTTGAATGGGACTAACTTTTATAAGACATACTATAACCTGGATACATAGGAACCATCACAGATGTATTGAAGAAATAGGCTTTTGTTTTATTTTTTGCATACACAGATTTTACACCTCAGTGACAAAGAACGCTGGGCGTTGCCAAGAGACTATAGGACAATGAAACTTCCACAGGCCTCGCCATAGAAAGCCCCAGGCCTGGCAGACATAACATGATTAGATGTACATCAGCAACCCAAACATGTCAATTCATGAACAAAAAGAACGCATTCATGCAGACATAATCATGGTTATTCAATAACACATTCTGTAATCCAAATGAACCATTTAAAATTGATCTCACTCTGATCAAACTTAAAAAAAAAAAAAACGAATTGTGATTGGCTGCTGCTGGTTACTGCACTGCTTTATGGAATTGGAATAAACTGATTTGGCAGATTTCCGGTCTATAATCTTTTTTTTAAATACTGCAAGATACTCTGCTAAGAAAAAACAGTATGATGTATTATAATTACCACTGAAAAAGTTTATAGTTTCACCGCCTTAACTAAAACCAAGCCATGTACATGTATGGACAGAATGATTGTACCAAAGTCGATCCAACATTCAATTACTGGTGGTGGCTATAGCAGCTAGCAGTAATCATTGTGTACTGCTGGCCGGGAAGGCTCCCCTCCCCACCAGAACACAATAGTGTTGTGCTTTATGGTGAACTGCATTACCAGCCTGTCCAAAGTTAATTTCACTTGATGTTGTACCCAGACAAAATTTACATCCTTTTTTTCCCCACAAATAAAGCTCTCTTTTGGTGGTATTTGATCACCTCTGCGTTTTTTTTATTTTTTGCGCTATAAAAAAATAAAATAAAAGACTGACAATTTTGAAAAAAAAAAAAACGCAATATTTTTTACTATAATAAATATCCCCCCCAAAAAAGAAAAAAAACTAATTTCTTCTACAGCTTAGGCCAATATGTATTCTTCTACATATTTAAAAAAAAAAACGCAATAAGTGTATATTGATTGGTTTGCGCAAACATTTTTGAGTCTACAAAAATAGGGGATAGATTTATGGCATTTTTATTATTATGATTTTTTTTTTATTAATAATGGTGGCGATCTGTGATATTTATCATGACTGCGACATTATGGCAGACAGATTGGACACTTTTGACATTATTTTGCTACAAATAGCCACTGATTACTGTATAAATGGCACTGGCAGGGAAGGGGTTAAACACTAGGGGGTGATCAAGGAGTTAAGTGTTTTCCCTGGATGTGTTCTAACTGTAGGGGGGGGGGGGTGAGCTCACTACAACATGACACAGATCCCTGCTCCCGATGACAGGGAGCAGTAGATTCCTGTCATGTTGCTAGGCAGAATAGGGAAAAGCCTTGTTTACATCTCCCCTATCTGCCTCTCCTCGCCGCAATCGCAAATTCAAAGGCACAAGTACACCCTTTTGCCTGCCCATGCCATAACTGCCGACGTAAATCTGTGTGCGGTAGTCGGCAAGTGGTTAATGACATCCCAGTCTTCCTCAATATTGAGTTGGCCCACCCATTGCAGCTATAAAAGCTTTGACTCTTCTGAGAAGGCTGTCCACAAGGTTTAGGAGTGTCTATGAGAATGTTTGACCATTCTTCCAAAAGCGCATTTGTGAGGTCAGGCACTGATGTGGATGAGAAGGCCTGGACCCCAGTCTCCACTCTAATTTATCCCAAAGGTGTTCTGTCAGTTTGAGGTCAGGACTGTGAAGTTGCTCCACCCCTAACTCACTCATCCATGTCTTTATGGACCTTGCTTTGTGCACTGGTCCAAATCATGGGGGGGGGGAATTATGGTGTGGGGTTGTTTTTCAGGAGTTGGGCTTGGCCCCCATAGTTCCAGTGAAGGGAACTCTTAAGGTGTCAGCATACCAAGACATTTTGGACAATTTACATCTTTTGGATAAGGATGAGCTCCGGCGTGTTCGCACAGCCCATGTGCAGAGCCCACCAGGAAGTCGGCACTGCCCTGCGCTAATCACAGGTTGAGAGACATTCTCCCGATGTGTGGCTGCAGAGATAGGGACAATGTCTCACTGCCCATGATTAGCGCAGCGCCGACCTCCTAGCGGGCTCTGCACGTGGGCTGTGCGAACACGCCCAAGCTCATCCTTACTTTTGGATGAATTAGAGTGGACACTGCAAGCCATGCCTTCTTGTCCAAATCAGTGTCTGACCTCACAAATGCCCTTCTGGAAGAATGGTCAAACAGTCCCATAGACACACACATCATTTAACAAAGCATATATAACCAAACATATTCTTATCATGCTTACCATATGCTCTTCCCTCTTCATTGAGCAGGATCTTTTCCACTGTAGCTCTTGAGAGCACAGCGCCTCCAGCCTTTGCAATTGTTGGTGCGAGGTGGTATGTGATTTCACTGGCACCTCCAGTGGGGTACCAAGCTCCACGCATGTAGTGGTCAATCAATAAAGAATGTAAAGCAAAGCTGGCTTTATCTGGAAAAACACCTGTCAAAAGGGGGGAAAAAAAAAAAGTCACTGCAGCTAAATTACTTCATTTTCCAAATGCTTCATTTAAAAAGAAGAAGAGGTCCTAATTACATTCATACATAAAAATTATAAAGATGAACGGAGCTTAATCAAAACATTGACTATAACATACTGCTGTTTTGATCCATCTCCTCTGCAAGACCTTTTAGTGCCTCCATACCAGTTGTGGGTTTATATAAAAATGTCTGGAGATTATCACATGGTGGATTTTTAAGACAAAAGCCAAAACTTTTTGTAGGTTTCAGGTGGAAGGGGGAAGGATTAGAACCTCCCATGTATATATGGCTGCCTGTGTCCCTGTTGGAGAGTCATCCCTTTCAGTTTGTCCCAGTGATTGTTGTCACTGGGACAGAAAGTGATGGGAAATCCAACATTACCGTTATTAGCAAAATAAGACTTGAAGGGAAATCTACCTGTTCCAGTGACAACTGTATACGATCAAATCTTCCCTAATTTTGGAGAAATTTTCTCTCACTTTGCTGTGTTTGTGGACAGGAAGTAAAGAGAAATCTCCTCAAAGGGTCACAGACAGCAAAACCCCACCCCTAAATTTCAAGTATAATAGCAGGTATGATTACTTTTAACACACAACAGCAAATGAGGTGGATGGAGGAATCCCCCCGCCGGAACCTTGTATTCCAATAGTGAGGACTTTCCAGTCTCAGAATACACTTATCAGTGACTTATCAACGACTGCAGCCAATTAGTTGACAACCTTTTCCAATATTCCCATTTAGCAGAATTCCCTGCTGAAATTGTGATCCACCATTGGCCAGCTTAAAAGAAGAATTCCGGGATGGGGTTCACTACTACAAATCCCATCATGCTCTGGGATTTAGCATCTTGAGTGGGTAGGACCACGGGTGTATGCACAGTGGATCAGTAGTATTGAATCCATAGGACTCGAACACCGCCCACCCACATTGCTGTGCTCTCTTCTAATTTTCCCATTTAATTTGTGACTACACTGTACATTATCTCCCCGGCATTGCATATAGAGGTGATGAGATTAATTTGCACAAACTGCAAGCACAGATGGAGAGTCCTGGTCCATCAGTGACAGTGTGAGGTCATAGGAGGCTGGAGAGACCAGGAGTTTCCAGGCACAGCAATCTAAGAATGTAGCACAGTGGATGGATCAGACTGGGCAATCTGAGAATCCTGGGTCAGCCCACTGCAGTGAGCGCTGATGTACCTACATCACCTCATGTTTTACAAAGGATTACAGTGGTGACTGTACAAGACCGATGACTGGGGGGGAGGACATATCAACCATTAGTCTTGTGAACAGGATATGAGGGGGAAAAAGGGCTTTTCATGCAATAAAGATTGTTGGATTTGTGACCTGCAAGAAGACCATGTATAGTAACACCAACAATTTATCAAAAGGCATGGAAGCACCTGTATAACATCTTTTCCCAGAGTTCAGTTTTAAAATGGTTCTAAAGACAGAAGATTTTTTTATTTTACCTTAATGCATGTATTAAGGTAAAAGAAACCTTTTGCATGCAGTCCCCCAGCCCCCTCCTATACTTACCTGAGGCCGTTCTTGATCCAGCGATGTGCACAAAAGTAAAGGCCCTTTCTGTTCTCTCTCTCCTCATTGGATCAGAGACAGCAGCAGGAGGTAATGGTCAACCACAGCCACAGGGGCTTGGTATGGGGCAATTGTGGAGGGGCCAGATAACCTGCAGGGGATCCGAGACGAGAAGGATCTAGACTGCTTTGTGCAAGTATATGTTTTTTCTTTTAAGGAAAAAAATGTACATTTAGAATCACTTTAAATCTGGCCATAAATTATTTGAAATTCAGCCAGTACCTGATGTACCAGCTGTAGCTTGCTTCATGGGTAGCCCTGTCACCACCCAACTGCCCAACATCCTTCAATTGAAAAAACAGAGAGAGACAGAAAATATTGAACCAAACAGTAGTTGCATCCGTTCAGATACAGATGCAATTTGGGTATTCAGACTGCAATAGGTGCAGCTGGAGAATTGTCCATTGTGCTGTATAGTGTGGACAGAGAAATCAGGCTGAAGGAAAATTTTAACAGTACAGCCACCTTCAATAAAAAACACTTGTCCTGCTATTTGACACTGGAGATAATGTGGTCAGATCCATCCACTCATCCCACCTCCAGGATATCGACTCATTCCCCCCTCGGGCAAATATCTAGATTCACCCTGGTGGATAATCAGTGTGACAATATGAGAACTACACCTATCCTCAACTGTCAGGATGCATCCTATCACTGATCAGTGCAGTGCTCACCGCAAGCCGCACCTTAATACCCATTCAACTTCTAACTTCAAACTTTTATTTGTCTGCCCTGTAAGTAATTTACTGATCATCTACATATCCCCAAGCTGTTCCCTTCCCATTCTTATATTCTATGCAATGACAAAATATTAAGGTCCAGTCACACCTCAATGTGTGCGTCGAGTGAAGGTAAATACAGACATTGATGTGCACCAGCATGCTGCATGATGTTTTAATAATTAACACTTTAATTTCAGTAATTTATATGTGGTGTGGTGTGCTTACATACGTTGCATTGCACTGTGGTGTGCTTACATGCGTTGCATTGCACTGAATATAATAGGGCCTGTTCTACTTTTTCCAAAACAGGGCAGCACTTATCAGCAACATATCAGTACTGTCAGCTGCTCATATTGAAATACATTTTTTTTGCAGCATATATGTGCTGGCATGCATTGATCAACGCGTGCCAGCGCATCTGGTGTGAGTTGGACCTCAATGTAAAATACCACTTTAACTTTAACGTAGTGCCTAACGCACGCCATTGCTTTTGCTTCCATCTACACTGCTACATCCCCACTATTCTATATGCTGAATACACACACGGTTGGTAAATTTTGTCAAATATTTTCCTTTCCTCTGTCACTCACAGAAGAAATAATTGTTAACCTCAGATTACATTTATGTGCATCATTATATATCAGTTGTTTGTTTAAAAGCATGGAATGGCTGCCCATTTGGACCCAATTTTGCTCAGCAAACGGATAAATGAATGACAATTTCTGGCAGGTTGTTAGGAAGCTGGTAGCTGCCGGAAATTCTAACAATCACGACTCATCACTGCCCAGTGCCTGTCAACTGTCAACCTGGGAGAAACAAAAATGCCCTCCCATCCTTGTGTGTGTTTTCTAGAGCAGTATCCAGCCCCCCTCCCCGTGCCATTTGTTCGACAATCCCTTGACCATCAACCTAAAAATGGCCATTAAAGCGGAGTTCCACCCAAAAGTGGAACTACACTCTAAGCACTCCACATGCCACATTTGGCATGTCATTTTTTGGGGGGGTGGGTACCTGGTTTTGACAGGTATTTCCTGTCCCACTTCCTCCTTCCGGCAGCCTAGGCAACTCCTCTCCCCCGAGGTGGTCCCTCTCTCTCTGCAATCTTCAGGGACACAGCACAGGTCCCAGAAGATTGCCCGGCCACTAGGAGAGTGCAAGCTGTCACAGCAGTGACAGTGCCGTGGAGAGGACTGGAAGAGGAGTGAGGCTTCGGGTGGCCGCATCGCTGGCCTGTGGGACAGGTGAGTGTGTGTTTATTAAAAGTCAGCAGCTATACTATAGAGCTGCTGACTCTTAACTGTAAAAAAAAGTGGAACTCCGCTTTAATGTTTTAAAGGTCAGCCCCCCTTTGACTTAAAGCCCAACTGCAATTTTTTTCCTATATGAAGCAGCGCTAGAAAAATGAAACTCAATATTGTGAAAACACAAAAATAAATCAATATAATGACATAAAACTTATTAGGCAACAAAAAAAAAAAAGAAAGTGTATAAAGAAATCATACCAACTATTTAAATAAGTGTCCATAAGAGCCCATTCACAAGGGCTAAAAAAGGAAAAATATATGTGAAACAAGAAAGTCCAAAGGAAACAAATCATCCACAATTCACTTGCTCCACCAGTGTCCCCGCAATCACAATTCACAGTGCTTCCACCGCCAGGTGACACCAAGTATTAAAGCCTCTTACCGGATCCTGTGGACCATCACATAGTATGGTCATATGCGCGTGTTAAATCTCCTTATGAAAGGAAACTCCAAAGCGCCAAACGGGATCCTATCAGGGTTGGTTCATCATCAGGATGAAAAATAAAAAACATTTATTCAAAAAATAAATAAGTAAAACTTGCAAAGGGAATCACACTAAGCAAATCCTTGGACAATAGGTTTAAAAAAAAAATTGCATATAGCAATAAAAACAGATACAATTGCTCTCCCAAAAAGCAGCAGGCTGTGTGGCTGCACTAAACTCAACCGTGCGTCCGCAGGATCAGGTAGGAGGCTTTAATAATTGGTGTCAAGTGAATCGTGGATGATTTATTTCCTTTTGAACTTTCTTGTTTCACATATATTTTTCCTTTATAGCCATGGGGGATGGGCTCTTATTTACATATTTGGTGTCATTTATTTATTCATACACATTTTTTCACCTAAGTTTGATATCATTATATTGATTTATTTTTGTGTTTTCACAATATTGAGTTAAATTTTTTTTTTTTTTTTTTTTTAGTGCTGCTTCATATATTTATCACAATTCTTGCATTTAGTGTCATAGATTGCGTAAAAGGCTGATCATTTGTACTTTATGTTTTAGCGCAGATATCCTATATCAGTGTTTCTCAACTCCAGTCCTCAAGGCATACCAACAGGTCATGTTTTCAGAATTTTCCTCAGAGGAAACAGCTGCAGTAATTGCTAAGGCAGTGAAACTGATCAAATCACCTGTGCAAAATAATGCAAGGTCTGAAAACATGACTTGTTGGGATGCCTTGAGGACCTGAGAAACGCTGCTCTAAGGCTGGGTTCACACTGCTGCGGGGGGAGATCCGGATGTGATTCGCACAGCAAATCACATCCGATCTCCGTAGCACTGCGAGTTCAGCCATACAGATAGTATGGCTGAACTCGCAGCTGTCCCGCAGCAAACTCGCACAGGACCCTTTTTTGGGTCCGCAACGGAATCGGATCGCATGGGGGTTCACACCATGCGATCCGATTCCTGTGCGAGTCGGCAGATCGCACTGCGATATGCCGACGGATCTGGGGGTGTCATTAACATAACATTGACACCCCCAGCCGTCCGCATAGGGCAGTGTGAACTGCCGGCGGGAGGTATGCGATGCGGGAAAACGCCGCGGATTCGCGGCGTTCCCGCATCGCAATAGTGTGAACCTAGCCTAAGGGCCGGTTCACACAGCGAGGCGCGGCGAGGCGTCTCCGACTTGCCTCGCCGCGACCTGCGGGGACCTCAGCGGCGACTTGCAGAGGACTTCTGTATAGAAGTCAATGCAAGTCGCCCCCGAAGTCGCCCAGAAGTAGTACAGGAACCTTTTTTCTGAGTCGGAGCGACTCGAGTCGCTCCTCTCAGAACGGTTCCATTGTACAGAACGGGGGCGACTTGCGGGAGCGAGGCGAGGCGAGCCGTGTCGCCTCGCATCGCCTCGCTGTGTGAACCGGCCCTAAACCAATGTTTCTGAAATACCCCCAACAGGTCATGTTTTCAGGCTTTTCATTATTTTGCACAGGTGATTTGATTAGTTTCACTGCCTAATGCAGGCCATACATGGTCAAATTTCGAACAAATTTTCTTTTCAAAATCAGAAAATTCGTTTTTTTTGTGATCCGATGGTGCCACCATTGATTTTCGAAATTCGGCTGACCAAGCCTTCAATTTCACCTCATGTTGCTACAGAAAATAATTTTCGTGAATCTTCTTTTCTCTCCGTAAATTTTCTTTTCTTATTACATTTCTCGCACAATTCTCCCATCATTGATTAGAAAATCGTTTGTTTTTGAAAAAAAAATTCCAACATGTCCGATTTCTCAAATTTGATTTCCACACGAAAATCGGCTGTTGCCCACTAATGGTGCGAAATTCATACGAAAATTCTTAGATTTGAGTTTCGAAAGAAAATTATTTTCGAAATTCGAACCGTGTATGGCCGGCATTAGTAGTTACCACAGCTGTTTTCTTCTGAGGGAAATCCTGAAAACATGACCTGTTGGGGGTACTTGAGGACTGGAGTTGAGAAACATTGCTCTAAACCTCTAGACAAAGACAATCAGTTAACCCATGCAGTGTGGCCACAGCCCCACTGCATGAGAAAAAACTGTCCGGAGTTCAGCTTTAAATCGGGTTCAGATTTAGCAGCTGAACATCAGTTTTTGCTGAACCTGCCTCAAACCTGAGCCCAGGCACATAAGCTATGGCAGTGTTTGTCAAGGCGCCCCAACAGGTCATGTTTTCAGGCCACCTCTTCCATTATTTTGCATAGTTGATTTGATCAGTTTCACTGCCTTAGTAATTATCACAGCCATTTCTTCTGAGGAAAATCCTGAAAACATGACCTGTTGGGAAGCCTTGAGGACTGGAGTTGAGAAACACTGAGCTATGGTATTACATATAACAGTTCAAGCCCTAAAGCTGAACTCTGGGCAGTTAAATAAAACACACAAATGAATGCAGTTCTGTATTCATTGAACATCTGCAAGTAAAAGTGAAACTTCAGGAGAGAAAAATTAAATCTCCTGCCCTACCAGATAGGGCTGTGAGGCAGAGCTGCAAAAATCTCAGGACTGGATGAACAGAAATCCTTTGGCGGGTAAAACCGCTCCCTTATATGTATTTAATCTGTGTATTCAGCTTTAACCTCCTGATGTTTAATGATACAGATTAAAATTAAAATCACTACCTGACCCGAAGAAAAAAAAAAAACACACACACCACTCCACTTGTCCTTTCCTCCATTTTTGTTCTAAATGAAGCTTATTGTGTTTCAAACTTCTCAGCACAATTATCATATCAGAGATTTCAGCACAATTATCATATCAGAGATTTCCACCTTTTGTCAATCCCTGATGTACTTTATAGGTGAACATGACTCATGTGGCTATACAGATATGCTGTGTGTGTTTTCTGAGGCACTGAAGAACAATGTAGTGTGTTTTTTTTTTCTTTAGGTACTGAAGAACAGTCAAGGTCCATGGGAAGGGCATGTGTTCTAATCACATCTTGCATATCTCCCAACAGTCCTGCTTTCTATGGGACTGTCCCAGATTTCATACAATTACCACAGTCCCACAACACCCAATTGCCCATGGTTGATATTCTGCACAGTAGGCTCAGGGCAGAATTTTTTTATTTATTTATATATATATGCTGATCCATAAGTTGATCCACAGTTTAGTAAGTGTTTTTAGTCTTTCCAACTTGTGACCATTCAGAGGTTCTGGAACTGTTATATATGTTTATTTTATTTTATCGTTTTGTTGTCTGAAATCGTTTGTGATACGCTTTTGTTGTTAAGGACCGAGCCTCTTTTTGACACTTGTTGTTTACAAGTTAAAATCTTTTTTTTTCTAGAAAATTACTTAGAACCCCCAAACACATAATAAATATTTTTGTTTCCAGACACCCTAGAAATAAAATGGCGGTCGTTACAATACTTTGTCACACTGTATTAGCAGAGCGGTCGTA
The DNA here is from genome assembly GCF_037356315.1 of Lithobates pipiens. NCBI lineage: Eukaryota > Metazoa > Chordata > Amphibia > Anura > Ranidae > Lithobates > Lithobates pipiens. The sequence goes on from NW_027507903.1 coordinate 539,967,410, forward strand.
AAAGTGCATTTTTTTTGAAAAAAAAATACACTTTGTTTAATGAAAAAAATAAAACAGCAAAGTTGCGATACCTCACATGTGTAGTTTGAACATAGTTTTCATATGCGGGCGCGACTTACGTATGCGTTTGCTTCTGCGCGTGAGCTTGGCGGGATGGAGTGCTTTGTTTTGTATTTATTTTACTTTTTTTTTAATTTTTTCACTGTCCTTTTAAAAAAGAAAAAAATAATTGGGTCACTTTTATTCCTATTACAAGGAATGTAAACATCCCTTGTAATAGAAAAAAGCATGATAGGAACTCTTAAATGTGAGATCTGGGGTCAAAAAGATCGCAGATCTCACATTTATACTAAAATTCAATAAAAAATAAAAATACATTTTTTTTTTTGCAAATAATAATAAAAAAAAATTCCCCTTTAAGACCATTGGGCGGAAGTGACAAATGACTTTCGCCATTCAATGTTATGGAGCCGAGCGGGGGGCTATCTTTCCCTCACTCAGCTCCATGCCTGTCAGGAGGAAGGACGCAATCGTCTCCGCTGCTACCGATAGCTCCGGTAAGCCACTGAGATGACCGGAACACGGTGTATTTCCGATAAAAGTGAGACCACGGAGACCACTTTTATCTGAAAACTAGCCGCGCACGATTGTTGAAAATACTGGAGTTATGGCAGCTATTTGCCATAACAACGGTATTTAGCGTCAAAGTACCAACGTACAATGACGGCGATTTGTGGTAAGTGGTTAATTCACGCCTAATATTTAGCATAATTTGTGTGCATCTTGTGTCATGTATATATTATTTTTTTTTTGTAAAAAGAACTGCTACAATGTACTATTAAACAAAGCACGTCGTCTGCTTTGTATGGAGAGCTACATCAGGGTGGTTCAAACTACCAAATAACGGAAAGTTTTATACTTACCTGACGGTAATTTTCCTTTCCTGATGCAAAGCATGACAGCATACACGAATGGGATAGGCTCCGCCTCTCGCCCAATCATGACTGGTTATATTATATTTAAATAAGTCGCCTCCCCCTAGGCGGCATTCTCGTAACTATACTCAAATGTGAAACGCACAAGGGAGGGACCAGTATGCCGTCATGCTTTGCATCAGGAAAGGAAAATTACCTTCAGGCAAGTATAACGTTTTCCTGACACAAAGCATGACAGCATACACGAATGGGATGTAGCACGCCCACAAAACCTATAAGGGGGGCCATGCTGAAGCGTTTGAATCAACAAATCAGTTTAGAACTGAAGTTGATTCCTCTGCTTCCAATGTTGCCTGATTGACTTTGCAATAGGCAAAAAAAAAAAAAGGCTTTTTAGTATATGAACCTGGTTGGTATCCTATAAAATTCTGGACCTCTGAATTTTGCCCATGAGCACATCCATCTGATAAAGTGAGCTCTGCACTAGATTGATGAATTTATCTTCCTTCTAGAAGCCCTTTGGGCTACTCTGACCCGAGATAATACTATTGTCTTAGCAGACAGTGTAAGTCTTCTTCGGATACTGCCAGACCTGAAGAGGCCACTGTCTGACCTTCTAGAGAAGGACTACTTCCATGTATTTCTTCCACATAGAGTCCATTACTCCAGCTTGTGGTGATGCTTGACATCTTAGTTTGGACATGCTGGAAGGGTGATGTCTTGACCCAGAAGCAAAGATGCAGACCTTTGTCTGGTGCTGGTGAAGAAGAAACCAGAGCCATTTTGTTTGATCATGGTAGCAATAAAAGTAGTTTATGGCTTGATGCTTGGATCTCTGAAAGAGTTCTCAAAGACATGAAATCTTAAGAAATACTACTTTGGTGTCACTGAACCTATTGAGGTAGTCTCGTTCAGAAGAATGACCCTAGTTGCATTTGGGAGCAGAGGATTCATCCTGAAATTCTGCAATATTTTCAATGTTCTAGTATACCTGGAGTTTGCCGCAGGTTCCCCCCAGCTTCCACAAGGTTTCAAATAATGAAGGCGAGATCCCGCAATGAGCCTTTCTAACTTGGTCTCCCAGTTGCTAGATGTAACGTGGCTGAATTTGGATACACTTGGCTCTGCTGTGCAAGGTCTGAGATCTCAGGAAGAATAAAATAGGAGGAACTTGGGCCAAAGACTGTACTTTGAGGACACCATGGCCTGTAAGGCCACCAGATCATTGTCCTTATCCCAGCTGTATGACTACGGATCCTGATTGAACTAGACAGACTTGTGTCCTCTTTCAACCTGCCCAACCATGCACTATGATCCCGATGAGGAGCTTAGAGATCATGAGTCTGGCGGCTATACAGGCTAACCTGCTGACGCAGCTGGATGTTAGTAGATCCAGTGCTTCCACTTCTGGGAAGCTACTCTTGCAGGAATGACTTCCATTCCTGACCATTGAGTTTACTGCCAGGTTGAGATTCATTGAACTGCTTGTTGGTATAGAGCAGCCATTCTCAACCAGGGTTCCGTGGACCCCTGGAGTTCCTCCAGAGGTTGCTAGGGGTTCCTTCAGCTGTGGCTGATGAACTAACTTTTGATGGTACCTACAGAGTTCAAGGTTCAGCATCACGTCACAAAGCCAGCAGCATGACACAAAATATAATTTTAGCTGTCTCTAAGGGTGGCATTCTGATCACCCTTTTAAGGGGAACATTCTTCCTATTCTATTTTTTTTTTTTTTGTATTTTACCATATCTGATAGGAAGTTCTGAGACACCAGAACACAGTGTGATGAGATTAGACAGGTTTTAACCACTTGCCGCCCGCCCTATTACAAATTGACGGCGGCAAAGTGGTTTCATAATCCTAACCGGACGTCATATGACGTGATTAGGATTATGAGCCGCTGCGCGCCCCCGGGGGCGCGCATCGCGGCGATCGTTGTTGCGGGGTGTCAGTCTGACACCCGGCAACTACGATCTCGGTAAAGAGTCTCCGACGGAGACTCTTTACCATGTGATCAGCCGTGTCCAATCACGGCTGATCACAGTGTAAATGGGAAGAGCCGGTGATCGGCTTTCCCTCACTCGCGTCTGTCAGACGCGAGTAGAGGAGAGCCGATCGGCTGCTCCTCTGACAGGGGGGGTCTGTGCTGATCGATTATCAGCACAGCCCCCCCGAGGATGCCCACACTGGACCACCAGGGACACCACTAGACCACCAGGGAAAAGGTAATAAAAATCCATAATCCTCCCTAGACCACCAGGGTGCCAGTCAGCACAATGGGTGCCAATCAGTGCCCATAATGGATGCCAATCAGTGGCCACAATGGGCATCACTGATTGGCATGCATTATTGTTTGGCACTGATTGGCATCCATTACTATAACACCGATGCCGCCTATGAGTGCCCACCTGTGCCGCCTATGAGTGCCCACCTGTGCCGCCTGAGTGCCCACCTGTGCCGCCTGAGTGCCCACCTGTGCCGCCTATGAGTGCCCACCTGTGCCGCCTATCCATGCCCACCTGTGCCGCCTATCTATGCCCACCTGTGCCGCCTATTCATGCCCACCTGTGCCGCCTATCCATGCCCACCTGTGCCGCCTATCCATGCCCATCCGTGCCGCCCATCTGTGCCAGCTATCAATGCCAATTTGTGCCACCTATCAGTGTCCGTCCGTGTCGCCCATCCGTGTCGCCCATCAGTGCCGCCTACCAGTGCCACTTCATTGGTGCCACATTGGTGCCCATCAGTGCCACCTTATCAGTGCCCATCAGTGAAGGAGAAAACGTACCTATTTACAAAGTTTTGAAACTGAAACAAAAAAAAACATTTTTTTTTTCAAAATTTTCAGTATTTTTTTTATTTGTAGCGCAAAAAATAATAAAAACCGTAGAGGTGATCAAATACCACCAAAAGAAAGCTCTATTTGTGGGAAAAAAATGATAAAAATTTCATTTGGGTGCAGTGTAGCATGACCGCGCAATTGTCATTCAAAGTGCGACAGCGCTGAAAGCTCAAAATTGGTCTGGGCAGGAAGGTGTTTAAGTGCCCTGTATTGAAGTGGTTAACATTGGCAAACCTGAATAGGAGATGCCTCTTGCCATGATGATCGGAGATTACCTATAGCCGTCTGTTTGGAGCATACCTGAGGCCTCCTAGGCTGTGTTGCCCAAACGACTTCCCCACTTGGGAATCACTGTACCCCTGCGGTTAGACACTTCGTCCTCCACTGGCCTATGTCATTGACTTGAGCTAGGAGGTCACCAAGGTGAATAGACTTGATAGAATGATTGTTACGTCTGGAAGTTTATGAAAGTTGATAAGATTAACTATCCTTAGCCACCATCAACGGGACTAGTCTCATATGTGAGGTAATCTTCCGTGGAATAGGAAGCAAAATCTTTCATTACCTTAGAAAGCCAGTTTATGATGTTCTTAATCTTCTTGACCATTTGAGACCATGGGATACAAACAGATGGGATAGAGCTAGGACTTGCCCACACGAAGGGTGACAGTATTAGGACTTATGTGGAGGGAACTCTACAGTATTCTCCTGAACGTCTAAAATGTAATTATTATAATGAGATTAATTGGCCTTCCCTCTGAATCAGGGTTTGCCAAGACTTGGAGGATGTTGGGCCACCCGCATCTGTTGTCCACATGAGGAACCTGAAGTCTTTGCTTCAAGACGCCCACTACTGGAAGCAATGTTTTGGAAAATGTGTAAAGGTCAATGGTTGCTAAACGCACCCGCAGTGAAATTCTCAGAAACCTGGGTGTAGCAAAGTGCGCATGTACACATCAGCTAGATCTAGAGAACTGTAGTGGTTTTATCCAATAGTTTTGAGTGATTTGTTCTCAATGATTACATATGACGTTTTGGATCTTGATACTTTGTTACACATCTTGCCTGAATCTCCTTTCCGACTAACAATGGACCGATTGTTTCCGTTGGACAAGATTTGGTAACATTTGCTTAAAGCCTTGATTGCTCTAAGGAACCATAGTGGGAATTAGAGGAGTTGAAAGAGTGGGAAGAAATTCTATTGACTTCCTTACTGCACAAAGTGCAACTCGCCAGCACTCCTTGAATCTTCCGTTGTTGTCCCAAGGTTTTGTTGTAGACAGATCACAACACAAAGACAAGTGCTGCACAGGCTCCACTGATCACGAGTCTCCTGCCCACATTTGCATTCAATTTCTGCAATATAACACCTACTGGGCACATTTGAGTGAAAAGGAACTTTGCTTCTTCTCGAGAGGATCAGACTTGAGCTTGGGCGATTAAAGACGATCATGGATCTTCCAATCTTTTCTCTAATGCCGCGTACATACGAGCGGATTGTATGGCGTACTTAGTCCGTCATACAATCCGACGGACAATCCGTCGTAGTTTCCACTGAACGGACTTGACCACACACGGATACACAAACAGTCCGTCGAAAGCTTGCGCGATGACGTGTACAGCACGTACGACGGGACTAGAAATAGGAAGTCCAAGACACAGCAAAGCACCCTTCCGCCGTGTAAATCCTTTCTGGGCATGCGCCATTCTTAGTCCGTCGAACTAGCATACTGACGACCGTATTGTCCGCTGAAACCAAAGTACGACGGACAGATTTTTGGAAAAACCGAAATTCTTAGTACTCCGGACTGCACGCTGAAAAAGTCCGCTGAAGCCCACACACGAGCGGATTGTCCGCTGAAATGTGTTTCAAGGGACTAAGTACGTCAAACAGTTCGACCGTGTGTACGCGGCATAACTCTTCTCAGGCCCTGTCACCAACTCTTTGTTCTGGGCCTAGGCGACTAGCCTAAGGGATTAGTTCCTGATCTAGACATCACTAATTCCATCTTAAATCATATTCCAATCAATTTAGAAGAGGTATATACCATCAGTGGGTTAAGTCATAGGGCTTTACTAATCCCACAGAATAGTAGGAGGAACAGCCTGCTGCATTCATAGTGGTTGCACTGCCTCACTGGACCAAACACCACAGAGGCGTATTACTGGCCAAGTTTGCCCTCAACTTGTCTGCTGAGAACCAAATAGCCTTAGCTACTGAAGTGAACTCCAGCACAGGCCATACCATACTCCTTCATGGTAGTATAAATCTTCATCTCCAAATCTATATTGTTGTTTTCATGTCTCTGTGAAGGCTATTGTGTCATCCACTGGCAAATTGGCACTTCTGGCTGGTCTGAAGATTACTTGGCTTGGCCAACTGCCTCTGCAGTAAGAGTTGGGCTTTTCAGAGGGGATCTTGCATCCTCTGCTAGCATGAAGACACATCTGGCCAATCTGTTGAATGCTCTTTGGCCTGCTGTTTTTTTTTTGGATGCAGGAGGTACCCTTTAAACAGACTCAGCTGTTTGATTGGCTTAGTACCTGAGCCTTAGCGAATAGAGGTCCACCCAGTCAGTTTTCACTTGAGTGAACACATCTGCCGTTGTGTTTTACTGCCACCTGATATGCAACTTGGCATAGCATCTTGAACACTAAATTAAACACCTAAACGCAGACCTTACAAAGTATAGCAGCAACACAATGCATAGCAGTGACCTCCATACTGAAGCATCATTTTGTCATCATAAGCTGCGCAATGAAGGGTTAATATACCTGGCAGGATCACCTACACTAGGCAACTGCCCTGTAAAGGTTAAAAACAGCAAATCCAAGCATTAGAGCATTGATACAGTGATCCAAAACCTGTGAAGCAAATGAAACAGACAGAACTATCCACATCAGTTTAACCTACTTTGGCAGCGTATATATTAACAGCATAATGATTCAGACACACCACGACAACCCATGGAGAGATTACCTGTTCTGTGCAACACCCTTCCTTGACTGGCTCCAAGCCCCTGTACACACGGTCGGAGATTTTGACAACCAAATCCGTCTGATTTTGTCCGTCGGATTTTGCCTGTCGGATCTTGTCCGAAACTGTTGCATACACACGGTCGGACTAAGTTGTCGAAAAATCTGATCATTCAGAACGTGATGACGTAATTTCGTTACGATGGGACTACGTTCAGGCTAGTAGCCAATAGCTTTGATGTAGGAATTTGATCTGAGCATGCGTGGCACTTGGTCCGATCAAAATTCTCTACACATGATCGGAGTATGTCCTATCGGCCCAGTTGGTCGGAAAATATTTCCAACAAGTTGGAAAATTGGGTCCAACGGATATTCCGACGGAATCAGTCCGATGCATATCACACACAGTCGGATTATCCGACAACACGGTCCGATAGGACACATTCCGACGGATTCTCCGACCGTGTGCACAAGGGCTAAGGGGGGGGGGGATGGGAGAGGCTCCATATCTGACAGGTGGACACCAATCCATTCCCAGAGCTCCTGGCCACTGCTACAGTGGGCCAGAAGTTACCCCAATATCATCTCATTGCTCCCTGCTGACTGAAAGCTGCATCAAGCCACAGGAAACAGACAAGGAGCCATCTTGGAAGGGGCAGCCCCACAAAAAAACAAAACTTCCAGCTAGAGCTGCCACGACGCGTCGATGTAATCGACTACGTTGACTAAGAAAATACGTTGACGTGGGTGCAGGGTGTCGATGCGTCACAGTGGTGGCAGTGCTTAGTATCTACCGCTGCCCTCCGTGCCGCTGTCCCACCTCTCTTCTCCCCCTCCGTGCCGCCGTCCCCCTCTCTTCTCCCCCTCCGTGCCGCCGTCCCTAGGGGTGCAACGGATCGTCACCGATCCGTGATCCGAGCGCACATGCTGCGATCCACGGAGCGCTCCGTGGTCTCCGCCTTAGGAGAGGCTGCGGCTTCGGCCTAGCTCCGAAGCGGCGGCCATCTTTCTACACCCAGGCGTTTACAATGTGATCGCTCCGACGGAGCGATCACTTGTAAACAAACCGGCGTCATAACATGACGCCGGTTTCTCTCTCCCCTCTCTGTACTGATCTGTGCAGTGGAGGGGAGAGGTCGGATGGAAGCAGCCATCCCTCCATACCCTGCCAATACTCTGCCAGCCCGATACTCTGCCAGCCAATGCAATACAATACTCTGCCAGCCAATGCAATAAAATACTCTGCAATACAATACTCTGCCAGCCAATGCAATAAAATACTCTGCAATACAATACTCTGCCAGCCAATGCAATAAAATACTCTGCAATACAATACTCTGCCAGCCAATGCAGTACAATACTCTGCTGCAGTACAATACTCTGCTGCAGTACAATACTCTGCCAGCCAATGCAATACAATACTCTGCAATACAATACTCTGCTGCAGTACAATACTCTGCTGCAGTACAATACTCTGCTGCAGTACAATACAGTACAATACTCTGCCACCCAATGCAATACAATACTCTGCAATACAATACACTGCAATACAATACTCTGCTGCAATACAATACGCTGCTGCAGTACATTACTCTGCTGCAGTACATTACTCTGCTGCAGTACAATACTCTGCCAGCCAATACAGTACAATACTCTGCCAGCCAATACAGTACAATACTCTGCCCGCCAATACTCTGCAATACAATACAATACTCTGCAATACAATACTCTGCAATACAATACTCTGCAATACAATACTCTCAAGGTTATCCAAAGGATTAATTAGCTAATCAAAAAAAAAAACACTAGATTCATTAAAAAATTAAAATAAAAAAAATAATCGGATAGTCGTTGACTAATCGAAAAAATAATCGATAGATTAGTCGACAGACAAATTAATCGTTAGTTGCAGCTCTACTTCCAGCATCTTTGCAAGGGAAACCAACATATCCAAAGCCAAACTAACAATAAAAGGTTTGGGTGTGGGGCCACAACTCCCCAAAGAGGAGAGACTGAATCAGTCACAACTAACCACAAGACAGAACTGTGTTACTTGCATCCAGAGACCAGTATCCCAGCCCCCCCAGTATCTGGACCTGGGGGGGGGGGGGTCCTCCCACTTATGGAAGCTTTACAACCAAACAGAGGGGCTTCATCACGGGAAAGAGACCGAACCTGTGCAGCTGGCCAGATGAATCCGGCAGATGAGAGCAAAAATAAAAATCTTCATTAATTCACAGTTATAACCGTTTGAGGGAAAAAAAAAATAGAGAATGCCACCTAGGGGGAGGCGACTTATTTAAATATAGTATAACCAGTCTTGATTGGGCGAGAGGTGGAGCCTATCCCATTCGTATATGCTGTCATGCTTTGTGTCAGGAAAAAAAATTGTTTAATGCTATCTGAACTATAAAGAGACTTCTGACTCGCCTAAGCATCCTTTGAAGCCACCAAACACATGTCCAAAGATGGACAAAAATAAAAGGGAAAGAAAAAATAGAAAAAGATTTAAAAAATTGTACATTGGTCTGTTGGTGCTGCCCCTCTTTCCCTGCTGCCTTGGACACTAGCCCACAAGTAGCATTATCAGTAATACATCACTGTCAATGGAATTATTTAGGACTTAAATACAATGCCTCCCTAATGTTGACTGCTCCAGTTTTTTGTTGCAGACGTACCATAGGTGCCAAAGATGTAGCTAAACACAGCTTGCAGCTCCTTATTTTTGGTGAACTCGCTGACAACATCAGTTACACTGCGAGTAGAGTATCGGAAAAATGGGGAGAACAACTTCACCAGACCTGTTCTGCACAAGAAACGGGAAATCGGCAAAGGCAAGTACTTCAGGATACCCATGTCACTAACGCGCTGAGCGACTTTCTGCAATGAGAAAACGTCATTAATATTCCATCATACATGGTTACCCACATAGGACTGTAAAATTATTCAGCAGTGAAAGCAAAATAAATCACAAAATTTTGATTTCTGCAATTACTGTAAGGAATAGACTCTTTAGTATTCAAGCAAACATGGTACTGGTTTTGTAATCCTACAGCATGTCAGACACACAAACTATCAGTTGCATAGTCACATATTTTTAGAATTGAGCTGATGTAATTTTATAAAACTTACTATTGGTATAGCCAGGGCTTTATTTTCAGCTGGAACTCAGTTCCACCACCTCTGGCTCAGGCCCTCTGCTCCCTGTTCACCACTATCACTAGTAAACACATAAGTCTGGCTTCTGTGTTTACAAGTGACAGCTTGTCTCCCAATGGCTCCCACAGATCTGATCTCCTGGGCGGCTCCCTCTGAGTGCAGGATGGGGACAAAGGAGATGCAGGTACCCAGGGTTAAGTGCGGATGCCGACACCCCTACTGGAGGGTCTTCCTGCAAGTGAGATAGGCAGACCATCTACAGTGGGCAAGGAGGTACTAGAGCCGACTGGGTGCTTCAGTTTAATACAGCAACAAATGTAAAACATGTACGAGATGGTGGAGCTTTTAAGGAGGGGGGGAAGAAGATGTGAAAAGTGGAGGGGGGGGGGGGGGTTGTATGTGGAGGTTTAGACCTGAAGAGGGGTGAAAGAGTAATGTGGATGGGGGATGCAGCTGGGTAAGAAGGCTGAACTCTGCACTATGTACGCAGCGCACCCCTGAACTCTGCATTATGTATGTAGCGCAACCCTGAACTCTGCACTATGTACATAGAGCACCCCTGAATTCTGCACTATATACTTAGTGCACCCCTGAACTTTATACATAGTGCAGAGTTCAGGGCTGTGCTATGTACTGAGTTCAGGGGTGCGCTACGTACATAGTGCAGAGTTCAGGGGTGTGCTATATACATAGCACACCCCTGAACTCTGCACTATGTACTTGGCACACCCCTGAACTCTGCACTCGTAATGCACTCCTGGTATTTAATGGCCCTTCAAGACCCTCCCACTCTTATTCCCTGTACACACGGTTGGACATTCCAACCACAAAATCCGTTGGATTTTTTCCAACCACAAAATCCGTTGGATTTTTTCCAACCACAAAATCCGTTGGATTTTTTCCAACGGATTTTGGCCGAAACTTGTGTTGCATACACACGGTTGCACAAAGTTGTCGGAAAATCAATCATTCAGAGCGCGGTAACTTAGAACACGTACAACGGGACTATAAACGGGCCAGTAGCTAATAGCTTTTGTCTTGTAATTTATTCTGAGCATGCGTGGCACTTTGTCCATCAGAATTGTCTACACACAATCGGAATTTAAATGATAGGATTTTGTTGTCGGAAAATGTTAGATCCTGCTCTCAAACTTTGTGTGTCGGAAAATTCTGACAGAAAAAGTCTGATGGAGCCCACACACGATCGGATTTTCCGACAACAAGATCCCATCGCACATTTTCCATCGGAAAGTCCAACCGTGTGTGTACAGGGCATTAGTGAAATTTGTCCACATTGACTATTTGATGCGGTTTGGAGGGTGTATGTGGGTGTTTTGAGGGATCATGCTTTAGTTCCTGCACCTATTTTTTGAGAAAAAAAGCCCTGGGTATAGCCTCTGACAAGTTACACCAACTAATAAGAGTTCCCATCAATGCTGCCCTTTAGTACAAAAATGCTTTAATTTCCCAGAGTGGCAGGGCCAAGAAGGCCCAACAGGAACCTAGGCCTAATCATGGGAGCAGCCAAACTCAGTCTAAGGTAAGATGGAGGTCTCAAATTCAGCAAGATCGTATCCATACTCCTACTGTTCCTATGTAACATTAATAGTATTTTACATTTCCGCATATAAACTAAGGGGCATTGAACATTTAATGACATCTGAGATTATCAATGTATTTCTTTTTTGTGATTCTTGAAACATACAGTGTAAATTTGGGTACATTATATACATTTGCCCTTGGGTCCCCATTTTATGGGACAGTTCTTGGTAGGACCTGTTTCCATTTGGCCAATAAACACATACTGTATCTTTTGCACACAGTGTTTTTTTCATGAACTACAAACCACAACCATAGATTAGTCCATTTTCTCTGTCATGGGGCGGCACTCAGTATGTGGATTTTTACCACCAAACTTTATCTAGAAAGTGTTGATAAAAGTGAATAGCAGGACGTTTTCACATATCCTGTGGGAAGTTCAGCACAGTCATCTAGTAGGTATGGACCTCATTTAGCAGCAATCATCATTATGGCGTGTTTGTATTTCTCCAGAACAGCCACATTCACATTTTTATTCCCCAGTTATTCTCTACAGAAAGTTATAGCTAAGCATTAACAGCAATTCTCATTAAAAGTACTGAGATAAGATAAGACTAAAAGACAGGTCAGATGAACTGGTTATGACAGTGCTAGGCCCTGCTGTGGTGATGGAAGAAGTCCTGCCGTGGTGTTGGAAGAGGTAATTGGCACACTGGGTTCTCTCGGATGCAAATTGAGGGGCTCCAGATTACCTCTTCTAAGTGAAAAAAAAATTGGATTTTCATTTGTCTATGGGTTTTGTAACTCCCAGATTTGAGTTCTGGAGTTCAGAGACTTCAAGGAGCTTTTGGAGGAAGACACTAACCCTGTGTCCATGTCTTAAAAGAGAACAGGAAGTTGAGTGTGCACAGCTGTTATAGTCAAGGACTTAGCGGGGATTCACCCAAAAAAGACAGTAGGTCCCCAGCACAGAGGTCAGGATGTGGGCCAGAGCAGCAGGGAATTGCAATAAAAAGAGCAAGAGAGGTAAAAAGTGTTGTACACGAGCACATCAATGCTGTAGGGTGGTCTGGGGGGCCAGATAAAGGCCTAAGCTTGATGCCTGAGCAGTGGTACTCCAAGGAGAAGCAAGGAAGGTTAATAATGATATACTTTTGTGTATTGAAGTGGTGTTGGAAGCCCCTGCAAGAGTAATGCTGAAGTTATTTTTAACTTTTCCTATAAATTAAAGTGGACCAACAAGCTCTGAAGCAGTATTTCCTGGCTGGTTTGAACCCACTGGAAAACACTGCACTTTGAGCCAAACGATGAATATCACACCATCTACATTTTATAGATTTACCTTTCTTAGCATGATGCCCCTTGTGAAGAGAATGTTGATTTACATATCCTTAAAGAGCTATGGGCATAAAGCTCTGCATACTTCTAGCTATGTTAGACCTGCTCTGTCACCTACAACCTTCCATGACTAAGCACTAACAGAAATCCTGGGTCATATATAATGTATGTGTGTGTATATTCATGGAACATTAGCAGGAACACTGAAAACCAATTGGATCTTAGGGCACTTACTCTGACGAGCTTCAAAAAATTTTCAATGGCTTTTTCCTCTCCTGGAAAAGCTTTCTTCAGCTCATCAGCATATGTCTGCATGCCAGGACGCATATTATAGCGACGGCCATTTGTTACATCCCCAATCAGTAACACGTCGAATGGGTCGTCCATTAGTGACCACTGCAGCTGCCCATCTGTCAGCTGATCCACTAATATCCGAAATGGTGAGCGATCATTGAGCTGACCAATGTAGTGTATTCCTGAGGGATAGAAAAACGGTGTCAAACACATGTCAAAACTTTTACCTAGAACATCAAAAGTTCTAAAAAGTGCCCATTTACTACATGGTCACCAAGCATACTGTACATTAGAGCTTACATTTCTGGCCTTTGTCTGAATAGTGAACTGATTCTTTTGAGATTTGAGGATGCTTAAAGATTTTGGTGACAGCACACTCATTATTATCCCTTGGCCTATACAGTTTACATCAGGGATAGGCAATCCCGGCCCTCCAGCTGTTACAGAACTACAAATCCCATCATGCCTCTGGGAGTAATTGTAACTGCCAGCCCTGCAATGCCTCATGGGAAATGTAGTTCCACAACAGCTGGAGGGCCCCAGGTTGCCTACCCCTGGTTTACATAATAACACAAGCAAATCATTAATTCTTTATACGTTCTGCTAAAATTTAGGTAGCATATAAAAACAGAGATCATGATAGTGTTAACCCCCCCAGAAAAAAAAAAAAAAAAGATCCTGGTCCCTTTAAAGCAGGTTAAACAGCACAGTGCTTGTGCTGTGCAACCTGCCCCCCTCTAAACTGTAAAAAAACTTGCCTGATCCTGCCACTTCCTGTATCCCCTATCTGTACTGACCACTATGGTCAGAGTGTGTCCTTCCATCATATGCAGCTCTCCTCTCTCTCTCCCCTTATCCCCTCCTCCTTGCCTGTCGGCTCCATCTCTGTGTCTCTGACCCCACCCCCCCTGCCGCTTTACAGCTCAGAGACATGGCTTCTGCGGGAGGCCACATGATCTCCCAGTCTGACATCAGAGGGAGATCTCGGCCCCTCCCTCAAAAGCCATGTATCGGAGCTGTAAAGTGACCACGAGTCATGTGACCGACCTGAAGACAGCTCTAAATAGGTATTTACAATGCTGGTTTTTAGAAATGACTTACATAGTGTGGTATGCCAGGCTCTAATAGAGGGGCTAGCAGTGACCAAGAATTTTGACTTAAAACACTTAAAGTCATTTACAGCAGGACTGAGCAATGATCCCAGGGCCTTCTGCAGACTGTAGCAGCCACTGTCTGGAGAGATCTAATAAGCCAGTTAGTAAACCAATTACCATTCCTCTCAGCAGCATCCTCTATATTCTGTATCCAAATAAATACATTTGCATGTAGAGTCAAGCAGGTTTATGGCTCCATGTGGCTGCTAAACCAGACAACCCCATCCTCACACTCACCCACATCAAACTCATAGCCTTTCTCATTGAAGGTATGGCAGCACCCGCCTAGTTTTCCTAGCTGTTCCAAGACCAGTACCCGTTTTCCAGCCCTGGAAAGTAAAGCAGCCACTCCTTGTCCTCCAATTCCACTTCCGATAACAATGGCATCCAGCTTCTCTGGGACTTTTTCAGTAGAGAAAACTGCAATAAGGAAAACAAAAAAAATATGAAACTCCCAAAAATTTGCATATGGGAAGGACAAATTGACAAAAAGTGACAATAGATGTGCGTCCTATTCCAAGCCCCCACCACTCAGATGTAAAAATACAAACCGAGAATATGACACAAATAAAAAAAAAAACAAGGGGAAAAAAGAAATGCAGAACCTATACCCCGGCTTCCAACATGCTCACCTAGCTAAGCATGACATCTTGGTCTTTACATGGGATTCTTGCAAAACTGATGAGCCCAAATATAACAAGGATGTCCTCCTGTACTTTTAATTTTGTCTGCAAATGTTGTTTTTAGGTTTAGAAGCCGTTCTCAAACAGGAGTGCCTCCAGAGGTTGCTAGGGGTTCTTTGGGCTGTGGCTGACCAACTTCTATTTTGATGGTGCCTGCATGGTTCTAGGACCAAGGCCACTTGGTAGAGAGCCAGTGTCGGAACCTGGACTTGAACCTGGGACCTCAGCTGCGTCTGGCAATAAATCTTCTCACTGAGCTATCTGAGATGCTGGGCAGTGCCTTGTCAGATCCTTTAGACAACCCTGCCTTGTACCTTGATTTCAGCTGACCCTTGAATTCTTTGCACCTCCCACGAACTTCCTGATATAAGCCATGTCTCTGCACTTCCTCCTTGCCAGAATATTGTGCTATCTCCAGCCTGTATCTCGTGCCTGTCTTCCCTGCTGCCGTTCATATTTGCTACTGCTCATTATCGAACCTTGGCTTGTTCCTCGACTACACTTCTGCCTGATCCCAACCTACAACTACCCATTACCGACCTTTTGCCTTGTTTACTGACCATGCTTCTGTTTGATCCTTACCTGCTCATCCGCTACTGAACTCTGGCTTTCTCACCTCCTGGTGGGGCGATCCTGAGGACCGCGACCTGGTACTAACACGCAGCAAAATCCATGTACCTATCTTGCTGGTAAGTGGTAGTCCTACAACTGCTAGAGCAATTGGTCTTCGAGCCTGACCCCTGATTGTGACAACCAGCTGGAGGACATCAATGATCTTCACATTCCTCTCCACCTGTTGAGCTAGTGGTGTGTGGTGTCTCTCATCCCCTCATGCTTTCTGGATCAAGCACAAGACAGCCTGCACCCTTACATTGCTGTGCGTGACACCAGATTCTTTACCAGCAGGGCACCTTGAGTGGCACTATAAGTGGTTACACCTCTGTAAGGGCTACATTCTTCCTACTAACCACAAATAGTAAGAGAAATTTTTGCCAATGACCTCCAATTTTAGTAACGGCTTCCTGAGATCTGAAAGTTATTTTAAGACAGGGATCTCCAAACTTTCTAAACAAAAGGGGCAATTTACTGTGCTTCAGACTTTAAGGGACCAGACTATGGCCAGTGGTAGCAGAATAGGTCCTGGCGTCAGTGGGAAAAAATATGCTCCATTGTTTGTTTCAGTGAGAGTAATTGTGCCCCTTTAATGGTGTAAGCGGGAGGAGTTGCCCCATAGTTGATGTCATTGGGCCCCATTGTTGGTGTCATTGGGAGGAACTGTGTCCCATCGTTGGTGTCAGTGAGATGAATCTTGCTCCCCCTTCCCATCATTGGTGTCAGTGGGGGTAATTATACCCCATTGTTTGTTTCACTAGATGAACTAGTGCCCCCAAGGGCTGGATAAAAGCAAGCTAAGGGCTGCAGTTTGGAGACCACTGTTTTAGGGGGTTCCTTTGGGGTAGAAATGTTTGTACAGTATATGGGGAGTGTGAGCTAGTGAAGCATAGACCTTTCATTTTCTTGCAAAACTAAGATCTGCTAGGATATATTTTGCATACTTACATTGAGGCATCTTGGCACAATGTTAGTATGCATATTTAATGCTAGAAACTTGATTTTGGAATCTGTAAAATGGTGTAGTATCCCGAGCTACTATGGTGATGGCAGCAGTCTTCCAGATGTTGTGCTGAGCGGCTTCTCTTCTGGATACTAACCACAAAGCGTTCTCTGATCCTGATTGGCAGTCCAATTATAATGTCACCTCCCCTCCTCTCAACCTTGTTCAATCAGAATGCTTTGCATTTGTTAAGAAAAATGCTCCCTAAATGGTGGTCATGCCAAAGAAGTGAGCAGCCCCCTAGGGTAACTATGCAGAAGGGCAGCTGCCAGAAGACTGCGACCTTTGGCATATGGGCATCCTTTGGATGGAAAAAGTTGAAAAGCTTAAATGAGGGGCCTACTAACATTCACACACTCCCCAATCTGACTGTAAAGGGCCAGTTTGGCAAAACTAATTCCCCATCATCTGTGAGCATCTTCAGTTATTTTTTTACTGATGCAGTCATATTTCATATGGGATTGAGGGCTTAGTTACATGGCTGAACGCACAGATTGCTGGTGTGCGCCAAGTTTGTACAGTGCCAATCCTAGTATATTAAATTGTTTACTTACTTTTTTTTTTTTTTATACAAATTTATTGTAATGTCACAAAATGACATTTTATAAAGTTCTGTTGGCCCCAGCTTGGTGTTATACGGTGGATTGTGTTGAACCATGGAGTGCTGAAAAAGTACAGCAAGTGGTACTTTTTAGCGCACACAACTGCGTGAACTGGCATGATGAGGAACAAGGCTCTTTGCCCAGCACAGTCCCAACATACCTCTTATGGTTCATGCAGTTCTGTCAATTTCTCAGAAATGATTGCTATTTTTGATACAGACCAGTGTATCTAAGCTCAAAAAGGGAGAAACAGAATATATTGCAGTTTACCAGTCCTTAGATGAGGTTCCTGCATTAGTTCTTTTTTAGGTTAATTTTCCTCGATTTTTACGTGGTAGTCCTGCACATAACACTTCCTGTGTGGCTACAATCACTTTCACTGTATCCATGGAGGAAGCTATGGTGGTCACTGTTGAGCTGTCCTGTTGGGAAGCCAATCATAGGCGGTGGAAACAATCCTCACCCCGCAGCCACACGGATGTGAGGGGTTCACGATTGGCTGTCAAATTTGACAGGTTCCCGGCCGGATATCTCACACGGGTTTGGACTTTGGAAGAACATGCCTAAGCTTATTCCTAGTCAGTGGTGGCTGGTGCTAAAAATGTTTGGGGGGGGGGGGGGGCGGGCGCAAACAAACCCCTCCAGGTCTGCGTGGTCCACAGGATGAGAAGCCAGAAACGACGCAATAACGAATATTGATTTGCTAAAATCAAAAGTGGGAAGGAGCACTGCGCCTGAGGACAACTTAAAACAATCCAATTAGAGCCTCAGCCTCCAATAACATGCTTGTCAAAAATTGACAGACCTAATAGACGCCCATTAGTCCAGCGCCCCGCACAGTGCAGTGAGTGCATACACATAAAATCATTTATTTTTAAATAAATGATAATTTGACATTTTTACATCTTAACCACTTCAGCCCTGCAAGAGTTTCCCCCTTAAAGTGGTTGTAAACCCTTACAAACCATTTTGACCTACAGGTAAATCTAGATTAAGGCTTACCTGTAGGTCCAAGAAATATCTCCTAAACAGAGATATTTACAAAAAGACAAGCACCTCTGTCTACGGCGCATGCCGTCGGAGCAGCGAGACCCGGAAGTCACTCCAGGATACATGCCAGCGGTGAAGATGAAGAAGGAGGACCGCTTTGGGGGCTTTGTTCTCAGGTAAGTTATTCATAATGAGCTAGTATGCATGCCTTTGCCTTGCAGGTAGCATTTAAAAAAAAAAAAATGTCAGTGCCTTTACTTCCTCTTTAAAGTGGTTGTAAACCCCTATGGTTTAGGAGATATTTGCCCAAAGACGGGCACCGCTGTCTACGGCGCATGCGCCCTAGACAGCGGCGCGCAGGCGCACTGAGCGTGGCATCCTCGATAAGGAAGATGCCGTGCGATGCCGCACGTCTCGGCTCCTGTGCGCATGTGCGGGAGTGACGTCAACGCGGCTTCGCCGAATGACAGTGACGGAGCTGCGAGACTCACCGAGAAGATGGATGCGGCGGACTACAGGGGACAGCGGTGACTTCGCTGGCTCCTGTGTCAGGTAAGTGACACATAATGGGCTAGTATGCGATGCATAGTAGTCCATTATGCTTTGCCTTTGCAGGGAATGAAAGGAAGTAAACTCATCAGGGTTTACTTCCTCTTTAATAACCAGGCCATTGTTTGTGATACAGCACTGTGTCGCTTTAACTGACAATTGCGCGGTCGTGCGATGCTGTACCCCAAAAAAAAATTGACTGCCTTTTTCTCCCACAAATAGAGATTTCATTTGGTGGTATTTGCTTACATCTGTGGTTTTTATTTTTTGTGCTTTAAACAAAGAAAGACAGTCCATTTTGAAAAAAAATATATATATATTTTTTTACTTTTTGCTATACCGTATATACTCGAGTATAAGCCGAGATTTTCAGCCTCTTTTTTGAGGCTGAAAGTGCCCCCCTCGGCTTATACTCGAGTCACCGCTGTCTGACTGCCCGAACAGCGTGTCGAGCAGACAGACAGCGGCCATTCTACCTTTCAAAAGCCGCGCCTCCGCCTCCGCCTCCGCCTGTGATAGGCGGAACACTCAATTTCCCAGCAGTCAGTGTTCCGCCTATCACGGACATCGGCTCATCCTCGGATGAGCCGATGTCCGTGATAGGCGGAACACTGACTGCTGGGAAATTGAGTGTTCCGCCTATGAGCCGATGTCCGTGATAGGCGGAACACTGACTGCTGGGAAATTGAGTGTTCCGCCTATCACAGGCGGAGGCGGAGGCGCGGCTTTTGAACAGGGGAATGGCCGCCAGGGCGCCGACGAAGAGCGGCGATCCTGGCATGGGACGACACGGAGGCTCGGGACGGGACGACACGGAGGCTCGGGACGGGACGACACGGAGGCTCGGGACGGGACGACACGGAGGCTCGGGACGGGACCGGACGGAGGCTCGGGACACAGGTAGGCTGGACACACAAGGCTGCACGGACACACACACACACACACACACACACACACACACACACATGGATGGACACACACACACACACAGGGATGGATGGATGGATGGACACACACACACAGGGATGGATGGATGGATGGATGGACACACACACACACACACACACACACACACAAGGATGGATGGATGGATGGACGCACACACACACAGGGATGGATGGATGGACACACACACAGGGATGGATGGATGGACACACACACAGGGATGGATGGACACACACACAGGGATGGACGGACACACAGGGATGGACGGACACACAGGGATGGACGGACACACACAGGGATGGACAGGCATATCTCACCCTCGGCTTATACACGAGTCAATAGGTTTCCCAGTTTTTTGGGGGTAAATTGGGGGCCTCGGCTTATACTCGGGTCGGCCTATACTCGAGTATATACGGTAATTATTTAATACCCAAAAAACAAAAACACATTTTTCATCAGTTTAGGTCAATATGTATTCTTCTACATATTTTTGGTGAAAAAAAATTAAAATTAATTTGCAATAAGCGTATATTGCTTGGTTTGTGCAAAAGTTATAGTGTCTACAAAATAGGGGATATATTTATGTCATTTTTATTATTAACTTATTTTTTTCTAGTAATCGTGGTGATCAGCGATTTTTAGAGGAACTGCGACATTGCGCGGGCAGAGCGGACATTGACAATTCTACAGCAATCAGTGCTATAAAAATGCACTGATTACAGGGGACATTCTACACCAGGTATTACTGTATAAATGACACTGGCAAGGAAGGGGTTAACACTAGGGAGTAATCAAGAGATTTAATGTGTTCCCTGGGAGGTGTTTCTAACTGTGGGGGGCAGGGATTGAATGGGAGTAGAGAGAGAGATTGCTGTTCCTAATCACTAGGAACTGTCAGAACGGGGATCTGTTTGTTTACATTGACAGATTCCCGTTCTGGCTCTTTGTGGAGCGATCGCAGGTGGCCGGTGGACATTGCGGCCACCGGCCACGCGCATCAGCTCCCCCGCTGTGCAGCTGGTCTTTCAGTTCATGACACAGGACACATTTTCAGCAAGATCAACAGGTATTTTGAGTGTGCTAAAATTTTCTCAGCCTAAAAAATAAAAGCGCGGGGCTCATTCACATGGATGCAGAGAGCTGTACACTGTGAAAAATGAGCATATCTCTGCCACCGGAAGCGACAGGTGTTTGCATACAACTAAATGACAGGCTGTACGATCGTAACTGCCCATCCAAGCTTTTACTTGTGTACCGGGTCAGATGAGAGGCCCTGCAATCTGTCTGCGCCCAGTGGTACCCATCCGTTCCTGGCACAAGTAAACACACAGGTGTGTGGTTACCAGCACACAGCTGCATCCTGTCATTTGTACAGGTGGCAGTGCGCGAACACCTGTCACTGCCGGGCACACGGGTATGCTTGTTTTCTCACAATGTGCGACTCTCTGTATCTTTGTAAAATGAGTCTAATAAAGTCATCACATCTAAGAACTGTAGGGGTTATTTACGGAAGGCAAATCCACTTTGCACTACAAGTGCACTTGGAAGTGCAGTCGCTTTAGATCCGAGGGGGGCATGCAAGGAAAATAAAAAACAGCATTTTAGCTTGCACGTGATTGGATGATAAAATCAGCAGAGCTTCCCCTCAGATCTACAGCGACTGCACTTCCAAGTGCGCTTGTAGTGCAAAGTGGATTTGTCTTTCGTAGATAACCCTCCGTGAGCTGGAATATACTACATTTCTATTCTTGGGTTGGGTTATGTGAACGTCGGTGATTGCCTCCATTTACCTTGCAGAATTCCAAAGGACAAAAAAGAGAATAGGAAATAACTCATCGGTGATCTGCGAAGTAATCATTAATGAGTTTTACATAACACCTTCTTGATTTTAAAGTGGTATTAAAGGCAAAAATATAATATGTTGCAGCTTAAAGGATAAGTTCACCTTTCGTAACATGTTACGCCTATATTTAGAGTGTAACATGTTATGAAAGGATTGAACGGAGGTCTCACACCTCTAACTACTACACCTGATCACCAGAGGGAAATTAAAGAAAGCCTAAAGAAAACAAATTCGGCCGCCACAACTGAAAAATCGGTAAGCTGCAATATAATAAATGTTTGCTTTTGAGTATTTAACTGAAGAAGAAGAATGTGGTGAAGGTTCACCAGTTTTATAATTCTGCCCACTCGTCACATGATTGGGACACGTGCCAGACTATTCTGTACACCCCAACTCCCATAGAAAAGCATCTACTGCACCAATCTGTGTAATCGTATTCATAATACAGGAAGAGTCATTCATTTGCAGCTGATGCTTTTATTAAGTGACAACAACCAATGGGGACTATCTGGGTTATAGTACTAAAACCGGTCAAATTGATGGTTAAGGTCTGCTCAATAATACATTACAAAGATAAAAGGATTCATTCAGGTTTAACCATTCCCCTTCCTAGTTGTCCTTACCATTCTTGATCACCTTTCTCTTTGCAGCTTTATCAAACACCACCGGTCCTGGGGGTCTCCTGGTGTCCTTAGCCAAGGGATTGGGTCCTCGGCTCCCCAGCCAGTACTTGAGGATGAAGAGGATGACAGCGACACCAAGAATCACATAGAGCCACATGCCTGCTGAATATCTGCTGTGTGCAGCTGAAATCTGTCTTTTGTACACACACAGAATGGGCTGGACTTCCTCCTGCTAGGGCTCCGCCTGTGCCTGACA
Organism: Lithobates pipiens; assembly: GCF_037356315.1. Taxonomy (NCBI): domain Eukaryota; kingdom Metazoa; phylum Chordata; class Amphibia; order Anura; family Ranidae; genus Lithobates; species Lithobates pipiens. The sequence continues at coordinate 539,989,753 of NW_027507903.1, forward strand.
GCAACAGAGGACACAGGGCACTGGGTGTACAGAACACATTAACTGCTTGATGACAGGTGCCAGATGAGCAGGAAAGGGTTCCCATTCATGCTTACAGGCAGTAGTAGAGTATTGTGTAACGTATTAGCCATCTATTGGGCCTCATGCACACAAGTGTATTGAAAAAATCCTCTAAACACTGGATCTTTCTAATTAGAGCTGGCAGAAAAAGCCAGCTTAAAAAAATGCTTCTTTTGGTGCATAATTACATGCGTTTATATGTTTAGAAGTTTATGCACCTAAAGTCACTCTATGATCGCAAGTCGCTAGTTCAAATAAATTCGTAATTTCAGAAAAAATTGAATTAGTTATTTTCCATTTGTTTAGACGCAGTATTCGTAAATTAGGAAATTAGGAAATTAGAAAATTTGAAAATTAGAAAATCAAAAATAACTAACTAATAATAACTAATTATAATCTCACAAAAGTGAATACACCCCTCACATTTTTGTAACTATTTTATTATAACTTTTCATGTGACAACACTGAAGAAATGACACTTTGCTACAATGTAAAGTAGTTAGTGTACAGCTTGTATAACAGTGTACATTTGCTGTTCCTTCAAATTCACTCACACAGTCATTAACCATTTGACCACTGGGCACTTAACCAGACCAATTTTTAGCTTTAGGTGCTCTCATATTTTGAATGACAATTACTCAGTCATGCAACACTGTACCTATATGACATTTTTGTCCTTTTTCACACAAATAGAGCTTTCTTTTGGTGGTATTTAATCAATCAGAAAAAAATACGAAAATTTAGTAAAAATAAATAAAAAATAAAAATAATTTTTCTTTGTTTTTGTTATAAAACTTAGCAAATTAGTAATTTTTCTTCATAAATTTTGGCCAAAATTTATACGGCTACATATCTTTGGTAAAAATAAGTACAAATTGGTGTATATAATTTGGTCTTTTTGAAAGTTATAGAGTCCACAAGCTATGGTGCCAATATCTGAAAATTGATCACACCTGAAGTACTGACGGCCTATTTCAATTCTTGAGACCCTAACATGCCAGAAAAGTACAAATACCCCCCAAATTACCCCTTTTCTGGAAAGAAGACATTCCAAGGTATTTAGTAAGAGGCATGGTGAGTTTTTTTAAGTTGTCATTTTTTCCCCACAATTCTTTGCAAAATTGTCATATTAGCAGGTTATTTCTCACACACAGCATATGCATACCGCAAATTACACCCCAAAACACATTCTGCTATTACTCCCGAGTATGACGATACCACATGTGTGAGACTTTTACACAGCGTGGCCACATACAGAGGCCCAACATGCAGGGAGCGCCATCAGGCGTTCTGGAGCACCCAGACCAATTCTGACCTACATGTAAAAATCCTAATTAATTTGCTAGAAAATTACATGGAACCCCAAAAAAATATATCTTTTTTTTTAGCAAAGATCCCAGAGAATACAATGGCGGTTGTTACAACTTTTTATCTCCCACGGTATTTACGCAGCAATTTTTCAAATGTGTTTTTTTGGAAATAAAACAGTTTTGTGCTTTAAAGAGGGATTCCACCAAAAAAAAAAAATATTAAAAGCCAGTAGCTATAAATACTACAGCTTCTGACTTTTAATAAATGGACACTCACCTGTCCCGGGTTCCAGCGATGCCGGCAGCCGAGGCCGATCGATCGCTCAGCCCTCGGCTGCTGCCGCCACCATTCTAGGTGAGGGAATCAGGAAGTGAAGCGAATCGGCTTCACTTCCTGGTTCCCTACTGCGCATGCGCGAGTAGCGCAGCGCAATAGGAATTCTCCGCGCTGTCACTGGGACCCGTGTGTGTCCCAGCAGACAGCGCGGCAGGACAGGAAATGGCGTAGACTCCCACGGGAGTCTATGCCCGGAAGTGGGTGTAAATACCTGTCTTTGACAGGTATCTCCACCCCCCTCCCCCCTGAAAGGTGCCAATTGTGACACCGGAGGGGGGGAGGGATCCGATCAGCGGAGGTTCCACTTTAGGGTGGAACCCCGCTTTAAAAAAACAAAGCAGTAAAGTTAGCACAATGTTTTTGCATAATGTGAAAGATGAAGTTACGCCGAGTAAATAGATACCTAACATGTCACCCTTCAAAATTGCACACACATGTGGAATGGCGCAAAACTTCACTACTAAAAAAATCCCCATAAGCGACACTTTAAAATATTTTACTGGTTACATGTTTTGAGTTACAGAAGAGGTCTAGGGCCAAAATGATTGCTCTCGCTCTAACGTTCGCAGCGATACCTCACGTGTGTGGTTTGAACACTGTTTCCATATGTGGGCGGGACTTACGCATGCGTTTGCTTCTGCATGTAAGCACACGGGGACAGGGGCGCTTTAAAAAAAAAAAAATTTTTTTTATTGTTCATTTTACTTTATTTATTTTAGTTTGACACTTTTTTTTCCCAAAAATTTTTTGATCACTTTTATTCCTATTGCAAGGAATGTAAACATCCGTTGTAATAGGAATATGGCATGACAGGTCCTCTTTACAGTGAGATATGGGGTCAATAAGACCCCGCATCTCACCTCTAGGCTGGGAAGCCTGAAATAAAAAATGTAAAAAAAGACTATCCTGGCTTCGATTGTAGCGGTGAGGCGGTAGAAGCACCGGAGAGCGGCAGGAGGGGGGGACGTCCCCTCTCGCCTCCTGTAAGAACGATCCAGCAGTAGAACAGCTGCTATGATCATTCTTATGGTGTAGGGAATCACTGGCTGAAAAAGATGATATCTGAATCATGCCTGTAGCTGCAGGCATCATCTAGATATCCCTGCACAAAGTCAAGGATGTCATATGACGGCCGGCGGGAGGGAAGTGGTTAAAATGCTTTTTTTATTTTGTTTTTTGTTTTTCTTTTAACATATTTGTCCATTTATACAATATTTCTAACACATAGCATGTACATATCAAAAATGACACCCCAAAATAGATTCTCCTACTCCTCCTGAGTACAGCGATACCAAATGTGTGAGACTTTCGCAGCCTGGCCACATACAGAGGCCGAGTACAGCCGAGCATGGCTGAGCATGGCCGAGCATGGATGAGTATGGCTGGGTATGGCTGGGTTTTGCCGAGTATGGCTGGGAACGGCTGGGTATCACGAGTATTGTAGAGTATGGCTGGGTATCGCAGGGTATTGCAGAGTGAGTATAAGCAGGGTATGGCAGAGTATTGGCAGAGTATTGGCAGGGTATGGCAGAGTATTACACAGTATGGAGGGATGGCTGAGCATGGATGGATGGATTCATGGATGTGACTGCAATTGTCACTGAGCTGCCACCGATCTCTCCCCCTCCACTGTACCGATCGGTACACAGAGGGGAGAGAGGAACCAGCGTCATGACACGAGTTTGTTTACAAGTGACCGCTCCGTCATTTGACGGAGTGATCACGTGGTAAACGGCTGTGATCAGTGCCCGTTTACCGTGATTCGTGATGCACCAGGTCTTCTGGACCTGGCGGTCATGGATGTGCTCAGGTGCGCACCACAGGGGGCACGCGAGAACGGGATTCTGAGAAGACGTCACTGTACGCCCTCCCAGAGTTATGCAACCGCCCTGTAGCCATTCGGCTATGGGCCAGTTGTTAAGTGGTTAATGTCTAAACCGCTGGCAACAAAAGTGAGTAGACTAGGGTTGCCACCTTTTCTTCAAGCTAAACCCGAACACTTTAACAGCGCACAGCAAATTTTTACCTCTCCTTAGAGACCCCCCATTAGAACAGAGTGCCCTTATATCAGTGCCCTATTAGATTAAAGACCCCCATTATATGAGAGTCCCTTTATATCAGTGCCCCCTAAAGACTTCCATCAGTTCAGGAATTCCCCTTTCACATTAAAGTCCCCTTTAGATCAGGAGTCCCCCTTCATCAGGTTTCGGGAGTCTGGAGTCCCCCTTTACACCAGGAGTCACCCTTTACATTAGGAGCACTGTATTGAGCATCAATGGTCCCCTTATGAGATCAGAGTCCCCCCCCTTCACATCAGAGTCCTCCCTCACAACAGCAGGGGCCCATTATATCAGTAACTCCACATATCAAGGGCCCCTTTACATTAGGAGCCCTCCTTAAATCAAGAGACCCTCTTTCAAATCTCAATTTACATTAGTAGTCTTCTTTACATCAGTACCCCGGTGTGAAAGTAGGGGGCAGAGTGATAGGAGGGTAGCAGAGTGTGACAGGGGGGCACATAGTGACAGGAGGGGGGGCACAGTGTGACAGGAGGGGGGGCACAGTGTGACAGGAGGGGGTGCAGTGTGACAGGAGGGAGGAAGGGGTGCAGAGTGTGACAGGGGAGGGTGCAGAGTGTGACAGGGGAGGGTGCAGAGTGTGACAGGGGAGGGTGCAGGGTGTGACAGGAGGGGGTGCAGAGTGTGACAGGAGGGGGTGCAGTGTGTGACAGCAGCGGGTGCGGCGTGACAGGAGGGGTGCGGCGTGACAGGAGGGGCCCGTGCAAATACAGAGGAGGGGTGCAAATACAGAGGAGGGGGGCAATTACAGAGAAGGGAGGGACAATTACAGAGGAAGGGGGTGCAAATACAGAGGAGAGGGGAAATTACAGAGAGGGGGCAATTACAGAGGAAGGGGGGGCAATTACAGAGGAGGGGGGTGCAAATACACAGGAGGGGGTGGCAAACACAGAAGGGTCAAAACACAGAAGGGTCAAAACATAAGGGAGAGAGAGGTGACAGGCAGCTGCTGGTGCAGAAGTTTTTAATAAAATAAATGTTTAAAAGCAATCCACTCACTCTCCATGTCAGAACTGTATATGTCAATCTGTGAAGTTGGATGTCCCATTCTCCCCTCTGATCCACGCTGCTCATCACTGAATCGCTGGAGGAAACAGAGAGCCGCGGGAAACTCATGTGAACTGTCAGCCTCTGATGATGGAGGCGTGGTTAAGCCTCTGGAATGCTCTGATTGGTCACAGCATCCCAGGCTGACAGCTCACTGCAGTCTCCCCGCAGTTCTGTATCCTTGGCTTCCTCCAGCAATTCAGTGATGAGAGCAGCGTGGATCGGAGGGGAGAATGGGACAGCCAACTTCACAGACTGACATTTACAGCTCTGACATGGAGAGTGAGTGGATTGCTTTTAAGCATTTATTTTATTAAAACCTTCCGCACCAGCAGCTGTCTGTCGCCCGCTCTCTCCCATATGTTTTGATTGCTCTGTAATTTTTTATTATTTTTTTTTTTAAGTCAGCAGCTACAAATACTGCAGCTGCTGACTTTTAAAATAAGAACACTTACCTGTCCAGGGTGCCCGTGATGTCGGCACCTGAGGTCGACCTGTCCCTCGGTCCTGTTGCCGCCATCTTCGATAAGGGAATCAGGAAATGAATCCTTGCGGCGAGCCACGCTGCGCAATCCGAATAGTCCCTGCTGTCTCTGAGACCCATGTGTCTCCCAGAAGACAGCGGGGGGATGGGAAGTGGCGTAGATACCTGCAGATACTGTGGCTATCTATGCCCTGAAGTGGGTGCAAATACCTGGATTATACAGGTATCTGCACCCCCCTCCCCCTTGAAAGGTGCCAAATGTGACACCGGAGGGTTCCGAAAAGTTCCATTTATTTTTGTGCGGACCTCCGCTTTAAATGGGTTTTCATAAATTAGAATATTTACGAATTAACGAATTTGTCGAATGTCATCTTAAAACAAATTCTAAACTAAACTAATTGCACATTTCTACTGCTAATAGTGGGAGTGGCCTAAAAGAGGATGATTAACCACTTGCTGATGGCCTCACATAGGAGTACAGTGGCAGAGCGGCTCTCCTGTGCTGGATCATATATCTAATACATGATCCAGCACTTCTGAGTAGGGGGGGTGCACCAGCTGTGTTGTAAAAAGTCACACCGGCCAATGATTGACTGCCAGCACCCGCTGATCGGCAATGAGGAAGACAGGACAGAGCTCTGTCGATGTAAACAATACAGAGCTCTGTCCTGTCAGAGGTGATGTGGCGGTTTTTGTTTCCCTGTGCAGCAAAGAATAAAAACGAGCGCATCCCTTAGTAAAGGCAGCACACATTCCACACATAAACACTGGGTAGGCACAGATTTAACCCTTTGATCACCCCTGATGTTACCCCTTCCCAGCCAGTGTTATTAGTACAGTGACAGTGCATATTTTTAGCATTGATCACTATTAGTGTGACTGGTTCCCACAAAGTAGAAAAGTGCCAGTTAGATTGCAGTCCTCTCCCGCTATAATTTGCTGATTGCTGCCATTGCTGTAAAAAGTATGGAATCACTCTTGGAAAATGTTTATTCAATTGTTAATTGTGTAAAAAAAAAAAAAAAAAAAACACAATCACAGACATGCTTCAAAACTATCTTCATTTGACATTCCAACCTTCTGGCTTTAAGAAACTCTTAAAGCGGTTGTGTTCTCCGCTTGGACTTTTTTACCTACGAGTAAGCCTATAATAAGCCTTACCTGTAGGTAAAATGAATATCTCCTAAACCTGTACGGTTTAAGAGATATTTAAAAAAAACACAGTCACTTCCAGTGCTAATAGGCCTTCCAAGGTGTGGAGTAACAGATGTCAGATAAAATGGTGGTGTGAAAGGTTAATATGGTATCCCAAAACTAGGTGGATGCTGCCTTCCTCATATGGGGTAATTCGAAAGGAACTACAGGAAAAACCGATATGGAAGGCACGCACACCTAGTGCATTACCAGAGATAATTTAATAAGAAGAAATTTTTGTATAGTGGGTTCTCACAAAATGCAACTGACAAATGGCCATAAACACAGTGCATGGACATGCACAGACCACGGGGTACAGCTAACGTGTTTCGGGGGCGCACCCCCTTCCTCAGAGCTAGGCTAGTCTCGTACACCATGGGCAAGCGCTTTTATAGGGAACGGTGGAATTGAAAATTGTCAAAAAGAGCCAAACCCTCAAAGGGGCGGGAAAGAAAACAAAAATAAGAAAATTAATAAAATATATATATATAAAAATACTTGCACTAATGTAGAAATGACAGAATCCATATCAGAAACCTATATCCAAAACAAATTCCATCATAAATACACAAATAAATAAATAATGATAATTCATTCAAATCCATGATTTATTGCACATTTATTTATATTTGTTAGCTGAATACAGGTGTAGAAACACATAAACAAAACAGGGATGCAGAATTGATAAATGGATCAATCCATGTCTCACCTCTACATGTCTGAAGTAGCTACGGGGGGAGGGGAGGGAGGGTTTGGGCACTCAGAGGTGTCCAAAAACCACACACTAAGATCACCCGACCTGAAGCTTCAGAATTGCCAGGAACGGGGAAAAAAACCCCAACAGACGCCAACAGGATCATCCCCACTGTAGTGCGCCAATCTGTGAACACCGATGTCACACAGGTACCTAACCAGACCCCAGGGAACCAGCTCAGTGCCAGGGGGAATCCACTTCCTGGAAACTCGGGAAGATGCCTGATGACAACCAGTGACATCACTTCCGGGGTGGGAGCAGTACAATGGTGTCCCTACGGACAACCATTTAACCATTTGCCAACCGACTCACGCCGATATACATCTGCAAAGTGGCACGGGTGCACAAAACAATGTACCCGTACGTCAATGTGTCATTAGTGGCTAGCCTGCGTGTCGACACAAAAATTCTGGCCAAAATATTGGCAGGAAGGTTACAATGAGTCATACTACAACTAGTAGATGCTGATCAAACGGGGTTTATTCAGGGAAGATGTGCTCAGATGAGCATTAGGAGACTTTTTGTGAACCTCCAGACTGCCCATGACAATTCCGGGACTAGAATAGTGGCCTCCCTAGATACAAAAAGGCCTTTGACTAAGTGGAGTGGCCATTTTTGTTCCACCTCCTAGAGTCTTATGGTTCGGCCCTGTTTTTATTTCCTGGGTACGGCTCCTGTATACCGATCTGCTGGTTAGACTAAGGGTTAACGGCATTATCTCAAATTAATTTCCTATATTTCGGGGCACCAGGCAGGGGTGTCCACTTTCACCCCTCCTGTTTGCCCTGGCTATAGAACCAGTTGATGGGACTGTGACTTGGAGAATTTGAGGAACGAGTATCGTTATATACAGACGATATGCTCTTATATCTGCAGGTTCCCTATCAGAAGCTTTCCGATTGATTCAGGAGTTTGGGGACTACTCCGGATTCGGAATTAATTGGAATACATCCTCTCACTTCCCTATTGATGAGTGTGACGGCCCCGTCAGAATGCACCATTCCATTGTGGGGGGCAATAAAATGAGGCTGACAAGTGGGGGGGAGCAATAAAAAAATGAGGCTGACAAGTGGGAGCAATAAAAAAGATACATTCTATATATATATATATAGAATGTATACCACCTGTCTACACAGGTGACCACTGTTTATTTTTGTTTTTCCAAAAATTGGCAAAAAAAGTATCAAAAATAATCTTTTTCGGGCTGGCGCGACGTGCGCTCGGGGGTGGGGGGTGAAGTCGGATCAGCGTCCCTGAAACTGAATGGCAGTTTGGAAATGTGGTCACCCTAGGGCCGGGTTTGAGGTGCCGTGGAGTTTTTTTTCCACCCCCCCCCAAAAACAAAAGAAACACCAGCCGCCACTGCTTCTAATGACTTTTCTAATGTAGGCATTAAAAGCCATACAGAATAGACAAGTACTTCGAAGCTGGGCTAAGCTTGTCCAGCCTGTCATTCTCCAAGCATGGCAATACCCAGCTCTGTCCAGCAGGGGGCAGGGTTCATTAACAATGCCGCTAATGATAGAGTTACAGAACACTTCCGTGGCTACATAGGAAGTATGGCGCGTGTTGTGGAAGCCATGGAAACCAGACTCTTCCCTCAATAGAGGCGGGCGCGTCACCTGAGGAACGCGTGATGCGCGCAAACGTGTGACTTACCACCAGTGGGGCGGGGCCGGAAGATCACATGACCCGGAAGAATAATGCAGGCAGTCGCGGGGTGGAGGTGAGAGTAAGTATTAGTGAGAAGCGGGGAGGGGGACAGGGCAATGGAGCGGACACAGTGCTGAGGAGAGCGCTGCGGGAGGCTGTGCATTACCCAGGGAGCACTGTTAAGGTATACAAGGAGGGGAGGGGTAGTACACTAGGTGTGTATGGGCTCGCAGGGAATGCTGGGACTTGTAGTTGTCCGATAAGTGTAGAAGTCACCTATCCTATAGTACTGTGGTGTGGACAGAGAGTTCTCATTCAGCTTCCCCCAGGGGCACTGTGCATTGAGGAGACTCATGGAGTACCAACCTGTCGTACCTGCCATTACTAGTAATGAACTCAGGTGTAGGCGTGTCCAGATCCCAGTCCCCACCCACCTGACCCGTCCCGCCAGAAAACTGCCACTGTACTGTCAAATCATATGGGGCCACGTATGATTGGCCAGTACAGTGACCCGGCTTCCTGGCAGGATGAGTCCGGTGGGTGGGGACTGGGATCTGGACACGCCTGAGCTCAGCTCCAGTCATCACCAAGATGTTTTTAAGTTTCCTGTGCTGTGATAGTTTGACTGACAATTACTTTATCATGGGACGCAGTGCACAAATTAATTTTATATAGCTTTTGGTGGCATTAAAGATGGACCCCCCCTTAATCCCTTGTTTATAAACCTAAAAGTGGAACTTTATCCAGAAGATTAGGTTCTGCTAGATCACGTCACCCTGGCCCCTTTTGCAGGTATAGTTATGTACAACATTAAAAATAAGTGTCTATACTGTTTAAAATCCAGCAATACACTGTCTCACCCTGCTATGCACATGCTCAGTTGCTCTCCATTTTTAGGCACTGCTGAGTTTGTAGAGGCCGCTCTGCTAACAGCCTTAAAGCGGACTTAAACCCTCCTATCCTTTACAGCCAAGGAAGCTGCTTCTGTTTGATCTGCAACTCCCATGGTGATGCATGTGATCAGTTATGACATCAGCCATTTGATGGTTTGAAAGTTTGGTTGAGGACACACCAGCAGATGTGACAGCAATCCCAGCATTTCAGGAATGTAACTTAAATTGATGGCTTTAGTTCCGCTTTATGATTTACTGCTGCTCAGGGGCTCTGGGCTTCAGCAAAATTGCAGCCTCCAGCAAGAAGAAACAGTAGCCATGCTGGAGGCAATTTACAGCACACCCTAATGTTGGTAGCCCAATTATTAATGTGGAAGGTATTATGGCTGCAACTAATGATTATTTTCATAATCGATTAGTTGGCCGATTATTGTTTTGATTAATCGGTTAATAACTTTTTTTTAAAAAAGTGGGTCAAATTGACGTTCATTTTCAACCACAGTGACGGGAAAGTTTAGAAATAATAGAAAACTTCTTAGTCAAAGGAATTTTCAGACAGTGTATGTGGTTTTCGCTGAGAAATTGCTTTCATTTTAAAAACAAAATGTTAAAAACAAGTGAAAATTTCAAACAAAATTCTTTCATTCAGCGAATGTACAGAGATTTTTCGTCTGAATATTCTCATCTGAAAATTGATCCATGTGGCCAGCATAAGGCTTGGTACACACCTATGCAGTTTTCTTTTGATCTGTTTCTGTAGTGCTTTTTTGCTGTACGTTTTGATTTTTGCGCACGTGATTTTACTGCAATTTGTATTTTTTGGGCAGATTAAAAAACACAAATTGATGCAAAAATGCATTACATGCTTTTCTGCAGCTTCTCCATTGAAGTATATTGAACCAATAAAGAACCATTTTGCGTTAAAAGTCCCTGACCCTTTCAGATGTGAACGTGTCCCATAGGAAACCATGTAAATGAACTGTAGTGCATTTCTGTAAAAAGCACCAATAAACGCATAGATGTGAACCAGGTCTAAGACGTTTAGTAACATAATGGGGTTAAAAAAACTAAAATTAGCCCTTTATAGTAGAAAAATAAAAAATTAGATAATCACTACTGTAAGGGGTTCTTTTTTTTTTTTTTTTTTTTTTTTTTTTTTTTTTTTTTTACTGTAGAATAGTGAACAATATTTACAGTAGCAATTATTTGCTCTTTTTGTACTATAAAGGGCTCTTTTTTTTTTTTTAACCCGATTGTTACTGGCCTATTAATCGATTATGAAAATACTAATCGATTAATTTTTCAATGTTCCGATTTTAAAGCGGTATTAAACCTAAAAGCAGACATCTATTATTATAGTGAAGCTTACCAATCCTTAGATGTGATGACTGCATCCGTATTATTTCTTAGGCTCTCTTTTATTAAAAAATTGGTGTATATCGCGCTGACATGTATCAAAAAGCAGCCAGCACAACACTAAGACAAGTGTAAATGAAAAGATATGTGAAAGATAACCTTTTGTGCAGTGCTCAAAAATTCATGATGATATAAATTCATATGTATACAAACTAATATAATGTGAAATGATCTCACAATAAAAACAGTGACAAGTGATGTGAAATTCACAACCAAACTAAAGTCCATGTTCCATCATATAAAGTTTATTAACCACTTCAATACCGGACACTTATACACCTTCCTGCCCAGACGAATTTTGAGCTTTCAGCTCTGACGCACTTTGAATGACAATTGCGCGGTCATGCTACACCGTACCCAAGCTAAATTTTTATCATTTTGTTCCCACAAATAGAGCTTTCTTTTTGGTGGTATTTGATCACCTCTGGGATTTTTACAACAAATAAGAAAAGGCCGAAAATTTTGAAAAAAAATTAATTCTTTTTTGTTTCAGTTACAAAACTTTGTAAATAAGTATGTTTTCTCCTTCACTGATGGGCACTGACGGGGCTGCAGTGACTGGCACTGATGGGCACCAATGAAGTGGCACTGATATGCGACACAGGCACATATAGGCACTGATAGGTGGCACGGATTGTCATGGATAGGGGGCACTGATGGGCGGCATGGATGGGCACTGATGGGCAGTACAGATGGGCATTGTAGTGTACAGTATTGTAGGGATGGATGCCAATCAGTGCCAAACAATAATGCATGGCAATCAGTGATGCCCATTGTGGGCACTGACTGGCATCCATTGTGGGCACTGACTGGCACCCCTGGTGGTCTGGTGGCATCCCTGGTGGTCCAGTGAGGGCATCCTTGGGGGGGGGGGGGGGCTGTGCTGATAATTGATCAGCACAGACCCCCCCTGTCAGAGGAGCAGCCGATCGGCTCTCTTCTACTTGCGTCTGACAGATGCGAGTGAGGAAAAGCCGATCACCGGCTCTTCCTATTTACACTGTGATCAGCCGTGATTGGACACGGCTGATCACATGGTAAAGAGATTGTAGTTGCGGTGTGTCAGACTGACACACCGCAACAACGATTGCCGCGATGCGCGCCTCCGTGGGCGCGCAGCGGCTTAATATCCTGATCATGTCATATGACGTCCGGTCAGGATATTAAAACCACTTTGCCACCGTAATTTTACTATATGGCGGGCAGCAAGTGGTTAAACCATGAATATAACAGTCCTTGGATAAACAGTGAAAACAGATTATATAGCCACAAGGGGGATTCCACGTGACATCAGTGTTGAAGTGAGGACTGACAATAAAACCACCACCGGTTAGTGAGGAGGCTTACCGGAGTGGGAGGACTTAAGTCAACAAGGCATATGATGTAAACACCAAGGTATGGGATCTCCATGTCTGGGTTTCAGATCAAGATGGGAGGCGGTCCAATTGGGCAAGAAATGTCCCAGAGGAGCAGCCAACTTGTCAGACCAAATCCTCTCAGATGTTCAAAATAGCATGACCAAAAAAGAAAATACTCCACATAGTCTGAATCGGTGTAGACATAGAAATTTATTAAAAAATTGGACACACTCATTTTTGGAAAGTGGATCGAGTGCTTGAAAATATAAGGTTTTTGGGTAACGCAGTGACATCAGCAGGGGACGAGCCCTGCTGATGTCATTGCGTTACCCACAAACCTTATATTTTCAAGCGCTCGATCCACTTTCCAAAAATTAATGTGTCCAATTTTTTAATAAATGGAGCCCAGACTGGAGGTCCCATACCTTGGTGTTTACACCATATGCCTTGTTGACTCACTGAGCATATGCTCATTTAAGTCCTCCCACTCTGGTAAGTCTCCTCACCAACCGGTGGTGGTTTTATTGTCTGTGTCTTCTAGGGCTGCAACTAACAATTATTTTCATAATCGATTAGTTGGCCGATTATTGTTTCAATTAATTGGTTAATAACCTTAAAAAAAAGTCGGTCAAATTGATGTTCATTTTCAACCACAGTGATGGGAAAATTTGGAAATAATAGAAAACTGCTTCCTCAAAGGAATTTTCAGACAGTGTATGTTGTTTTCATTCAGAAATTACATTAATTTTAAAAACAGAATGTTAAAAACAATTGAAAATTTCAAACAAAATTCTTTCAGGGAATTTTTCGTCTGAATATTCTCATCTGAAAATTGATCCATGTGGCCAGCATAAGGCTCGGTACACACCTATGCAGTTTGCTTTTGATCTGTTTCTGCAGTGCTTTTTGCTGTGTGTTTTTGATTTCTGCACATGTGATTTTACTGCAATTTGCATTTTTTTGGGGCAGATTAAAAAACGCAAATTGCTTCAAAAATGCATTACATGCTTTTCTGCAGCTTCTCCATTGAAGTATATTGAACCAAAGAAGCACCATTTTCCGTTTAAAAGTCCCTGACCCTTTCCAAATACGCAGCGGCTGAAAAAAAGCACAGATATGAACGTGTCCCATAGGAAACCATGTAAATACATAATGGGATTAAAAAGACTACATTTAGCCCTTTTTATAGTAAAAAAAAAAAAAAAAAAAGCAGATAATCACTACTTTAAGGGGTTACTTTTTTATTTTTTTTTACTGTAGAACTGTGAAAGTAATATTTACAGTAGCAATTATTTGCTCTTTTTGTACTATAAAGGGCTCGTTTTTTAGCTTTTTAACCCAGTTATGTTACTGGCCGATTAATCGATTATGTAATCAATTAATTTCATAATCGATTCGTCTTTTCAGCCCTAGTGTCTTCACTTCAACACTGATGTCACGTGGAATCCCCTTTCTGGTTATATAATCTGTTTTCACTGTTTATCCAAGGACTGTTATGTTTATGGTTTAAAAATCTTTATATGATGGAACATGGACTTTAGTTTGGCTGTCTTGCAGATCTAGCAGTTTAGCCGGCCATAGATGGAATGATTTTCTTTCCTACAACCACGGGTTGCAGGAAAGAAAATTGCTTCATTCCACCATGAACACTGTCAGTGTTGCTGGGGGATTCCCTTCCGTGGAGCTATTGTGTTCTCCCTGTGTGGGGATCCCACATAGTGATTATTATTAGCGGTTATAGCCACTGGCAAAAATCACGCAAAAAATCCAACTAGCTGGTTGTACCCAAGCTGATCGATGGATCAACCTGGATACAGTTGGCCTTCCCATACATGGTTCGACTGCCCAGTTCCAGCTGAGATTCGAACAGTCTATGGCAGGCTTTAGAGGGCTGAGACAAACCATCTACCACTGACAGGGGCTTACATTGATCAGCTTTATATCAATTTATCAGCTCCTGAAAATAGGGTTTTCAGCATTTTGCCAATAGACAAAAAAAGGTGCCGATAATGTAGAGCTGCACGATTCTTTTCATTAAAGTATTTTTTCCCAAAAATTGCATTTTAAATACCGCTGCACAAATACGGTGTGACATTTAAAATATTGCAATGACCGCCATTTTATTCTCTAGGGTCTCTGCTAAAAAAATAAATAAAAAATATTTGTGGGTACTAAGTAATTTTCTAGCAGCAAATACTGCTTTTAACTTGTAAGCAACATGTGCCAGAAAAAGACTTTGATTGTAAAGTCTTGTTTTGTTATTTAAATTTTTTTTTTTTATACTTCGCTGCTATGTTGCAGTGGATCTGCACAGAGCAGTCTGCATCCTCCTCTTCTCGGGGTCCCTCTTCAACTTTCCTGGCCCCTTCCCACTGTTGGGTGCCCCCACAGCAAGCAGTTTGCTATGAGGGCACCCAAGCCGAGTCACAGCTCCCTGTGTCCATTCAGACATGGAGCTGCAGCCCAGCTCAGCCCCACCCTCTTGCTATTCTTATTCTTATTGGCCGACTGACTTTGACAGCAGTGGGAGCCAATGGCGCTGTGCTGCTGTCTCAGCCAATGAGGAGCGGAGTCCTGTATGACTGATACATCGCTAGAGCTAGAGGGACCTCTGTTAAGTATGGGGGGGGGGGGGGAGGTGGGCTGCTGCACACAGAAGGCTTTTTAAAACCTTCTGACTTTACAACCCATTTAACCACTTGCTTACTGGGCACTTAAACCTCCTTCCTGCCCAGACCAATTTTCAGCTTTTAGAACTGATGCACTTTGAATGACAATTGCGCGGTCATACAACACTGAACCCGAATGACATTTTTATCATTTTTTTTTCACACAACTACAGCTTCTTTTGGCGGTATTTAATCACCGCTGGGGGTTTTTATTTTTTGCTAAACAGAAAAAAGATGGAAAATGTTGAAAAAACAAAAACTCATGTTTCATAGTTTTGTTATAAAATTTTGCAAACGGGTAATTTTTCTCCTTCATTGATATGCGCTGATGAGGCGCCACTGATGGGCACTAATAAGCTGCACTGGTGGGCACTGCTAGGCACAGATAAGGTGGCACTGAAGGGCCCTGATAGGTACCACTGATAGGCATCACTGTATATGAGGCACTGATGGGTGGCACTGTTGTGCACTGGTAGGTGGCACAGATTAGCTGGTGGCAGCTCTCCTTGATTGGGACTGATGTTCCTCTGACAGCTGCAAAGAGAAAAAATAGCCGATTACCGGTTCTGTTTACATCACATGATCAGCTGTCAATGGCTGACAGCTGATCACATGGTAAGGGGTCAGGATTGACCCCTTACTCCAATCTGTGATCAGCTGAGTCTCATAGACTCTCTGCTCACAGAGCTCACACCCTGCAGGGGGCGCGCAGGCCACTCGGACCTCAATAGAGGTACTTCTGGCAAAGTGGTCTGAGCTGGAGCCGTCATTTGGCTATAGCACGGATCTGAAGCAGTTAAAGTGGATATAAACCCTCACCTATACCCAGTGAAGTGAACAGCCTCAGATGATACATAGGGATGAAACAAATCTCCATACATAAGTTTTTTTTTTTTATATGTATATTGTCTGTCTTCAGCTTTATATATTCTTTGGAACGTTCAGATCGTGTTAGGAGATTTTCTCTTCCTGTTCAACACTGCAGTGAAGCCTGGGCATACAGTTAAAGCGGTTCTGCACTCATAATAATACATTTGCCCATTCTGTTGCCTCTAGACCGTACATTTGATAATGCCACATGTTTTATTTTATTTTTTATTAATCTACCTTTTGTAATTCGTAGTATTTGATTTTCCTCCCCTGCGGCGATGGGCGGTCTCTTGCGAGGATCAGCATCATTTCCCGCTGAAGCCCGCACTGTCTCCTGGGATCTCGTCCAAGTAATCCCAGGAGACATTGCGGCTAATGCAACCGAAATCTCGCGTGATTTCGCCTATTACAGCCGAAATCTCGCGAGATTTCGGTTGCATTAGCCGCAATGTCTCCTGGGATTACTTGGACGAGATCCCAGGAGACAGTGCGGGCTTCAGCGGGAAATGATGCTGATCCCCGCAAGAGACCGCCCATCGCCGCAGGGGAGGAAAATCAAATACTACGAATTACAAAAGGTAGATTAATAAAAAAAAAAAAAAAAACATGTGGCATTATCAAATGTACGGTCTAGAGGCAACAGAATGGGCAAATGTATTATTATGAGTGCAGAACCGCTTTAAGACAGCTGATTGGAGGAAAGGCACACAACCCCTCTCCTCATAGGTAGAGACTTTCAGATCTGTTTGTTTGAATAGTTCAGGGCTCTACTAATCTATTTATAGCATCCTCCCCAACACTAAACTCTGGCTGCTTTTATTACATGTGACGGAGAATTTGTCAGAAGACGGAGCAGGAGATGGCTATGGGACATAGTGCTTTGAAGAGAGATAAGAATACACTGCAGATATGTGCCCAGCTCAAATTTCATGATTCGGGCATTACATCCACTTTAAGTGGTTAAACTGATCTCATTTGCAGACTGAAGTTCATCCCTTTGATCTAAAACAGAGGTGCCCAACCAGTGGCCTGGGGGCCACATGTGGCCCGCAGAGCCTTCTGATGTGGCCCGTGACCTCCTGCTCTGGGATGGCGGGTTGGCAAGTACAGATTGTGGGTTGCCGACCCACCATCCCAGAGCAAGAGTTTTGTGAATGAAGCCGGCAGTAGAGGAAGCAAGTGGTTGCGGAGCAGAGTTGCATAAGCTGACCTGAATGGAAGGTCTGTTGTTAAAAGGTAAGTTTATTACTAAAATCAGTGTGTATATGGGCATATTTAGGCTGCTTTCAAACCGATCTGCAGGTGCAGCACAGAACACCTGCAGGTTACCTGCACTGAGCCATAGACTTCTGCTATTACCTGCGGGTTTGGTGCACCTCAGCGTGGGTAAACCACAGTGCGTCAGTGTGAAAGCAGTCTTTGGCTACTTTTGACACGATCGGTTCCTACACGATCAGAACATCCGTTCACCTTTATTGAACCACAGATGTAAACGGACTTGTGGCCATTTACACCCATCTACCTCCATTCCGATAAAAAAAAAAAAAAAAAAAAAAGACGGAAGGAGGGATGGAGATCCCTCCCCTTCCATCTGGGCAGATCTTATCTGAGGGCTGTGTCTGTGTCAGCTCTGCATATGCAGACTGTCATCCATCTGTTCATTGTGGCTCGTGACTAGTTACCAAGTTGCTTAAGTGACCCTCACGCTTCAAAAGGTTGGACACCCCTGATCTAAAAGAACCAAATTATACAATGTTTCTTTTTATCTGTCAGCGCTGAGCAATGTTGTGATGAACTTTGCTGGCTGCTTCTTTTTTATTTTGACAGCTGTGAGTGCGAATGACTCTGCACTTGAATCGTGGAAATGCTGGATTAAGATCGTGAAGGGGGGGGAGGGGGGTAAATCGAGATCTTGATTTTTATTTTTTTTAACGATTAATCGTACAGGTCTGTGATGATGGCATGCAGGGCGTCCCATAGGCTTCAAAGCAAAAACACCCCCTAGTGACTTTGAAGCAAAGATGTCAGTGAAATAAATTACATTTATTTTTATTTATTTTTAGCCAAGTGCATCCTGAATTTTCTGTTTCGGCACTGGAATTTACATTTGGATGCACCATGATCAGCTTTTATGTATTCATGTTAAAACCTTCATCCCAAAAGAGATAAAACCGATGCTGTAACTGCACTGTGAACTGAAGTTTGGCCACCATGTTGGATGCAGAAGTCGGCTCTGGCTTCCTGAGGAACCACAGCTGGCTCCCCACTGTGTAAGTGTGAACTCACATGAAGCTTTGTGAATGGTCACTCTGCCTCAAGGGACATGTGTCATGTCCCAGGAGGGTGCAGGGGAAAGGACACCATCCTCTCCTATCAATAAAAATCAGTACTTGCTCGAGTTTTTTTCTAGAGGCTCTTACGTATTCGGGAGTCTAAGCACATGTGTTCTATTTGATTTTAGGTTAATGTTCAGCTAGGTAGGATAAGAGAAGTGAAGACGTATGCAGATCACTAGAGACAGCAAGGAAATTATGTATTGAGTGTCGGGCATGAAAGAGTTAACTAAAACACTCCCTGTGTAAACAGAATAAATCTGCAGATGCTGAACCATTCATTGTTTTCCCCATTGACCATTACCACCATTTTTCCTCCTTCCTCTGTTGGAAGGGTAGAGATCAACATAGCATATGATCGCAGTGATGACCAATCACAGCGATTACATGCCTCTCAGATCTGTTCGGTACAGTGTCTTTGTGTACTGAGCTGTCTATTGATTACCAGGCCGGAATGGCCACCCAATGGCTATTTATCCAATGTTTGTAAGGTATTTCACCTCTTGTGGACCGCCCGCCCAATATATACTGCAGACAGGTGGCCTGTGCAGGCACCGCGACGTACGTCGCTTGTTTCCCTGCAAGGCAGGGGATAAAAACTGGCACATCCCTTTAGTAAAAGCACCAAACAGTAAACGCACTGTTAGGCACACATTTACCCCTTTGATTGTCCTAGATGTTGACTCCTTCCCAGCGTCTGTCATTAGTACAGTGACAGTGCATATTACTGCATATATATACAGGTAGCTGCTTGCTATGGGGCAATAATAAGAACTTTTCCCACCAGGTCAAGAAATGTGTTGTCAAAGGTTAAAATGAGGTCCTCTAGGCACTTACCTTAGTTTTTGTTTCCTTCATCCAGGAGATAAGTTGGCTGGTGCGGGGAGCCTAGATCTGTAGGCAGTCCTGGTGATGGTGGATCTTTCCTCACTACTCCTGCCGCCTTTTATTGCGGCGGTGGACCTGAATGTGTGCCCCTAAGATCTCTCATTATGGGCAGGGGGAGACCGTTCCCTTCCTCTGTTCTGTGCTTATTGAGGGTCTTGATGGGGATGAGACAGCCCTTTGCAGAAATCCCCATTAGGTGTGTTCAGGAGTGAACCATGCTGGGCTCTTTTTTATTTTTTTTGGTGGGGGGAGGCGTTGTCCTATTTAAAGCAGGCGTCTTTAAAATTTCTAAACAAAGGGCCAGTTTACTGTCCTTCAGAGTTGAAGGGGTCACCGGACTGTGGTCAGTGGGAGTAGTAAAGGTTCTGATGTCAGTGGGAATAAACCATGCACATCACTGGTGCCGGTGGGAGGAATTGTGCCCCCCATCTTTGGTGTCATTGGGCCGAATAAAATTGAGCAAAGGGCCACAGTTTGGAGACCACTGCTTTTGAAACAAGTTCAAAGTGCCACCAGCCCTCCTCCATATATTCAGCTGTGCCACCCCTAACACTTCCACTCTGCCTACCTGCTGAAACTATGAATTGGATACAGTTGTGCAGATATTGCATATTATTATAAATTGCAGATGTCACCATTTTTGTTCTATAGGCCATCTTCTTAGAATTAAAAATGATCATCCGTAAAAAAGTCACTGAAAGCTTTATCAATGCTTTGTGAACATATGGAGGGACAATTATCAAGTAAATATGTGAAAAATTGGACACACGTCTATTACAAATCAGGCTGCCATGAGCTTGATTTCACCCCGTGCCTGCCATGCTGTATATAAGCTTACGATGGTAGACAAGTGATTAAATAACACACCTGCACCATGTTTGATAATGCAGCGCACCACAATGCACAGAACGTTCACATCTGTTGATTGTAGCGTGCAATAATACAGGTGTATCTCTACCTGTTGTGTATGTGCTTTGGCTGATTGACAGCTAACGTATACAGGAAGTTACCTTGCGTGTAAAATGCCAGTTTTACTGCACATTACCACATTGCATAGATCTGAATCTGGACTTCAATTTATTGTAAAGCCACTCTCTAAAATCCCATGTGAGCTTTCACATGTTAATGTCATTTCAAAAGAAGTTTTCAGGCTTTTTAAATCTTTTCATTAAAATAATAGTTTCTGCCATGAAGATCCTTGTTCAAGGACTCGCTGTTATAGGGTGACAACTGTCTCCCACTTGTGCGCCTGCATTGTTACCCTGTGGTGCTGGTACTGGCACACAGTGCGCAGTCATGATTAAAATTTCACTAACAGAACAATGATTTGCATGTTGTCAGGAAGTGGCTAAAAGAGACCAGAGGAGATCAGCAGGGCTAAAGTGGGAAAATAAGGTGAAAACCATGTCTTAAAGCTGTCATTAAAGCGGAGGTCCACCCTAAAATGGACCTCCGCTCATCGGAATCCCCCCCCCCCCCTCCGGCGCCACAATTGGCACCTTTCAGGGGGGAGGGGGTGCAGTTACCTGGATAATCCAGGTAACTGCACCCACTTCCGGGATAGCTGTCTGCGGAAAGGGGCGTAGATTACGCCCCTTTCCGCAACTGCCCGCCCCTTTGCGCAAGTGCCCCGCTGCCTGCTGGGAAACGCACAGTTCCCAGAGGCAGCGGGGACCGTCCGGATTGCGCCGCGCGGCTCGCGCATGCGCAGTAGGGAACCGGGAAATGAAGCCGAAAAGGCTCCATTTCCTGATGCCCATACCCAAGATGGCGGCGGCAGGACCCGACAGACGACCTAGCGATCGGCTTCGGGTGCCGACATCGCGGGCGCGCTGGACAGGTAAGTGTCACTATTTTAAAAGTCAGCAGCTGCAGTATTTGTAGCTGCTGGCTTTTAAAAAAAAAAAAAAAAACGCGGAGTCCCGGTGGACTCCCGCTTTAAACCCAACAGCAAGCTTTTATTATATTGCAGCTTCCAGTTCTTAGATGTGGCATCTGCATTTGTTTTTGTTTTTTTTTTAGTCTTTCCTTCCTTTATTTTCACCTGGTGTCCTGGCCAGTAAATCTGCTCAACAGAACAAGCTCTCCTGCAAATGTAGAAGTTTCAGGGATGAGACAAACCATTTACCACGGATGTACTACAGAAGGTGTGTGTTACCAGCCAGATCACCAGGTGAAAATAGAAGGTAAAAGCCGAGAGAAAAATTAGAAAACGAATGCAGTCATCAAATCTAATGCTTGGTAAGCTGCAATATATTACATTTTTGGGTTCTAAAAAAGAATATAGGAATATTAGGGTACACAGTGCTTTAGCAAACTAATTCTGCAGTAGGTGAAACAAATGACAGATCTCATCTGATGCAACAGCACCATGAAATCTAAGGCTGTGTATTCTGACTGCCTAGAAATTTGAATAGAAATACTCCCTATGAGATTATTCTACACGTTTCCTTGTCGGCCTAACTTGTTATACTGCCCCAGAAGGCTTTCTGATAGATGGGTGCGCTCATACTTCCAGCTGATGAACTCTCCCTGAATAGACACATTGTTATCATGTGAGGATTTGCTAATGAGAGAGAAGGTCACTTCTTGCAACTTATACCGTACTAGATGATGTAATACAAGGAAAACCATATCATGTCATATGTAAGCTGGCTGCAGTAACTTTGGTGTACTATAGAAGACTGGCATAATATGATATGATTTTACCTCCTAATTTTTTTTTATGTAGCTGATCTTTCAAAGAGTTGTGCATCAAAAGCAACTCTTTTTGTTAAAACAGTTTAAAGTGACACTAAGGCTGGGTTCACACTATAGCGATGCGGGAACGCCGCGAATCCGCGGCGTTTTCCCGCATCGCATACCTCTCGCCGGCAGTTCACACTGCCCTATGCGGACGGCTGGGAGTGTCAATGATACGTTAATGACACCCCCAGATCTGTCCGCATATCGCAGTGCGATCTGCACACTCGCACAGGAATCGGATCGCATGGTGTGAACACCCATGCGATCCGATTCTGCTGCGGACCAAAAAAAGGGTCCTGTGCGAGTTTGCTGCGGGAGCGATGCGAATTCAGCCATACTATCTGTATGGCTGAACTCGCATCGCTACGGAGATCGGATGTGATTTGCACTGCAGTGCGGTGCGAATCACATCCGGATCTCCCCCCGCAGCAGTGTGAACACACGATCAGACTTTTTGACAACAAACATGCAAATTGGCTGTTTTGGAGCAACATCCAACCGTGTGTACGCTCCATCGGACAAACTTTTTCGGTTTTCATCTGACTTTTGTTGGCTGTGCGAACGGACAAACTTTCTGGCAACAAAAGTCAGATGGAGCAAAGTCTGATCGTGTGTACAGAAAACCATCGGACTTGTACAAACAGGCATGCTCAGAACCAATGCAAAAGATCAGACAACAATACAGAAGTTGACCAAAAGTGGCGGTAAAGAGCAGAAAAACCACATGATTTGGTGAAAGTTGGCTGAAAAAGTCCTGCTGTGTGTATGCAATACAAGTTCTCGGCCGACGCTCTTTGTACAAAAATCCACAGGAAAGTTTGTACAAAGTCCGATCGTGTGTATGAGGCTTAAGACAGTATAGTAATTTTCCAAAAATAATCCATACACATCCACTACTTAAAGCAGAACTTCATTTCAAAAAGTGACGTCCCACAATGGTTCGTTTTTACTACTGCTTTAAAGGTTAGTGGTAACTGTTAGCTTTCTAGCCCTAACAATTACCGCCCCCCCCCCTATCCATACATTCAGCCCCCTAATTTACATACAGGGCGCTGGACGCATGGGGTTTTTTTTTTTTCTTTTTGAAGCACGTGAAGCTCTAATAAGCTTCAAAAAGGGGTGGGCTTGTGTGACAATAGCAAATTAATATTCGTTATTGTCTCCCTCATTCTCCCTCCAGCCAATAAGGAAGCCCCTATTGACCACTACTGTTTCTGTGTGGTTGGGAGGAGACTGTGTCTCTCTGCTCGCTGGAGAATCGTTCAGAGCAGCCCTGCCCCTAACCCTATGGACACATAAAAGTGTCACTACTTTGATGTGACTTTAATGCTACTTAAGTGCCAGAGCATCAAAGTCGCACTCCATGAAGAGAACAGTCATACTTTCCCATTAGCCAAAAGATAAAAGCATCAAAAACGCAATACTTGTGTTTTTTGGGGCGGGTCCATTGAAGTCTATAACACGCAAAACACAATCTGCTGTGGGAAAATAGTCCCTGACCGTTTCCAAAAAATGCACCTGGTTAAAACACACATATGGGAACTAGATCCCTAGGAAACCATGTTAAATGTACTGTAGTGCGTTTCTGCAAAACGCACAAAAACATAGGTGTGAACCAATGAAAAGTGAGCAATGTCCTTTCAGAAATATACATTGCAGAAAGAACTCTTCTGATCAAGAGCAAGATGAACTATCATGATCTTATTGAAGGGATGGTTACAGACATGTTAGCTTTGTATATTGGTTGCACTCCCTGTGAAGTCAAGTAGACATACGTATTACTTGGTTTCTTATTGCAGTATCTGCATTTAGAAGTTGTTCTTTAAATCTATATTTAGTTATCTTTTTTTTCCCTTTGTCAAACCTACAGAAATCAATCAATTACCTCCAATTTAATTTCACTTATTGGCGGGACTCTGATGGTTTGGTCATCTCATCTGTTTTTCTGGTTCTCAGGCTCTTCCATTGATCCATCATGCCAGAGCACAGCGATGCCAGCCTGCCCCCGGAAGAGAGGCTACGGGCTTTGGTACAGAAGGGGACATCCGTGGACGTGAATGATGACATTCCACTGAAGCGCTACTACCGATCTGGGGTAGAATTGATCCGTATGGCCATTGTGTACACAGGTGAAGGCAATACAGAACACGCTTTTATCTTGTACAACAAATATATCACGTAAGTCAAGCTTTCTGCTTAAAAGGAAAACAGTCTAAATGGTGTGTATTATTTTGCATTTATTTCCTCAAACAGGCTGTAATTGGGTCTCTCTTTTCATTTGTCTTATTTGATAACTTGTCAAAATACAATATAATACATTCCCTATGTGTATGCTATACTGAAGAGACGTTGGGATAGATTTCCTGAAACTGGTCCACTCGGAATCGGCTTCTAATTTGTGGTATGCACTCAAAGATCAGGATCCCCTGTTTTTACCATTTCTGATGGCCTATGGTATGCAACTAGGCCACTTCTGGTCCCTGTATTCAACTTTTTATTACTTTAATTTTATTGCAGGGCAGAGGGAGGGGGTGGCTACCCTGCTTTACCTTAAGTTGCCCGAAAATGTATTTAATGGCCTGTACACATAAGATGATTGGATGAAAAATTTGGTACAACAAAAGATCGGCCGTTAGTATAGTGCGTTCGGCAGCCTATTCCGGCTTTTCAGATGACAAAAAAGTAGGTGCAGGCTGGAAATTTTTTATCGTCGGTGAACATAACGTCTGATTTTCATTTCATTTGTACAGTAATTGTACGAAAATATTTGAATAGAAAAAAAAAGTGCCTGCATAGAACAACCCTACACTTCTTCTACTACGTTAGTACGTAGCTACATTTGCCTTTTATTGGGTGAGAATTTTCATGCAAGTCTATACCATTCCGATTACGTCATGATATGACGATTATGCACTCTTGTGAAAAATCAAACGATTGGTGTCCGGTTTACAAAACTTAAAGGTTAGGTTCACCTTTTAAATAAAATAAGCAAATGCACTTTTTATTTTTTATTTTTCTTGGGAGCCTGTAAAGCATTGCACTAGCGATCAGTAGATCTTAGGTGCAATGTCAGGCTCCTACAGACTGTCAGTTGTTGCCGTTTGCCCCTGCCTCTTAGCCCTTGTACACACAGTCGGAGATTCCGACAACCAAATCCGTCGGAGTAATTCCGATGGATTAATTCCGGAAGAGGTCCGGAAGTGATGTTGCATACACACGGTCGGACTAAGTTGTCGGAAAATCCGATTGTACATAACGTGATGACGTTATTTCGTTACGACGGGATTACGTTCAGGCTAGTAGCCAATAGCTTTGGTCTAGGAATTTGATCTGAGCATGCGTGGCACTTTGTCCGTCGGAGTAGGCTACACGTGATCGGAGTATGTCCGATAGGAGCATTTTGTCGGAAAATTTTACCGGCAAGTTGGAAAACTTGGTCCGTCGGATATTCCGACGGAAATAGTCCGATGCAGTCCACACACAGTTGGAATATCAGACAAAATGGTCCGATAGGAAACATTCCATCAGAATCTCCGACCGTATGTACAAGGGCTAATACAGGCAGGCAGTTAGTTCCATCCAGGAACATTTAATGAACTACAAGGATGGTCATCAGTGCCCTTGCAGTCAATTGAGAGCTACAAGCTGTCAGCCATAAAGGCTGTCGATACTTGTAGTCTATTCATTTGCAGAACTGAATTACGCAGATGTGTGGCTCCCCCACACAGCTGTGCTCTTTTCCAATTGCGACAGCAGGTGAAGGGAGAAGATCCTCAGCCTGCTGTCACAAGCAGGGGGGATCGAGGGGAGAACCGCAGAAGCGGTTGGGCAAATTCATGCCACCAACATGCATTCCAGATATGTTTTTGCTTACAGTTCACACTACAAATCTCACTCCAGATGCATTTCTGCATGCGCATTTTTGATGCATTTTCAATGCATTCTAGTGCATTTTTCCCCCTCTTGTGTTTTTTTTTTTACCCAAGATTTTCTGGGTTTTGTTCTTCATATGACGCGTTTTTAATGAGTTTAGATGTGTTCCAATGCATTCCTGTGCATTTTTTTTTTAAATGTGTTTTTGCCGCGTTCTAGTACAGTTCTGTGCAGAAAACATGCAGGTTTCTAATTTATTTTTATTTTTTTCCTGCACTGTAACTGACTGCACTGGTGTGAACTATGCCATTTGATCCCATATAATCTACTGTAACCTCCGCTCATCTGATCCCCCCCCCCCCCACTCCGGTGCCACAACTGACACCTTTCAGGGGGGAGGGGGGTGCAGATACATAGGTCCCCGGAGACCATTTATGATGCGCAGTGCGACTCGCGCATGTGCAGTAGGGAACCGGAAGTGAAGCCATAACGCTTCACTTCCTGATTCCCTCACTGAGAATGGAGGTAGCAGCTGAGAGCCCAGCGATTGCCGACATAGGTGGACTCGAGTTGCTGGCTTTTAATATAATTTATTTTTTATTTTTTTTGCACTTCCGCTTTAAAGTCATAACTGTGTGTGTGTGTATGTGTTTTTTTTTTTTTTGGGAAGGGTTATAAGCTTTGTCAAATGGTTAAAGTTCTGCTTTCTGTGTCACTGTTGTGGAGATTCACCCTTTTTATTTGTTCTGATGACCATTGACTAAGATAAGGGGAAATATAAATGGTTATAGTTCTCACCAGAGCAGGAAGTGAGGGTAAATGGGGCACCTCTGTTTTATTACTCCTCTTTTGGATAGTTGGAGGGAATTTGTCTCCTTTTACTGTCCTGTCTACAGTACAGGACGTGTAGAGGAATCTCCCCAGAAGGACACAGAAAGCAAAGAATAACATCATAAGAATTTTATCCTTTTTTTTTCTAGTATATCTGAAATAAAAAAGTAAAGTTTCTTTTTTTAGTGTTTGAAGGATGCATAGTAAATTTTTTTTTTTTGTTTTTTTTTTTTTTTAAATAGGCTGTTTATTGAAAAGCTTCCTAAACATCGAGATTACAAAACTGTCAATGCTATAGAGAAGAAGGAAACATTAAAGGTGCGTAGCTCTGACTGAAGACATTGCTCATTCACTGCATTTGGTAGAGTAAACTTAATGTAACTTTTCACTTGTAGAAACTAAAAGAAGTTGCTTTTCCAAAGGCAGAGGAGCTCAAGAAAGAGCTGCACAAGCGATACGGTAAAGAATATGAAGAGTTCTTGGCAAAAAAGGTGAGTCACAGAATATATATTCTTGGATGGTTCCCACAATTAAAGTGAATGGCTGCTGATGATGTTTGGTGGTCTCCATCTAGAAATGTGAGGAAGAGGAGTGTGCACGCCAGTCAGCTCTGCAGCAGCAGCTGGAAGCTGAGAGGCAGCGGGTGGCCCGCATGAAACAGCAGCAAGAACAGCAGGAGCAGTTCCATGCCTTTGAGGAGATGATACGTAGGAAAGAATTGGAGAATGAGAGGCTACGCATCCTACATCAGTTCTCAACGGACATCTCTGGCCCAAAGGTGTCTGAAGGACCCCTCATCCCTGGCGTTAAGGAGCCCCCTGCAGTTTTACCGCTCCCCACAAGTGACACTGTCCTACCAGGGCCACCTGTTGTAGATAGGACTCTGAAGCCAGCAGGTCTTCATGAAGGCTGTAAGTAAGAAATACTTTTATATATCACAGTGGTACTCGTGTATAAAAATTGGAGGAAAGATCTAACGGGTGTTTTACATTTTTGGATGTCCAGTTTATATCTTTACTTTGTAACATAATGGGGTTGATTTGCTAAAACTAGAGTGCAAAATCTGATGCAGCTCTGCTTGGTAGCCAATCGACTTCTAACATCAGCTTGTTCAGTTAAGATTTGATTAAAAAAAAAAAAAAAAACTGTAAGCTGCTTGGCTACCATGCACAGCTGCACCAGATTTTGCACCTTCCAGTTTTAGTAAATCAATCCCAATGGGTCTTGGGATAATGCAAAATAGACCTTTCCCTACTGGACGTACTTCCACTTTTTTTTTTTTTTTCTTTTTCTTTGCTCTTTTAAAATATGTTTTATGAATAGCTTGCGTGCATGTCTTGTGGCCATCATAAATCCTAAAAGTAAGGGGATTATTATTAATTTTAGGATGGTGGTCAGATTTGCAAATAGTTTTTTTAATCCCTTTAACACAACTGTGCACCCAGGACTGCTGGTTTACAGGAATCAAGCAGCCTAATATTATAAAGCTGTTATATTTCAAACCGTGTACAGCTGCTTGATGGTGGGTTTTATACTTTTGAGCTGTGGCAGTGTGTATGAATGCTTTGGTGTGCTGTGGGGCCAACGTGCCATGCCAATGCACATTCCTTACAGTATACCACTGTGTATGGTAACATGCTGTGCATTGGGCAGCCCATTCAAATGAATAGGCTGCCTTAACATAAAGCATGTGAAGGTGCAGCATAATACACCATGCATTAACGCACCTCAGCATTGTGATAACAGCCTGAGGCAGCCCAGTGACTGGACAGTGAAAGGAGAAGCAGCACAGGTATGGGATCATTATGCTCTCTC
Source organism: Lithobates pipiens (assembly GCF_037356315.1). Classification (NCBI taxonomy): domain Eukaryota; kingdom Metazoa; phylum Chordata; class Amphibia; order Anura; family Ranidae; genus Lithobates; species Lithobates pipiens. The sequence continues at coordinate 540,018,361 of NW_027507903.1, forward strand.
CTCTTAGTTGCCTTCTTCTTATACTGCAGCACACGCACCAATTTATTTTCCCATTGTGCTGGTTCTCACTCACTAATTCTGAGTTCTGCTGTACAAGTCCAAATTTATTATATCTCCATAAAGATACAAGTACAGCAGAGGTAGACGCGTTTCAACTGCAACGGCCTTGTTCACTGCGGCTGAAACGCATCTACCTCTGCTGTACTTGTCTTTATGGAGATATAATAAATTTGGACTGATTTTAAAGAGCATTTTTTGGAGTTGCGGATTGTCCTTTATCTGTTGTTTTTAAATGCCAGCAGGGTATGTGCCTGAATTTGACCTGGCAGCGGCTCCTTGCAGCTCTCTGTTCAGCAGAACTGGGTGTGTAAGAGGAGGAAGGGGCCAATCTGTTCATGTGCTCACTAAGAGCATAGTAGGAGAAAAGCTGAGTGATAGATGAGCTCATCACTACTTCTGCTGTCACTGTCCATTCACAGGCTGCAGCAGGTCCAGGATAACCTGGGCGCATGGGAAGTGGTTTGAATTTTGCTGGTCGTTAGACTGGTTTTGGAAAAGGACCACTGTGGTGGATTGAAAGGGAATATTGCAACAGCAGTAGTTTTCTTTGTTACCTTATAACTGGCTGTTTATTTTGTATCTTGTTTTTGGCTGGAGTTATGCTTTAATGAATACAGAGCTACTTTTGATTTTAACTTCTTAAATCTGAACTTTAGGCAGAAATAAAAACAGTGGGAGCGTAAAATGTATTTTGGTGTTATAAATTTTGAGGTTCTTAAATTTTTTATTTTTTTTTTGCAGCTGCTGCTGCCCCAGATAGACTGCGCCATGTCAGCATTCCTCGGGAAGTATGTGTGAAGTTTCTGAGACTGGCAGAGCTGAACACACAGAAAGCAGTGGAGACCTGTGGCATCCTATGTGGGAAGCTGGTAAGAATGTGATGGCATTTTCTTGTGTCAATTAAATTGTTACTCTTTTTTTTTTAATTGTACATCACAGGACACAGAACTTTGATTTATTTATGGCTACTTGGGTTATACTGTCAACTTCAGATGATTGGATACTGGCAAAAAAAAAAAAAAAAGACAGGAATAACCCACCCAAGCATAACCCTTCCTAGCTCGGCAACGCCTCAGTTTTATTTTTGGGTAATAAGATGTCTCTCAAGATCTTTCATGAACTTTGCTTCTTTATAACTGGGCTCCATTCCTTTTACTCCTGGTGGGGCAGAGGTGGGCTCTGTCTAGGTGTATTGCTACAATCGGCAGGCCAAGATAGGACGGTATCCGGACCCCACATGCAAGAACGGGACCGGCCTGTAATGTCTGGTCAGCGCTGAACCCTGCGGTTAGCCATCTCCAGCGTACAATGTACTCAGGGGTGTTGCTGGGGAGGGTCCCTTTATTAGTTCGGGGCAGTTATCACCCTGGAGGGGAGTCGAGTCCCTGAAGACCCTGGGGGACATGCTCATTATGATAGGTGAATATTGCACCTGCTGGCTCTGCAGCTACGAACTGGTGGGTGCCTATGTTTTATGGTGGAGCTATGTGACGGTTCCCCCTTTTTAAAGTGTTCCCTGTGTAGCGGATCATTTCCTGGTCAGTTTACACCGGGGCTACATGGAGCAGTGGTGGTACAACAGAGGGCAGTCCAGCATGACATCTGTGCAGGCTATACTTTCTATGAGTCTCTAGGCATAGTACATGTGTTTTTGAAGTACCTGAGCTACACAGCGTGGGGATATACTGGGCTGCACCACAGCGCACATTGTCTGCCTACAGCCCTGCACAGCAGAAATGCCACTTCATCCAGGCACAGCAAGTATTGGAACTTTTCTATTGAGGGTGATAGCCACTTATGTATTTTGGCTTAGGCCAACTCTCAACTGGGTGGCTGCTTCCCTCTGGGATTCATGGGCCTGTTTAAACCTCAGCAAGTCATTGATTTGTGAAGTCGGAGAGCTGAGGAAAAGGGTGATAGGGGATTGGGGTGTGTGGGTGCTCCCTCTATTGCTCTACTGGATAGGGGGGACCACCTACAAAGTTCTCCTTGCAAGGGTTTTCCAATTTCAGATTAGTTGTGAATTCCTGCCCTTATCTGGTTCTCCTATTGTTTCAGGGGCACAATCCTCCACTTCCTTTGCATCAAGGGGGAGGCTGAATGGCGGCAGGAATCGGGGTGGGTGGGACCCAGCTTTCCAACACCAGCCAATGGGATGGGCGGGCCGATACGTGTATGTGGCCCCGCTCCTTTCTTAAGTAGCCCAATCATTTGCTGGATAGCTGCCGGGTCCCGCCCACCTCTGACCGCTGAATTTGTCAGCTCCTCTCTCTCTCCGTACAGTTTCACACAGTGCATCACTGCAGGGAGCATTCAGTTTCACAGTTACACTATCGGCTGTGAAACCTGCCAGTGCTACCATCCAGTGCCACCTGCCAGTGCAATCCAGTGCCACCTGCCAGTGCAATCCAGTGCCACCTGCCAATGCCAGTTAGTGCCACCTGCCAGTGCAATCCAGTGCCAATTGCCAATCAGTGCCAACCTGTGCCACGTGCCAACCATTGCCACCTGCCAGTCTCACCTGCCAGTGAAATCCAGTGCCACCTGCCAATACCAGTTAGTGCCACCTGCTAATGCCATCCAGTGCCACCTGCCAATGCCAGTTGCCAGTGCCAAGCAGTGCAAATCCAGTGCCACCTGCCAATGCCAGTTAGTGCTACCTGCCAGTGCCATCCAGTGCCACCTGCCAGTACCGCCTGCCAATGCCAGTTAGTGCCACCTGCCAGTGCTGCCCATCAGTGCCACCTGCCAGTTCCCATTAGTGGCACCTCAGTGCTGCCTATTGGTGCGCATCAGTGCCCATCAGATCCAACCTCAATGCCGCCCCATCAGTGGCCATTAGTGCAGCCTATCAGAGCACATCAGTGAAGGAGAAAAAAAAACGTATTTGCTAAATCTTATAACAAAACAAAAGTAGATTTTATTTTTTATTTTTTTTAAATATTGTCCTTTTTTCTCTTGGCATCAGGCATGAGCAATTCTTATTGTCCGATGCCCCAGACATGCAGTTCTGGGCACTGGGCAGAGGATTTAAATAACTGGCTCCTAACTTTTTCAGCTGGCTATATATATATTTTTTTTTTTCTTCAATCCTGCTTTGAAGGCACAGATGTTGACCCACTTCAAGGCTAGAAAATCGACTTCCAGGAAGGTGTACCTCCATACGTGGAATGCTTTTTTTCACGTGGTCTGAAGCTTGTAAGTTTCATCCTAGACGTGTGGTGCATTTTGGCCTTTTTCTCTAGTCTGGAGTGAGGATGTCACTAGCTCACTAGCTTAAGTATTATCGAGAACCAAATCTTGACCTTGGCCATTCTATTTTTTTTGCAGGGATTGTTTCTCCTGTGCAGCCCCCCCTGGTCCCCATGGAACCTTTATATTGTCTGTTTTGCAGACTTCTCTTTTTGAACCTCTCTGAGAAGTTCAATGGTCTCCTTACTCACAAAGTGGTCTTTTTGGTGGCTAATACCTTGGCTCACTTAGTTCTCCAAGTTGGCTGCACTTTCCTGCAAGAACCCCTACCGGATAGATGTTCATACCTCTGTGGATGCCAGTTTTGGGTGAAAGGTCTTGCAGGTGGTTTTGTTACCTTCTGTCCCATTTTTGGGGTGTGGGCATATTGGCCTTGTTGCTGTTATGCCCACACCTGCTGTTTTAGTTGTTATGAATATCTAAGTCATCTGTGTCTTGTGATGTATGTTTAAGAAATTCCAATTTTTTTCAAATTTTTGGTTTAGTTCCAAAAATTATTTTTCAATTCTGCATAGAAACCAATCCGCTTCTAACCATCTATGCATTAAGATAAAAAACCACTTGTGTGCAGTAGCCCTCCTAATACTCGCCCAAGTCTCATCTAGATCCAGCGATGTTGCAGGAGAGACTCGGATGCCTGGGACTCCCCTCCTCATTGGCTGTGACTGCAGTGTGGCGTCATTGGCTGGGTTGCGACTCTGTGTCTGAATGGACACAAGGAGCTGTGGCTCGGGTGCCCCCATAGCAAGCTGTTTGCTGTGGCGTTAGGTTGGGGGCCAGGGGCACTGGCAGGGACCTGAGGAGAATCTGGACTGCTCTATGCAAAACCATTCACAGCGCAGGGAAGTATAAAATTATTATTTAAAAAAAAAAAAAAAAAAAAACGTTGGTATCGCTTTTTAAAGTGCTTATTAACCTATAAACTACAAACACTGACAGACCCTTTATTAGAGCCTGGCAGGGCACACTGCAGTAGTCTTTTATTTAAAAAAAAAAAAAACAATGTAAATTCCAATTTACAACGACCTTCAGGCCGGTCACATGACTCGCGGCCGCTGTATACATCCGATGGATGGTTTCTGCAGGAGGGGCCGTCATCTCCCTCTGATGTCAGCCGGGGAGATCACGTAGCCGCTCAGCCTCTCCTGCAGTAGCCCTGGAAACCAGCCGAGGGTCACCTGCTCGCCCTGACGACAGTGATAAAATGGTATTGAGATAATCCAATGTGGAGACGGAGACACACAGACACAATATGACAGGCAGGAAGGAGGGGGGTGAGGTGGGGAGAGAGGAGAGCAGAGACTACAGTGTATGATGAAGGGACACACTTTGACCACGGTGATCAGGGCGGATCACCTTTGGCAGGGAAACTTGGAAGCTGATTGGTTTCTATGCAGAAGTGAGCCTGATTTTGCACTCTCCAGCTTTAGTAAATAAACCCCCACAGTGTCTATTCCTCTTTGCTTGCCACCTGAGGGTTGACTGAGCTGGAAGGGGTTCTGCCTAATTTTTTTTTTTTTTTGGACAGAGTCCATTTACTCAAAGGTGACAGCATACACCAAGTAGTCATGATTATCTAGGTCCTCAAAGTCCTCTGTCCTGTGGTGTACTTCCAGAAAAGACTTAAAGAGGAGAGCCAAACACTGTAGCTGCTGACTTTTAATAAGCAGACTTGCCTGTCCAGGGTCGGCATTTTAACTAAGGGAAACAGGCAGTGGAGCCTTGCGGCTTCACTGCCCGTTTCCTACTGTGCATGCGCGAGTCGCGCAGCGCTTTGTGAATGGGGCGCGCTGTGTTCTGGGACTCACAGTTCCCAGAACACACAGTGCCCCATTACCCAGAAGACGCTGCACGGAGGAGAGAAGACCGAAGATCACTGCGGAGGAAGAAGAGGCAGATTAGGACGATATTTTTTATTTATTTTTTCAGATTTTTTTTTGCTAAGTTTTAATGTATTTTTGTTTTTCAGGGTGGCCCTCTACTTTAACCAAAAATGTTAATATTATGTAATGCCTATTTTATAGAAAACAATGACCCATTCACATAAGTTCTTGCTCCCAGTGAAAGATGCAATTCAATATTATTATTGCAATATGACTAGTTTAAGTTTGAAAATAAGGGAAAGAAAATATGGAAGCAATGGGGATTATTTAAAAAGTTGCTTAATATCTCTGGATATACCAAGGCAAAGCTAGTACCGACGCCAGGAAAAAAGTGGCGTTTTACATTGACGTCAATACCCGTTTAGCCACACTAACTTTCAGTCGCGTTTCTCTGTCTCTATTCAAAATCAATGGTTCCCTATAGGAGCCCATTGATTTGATGAGAAGTCTCACCATAAGTCGGATCGAGATGATCCGACCTGCGGTGCAAGTTGTGTGCTGAGAATCTTGAAGGGGAACCCAGACAAAATTTTGTGTGAAGTTTCCCCCAAGATCCATACCAGACCCTTATCCGAGCATGCAGATCAGGAAAGGGGGAGGACGAGCGATGCACCCCCCCAGACCATACCATACCACATGCCCTCAACTTGGGGAGGTGGGTGCTTTGGAGCAGAGGGGGGCCCCTGCACTCCCCACCCCGAAGCACCTTGTCCCCTTGTTGATGAGGACAAGGGCCTCTTCCCGACAACCCTTGCCCTTTGGGTGGGGACTTATCGTGATCTGGAAGCCCCCTCCAACAAAGGGTCCCCCAGATCACGGCCCTCCACCCTAGGTGAATGAGTATGGGGCACATCGTACCCTTACCCAGTCACCTAAATAAAAAAAAGTGTCAAAAATAAACACACTACACAGGTTTTTAAATGATTTTAATTAGGCAGCTCCAGCTCTTCTCCTCTATCTCCACTATCTACTGCTGTTTTGCTGGGTCTTCTCCCCTCTCCGGTCCTTCTCCACTATCTGCTGCCCCAAAGCAACCACCCCCCCGCCATGTTGAGGGTATGTGGCCTGGTATGGTCCAGGAGGGGGGTTGGCACTCGCTTGTCTCTTCCATCCCTTCCCTTCCCGACCTGCTGACCTGCGTGCTCGGATAATGTGGAACAGAGAAACTTGGAACGGTGCATAACGCTGTGTATACAGTGTTAAGCCCTGTTGATTCACATTTTAACACCTTTTACCGGCATCTGGCCTTTTTACAGCTCTAGCGCTGGAGCCTCGGAACGCACTGGTCCTGGGGGGTTTTTTTTGGCTTAAAAACGCCTATGCCACTTGCGTATAAAAATGCCGTGGTGGGCATTAGGCCATAAGCCAATATGGAGAGGCATTTTTAAGCAGCAAAAAACGCTCAAAAAAGTGGTTGTAAAAACGTCCGTGGGCATGAGGCCTTAAAGAAAAGTGTAGTTATCATTTTAAACACGGGGGGTAATAAAAAGTGTCTGCAACAAGTTATGTCTCGATGGCTGCTATGGCCAACGGCATCAATCGACTTGTAGCTTTTCCACACAGTTTCGAAAGCGAGTAAATATATATTTTCATTTCATGCAATTCTTCCCATGTTTTGTATAAATAATTTTCGTGAATTTTCTTAACCTGACCCCTTATCTCTTTCTAGATGCAGAATGAATTTACCATCACTCACATCATTGTGCCTAAGCAGTGTGGTGGTCCCGATTATTGTAACACTGAGAACGAGGAAGACCTGTTCTTGATTCAGGACCAGCATGGGCTTATAACACTGGGGTGGATACATGTAAGTCGCCATACAAAAGCTCCTCTGTTTTGTAGTTCATAATCTGATGGACATCTATAGTACAGACCTACAGGCCATGAACTGAATGCCTTGCTACTTGTTTCCTGCCCATAGCACACCAAAGTGGAGGAATTTTTTTAATTAAAAATGTAAGGGGGGTGAAACACATAATCTTTATATTTCTTTATCTTTAAGAGAGCGATTTTACATTAGAATATCATGGGCTTGATTTACAAAGCTTTAATGCAAAGATAAGGATCTTTATTTCAGCCACTTGACGTGAACTTTTTAAATGTCATTGGACTTGGCTAAGAAATGGTGGAAAATAAATGAAAGTTCTTATCCTGATGTCTTAGCTTTGTAAATTGTGATACACGAGTATTAAAGTGATTGTTTATACTTGAAAACACCCAGTTGTAGTCCCTATTACTAATCTCACATTCTCAACTTTTTTAAACATCTGCATAGCATAGATATAACCAATTACAAGCTTGATAAATTTTTTTTTATTATTTAATTATAAACAATCCATACATGTGTTCAGTACAATGAAGTAAATTGAAAAAGTACAAAAAAAACACAATACACACTGACCACAGCCTATAATGAAAAAATAAGTAAAAGACAAAAACTTACAGAAACATTATTTTAATCTAGGTATTTAAGAAACAAATCAATCTCCTAAAATCTGTAGTGGGGTTTTTTTTTTTTTTTTTAAGATAGATGTTTTAATAATCAGCAAGGCCATGTTAAAATGGAAAGCTGATTATGCACTCCACTGGAAAGAACCGTATTCCATGCTGCAGGTGGGTCTGTGGACCCTGCAGCTTCCCACTGGGTTCTTTATGCCTAATTCTGCAGTGAGAACTCTGTTATTGCAAGAAAGGATGAGCACTCGACTTGACAGATCGAATCATCAGTCACATTACCTGGCCTTCTTATTCCCAAGCTTGTTTTTCAATTGTTATAATCTTTCCATTGCCACACAAGATGTGACCACAGATCAAATTCTCTCTTGTATAGTGAATCACATATAATTACACCCAGCATTTACCCCATTTCTATTTAGCAGATCACATTTCAAGACAGATAAACATTTCACATAATTTCACACGATGTACACAAGTTTGGTGACAGACCGCTCCTGAAGGAGAATTTTATTAATGTACCAGATGCCACAGCAGTATCATTAGAGCATTCACGGTGGAAGCCATCAACAAATTATCATACAAAATATGTGCATGCCATTGTGCAAGTTCTATTACTATTTTTAATGTATGTCTAACACAATGCAACAGAAAGTAATCAACTAACTAACATGGCTCCAATGTAATCTTAGTACCTTACATTAAAATCATCCCAGTCTTTTACAGTGACTCTCAAGCCTCTGGTTCCTCCAGAGGTTGCTAGGGATAAGCTGTGGCTGATTGGCCTCCTATCTTATGGTGTACCCATGGTTTCAGGTCCAATGTCACTGGGCAGAAACAATGGTATGACACCATTGAAGCTGTCTGTGGCATTCTGACCTTCACTGTAACAATTACATTTTTGTTGGAGGCATTGTTTCTACTGACCCCTCGTAAATTAATTTTTACAGGGATTCCCCGAGACCTAAAAATTAATTCAAGGGTTCCTCTGGGGTAAAATGGTTGGGAAAGGATGGCCTATTACATTGTTATTAGGCATGTACAGTCAGCAGCTTTGTAATATGATACTTGCCGCCCGCCATATAGCAAAAGTGGTTGCAATATCCTGACCGGACGTCATGAGGATATCGGAATATCTAGCCGTTGCGTGCCCCCGGGGACGCGCATCGCAGTGATCGTTGTTGCGCCGTGTCAGTCTGACACACCGCAACTCTGATCTAGGTAAAGAGTCTGTGGGTCTGTGCTGATTGTTTATCAGCGCAGCCCCCTCTCAGATGCCCACCAGGATGCTGCCAGGACCCCCAGAGATGGCTACCATACTGGACCACCAGGTATGCCACCCTAGACCACCAGGGAAATGCCAATCGGTGGCAATGAAAAAAGGCATCACTGGTGGCACTGGCAGCCAATCAGTAAAATCTATCAGTGCGGAGCAGTGCCATCTATCAGTGGCAGCCTATCAGTGCTGCATATCAATGCCATCTCATTGGTGCCACCTCATCGGTGCTGCCTTATCAGTGTAGCTTATCAGTGCCTATCAGGGAAGGAGAAAACTTATTTACAAAATTTTATAACAAAAACATTTTTTATTTTTCAAAATTTCCGGTCTTTTTGTAAAATTCATTTAACAAAAAATAAAAACCGCAGAGGTGATCAAATACCACCAAAAGAAAGCTCTATTTGTGGGAACAAAATTATAAAAATTTAGTTTTGGGTACAGTGTAGCATGACCGCATACTTGTCATTTAAAAAGTGACAGCACTGAAATCTGAAAATTGGCCTGGGCAGGAAGGTGCAAAAGTACCCTTTATTGAAGTGGTTAGGAAACTTGTCTGCTAAATCTGCCTGAATAGTCAGTTTAACAATTCAGTTTTTTTTCTTCCACAGACTCACCCAACTCAGACTGCCTTCCTCTCCAGCGTGGACCTGCACACTCACTGCTCCTATCAGATGATGCTTCCAGAGTCCATCGCCATTGTCTCCTCCCCAAAATTTAATGAGTGCGTACCACTTTTAAATTAGGAGTTTCTTTTACTAGCCTGTTACAAGGAAAACGTAGGATATAAACAGTAAAGCAGCATCTTAGGGGGATAACACATAATGCAGGCTGGTAATTAGTGTAGGTGACAAGAATATATTCACAAGGAAAGCTGTGACAATTAACTCTTGTGCTCTTTGTTGAAGGTTTACAATATGTTAAACCAAATTAAAGTGGAGCGCTCTTAAAATGAAATCAAAACAAATAACAGTCCAGTGTGTGTCTATCATAAAATGTCCATAAAAACAAAAGAACTCCCACCGTGAATACTAGGTGAGGTATTCTTCATATAAATCACTGTGAAAAACGCCTCCCAAGTAAAAAACAAAAAAAACTCAGTGCTCCCACACCAGTGCCTAAACCAAGACTTGTAAGAACAGTATGACCCTTTAACCTCTTCTGGACTGCCCTATAGCACTGGCTGCTTGCTTCCGCTATGATTACACACAGTGGAAGCCAATCGGCAGGTGCTCGGTACCCGATGAAACACTGGCTAGGTACACAGTTAACCCCTTTGATCGCCCCTGATGACCATTTTCCAGCCAGTGTCATTAGTACACTAATCACTTTATTAGTGTCACTGATATCCAAAAAGTGTCAGTATCTGCCACAGTATTGCAATCCTGCTATAAGTCGCTGATCGCCATCATTACTGATCTATTCCTACTCATTCCTAAACTACAACAAAAAAGGTTTTACTGGAGTTGAACAAAAATACATTCTTAAAAGCCAAATTCATAATTTTATTTAACCGCTTGCCGACCGCCTAACTGTAAACATACTTTATTACTTTGTTAAATACCAGGGTTATGGCAGCCACTAGCCACCATAACCCTTGTATTTTTTCCCGCCACTTCCTGGTCAATTCTGAGCTTACCGGAGCCGTTGCTGCGGCCGAAGGTCAAGATAGCTCCCACTTGGCTCTATGCCCTTGGAGGACCGGAGTGACCTCCAACATCTCTTCCGGTCCTCGGGAAGATTGACAGGATTTTTTTTCTTAAAGTCCAAAAAAAATAAAGGGACAGTGTAAAATATAAAATAACCCTGTGCACAGAAGCAAACTCATATGTAAGTCGCACCTGCATTTGTAACCGGTGTTCAAACCAAACGTGAGGCATTTCTAGAGCAAGACCTCCTCTGTAACTCTAAACAAGTAACCTGCTGAGAGGTTCAATGTGTCGCATATAGAGATTTTTAAATGCCTAATACCGTAGTTTGTCACCATTTCACGAGTGTGCGCAATTTTAAAGCATGACATGTTGGGTATTTACTCGACATAACATCATCTTTCGCAGTATACAAAAAAAAATTGTGTCTGCCAATTTATTCTCTAGGATCTGAGAGTTCCAAGTAATTTTCTAGCAACAAAACACAGATTTTTACTTGTAAAACAACAAATATCAGAAAGAGAACTGGTCTTAAAGTGGTTAATTATTATTAATAAAATAACGGGAATGAAGAGAGTAGTGTTTGCTGTCCTTACTAAACAGCATGTACTGTATCTGGTTGAATACTGAAGATTACGTCAAAATGAACAAGTAGCATGTAAACTTATTCTAGAGCAGCTTGCTATTCCTGCATGACTTGTACTACAGTGTTTTTATGCAGGCTTCACGTTTCCTGTCATTGAGTTTGTCAATATTATGTATAATCCCAGAATATCACTGAGCAGCATTAGAACATACAAGAGACAGGATGGAAGAACTGTGATTCACTTAGTCATGAATGTGATGTTAGACCTCTTGGCTCCTAAGAGACCGTTCATATTTTGGCTACACAACCCTTTTATTGCGTTTTACTTCCACACTGTCATTGATTCATGCATTCTGCCATTGCACAACTGTTTATATGCAGATGCTAATTCATGTTTTTTTTTTTTTTATAGAACGGGCATTTTCAGGCTGACAGACTATGGCATGAAGGAGGTTGGTGAATGTCGACAGAAAGGATTCCATCCGCACTGTAGAGATCCTCCCCTATTTTGTGTAAGTGTTTCCTGTTTAAAAGATGCACCTAAAGACCACTGCTCAAGTCTGCTATCAGCTTGACTTGGTGATCTGGTTGAGTCTTTTCAGATAGAATTCATGTGACTGAAATTATTTTATGGTCTTTGATCTGAGTACAATTTAAATCTACAATCTGTCCACTAGGTGACACTATTCTAGTTAAGCATCTGGTTATCTTTTACTTTCTCCCAAAAGGTGTTTTCATGACAGTAGCAAAGATTATCTGATGACCAATTTATCTAAAACCATTAGGTGGGTCGCATTTGCAGAAGCCTTTTGCCCAGTTATTTATAACTGGGAATTCTTCGCTGCCATTGCTGCCATTTTGTTGTTCAGCCCCAAGACTAGGTAGGGAGTTGTCTATTCATGCTTTGGAAGCCAATTTGGGTAAGTTTGAGATAAGTTTGTGCTTTGTTTTTATTTCTCGATACAAGCCAAAACGAAAACCTAGTAGTACATATTTGAATACAGCACAACTGAAATTGTAGTTTTAAATTTGCTTAATGCTTTTCCAGAGGAATCAAAACAAAATGAGTGCAAAGTCTTACAGTTCATTTTTTGCAAAGCAGCCACAGTCTTAATATAAAAGCCTGTCCCCTGTCAGCACTGCTTTCTGTGTGGAAGCAGTGGCCTCTCTGTGGAGGTTTGATATGCCCCCTGCTGAGTCACAGTTGTAGCTCTTTTTAATTGGGTTGAAAGCATCTCAAATGCCATTTATATTATTGCTGCAGTTATTCTTGTTATCATTATTTGTACATAAAAGCACTAATGCCAACTTCTGCAGCACTTTACTAGAGAGATTTCATATGTGGGGGTCAGATAACCTACTTTCTGGTGTATTTCTTCATATTTGCTGTCAGCCACACATTTGAAGCAGAACAAAGCTCTTTAAAAATAAAGAATTGCGAGGAGATAGATATTTTTGGCAGCTCATCCACCATGCAGGGTGCACTCTTAGCCCAGAATGAGCCAGGTGGCTGGGGTGATAACTCCTGTGTACACATTAGGGGGTTTCATCATTTAGTGACCTCCCACACTGAAGAGGATCCCCATGGAACCCAGATGAATCGGCAGCAGAGATGGTGGCGGGGGATGGAGCTATGACAGGTCTTATCGCTGAAGCACATTACTGAGGTAAGTGTGTGATTATAATCTGCAGATATGCTATGCATACTTGCAGATTATGGCCAAAGCTCACCTTCACTAACCATCTTTATTTCAACTTTTAAGTCAGAACTGCAGCCAAAAATGGCGAGATAAAAATGAATATCCCATCAAAGGATATAATAAAACCAGCTTTTGGTGCAGTTTACTTTCAGTACAGATATTGCCCCCACAGCACTTTTTTCTTTTTAGTAGATGTCCTCTGTCTGATTGCTGCCATCAATCAACATGTTTCCTCTGAGCCCAGTTCTTAATGGGTCTGCTGTTGTCTGTGACTAGTTAGTGAAAGGACAAGTTGAGCCGTGATGAGCTCACCACTCTGTCCGTCTGCTTTCCCTTCCTATTTGTAAGCACATAACTAATTGGCTCCTTGTTCTGCCTCTTCCCCTCACACTCCAGCTCTGCTGTGCAGAGACTGCATGAGGCTGATGCTAGGTCACATTTAGGCACTGCTGGCATTGGAAAAATACATGTAATGATATATGAATGTTTGCACAGCTGCAATAATTTGTCTTTTTATATGTGCCTAGAGTTTTGCTTTAACATTTTCCACAACTATAATATTTGTCTCTCCCTACAGGCCACCAGCCACACTACAATCTGTGACCTGGATGTCGCTGTTGTGGACCTTCGATAAATCATGCAAAGTGTATGCCAAATAACACTCCTTTTCACACTGTAACTCCTGACTTTCCAGATTGCCATTAAACTCTGTAAAGAGCTATTTGAAGGGATGAAGTGTACTAGAGGAGACCATGCATTTGTCTGCACTATGGAGATTGTGGCCATTTAGAACTAGCTTCTGCTTCCTGGAATGCTCTGCCAACATCATAAAGTAGAAATGGTTTTACCCCATGTTCTAGGCTACACAGTAACTATGAAACCAGCTTGCATTACGAATAGGCTTATTTAATAATCGGGTACAAAGATCAGTGGTATGCAGAATGCATCTTCCGACAACCTAAATTATACAAATCATTGGAAGCTTGTTTCTGGTTGGTTGCTGTGGGGAACTGCTTTCTGTATATTGTTCCTTGAGTTATTAAATAAGGCCTAAGACACTTGGTTGAGTTTTATTTCCTCTTTGAAAATATATAACAGCATATAACTCATTTTGGTGCTACTATTTGCAATGAGTTCCTTTTTTCATAGTAATTTTGGGGCTGTTGACGATCCCACTGAATTGTACAAACATTTTTTTATACCCTGGCTTCAGTTGACTTTTCAGCAAGAGTTTTGATTTCAAGCTATCGTCATTCAACTCTGAGATGTTATTTTAGTAATAGTAAAATTTGTACATACTTTAATTTATTTGATCCCTTTCCTAAAAAAAAAAGACATACCAGATTATATCTCTGTTAATAAAAAAAAGAATAATACTGTATAACATTTATTTTCTAGCAGCATTAAATTTTTTCAATGCTCTCAGTGTATTTATTTATTATTGTCATGTAACTTGCACTGATGGATGTGGTGTGGTAGAGTATCCAGCTGGAGACTAAATTACAAAGTTGGGGACAGTTTTGTCATTTGCCTAGCATGAAACACACCAAAGTTGCCTGTACCATTCAGGATTTTAGTTTCACATGTTTTCAGTACATTATGAAAATTGATGGAGAATTTTTAAAGCCTAGCTTAAAATGCAATTTTTTTTATTATTATCCACAAATCACAACATGTATACCTCCCATGCTGCAGTCTTTGATCCCTTCACATGATGCTGCTGGTTCTGAAGGCTCCAAAGAATGACACTACACATAATGATGTGCCACCACCACCACCACCCTATTTATTGCAGCACTCTTTTGAGTGCACAGGGCATCTTGATGACACACCCACACTAGAAGTAGGTTGGATAAAGCTGGACATCATTCATCCTGGATGAGAACTGGTGCCGTATTGCAGAGCAATACGTCTGTAGGGGACTATGTCAGAGGCTGGGTCACTATTGCCATGGGATTATCCCTTGCAAATATATATATATAATATAATTTTTTACAAAAGCTTCATCTCCGTTACTCCTGTAAGTGAAATATTGGCATGCAGGACAAATGAGCAAGACAAAGGTTAATGAACAAAGTACAGCTGCAATAAAACACACAGTTACTGACAACAGTCGGAGGGTTTTGAACAATTGACTCTAGAAAGCATACAGTATATATTGGCAGTCAGTATAGCAAAGACTGGTAATTCCAGCTATAAAGCATTAGAGGGGTACATCACATCTATCCACTGGGCAATATAGCTTTGAGATGGGTTTTGCAAGTCATTTTTTTTTTTTTTAACCACTTAAGGACCGAGCCTCTTTTTGAGATGTGTTTTACAAGTTTAAAAACATTTATTTTTGCTAGAAAATTACGTGGAACCCCCAAACATCATAACTTTTTTTTTTTTTTTTTTTTTTTTTTTTTTAAACACCCTAGAGAATAAAATGGCCGTCGTTGCAATACTTTGTCACACCGTATTTGCGCAGCAGTCTTACAAGTGCACTTTTTTGGAAAAAATACACTTTTGCAAATTAAAACATAAGACAACAGTAAAGTTAGCCCATTTTTTTTTATATTGTGAAAGATAATGTTACGTTGAGTAAATTGATACCTAACATGTCACACTTCAAAATTGCGCCTGCTCGTGGAGTGGCGACAAACTTTTACCCTTAAAAATCTCCATAGGCGACATTAAAACATGCAACCTGTAGAATTTTTTTAAGATAGAGGAGATCTAGGGCTAGAATTATTGCTCTCGCTCTACCGATCGCCGCAATACCTCACATGTGTGGTTTGAACACTGTTTTCATATGCGGGTGCTACTCACGTATGCATTCGCTTCTGCACGGAAGCTCAGCGGGACGGGGCACATTTTAAAATATTTTTTTTTTTATTATTGATTTTACCTTTTTTATTTTTACACTGGTTTAAAAAAAAAAAAAGTCACTTTTATTCCTATTTTGGCAACATCGCTTGCTGAGTTGAAGGAGAAACGTGGGGTGGATTTTAGTCTGTTGCGACCGGTGCGAAGATAAGTTGCGTTTTCAAGTAGCAAAATTGAACTTTTAAATGCACAATCTATCACAAACAAATCGTGTTTTATTCATAATCATATTCTGGATAAATGTTTGGATTTTATGTTCGTTACAGAGACTTGGCATCAGCCAAATATTTTTTCTTCTTTAAACGAGAGCTGTCCTAAAGGGTATAGTTATCTTGAAATAGCCCGTAGCACAGGGCGAGGTGGGGGCCTGCTAGTTATCTACCGCAGCCATTTGGAGCTATCTTTGCAATTACCGTATATACTCGAGTATAGGCCGACCCGAATATAAGCCGAGGCCCCCAATTTACCCCCAAAAAACTGGAAAAAATTATTGACTCGTGTATAAGCCGAGGGTGAGACATGCCTGTCCATCCCTGTGTGTCCGTCCATCCCTGTGGGTCCATCCATCCCTGTGTGTGTGTCCATGCATCCGTGTGTGTGTGTGTGTGTGTCCATGCATCCGTGTGTGTGTGTGTGTCCATGCATCCGTGTGTGTGTGTGTGTCTGTGCAGCCTACCTGTGTCCGTCCAGCCTGCGTCCCGTCCAGCTGCGTCCCGTCCAGCTGCGTCCCGTCCAGCCTGCGTCCCGGCCCGGCCCGGCCCGTCCCGTCCCGAGCCGAGCCTCCGTCCTTCAGCTCTTCGTCGGCGGCCATTCTAGGATTCAAAAGCCGCGCCTCCGTCGGTGATAGGCGGAACACTCAATTTCCCACTGACTGCTGTTCCGCCTATCGGATGTCCGTGATAGGCGGAACACTCAATTTCCCAGCAGCCTGTGTTCCGCCTATCACGGGCATCGTCTCATCCTCGTCCGTAGTACGAGGATGAGACGATGCCCGTGATAGGCGGAACACAGGCTGCTGGGAAATTCAGTGTTCCGCCTATCACAGGCGAAGGCGGAGCCGGAGGCGCGGCTTTTAAATTATAGAATGGCCGCTGTCTGTCTGCTCGACACGCTGATCGAGCGGGCAGACAGCGATGACTCGAGTATAAGCCGAGGGGGGCACTTTCAGCCTCAAAAAAGAGGCTGAAAATCTCGGCTTATACTCGAGTATATACGGTAGTACCAGATTTAGTGTCATTTGAATGTCTTGCTTTTAAATGTAAAATTCCTTTCCCTGTGTTGTTCATTCTTGTTTATAGGCCACCGAAAATTAGCTCATCATTTACTGCTGAGTTGTCAAATCTTTTAACAACCTTTTGTATATCAAATGTAAATGTTATTTTAGGAGATTTAAATATTCATGTTGATACCCCTTCGTGCCATCCCGCAGCGGAATTTCTTCAGCTGCTGGATTGTTTTAATTTAAAACAACTCGTTGATGTCCCCACACATACTAGGGGGAATACCTTGGATCTGGTCATTACGAATTTTGCTCCTTTGACTAATTTGCAGGTGTATGACCTAGGTGTGTCAGACCATATGGCTATTTCAATGGATTTGATATCATCATCCAGTTATAAGCCCAAGCGGGACATTTGTTTTAGAAACTTAAAAAATATAAATCCTGAACTTTTGGCAATGGATTTTCAGCATTTATCTACACAATTTTGCTCTGTTGATGATGCGGTGGCTTATTATAATAGCCAGCTTAGCAGTCTGTTGGACTTTTATGCCCCACTTAAAACGAGAGCTGTTACTTTTACTCACTCAGCCCCGTGGTATACAGATGAGCTTCGTAAGATGAAGGCAGTGGGACGGGTTCTTGAACGGCGTTTTCGAGCCTCTGGCCTCACTGTCCATAAACAAATTTACCGGGAGCATCAACATCTATATGCACAGTCCCTTAAGGAGGCTAGGTCGCAGTTCTATTCTAAAGTTATACAAAATAGTTCAGGAAATTCTAAGCAGCTCTTTTCAACTATAAATCAATTGCTTAAGCCAAATTCGCCATCGACTACTGCTATTTCGGAAGAGCGGTGTAATGAATTTTTTTAGATCCAAGATTGATCATATCCGTTCCTCTCTGTCTGGTCCTTTGGCTCAAACTGTCCATTTAAACTGTTTTGTGCCCCGACAAATGGATCATTTACCAGAGGTGTCATTGGAAGAGGTGCAGGGTATTGTTAAGCGAATGAAGCCCACAACCTGTTCCTTGGATCCTTTTCCAACTCCACTGGTAAAAACGTATGTTTTAGTTTTAAGTCCATTGATTACTGCTGTTGTTAATTACTCTTTTCGAACTGGCCATGTTCCTTCCATTTTAAAAAGTGCTGTTATTAGACCACTGCTTAAAAAATCCACTTTTGATCCGGAAGTCCTTTCTAATTATAGGCCTATTTCTAATCTTCCCTTTTTATCTAAGGTACTTGAGAAAGCAGTTGCAAGTCATCTTCAGGATCATCTCAAGCATAACAGCCTTTTTGAAAAATTTCAATCAGGCTTTCGTTTTGCTCATAGTACGGAGACCGCTCTTGTTCGGGTTACAAATGATCTTCTTATGTCATCTGATGCCGGTTCTCCGTCTTTACTTATTATGTTGGATTTGTCAGCTGCGTTCGACACTGTCGATCATGGCATTCTTTTAGATAGTCTTCGTGATAATGTTGGACTAAAAAATTTAGCCTTCAGTTGGTTCGAGTCATATCTTACAGATAGGATTGAACAAACTACATTGGGTCATTTTAAATCTAAACCGCATATGGTTACCTGCGGAGTTCCCCAAGGGTCAGTGCTTGGCCCGATTTTATTTATTCTATATCTTACTCCCTTGGGCCATATTATAAATCGTTATAATATTTCTTTCCATTGTTATGCTGATGATACACAGCTTTATGTAAAAGCTGCAGCTGAAACTCCTTCAGTGCAGTCACCCCTATCAGTCCTTACCGCCTGTCTGGAGGAGATAAAGGAGTGGATGGAACAACATTTCTTGCAACTAAATAGCTCCAAAACTGAGTTTATTATGATTGGAACATCTCACCAGATTAAATCATCGCTGATAACAAGTATTGCCTTTTCAGGCTCTAAAATTCCAGTTTCGTCTGTTGTCACTAATCTTGGTGTAAAAATGGATTCCCAACTCACTTTTGAAGCTCATATAAATCAAGTATGCAAGACTTCTTTCTACCACCTTCGTAATATCTCTAAACTTCGTCCTATCCTTTCTTTTTCCGATGCTGAAAGATTGATTCATGCCTTTGTCTCCTCCAGGCTGGATTATTGCAACGCACTTCTCATTGGGATTCCGAGAAAGAGCATGCAGAGGTTGCAATACGTTCAAAACTCTGCAGCGAGGATCCTTATGAGAGTGCGGAAGCATGAGCATATCACTCCAATTTTAAAATCTCTTCATTGGCTGCCGGTCTCTACAAGGATTGAGTATAAGGTCTCTCTTCTTGTGCATCAATGCATACATGGACAAGCTCCACCTTATCTTAAGGAACTTCTTAGATTGCAAAATCTACCGCGTTCCCTTCGCTCAACTAATTTGAATTGTTTAGAGGTTCCAAAAACTAGGTTGAAAACCATGGGAGATAGGGCTTTTTGTGCTGCTGCCCCACGTCTGTGGAATGCTTTGCCTGATAGTCTGAGGGTTTCTCAGTCTACTGAAAATTTTAAAAAGGGGTTGAAGACTTTTCTTTTTAGCAAATGTTTTGTAAATTAAGCGGTTTGTTTGTTTTTATTGTAATTATGTAGCACTTTGAGGTCTTTTGATGGAAAGTGCATTATAAATAAAATGTATTATTATTATTATTACAAGGAATGTAAACATCCCTTGTAATAGAAAAAAAAGCATGACAGGACCTCTTAAATATTGAGATCTGGGGTCAAAAAGTCCTCAGGTCTCATATTTACACTTAAATGCAATAAAAAAAAAAAACTTGTCATTTAAAAAAAAAATGGTCCTTTAAGAGCTATGGGCGGAAGTGACGTTATGACGTCGCTTCCGCCCTGCATTGCTATGGAGATGGCTGGGGGCCATCTTCCCCTCACTCGTCTCCATGCCCAGCAAGGGTGAAGATCCGATCGCCTCTGCTGACAGCTCCGGTAAAAGTGATCTTGTGAATCCGCCACAGAGACCACTATTATCAGAAACCAGACTGCCGGCCGAACAAGAGAAAACCAGGGTTATGGCAGCTAGCTGCTGCCATAACAATGATATCCCCCTTCAAAGTAAGGGTGTATACTGGCGTGCCGCGGTCCAGAAGTGGTTAAGTGAAATGCATCTATTTATTTTGGATATCCAGTCTTCCACAGGGGACAGTTCCATAGATATCCACTTCAGGGCTATCATTCTATGGGCAGCAAGGAGTAGCCTTGCAACTGCAAGGGTCAGATAGTCGCTTATACTAGCATAATTGTAATAACTTATACAGGTAAGGGAGCCAGAGTTCAAATTGACACCAAAGTGGTTATTCAGGGTTCTGAATAAATTTTTACAATGCCTTCCTCAATTTAGGACAGTGCCAGGAGATGAATGAGATTTCCCTGCGGGTGACCATGTCTGTTGCAGTGGGCATCAGCCAGTATGCTAATCTTGTGGAGAAATTTGGGTGTGATGCACTCTGGAGAATAAGGAACTGGGTCAACTTGTATGAGGGGGAAAGTGACACTAATTGTTCGGATTGCAGAATGTCAATACTGTAGGGGAGAAGATTATAGGGTGGGTTATATTTTGGCCGTGATGAGCATGCCGTAGCTGTTGGTATTGATAGAACCATTTTCTCATCAAGCTGATAATCCAGACATATTTTGTCAGTTATGTAAAATAACTGTTGATCTAAATGGAGAAGAGTTATGACCCCCTGCCTTTTCACACCAATCAAGTGTAAGCCCTTGTACACACAGTCGGACATTCCGAAAGAAAATGTCCGATCGGACCGTGTTGTCGGATAATCTGACAGTGTGTGGGCTCCATCGGACTGTTTCCGTTGGCATATCCAACCAACAAAGTTTTAGAGCTGGGCTATAAAATTTTCCGACAACATGATCTGATCGGACTTTGTTGGATCGTTTGTAGACAATTCCGATTGGACAAAGTGCCACGCATGCTCAGATCAAATTCCTAGACCAAAGCTATTGGCTACTACCCTGAACGTAGTCCCATTGTAACATACAAACATCATCACGTTATGAACGATTGGATTTTCCGACAACTTTGTCCGACCGTGTGTATGCAACACCAGTTTTAGACAAAATCCGTCGGATTTTGTTGTCGGAATGTCCGACCGGGTGTACAAGGGCTTAGAGGGAGGACTCGAGGAAGGGCCCTATATACCACAGAGGTGTGCATCTGATATAGGTGTCCTTTTATGAAGCAGTGAAACCTATTCACTGCTTCATTCTCCAGCATTCACATAGGAGATCTTTCTCCTCTGTGCGCCACTTTATGAAGCGGAGTAGATCGCTTCACCCTTGGAGAAGTGAAGCGATCTACAAACTCTTCTAACACTGGAGAACGGCCCCTAATACTGGAATCTCGTGAGACTTTACGAGATTACAGTACTAGAAATTCACTGATACACAGAGATGTCAATTTATTAAGCAGTGATAAATTATCACAGCTCAATACACTGACACACGGTGTGATTAATGTTAGTGAAATAAAGCGTCCCCCTACATAATATATACATGTATACACACACAGACATTATATATACATGTATATACACACACATTATATATATATATATATATATATACACATTATATATGTATACACATAACTATGACAGGGGGACATGGTTACAGTGTTTGGGGGGGGGGGTCTGAACGAGGCATAAGGAACTTGATTATCTTCCTCTTTCCTCCTCAGATCCCCCCACATTCTCTCTTCACTCCCCGGTTCTCCACCTCTGAGCTGGTGAATCGGGGAGTGTGAATTCTGACACAGATCACCAGTGAAGCGCTGAGATCCCAGCTTCATAAACTGGCCGTTACTGTGTCATTCAATGAGGATTCTCAGTGTGTGGAGATAATCGGCGGGAGAACAAGTTCAAACACTTCTCCCCCGATTATCTCTGGTTTATAAACTGTTTATGGGCTGTGATCAGCGGCGATCCTCTGGATCTCCACTGATCACTGCTTCATAAACGGACACCATATTCTGTGATCCTCAGGCTTTTTCAGCCTCAAGCGTATGTAGTGAGTGCCTTTTCCTGCAATAAGGAGGAAGGAAACTCCTTTTTTTAAGTTGGAGTTGGCCTTTAAAGGACAAGTTCACCTTTAGATCATATTACATTTTCCATCTGTTTTTAAGGGTGGAACATATAACATGGTCCAGTGTCTGCAGCCTTATCCCCCCTGAACACCCCCCCCCCCCTTCCCTGTGACAAAGTTTGAAAACAGCGGGGATGAAATTACACAGTTGCGTCATTCATTTGCAGTTTCTTGTGAATAGCTGCAATGGCTGGCAGTTTTTGTAGTTAACAGCTTGTTGTTTTCAAACTATGAGGGCACTGATGAGTGCTCTAGTAGTTCGTTGGTCTGCCTGCCCTTACAAGGTATGAGCAGACCATTATGCTAAGAGTTTTCAGGAGCCTGAGATACTCCAAGTACTCGCATCGACACAGGAAAACTCCGTCTGGGGTGTTCGTTGCTTGATGTTGTGAGCTATACGCTATATGACAAAAAGCCTCCATTCTGTGTCGATGGCAAAGGTTAGTGGAATTCTGACAACAATTTACAGCATTATAACTGTCTACCAAGAGTGAACATTAACTATATGGATTGTGCAATATACCTGTGGAGAACTGTATCGCTCAGTGCGTGTTGGAGACTTTTTCATAGTGCTGCATATCGTTTATTTCCCTCTCCCTTCCAACTTGGGAGAGAGTGGAAGTTGGTAGACTTCAAGGGCTCACATTTCTCATAAAATACATGCTTAGACTTGGTGAATATAGCAGTATCTTCCACTTGAGATAGATTGAAAATACCAGCAAGATGAGCAGGTGAACGAGTAGCTACATCCAACAAAGTTTTGGGTCATGTCCATTCAGAGCCTTACATCTACCAGCTAAGGGACCCCCATACAGACAGTACCACATTGCCATTGAGGAGGGAGCTAGGGTGAGTGGAGGGGTACCTATTGGGTTAGAGGAGTGGGTTCTCTGGGTGTTTAGGGTGGGCCCAAGTGTAGGTCAGGGCATACTCCTAGTGGTTCACATGGAGGGGGTCATAGCCTTGTATACATAGAGCTCTTTATTTGATTGTCCAATAAACTGATCCTTCCAATTTTTGGTAGCCTAAGTAGATGCATTTTCCTGTGTGGCGTATTGTGTATGGTATATTTTTGGAAGCCTCTCCCCTTTGAATTAGGATATAGGCACCATTTGAATTACCACTCCCACGATTCATATATTCACGTGGGTTTTTTTGACCGTGAGAGATCAAGCTTGTATGGAGCAGCTAAAGTACTACTACAGGATATGTATATTATCAGCACTCTATAAATTACAAAGAAAAAGATGTCACAGAGACAATTAAAATATAATAAAACTGCAGTTGATTAAAGTCCATGTTTGTTCAAAATTATGCAACAATCCTGAAACTAAAGTGCAGAAAATATTCAACTTTTTTTTGCTGATGTCATGGTTATTCTATGCATTCTCAGCCACTGGCTAAGAGCACTGATCGCGATCTATTTGGCTGCTGGTTTTCCTGCATGCTCATGTGACAGAAGCCGGCTGCCATACACAGGGGCTGAACGACATACAGCCTGTGTGTACTAGACTTGAGGATACATCAGGGGTCTTTTAGACCTCCCATGTCTCTCATGCACGTTGCCTAATCAAAGTGCAAACTGCTCAATTTGCTGTTTCCTTGGTCAGAATGCTGACAGCTCTAACACTGGAAGTTTAGTTTGTTGGTGCCTGTAGGTGGCAATAAGGCACCTAAAATAATAAAATTGTGCATAATCCCACAAAGTATATAGAATTTGCAATGTTTGGAAAGATGGACTTTAAAGGCACGTATATAGATTTTTTTTTAAACAAAATTAAATTATGAATATACATATATAGCGTTAAACATAAAAGTTGGACTACTTGTGGTTTCCCTAATATACGGACTAGATATTGTTTCCTGTGTGACGATAATGAAGATGCGCCCACACGAGGATATCCTCTTAGTTGGGGGTTCCACTTTTCCATTTATAGATTAAAAACAGTTCTGCTCTACATGTTTCGTGACTATACAGATCGCTTCTTCAGGAGCTTGAATATATTCTAGGGTAATCCCTCCCAATACTCACTTATAAAACACACTTGGCTTGTTTGAATAAAGAAGACTTTTATGGCAGATTTATATAAGTGCTCCCACGTATAAGTACGTATGTGGAAGTGATCGGGTGGTTGTAAATCAGCCTTTGGGAAAAAGTAAACAAATTCCTGACTGCTATAGTGGCTTTGAGTTTGTTTGCATGCCTGTAAGCCCTTGTACACACGGTCGGAGATTCCGACAACCAAATCCGTCGGATTTTGTCCGAAACTGTTGCATACACACGGTCGGATAAAGTTGT
The DNA here is from genome assembly GCF_037356315.1 of Lithobates pipiens. Lineage (NCBI taxonomy): Eukaryota > Metazoa > Chordata > Amphibia > Anura > Ranidae > Lithobates > Lithobates pipiens. The sequence goes on from NW_027507903.1 coordinate 540,042,706, forward strand.
TGAAAAATCCGATCTTTCAGAACATGATGACGTAATTTCGTTACGATGGGACTACGTTCAGGCTAGTAGCCAATAGCTTTGATGTAGGAATTTGATCTGAGCATGCGTGGCACTTTGTCCGATCGGAATTCTCTGCACATGATCGGAGTGTGTCCTATCGGACCAGTTTGTCGGAAAATATTTCCAGCAAGTTGGAAAATTTGGTCCGACGGATATTCCGAGGGGAACAGTCCGATGCATACCACACACAGTCGGATTATCCGACAACACGGTCGGAGAATCCGTCGGAATGTGTCCTATCGGACCGTGTTGTGTACAAGGGCTTAGAACTGCAGCATTAAAAGGCAAGCTTTTAAGCAGTTATAGCAACAAGCTTTCTTTTTCTCTATGATGATATATTACTATACTGAACTATTACTCCATCAAGATGTTTTTTCCATCAATATTCCTGCTGCATTCTAGTCACTGCAGCTTCCAGATAGATTGATTCCTCAGAGGAGTCATGGGGGACAGGACTCTGCCAGATGGAAACACTGGGCCTGAATTCTGTGATAAACAGCATATCTATTTACAAAAAGAAGAGAGCAGCAGATCCCTACAGCTTGCTTATAAAGTGACTAGACTATATAGATGGACTTGACTAACTATCCTCTCCCCGGACTGACATTGCTGCTGCCCAGATGTGTCTGCTTTACTACTTCATCCAGAATTCAGACACCGTAAGACAGGAAATATGTTACTAGGTTTTACCAGATGATAAAAAGGGGAAAAAAAGGCTAGAAAAAGTAAACTAATGCAGTCACACATTTAAGAATTGCAATAGATTACATTTTTGTTTCGGGTCTAATACCACCTTAACCACTTGCCTACCAGGCACTTACACCCCCTTCCTGCCCAGGCCATTTTTCAGCTTTCAGCGCTGTCACACTTTGAATGACAATTGCGCGGTACCCAAAAAAACTTTTTTATAATTTTCTTCACACAAATAGAGCTTTCTTTTGGTGGTATTTAATCACTGCTGGGTTTTTATTTTTTACAAAAAAAAAGAAAAGACCAAAAGTAAAAAAAAAAAATGTTTTTTACTTTTTTCTGTCAGTAAAGTTTGGAACAAAGTAATTTTTCAACTTCTTGAATAGGCTGAACTGGTGGGCATTGATGAGGTGGCACTGATGGGCACTAATAGGTGTTACTGATGAGCACTGATAGGTGGTACTGGTGGGCACTGATAGGCGGTACTGAGGGACATTGACGGGTGGCGCTGATGGGCGACACTAATGAGCATTGATCAACAGCAGTGATGGGCAGCACTGATAGGTGGCACTGACTGGCATAGCTAATGGGCACTGATTGGAGGCACTTGTGGGCACTGATTGCTGGCACTGGTGGGCACTGTATGTTGACACTGTTTTACTATACTTTAATCAGGGCACTGATGATCAGTGCCCTGATTACATTCTTACATGTCCTCCTGCGTGGAGATGCCGCTGATCAGTCTGTCAGTGTGAGGCGAGGAGCGCCGATTACCGGCACTTCCTTGTTTACATGTGACCAGCTGTGATTGGACACAGCCGTTCACATGGTTAAAGATCCATGAACGCGACTCTTTACAGAGATCGGGGTCGTGCTGTGTTCTAGCAACAGGGCGCGGCCACGATCCCTGCGCACCCCTCGATCCCTGCGGCGTCTCAGAACGAGAGCCGGGCGGCAACCAGTTAAGCATGCATATGCCATACCTGTGGAACTGCCCTGTTGCACAGTAACCACAGAGGGTCTCTCACCTGGCATTTTTCTGAATGAATGCAAGGTGCTCTCAGACTGGACAAGGTGGAGGAGTGGGGCAGTGACATCACAATCTCTGCCTCATCCAATCAGAAAACCCTGGTACTGGTAGCTAAAAAAGAAACCAGACCCATATGTGTATTTTGTTTTTAACTATTCCTAGTTTTATAACTATTTACGAAAGGACTGCATTAAGAGCCTCTGTCTTTCCTGATTCAGCTAGTACTAATTTTAGCAGGCTGCAGCTTAAAGGCTAAGTTCACCTTTTACGGCCCTTTCACACCGAATGCAGTTGGATGCATTTTAAACTGCACTCCAACTGCATAGACAGCCCAAAATCAAGGTAATCCTATGGGCTGTTAAATATTAGATAAAATTTATATTTTAGTATTTTTAGGCGTTTCAGAAGGATTAGTTTGATAGTTCAATAGCCAGACTGACCCTTTCACACAGTAATGTCCGTTTTGACGTACTTTGCTTGCTCAGCAGGAATCGCTCTGTTGATCCCCGCTGAGCCGGCGGATGACAGGTCCCTGTCAGGGAACCTCCGCACCAAGCAAGTGAATCCCGGATTGAATATGTGCATTGCCGCACCTTTCTGAACTTATATGCGCATCGCCGCATCATATGTAACGGACCTGTCAATCTCCGCTCTCCTCTATTGGGGATTGGATGTCAGCGGACATGTCTCTGCTGACATCCGTCACTCCATAGAGGTGAATGGAGCGTCCGTTCAGGTCCGCCTGAAATACTGACAGGCGGACCTGAACAGTTCGTATGTGTGAAAGGGGCCTTAAAAACAAAGTGTGATTTTATTGTCACACAATTGGCATCATCGAAACAATGTAAAAAGTATAAAAGTTCAATGTAGGTAAACATAAATATAAGAAATAATTAGTTATAAAAATGTATCAATGTTATGGAAGCATGTGTGCCTCATGTCTCCATGCTTCCTAGTGTGTGCCTGAAGAAGCAGGAAATTACTTTATCTTAACCACTTGCCTACTGGGCACTTAAACCCCCCTCCTGCCCAGACAAATTTTCAGCTTTCAGTGCTCTCACACTTTGAATGACAATTACTCAGTCATGCAATACTGTACCCAAATACATTTTTTGTCCTTTTTTTCATACAAATAGAGCTTTCTTTTTGTGGTATTTGATCACTTCTGTGTTTTTTATTTTTTGCGCTATAAATGAAAAAATTTTGAAAAAAAACGTTTTTTTTCTTAGTTTCTGTGATAACATTTTGTAAATTATTAATTTTTCTTCATAATTTTTGGCCACAATTTATATCGCTACATATCATTGTTAAAAATAACCCAAATTAGTGGATATTATTTGGTATGTGTGAAAGTTAGAGAGTCTACAAGCTGTGGTGCAAATCATAAAAAATTAATCACATCTGATCACACCTGATGTACTGGTGGCCTATCTGTTTTCTTGCGACCCAAACAAGCCAGGAAAGTATAAATATCCCCCAAATTACCCCTTTTTTGAAAGTAGACATTCCAAGGTATTTAGTAAGATGCTTGGTGAGGTTTTTGATGTACATTTTTCCCACAGTTCTTTGCAAAATGAAGATTTATTTTTTCCCACAAAATTGTCATTGTAATAGGTTATTCCTCTCACAAGGCATGTGTATACCACAAATGACTCCCCAAAATACATTCTGCTACTCCTCCTGAGTATGGAAATACCACATGTGTGAGACTTTTTCACAGCCTAGCAACATAGAGACATGCAGGGAACACCATCAGGTGTTCTAGGAGCATAAATTACACATCTAACTTGTTGACTAACTATTATGCCGTGTACACACAATCAGAATTCTCGTTGGAAGAAGCTCTGATGGTTTTTCCGATGGAATTACAATGGAATACTGCTCAAGATGTCTTGCCTACACACGGTCACACCAAATTCCAACTGCCAAGAACACGGTGACGTCCACCGCGTACTACTGGACTTGAAAAGGGAAGTTCAGCACCACGTACGGCACCCTTTGGGCTCCTTCTGCTGATCTTGTGTTTATCGTGTGTTAGTAGAAGTTTCGTTAGAGACGATTCACGCTTTTTTTTCAGATTTGTGCTTCAGTTCGTTACTGCTCTACAGTTCGCGCTTGTCGGTGCGTATCTGCTTATCAGTGCGTGTAGTCAGTTCGCATTTGTTGCTCATTGTGGACTATATCTTGCTATAGTACACTTTGATTTTCAGTGCTTATTGTCCACTCTTTGCTGATTTTCATTTCGTTCTTTCAGGCATTGCTGTTTATCGGTGCTTTATTTTTTCAGCCGACCGTTTTGAAGCCATGTTACGTGTACGTATTCGTCATAGAGTTCGTGCTGTGCGGGGGCTTGGTGTTGGGGTTCTTACTTTGACACAAGCACGGTCCATGAACTGGACGAGGAGGAGTTTGTGGACCGAGAATTGGTTGCCCCAGCGTGACTAGTTCTCTCATATGCCTTTGCTGCATGAAATCTGTGAAAATAATCCTGATGATTTCAGGAATTATCTCCGAATGACAGACCCCGTTTTTCACCATCTGCTGGCTTTGCTGTCCCCTTATATCAGCAGGCAGGATACCTGCATGCAGCAAGCCATCACTCCGGAGCAGAGGCTAGTTGCCACGTTGCGCTACTTGGCGACTGGGAGAAGCCTTCAGGACCTCAAGTTCTCGACAGGCATCTCCCCCCAGGCTCTGGGAATCATTATTCCAGAGACCTGTTCTGCCATCATACAGGTCCTGCGGAAGGAATATACGAGGGTAAGTTTTCTCCTTTAACATCACATTCTATGTATTTAATGTTTGCTAATGTATTGTATTTCTTTCATCATTCTATAATTAACATAATTGTAATAAGCTGTGAATTTCCTCTTTGTCCTCATGCATGTTGGAATTTTGTGTGCTCCTTTTTTGTCCTTCATGCATATTTGCCTTCACTAACCCCCCCAGCATGCTATCCGAGGCCCATATACTCCTATAGTCTAGTCAATTAACAATGTATTTTGTCATCTCCATTGTATTGCTTTACCCTAAAGACCCCCTAAAATGTTTACAAATGTTATTGTTGTCCTTAAATTCATGCAGAGTGCCAGAGGCTTTTTTGGGGGGCCCAAAATCATTTGGAACCCCCCTCCCCCCAACCGCTAATAAGTCAGCTGATAGCAATCCTCTATCTGCTGACTTTGCCAAACCCAATGGTCAGATTTATGGATGCATTTCTCCAAAGCATGTAGTGCAATGGCCTGCCTTAATACTTTCAAATGCTACTGTTTAAATTTTTATTCTCCTATTATTATCTTGATAGGTAATTGCAGAATCTACAAATGTGCTTTTGTAATGGATGTGATCATGTGTGTTATAAGTGAAATGCCTATTTCTGGTACTCTTATAGGTATAAGTGCTTATCTTTCATTATCAGTTATCAACCTTAATCATACACATTTAATCACAATTAAGATGTCTGCCAGCTTCTCCCTTCATGTAAAACTGCAAGAGTTAAAAGAGAGAGAGCAACGTCAAAGAGAAGAATTCTCGGCCACCTCGTCAGTACACCCAAGGAGAAACAGGGGCTGGGAACAAGACTACTTTAGCTACCGAAGCTTGCTTTTCCCTTTTTTAGACATAACCCAGCTAAAAAGCTTATCCTCCGTCACAATAATGAATATGTATAATTTGTGGTTTGTACACGCTGTCTTTTATCTAATTCTTGATTTGATAGTGAGATATCCGGCTCACATGTATATTAGCCGGGGTCCAGGAAATAAAAAAGCAGAAGTATCTGAATACTGAACTACGTGTGTGTCAGTGTTTGACTTCAAGTGTGCACACTTATATTAAGGATTAATTTGGCCAGGGGGACAGAAACAAGAGACCGGCTTTTCTAGCCCAGGCCCAAAACAGCAATCCTCTATCTGCTGACTTTGCCAAACCCAATACACACTATACCTACCCCTTTTGTGGTCAGATTTATGGATGCATTTCTCCAAAGCATGTAGTGCAATGGCCTGCCTTAATACTTTCAAATGCTACTGTTTACATTTTTATTCTCCTATTATTATCTTGATAGGTAATTGCAGAATCTACAAATGTGCTTTTATTTATTAATTTGTTTTGATGCCCCTTCTTATTACCTGTCCGGTGGTCTGCCAATAGTGTAATTAAGAAGGGGCTGGCCAAAGTAACACACATTACTTTGTTATTACTCCATTACGTAGTGGAGAGGGTGGTTCCCTGTCCAAAACATACCCCCCCCCAAAATATTTACAAGGGGCCATCAGAGGGGGTGATGAATCTGATAAGTGGACCTTATATTTTAGCCTTTAAATACTCTTTACAAGAAATGTTATACTGATGTTGACCAACAATGTTTGTGTATAATCTGCTTGTAATGTTTTTGTGCAAAATTACTAATTCGATTTTTTTGTTTGACTCCACAGTTTCCTTCAACGCCACAGGAATGGCAGACTGTGGCCTCCCAGTTTGCCCAGTGGTGGAAATTTCCTAACTGCGGAGGGGCAATCGATGGGAAGCATGTCCGCATCGTCCCACCACCCCATTCGGGGTCATACTATTTTAACTATAAGGGGTTTCATAGTATCGCGTTGATGGACGTGGTGTCGGCGACATATGAGTTTATATATGTGGACGTTGGGAGGAATGGCCGGATGTCAGATGGAGGAGTATTTACCCGGACCAAGTTTTAGCGAGTGGTTGCTTGGGATTGCCACCCCCAGAGGAGAACGTTGAAGGACTGCCATTTGTGTTCGTAGCAGATGAGGGTTTTCGGTCTGGGAAACCATATCATGGGGCCAGTCCCCCAGAGGACCCTCACCCCTGAGAAGAGGGTTTTTAATTACCGGCTGGCCAGAGCCAGAAGAGTTGTGGAGAACGCGTTTGGGATTCTGGCCAGCCAGTTCCGACGGTTTCAAACGGCCATTAATATGGCGGAATACACTTAAAAACGTAACACCATCATTTTATCTTGTTGCATCCTGCATAACTTTATGAAAAGAAACAACCCAAAATATGTGGTCACAGTTGGGCCTGACGCTGGGCTTCCATAATTAATGACATCCCTGGAAGCGGCCCGTCCTGGCTTGCCCCCCCAAAGTGCCCGTGAAGTGCGCCAAAATTATTTGGAATATTTTTCGGGGAGGGGGGCCATTGCTTTGCCAGCACATGTTTGAATAAATTTTACATTTTAAGCTGGAAAAATCTGGATTTTTGAATTCCTGCTTGTGTTTCTTTTTTCTGTCTCCTAGTGCACTTGCATTACCAAGTGGTTTGTACATTATTATCTAAACACATTGACAGTGTAAACATCAATTTAAACACAAAAAATGGTATTGATCATTGAAAGAAGAAGCCACACATTGTTGAGTAAAAATTATTTTACTCCGTACACAATCACATGTGTGTTGTAAAACATTTTTTGTAAAAAAATATAACATTTTGAGTTAGTTACATATTTTTTGGGTTTAAGGTTACATAAATAGCAATATTTCAAAAGAGAACATACACGACTATGGAACTTACAAAGTTCAACATTGAAAAACTTTAAAGGCAAGATCACACATTATGTTGTCCAAAATGTGTGGATCTTGCCTTCAACAGATGGGGTGAAGTCACCCCTGTAAAAGCCTAATTTTGAAGATGCACACAAATTGGGAGTCAAACTGGGGATTTGCATTCTGATCCCATGCCTAATGTCAACATGTGCTATCTCCCATCATGGGGGACAAATGGACATGTTTTGGGGGTGCAACACCTTCCTTTCACCTACTTGAGTTTTGAGGAATGGGTTGCAGGCAAAAAACACGCACATTGCTATCCCCTGATGGCAGATAGCACATGTTGACATACTGTGTGCATCTTCAAAATTAGGCTTTTTTCAAATGTAAAACTTTTTGACACAAAATATTGCCAATTTTTTGTAAAATGTAATTCTTCCCAGGGCATCAATCATGTTGTTAAGTTTTACTTCAATATCCATAGTTTTCTGTTTTATAACGTGTAAATCCTGACTGCACCACATGATGTCCTGGATTAGCCTTTGGGCGCTGTCACTGGTGAAATTATCTGATAATTGTTCTTCCACAACCTGTACATCACCTAAAAATCAAAAAAACACACCATGTATTAGAAATATGCAAGCATACATCTCTTATTAAATGAAGCTGGGGTGTCAGACATTCACCTGTTGTGGTCCCAATCTTGACCACCTCTCCTTCCTCTACATCCTCTGTTTGTGACCTCTGTTCCCCTTGTTCAGGAGGTGAGGGGTCCCTGGTGACCTCATATCTCCCGATTCTTTGCTCCCCTATGAGAATGAAACAAAAGGTATACTTAGCACACAGATATTTGAGGCAACAAATATGAATGATAAACATTGCTTGGAAGTGGGGTACAATTGTCTGTTTGGTCAGAATTACAAGCTGAAAACATGATTTATGCCCTTACTAAAGCTGGAATACTTACCTTTTTTGGGCCCCCAAGTATCCAATGGAGTACCTGTGTTTGACACCCTAAAAAGTTTGTTCTGGTGTCCCACACTAGTGCACCTAGTCCAGATGTGTAGACTGTTGACTGTCATCTCCATACATTACACTGAATCTAGTTTGCTGTTCCTTCTAGGTTTAAACACATCTAGACAACAATGTCCTAAACCTCTTTTATTAAATTAAAAAATAACATGAACAAATGTATTTAATCAGGTATCTGGGAAAACAGCGTATTTATTTAGGAAACTAACGATGTTTACTACGACCGATTACTGTGTGTATGAACATGAAAGTAGCCATTTTTAAATGTACAACACCATAAAGAAAAACATATGGCGCAGCATGCAATATTAATAATAATAGGAACACATGACAAATACTTACTTTTTCAAAGAACTTTCTTGATCTTTCTATACTGAGTGTGCTCCCTTAATTTGAGGTCCGACCAGCGTTTCCTCAATTGATCCTTGGATCGTCTTACCCCAAAATTCCTGTACAGACTCTTCACAACTTTAGTCATGATCTTGGCCTTTCTCAGATTTGGGTTTGGGTATGGACCATAATTCCTGTCATAGTCGTTCTTCCTCAAGATGTCGACCATCTCCAACATCTCAGCAAAGGACATATTTGTGGCCTTAAATCTCCTCCGGGATTGTGACGTTCCTGGTTCTGGGCTTTCCTCCTCCTCCTCGTTACTGCTATTATTATTATGCACCTGGTGTGTCTCCACCATGTTCCTCTGCCACTGTGACGAAAGAGACAGGGCGGGTAATATTCTAGATAGAACGTCAGGGTCGGGCGACCCGGGCGGAGTTTCACGCATGCGCAGTGTATATCAAGCTTAAACACGTGTGTGTCATAACTACATTCTGTGTGGGGGGAATATTCTAGAAAGAACGTCAGGGGCGGGCGACACGAGTGGAGTTTCACGCATGCGCAGTGTATACAAAGCTTAAACACGTGTGTGTCGTAACTACGTTCTGTGTGCAGAGGAAGGAGGAATGGAAGCGACAAACGTTATACCGAAGGTAAGATTTTAACTTTGTTGACATGAGCGGACTATACTGAATCTAGATTGATGCCTATATTGGCTTTTAAGATTATCCTGAGATGAGTGTTTTGGTCTTTTGTTTGATCTTGGAGAGAATATGTATCCATTTAAAGATCAAGAATTCCTGGGTGAATTCCTGGATAAATACAGAGATATGAGAAATCTATGGGAAGTGAAAAACCCCTTATATCACAACAAAGCAGCTAGGAAGGCAACGCTGGAGAAGCTGCTTGAATTTGTAAAGACCCGGGCCCCCAATGCAGACAGGAGGTCTCTGGAAACAAAAATTGGTAGCTTGAGAAGCACCTATAGAAAGGAGTATCAGAAGGTCCAGCAATCCCTGAGGTCAGGAGCAGCAGCAGATAAGGTGTATGTACCTAGTCTGTGGTACTATAACAGGATGCGTTTTCTTGATGACCAGATTGAGGCCAGGGAATTGCTTTCGACTCTTCCAGCACACCCTTCCCTCCAGCCTTCCACCCAGCCTTCCCTCAAGCCCAGCTGAGGCTTCTGTGGACCAACCTGGGCCTTCCATCCAGGAGGAGATTGTGGAGCCCAGTTGGAGCCAGGTATAGGATTTTTATACATATTTTTTATGTGGAAATAATGATTGTTAATTAGATGTTATTAATGATAAGAAATGAATGATTTAACAAAAAGTGTTTCACATATCAATAGACAGTAGTGGCCAAAAATGATTGGGACAAGAATGAAAAATGCTGGGCTCAGAATGATAGTCTTTTCTATTTAATAACATTAAATTTGCAACAGTCATTAGCTGAAAATTGTGTGTGTTTGATGAACAAAAAACTAAAACTATGTCCCTTTTTCATACACAGGAAGACCTCAGCTAGGACGAGGCTCTGGCAAGGGGCACACAGGAGGAGGCGGGGGAAGGTGACAGCCAGGAGGTGGCAGGGCCCAGTAACACCCAGTCTCAGGTGCCTCCCCTCGTCCTTCCTTACAAAAGGCCCATGAAGGGGACTAAAACAGAGGAGGCAGCACTGGCCCTCATCAAGGAGGCTAATGACGCCCTGAAATCCCCCCTCGATGCTGTAGAAGCCTATGGCATCTACATTGCCTCCAATTTACAGCAAATGGAGGAGGGCCAACGGCGCAAATATGAAAAAATAATTTTTACAACCATCCACAAGGGGTTGAGAGGCAAAATAACTGATGACGACCACCTGTGTGCACTCCCCCATCCTCCTCCTCCTCCTTCCACAAGTCCACCTCCAGACCCACAGCCTCCAGGGAAGGCTGCAGGGAAGGCTGTACGGAAGACAAGAAAGTGATTGCCTGCCTTCAATCTAGTCTGAAGAACACACAGCCTGTTGTAGTACCACAGCCTGGGTACATATGTCATCTTCTCAAGCTACCAAGTTTTTGAGCCACAAAGTTCATGTGTGTCTTTGGGGCCAAAGGCTTTGCACTTTCTCCAGCATTGCCTTCATCTTTATTTTTATTTTTTTTTCAAGAAAATACTTGCCTATGTGTTTTTCTTCAAATAGCAAATATAACATTTTTGGGTGAGTAGGCAGGTACATTTCAAAAATACAATGTCAAAATTAACAAGGGACACCAACACCAAACAGGTTTACAAATACAACATAATAATGGTGCTGTGGAAATGTGACCTAAAAAAATAAAAAGGCGAGCACGAGAAAATAATACAATAATCCCAAAATTTATATTAATGAAAAAAAAGGACTTTACAAAAAAAAAAACATAAATATTATGTAGATCTGGCTTAAATTAAAATAAAGATTATTCAGGAGATGTCTAGAAATAATAAAGAAATATGTTTGTGATAACTCTGTGTGAATATGGGCAGCAAAACAACTTCATTCTTCTAGCATTATATGAAGAAGAGAATGCGCGGCATTGAACACTTAAAAAATTTGCAGTGTGACGAATCTGCTATCTCCATTACGAACACTAGTTTTACCAGACCGAGCGGTTCCGTCTCGTACTGGATTCTGAGCATGCGTGATTTTTGGCATGTTGGAATTGCATACACACGATCGGAATTACCGATAGAAAGTTTTTTCGGTTGGGAAAATTGAGAACATGCTATCAGTTTTTGGCTGGAGGAAAATCGGACAGCTAAATTCCGATGGAGCATATACACGGTCGCATTTTCCGGTGAAAAGCTCTCATCTGTCTTTTTCTGGCCGGAATTCTGACCGTGTGTACGCGGCATTACACTTTTGAAGGCCCTGGAGCACCAGGACAATGAAACGTGGCACTGATGACACGTGACATTGATGTGGCACTGATGACTGATGGCACGTGACACTGATGTGGCACTGATGACAGATGGCACTAATACGTGGCAGTGAAGACACGTGACACTGATGACAGATGGCACTAATACGTCGATCTTGTTGCTGGACTTTCCGTCAACAAATGTTGGCTAGCAGGTTTTCAAATTTTCTGTGGACAAATGTGTGCTGTCGGATTTTACTAGCGTATGTACACAAGTCCTTCGGACAAAAGTCCAAAGTACAAACACGCGTGCTCGGAAAAAGCAAGGAAGAGCCAGAAGCGGCCAGTCTTGTAAACTAGCATTTGTAATGGAGAATTAACATTCGTGACGTGGCAGATTATGAAATCTCCAAATGCAGCGCACATTCTCCTCTTCCTTAACCGCTTAAGCCATTTGACTGGCCAAAGACCAGACCACTTTTTGCGATTCGGCACTGTGTCGATTTAACTGACAATTGCGCGGTCATGTGACGTGGCTCCCAAACAAAATTGACGTCCTCTTTTTCCCACAAATAGAGCTTTCTTTTGGTGGTATTTGATCACCTCTAGGTTTTTTATTTTTTGCTCTATAAACCAAAAAAAGCTACAATTAAAAAAAAAAAAAAAAACATTATTTTTAACTTTTTGCTATAATAAATATCCCCAAAAATATATATAAAAAAAATGTTTCCTCAGTTTAAGCCGATATTCTTCTACATATTTTTGGTTAAAAAAAAGGCAATGAAAAAAAGGAAGAAAAACTCCCCCAGGTGGGTTTTTTTGGCAGCAAACACAAAGAAATAAGGTGAATAACCTCTATAGATATAATAATTTATTAAGATGAGAGAAAAACTTCATAACATAATAATTAAAACATGAGCTCCAGTAGGAATTGTATAATAAAAAATAGAAAAAAAATTGCAATAAGCTAGCGATTAATGGGATAATAATGAAGCTGCTTTGCTGGTGATACAGATGGAGTTATTGCAAACAAATTTTCAAAGGCTTTTTTTTTTTCTAGTGATATCAAGAATAATATTTATTATTTCTTTATTTTTTTTTATTATTTGGGCAAGTTACCACAACAACATTATCCCGTGGTTTTTAAGATCAAAGATACAACTATGATGGTGTTCCTTGTTAATTTTACATTGTATTCTTTAAAATGTAGCTGCCTGCTCCCAAACTGTCATTTGAAGTAAAACACATAGCCAAGTATTATTCTCCACAATCTTTTTATTGTGCATTAGAAAAAGAAAACAAATAAAATTAGCCATGCTATCTGCCAATAAAACTTAACCAAAAAGTGCTTTTTATGCATCCAAAAATATAAAAAAATATACCAAATCAAATCATTATTCAACCAAAAAAATAATGCCAAAGCAATAACTCCAAGGCCAATAATAAATAACATGTTATCTCCTCCGATTCTGCAACATGTCTGGTTAACGAACAGCCGTTCAGAAATTAACTGAAAAATGCGTAATGAAAAATGTGAAATGAAAAGTGCATAATGAAAAGCGCGAATCAACACTCACAAAACTTCTACTAACACAAAATTAGCAGAAAGAGCCCAAAGGGTGGCACTAAACAGCTGAAAAACAACGTAGTACATCTAGTACGTCACTATGTGCATAATTTTTGGCCAACAATTGTGTGGCCATGTGTATGCAAGACAAGTTTGGGCCAATGCCCTTCGGACAAAATTCCATGGTTTTGTTGGCCAGCAATCTGATCGTGTGTACGAGGCTTAAGGCTTCATAGAGAATGCACCTGTTTAAGGTTGTCAAAGAATATATGGAAGGGGCAGGCATGTACTGGCCATCGTGACTACCGGGAGTTTCCCGGTGGGCCGATGGCTCAGTGGGCGAGTTTCAGACACAGGGGAGGAGAGAGAGATACACAGCGCCAAATGTAGCATTAAAACAACTTTTATTCCACGTAAAGAACATTAGTAACAAAGTTAGTAGGGTGAAAGGCATTGAGACACTGTGCAAGTCACACTTGTCATCGATCTGAATTAGGAGCCGCCACCGGGAACCGATCGGGCCAGTAGATAGAGCATCGGTGTGTACTACTACTTCCTGATAGCGGAGGAATGATGGCCTGAAGGATGCGTCACCACCCACATCTTGCATACGTGGCAAGTGACATGCTGCATCTGGTGGCAGGTAATGTGGCAAGTGACATGCGGCATTTGGTGGCAGGTAACGTGGCAAGTGACATGCGGCATCTGATGGCAGGTAATGTGGTAAGTGACATGCGGCATCTAGTGGCAGGCAATGTGGCAAGTGACATGCGGCATCTTGTGGCAGGCGATGGTGGCAAGTGACATGCAGCACCTGGTGGCAGGCTACATGGCAAGTGACATGCAGCACCTGGTGGCAGGCAAGGTGGCAAGTGACAAGCTGCCTCTGCTGACAAATGACATGGCAAGTGACGTTCTGCATCTGGGGGCAGGTAATGTGGCAAGTGACATGGGGCATCTGGTGGCAGGCGACATGGCAAGTGACAAGCTGCCTCTGCTGACAAGTGACGTGGCAAGTGGCACACTGCATCTGGTGGCAAGCGATGTGGCAAGTGACACACTCAGAGCTTCCACTGATTCTGCAGTTGAACTATTTCATGTTATATTACAATGTAATAATATAAATAATGCGCTTCAATCATCCTGACACCGTATCAACCATGGTGCTGTGATGATTGAAGTGCCAAACCCTAGGTGTTTGGAGTAAAGTGGGCTGGTCTGGATGAAGTCCAGGGCCACATTTTTGTCCCAGTCCAGCCCTGGGAAGGGGGCATGGCTTAGCGGCTGGTGTAGATGGACGTGTTTGCCTGGAGCTCCGCCGGCCATCCGTGATACCATCCTTCCAGGCTTGTTCCACACCGCTGCCTGTGTGCCATCCTGCTCCACCGACCGCAGGGAGACCCTCGGACCGCCGCAGTGCCTGCCGAAAGACCCGTTGCCATGTCTAAATGGCAAACTGGAGGCAGGCTACAGACAGACCCCCCAGGCCAAGATGGCGCCGGCGCAAGGCGCGCGGCCAAGGATCAGTATAAGGAGGCCACACAGAAGCTCCTGTATGGGGGGAAAACATATAAAGATGCCCTAGCTGGCCTGCCCACATCCAGAGGCACCCCTGGAGGCTCTCCAGAGGCATCCTTGGAGGATGAGGATGGATTGTCAGCTGCATGGAACACAGTGAGTACTCCTAAAGATAAAATGGCTGGGACACAGAACACCATCCCCAATGCAGCTGAAATAGAGCCTACACTAAGAGACATATTTACTGCTGTAACATCATGCAATCAGTTCATCACTGCTCTCTCTGAGGAGATAAAAAGAGTTAAAGCTGAAATAACTTTTGTCCGCCATGATATGCAAAAACTTAGAGAGAGGACATCTGCTCTAGAAGGCAGGCTGAGCACAGTGGAGGATGACATGGCCCCCATGCAACGAGACCTAAAATATAATTGTCATCTCACTGAACAGCATGCTGTGCACCTTGATGAAATGGAAAATAGCATGAGGCGCAACAATATACGCGCCTTGGGAATCCCGGGACGCGCTGAGGGCAAAAACCCGGTTGACTTTATAGAAATATGGCTAATCTCTACATTTGGTAGGGAATCCCTCTCGACACTTTTTGTGGTGGAACGCGCTCACCACCCCAGACCCTGTCTGTTTAAACTACTTAATTACAGGGACAGGGACGCGATTCTATCCAAAGCAAGGGGCCTGCCTGACAAAATGGAGATTGATAATTCCAGAATCTCACTGTTTCCAGACTTTTCGGCGGAGCTGCAAAAAAGAAGAGCAACATTTAATGACGTCAAACGGAGACTCAGAGATTTAAATGTACAATACGGCATGCTATACCCAGCCCGACTCCGTGTTACTGCCCTGGGCTCGACGCACTTTTTTGACTAACCTGTGGCGGCTGCACAGTGGTTGGACCGAGAGGACAACGCACTCAAAGCTGCAAGACAGCAGCGACCACCACTATAAAATGAGGCTCAACTACGACAAGCAATCTGGAACCGCATTTACACAGGCCCAGCGGAGACAAAGGACTTTGTATCAGATACCAGTCCACTAGTGCTCCATGTCACCTGCGCATGAGAAACCCTATCTGTCAACTAGAAGCAATTTCTATGGGTGTTTCCATGTCCTACCCCCCGAGTTTCTGTTGGGGGCTTTTTCTACTTTAACCTTACTGGTTGAGAGCCCTGTTGGCTCCGTAAATGACATCTCCACAGTTTTATATTTTTTTGGTTGTTTTTTTCTCTTCTTTTTGTTTCTTTTTTCCTTCAGAACCGTACAGGATGTTGACTGTCTGCTTGAGCTTCCGGAGCTATCTCTGCGACTTCCTGGTGGATCTACTGCTAATGGACTATATATGGGAGCCTCAGGTATCGCTGTAAGCAGGTTGCTTGCGGCTGTTGAGTTAAATTTAATTGCGCTTGCCTGCCTTAGTTTACTTACGTTAGCACCCATACTGTTTATGTACTTAATTGCAATGTTTATAAATGTCGGCTACTATTAGGTTCCTCTCATGGAACGTTAGAGGGCTGGGCAATCCTGTGAACAGACTGGCAGTTTTGGGGCACCTTAGAGGTATGAGGGCTGGAGTTGTGTTTGCAGGAGACCCATTTTGCTCCTGACACCATGCCTAGCCACCATGCCTAGCTTTAGTCCTAGAGTCTATGCTACCCAATTTCACTCTACATACTCTGCGTACGCCAGGGGAGTGAGCATTCTGATTTGTCAGGATACACACTTTTCTTGCACCCAACAAATTATTGACCCAGGCGGGAGGTACATTTTCTTACTATGTAAGGTAGCCCATGTAATATGCATTATTGCCAATATATAAGAGGGCCAGTATGGTGGCCCGTAATTATGGGAGGAGCCCGGAGGGTATATAATCAGACCACCCACAACGGTCTGTGTCGGTTCCAGTGCAAGGTACCCACCCACCCATTTCCCTTCTCAGAGTACTTCACTTAAAACACGTTTCTCTACAGAAACATCCATTTACTTTCTTAAGGTATGCGGCCTTCTCTTGGCATATCGCCCAGCAGTGTAGGGCTCACCGCCCAGCTCACCAGGGCTTACCTTACAGCAGACCAAGGGCACAATTCAGGTCCATTTTATGTTGTTAGTCTTGTGACGTGTTTATGTGTTCTTTCATATCTCTTAGAGCGGAGGGCTCCAACCATAAGTATATATATATACCACCCCCGTACTCAGCTGAGGTTCTCAGATGCCTGCTTGCTCAGATAAGGGTCTGGTATGGACTTTGGTGGGCCCCCCACGCCATTTTTTTGGCGTAGGGGATTACCCTTAAAATCCATACCAGGAGACGGGGCTCACAAGGTGTCAATCTCGCCCATGAAAGCGATGACATTAACTTCCTTCTCTAGTCCCGTCGTACCTGCAGTCACATTCAAAATGAACGGACTTTAGTCTGTGTGTGGGCAAGTCCGTTCATTTGGAAAGTCTGTCGGACCTCCGCCAAAAGTCTGATCGTGTGTGTGCAAGTCCGCTCGTTCAGAAAGTCTGGTGACCTCCGCTGCAAAGTCCAGCGGACCAAGTCTGTCGGAAAGTCCGATCGAGTGTACATGGCATAATAGTTGTCCCACCTGAGCTGTAGATCTCTGCAGCTCCTCCAGAGTTACCATGGGCCTCTTGGCTGCTTCTATGATTAATGCTCTCCTTGCCCAGCCTTTCAGTACAGGTGGACGGCCATGTCTTGGTAGGTTCGCAATTGTGCCATGCTCTTTCCATTTTCAGATTTTGGATTAAACAGTACTCCATGAGATGTTCAAAGCTTGGGATATTTTTTACAACTTAACCCTGTTTTAAACTTCTCCTCAACTTTATCTCCCTGACCTCTCTGGTGTGTTATTTTGGCCTTCATGATGCTGTTTGCCAACCAAGGTTCTCTAACAAACCTCTGAGGGCTTCACAAAACAGCTGAGGTTAAAATACACACAGGTGGACTCTATTTACTAATTAGGTAACTTCTGAAGGCAATTGGTTCCATTAGATTTTATTTAGGGATATCAGAGTAAAGGGAGCTGAATACAAATGCACGCCATACTTTTCACATTTTTATTTGTAAAAAAAATAGAAAGCAATTTATCATTTTCCTTCCACTTCACAAGTATGTGCCACTTTGTGTTGGTCTATCACAAAAAATCCCAATGAAGTACATTTACATTTTTGGTTGTAACATGACAAAATGTGGAAAATGTCAAGGGTTATGAATACTTTTTCAAGGCGCTGTAATATGGATGACAATGTTCTAAACCAGGGATTTGCAATTAGCGGACCTCCAGCTGTTGCAAAACTACAAGTCCTATCATGCCTCTGCCTCTGAGTGTCACGCTTGTGGCTGTCAGAGTCTTGCTATGCCTCATGGGACTTGTAGTTCTGCAACAGGTGGAGATCAGCTAATTGCATATCCCTGTTCTAAACCATGAAGGATATTTTTCTCGACGTTCTGTAAAACCATCTTCTTCAAGAATTCCTTTTAGTGAGTTTTCAGGTGTCTCTAATGCAGCGTACACACAATCGGATTATACGGCGGATTTGGTTCAGCGGTCCAGAGTCTGCCGGACAATCCGCCTGTGTGTGGGCTCCGGCTGACTTTTTCTTTCCAAAAGTCTGGCAGACTTAGAAAGAAGTTTTGACTCAAATCCGCCTGTCTGTGTGCTAGCCTGTCGGACTTTTGAAATGAACGGACTTGCCCACACATGGAGAAAAGTCCGTTCATTTTGAACGTGGCTCCAGGTAGACGGGACTAGCGAAGGAAGTCAATGTCGCCACCTCCATCGGCGAGATTGACACCTCGCTGGCCCCATCACCTGGTATGGATTTAAAGGGGAAACCCTACGCCGAAAAAACGGTATGGGGATCCCCCCAAAGTCCATAGCAGACCCTTATCCGATCACGCAGCCCGGCCGGTCAGGAAAGGGGGTGGGGACGAGCGAGTGCCTCCCTTCTGAGCTGTACCAGACCGCGTACTCTCAACATGGGGGGTGCTTTGTGGAAGGGGGGCCGTGCCTTTTCCCGACAACACTGGCCGTTGGTTGTCGGGGTCTGTGGGCAGGGGCTTATCGGAATCCAGGAGCCCCCATTAATAGGGGGGCCCCCAGATACCGGCCCCCCACCCTATGTGAATGAGTATGGGGTACGATGTACCAATACCCATTCACCTGGTGAAAAAAGTGTAAATAAAAAAACACAACACAAGTTTTTAAAATAATTTATTAGACAGCTCCGGTGGTCTTCTTCCACTTGGGGGGGTCTTCTCGCCGCTATCTTCTGTTCTTTTGCTAGCTCTTTTACTAGCTAGCAAACTCGGGGTCTTGTCCCGCTCTTCGGGGGTCTTGTCCCACTCTTCGGTTCTTCTTACCGGGCCTCTGCTATCTTCTTATAGCTCTTTTAGTAGCGTTGGCCCGGTCTTCTGTCGCCGCCGCTGCTGCCTTCTTCTCTTCTTCTTCTTCTTCTTCTTCTTCCTTGTGATGTTGACACAACAGGGCAATGAAGGATGCTGGGACTGTGACATCATAAGGGGCAGGGTCACCATGTGACATCACCCGGTGACCCCGCCCCCTGTCCCTATATAAGTCGCCATTGCGGCCAGAGAGAGTGTCGTGTTAACATCGCAAGGAAGAAGAAGAAGAGAAGAAGGCGGCAGCAGTGACAGAAGACCGGGCCAACACTAGTAAAAGAGCTATAAGAAGATAGCAGAGGCCCGGCAAGAAGAACCGAAGAGCGGGACAAGACCCCCGAAGAGCGGGACAAGACCCCGAAGTCAGAAGAAGATCCCCGGATTGCGGCGACAATGAAGAACAAAGCCGGGCTCCTCCGCTAGTAAAAGAGCTAGAAAAAGAGCAGAAGATATCGCAGGAGTCCGGCAAGAAGACCCCCCAAGACGGAAGAAGACCACCGGAGCTGTCTAATAAATTATTTTAAAAACTTGTGTTGTGTTTTTTTATTTACACTTTTTTCACCAGGTGAATGGGTAGGGGTACAATGTAACCCATACTCATTCACACACGGTATCTGGGGCCCCCTTATTAAAGGGGGCTCCCGGATTCCAATAAGCCCCCCGCTCGCAGACCCCGACAACCAATGGCCAGGGTTGTCGAGAAGAGGCCCTTGTCCTCATCAACATGGAGACAAGGTGCTTTGGGGTGGGGTGGCTGCAGGGCCCCCCTTCCCCAAAGCACCCCCCATGTTGAGGGCTCAGGAGGAGGGGGGGCGCTCGCTTGTCCCTGCCCCCTTTCCTGACCGGCCGGGCTGCGTGCTCGGATAAGGGTCTGCTATGGACTTTGGGGGGAGCCCAACGCCATTTTTCCGGCGTAGGGGTTCCCCTTTAAATCCATACCAGGCGATGGGCTAGCAAGGTGTCAATCTCGCCAATGGTGGCGGCGACATTCATTACCTTTGCTAGTCCCGTCTACCTGGAGCCACCTTCAAAATGAACTTACTTTTCTCTGTGTGTGGGCAAGTCCGTTCATTTCAAAAATCTGGCCCGCCGTTGTCCGCCGGACCTAGCCCGCTGGAAAAGTCTGGTCGTGTGTGGGCAGGTCCGTTCATTCGGAAAGTCCGGCGGACCTCAGCTGCAAAGTCCGGTGGTTTGTCCGCCGGATTAAGTCCGCCGGATAGTCCGATCGTGTGTACGCGGCATGAGTGTTTGTGTGTCTGCGCGTTTTTTAACATTTTCTGTATCCGATTTTTGTATTTGTTTGTTTTATATTTTTTGCACTTAATAGTATGTTTGGCAAATTTTTGGGTTTTGCACACATGAAATATTGTGACATACATGTCTATGGTGATTAGATAGACTTTATGTAAAGTTTCTTAAGGATTTTTTATTCAGTGTTGGCACATAATCTTTAGTTAGTTTATTGCAATTTTGATTAGCGTGACCATCTTTTTCTTTTCTAGCTAATGTTGCATGAGTATCACATGTTTTTTTGGTACCGCTGCTTTTTCATCACATGAGTAATACATCATTATACACCTTTAGCGCGATATATGCCCCCTACACTTAACATTTTGGAAATTCAAACCATGTATGGCTGGCTAAGCCCCTGTACACACGGATGGAGATTTCCACAACCAAATCCGTCGGATTTTGTCCGTCAGATTTAGTCTGACGGATTGTGTCCGAAACTGTTGCATACACACGGTCGGACTAAGTTGTCGAAAAATCCGATCTTTCAGAACGTGATGATGTAATTTCGTTACGATGGGACTAGATTGAGGCTAGTAGCCAATAGCTTTGATGTAGGAATTTTATCTGAGCATGCGTGGCACTTGGTCCGATCAAAATTCTCTACACATGATCGGATTACGTCCGACCGGCCCAGTTGGTCGGGAAATATTTCCAACATGTTGGAAAATTGGGTCCGACGGAGAATCAGAATCAGTCCGATGCATACCACACACCGTCGGATTATCTGACGACACGGTCGATAAGACGCATTCCGACGGATTCTCCGACCGTGTGTACGCGGCATAAGAGTTTCACTCAGTATGCAATCAGGCAGGGCCCTTGCACTACATGGTTTTGGTAAATCTGAAAACAAAAATCTGCAAAAAATCTGCAGAAAATCTAATAATAGTGTGTATTGGGGCTTAATGCTTCAGAGAGAACACACCTGTTTAAACTGGTCAGAGAAATATCTTTTTCTGCTACATGTAGACATCATAATGCCACAAAGTTCAAAACCTTCTATGGCAAACATTATTCTGTTAACTTCAGCAATGTTCTATACAAGAGGAGGTACTACATTGATAAAGTCATATATGGACTTTGATTGACAAGCCCATGTGTAACGCTCTATTCTTGATCTGTCATGTGACTTCACAGGTCAAAGGTGATATACAGTATCATAGGTGTCTGAGTAAATTCTACTTATGTAACACATATTACTAAGTTATACATCATAAATTAAATTAAATTAAATATTCAATTAAAAATGATTAAATTAAATACATACAGATATTATTAATTCTGACTGATAATACACCAATGCTAACAGTATTTAAACAAATATATATATATTATTCTTCATACTACATTTATCCTGTCTATTCTCGTCTCCTACTAGCTACATTACTTTCAAAAATATTTCTACCTGAGGGCTCTTTCATATGTCTGTCCATTTTGACGGGACTTTGCTTGCTGAGCAAGGATCGCTCCGTTGATCCCCTCTGAGCTGGCGTATGACAGATCCCTCTCTGCTCACTGTGTAGAGACTGACCTGTCAGATCTCCACTGTACTCTATGGGAAACGGATGAAAACAGATCCGCTTGTTCATTTTCATCCGATCCGCCAGATGGATGGAAAAAAGGCTTTCCATCCATCTGGATTTAGCGGAGCGGATTGGATGTCAGAGGACATGTCATAGCTGATATTGAAAAGCATAGAGCAGATCCACCGGAAAAAACTGACAGGCCGACCTGAACAGTCCATATGTGTGAAAGGATCCTTAGGGTCCTTTCACATGGGGTGGATCAGTGATGATCCGCCCCGTGGATATCTGCTTGCTCAGCAGGGATCGCTCCGTCGATCCCCGCTGAGCAGCAAGATGACAGGTCCGTCTCTGCACTCTGTGCAGGGACGGACGTGTCAGAGCGCCGCTCTCCCCTATGGGAGATCGGATGACCTCCGTCACACTTCCTCCGTCACACTTTTTTGGATCGGAGTGGGTCGGATGTCAGCGGACATGTCACCGCTAACATCCGACACTCCATACACCTCTATGGAGCATCCATTCAGGTCCGCCTGAAAAACTGACAGGCGGACCTGAACGGATCGGCTGTGTGAAAGAGGCCTTAGCCCCCGTACACACGGTCGGACATTCCGATGGAAAATGTCCAATCGGACCATGTTGTTGGATAATCCGACCGTGTGTGGGCCCCATCGGACTTTTTCCGTCGGAATGTCCGACCAACAAAGTTTGAGAGCTGGATATAAAATGTTCCAACAACATGATCTGATCGGACTTTGTCCGATTGTTTGTAGAGAATTCTGATCGAACAAAGTGCCACGCATGCTCAGATCAAATTACGAGACCAAAGCTATTGGCTACTAGCCTGAACGTAGTCCCGTCGTAACGAACGAACGTCATCACTTTCCGAGCGATCGGATTTTCCGACAACTTTGTCCGACCGTGTGCATGCAACACCAGTTTCGGACACCTATTAACAAAAGTTTGTAGGCTTAAGGCACACCCTTTGACACCCCCCCCCCCAAAGAAGACTTGTACAAAAAAAAGATTAGTTAAATCAGTTAGCTTTTTTTTTTAACCACTACTATTCTTTTATATTGGCTTTTGAAATTCACAAATGCAGCAATTTAGAAATTGGATGAAATGTTTAGCACTGGGAAACACTTTTTAAAGGTTAAATAGTGCATTTTACATACAACTCTATAGATCAGATCAAAATGAGAGACAAATGAGGAGGAAAGAGGGACAGAGGGACATTGTTACAAATCGGGGACAGTCCCTCCAAATCAGGGACAGTTGGGAGTTATGTGATTAATTAATTCTGGACCGCCCATCACACATATACTGTGGCAGGGGGGCCCTGCTGCGCAAAACAACATAACTGTATGATGTTCACGACTTCCGAGTCTGGGGCGCACACGCGCATGCCACCGGCGACCCACTCCTGCTGAGATTAGACACAGTGAGAGCCAAGGCAGCCTGTCGTTCTGTCAGACAGAGAGAGATCCTGTGTTTCTGCTAATCAGGAACACAGATGTCTCTCTTCCTGCAGCCAGTCGATCCCCCACACAGCAAGAAAGCACACCCAGGGAACACACTTAACCCTTTCGTTGCCCCCGATGTTAACCCCTTCCCTGCCAGTGTCATTTATACAGTAACCGTGCATTTTTTTTTTTAAGCACTGATCACTGTATTGGTGTCACTGGTCCCCAAAAAGTGTCACTGGTGCCATGTACACACGAGCGGAATGTCAGACAGAAAAAGTCGGACAGGAGCTTTTCATTGTATATTCCGATTGTGTGTATGCCCCATCAGACTTTGTAGGTTGAAAAATCTGATGGACCTAGAAATGGAACATGTTCTAAATATTTCTGTCGGAACCAATTTCAACTCCTCGTCTGTATGCTGTTCCGACAGACCAAAAACGGCACATGCTCTGAAGCAAGTATGAGACGGAAGTGCCCGGTGTGGTAAAACTAGCGTTCGTAATGGAGCTAGCACATTCCTCACGCAGCAAATTCTGTGATCTTTTAATGCAGTGCATTCTTTTCTTTTTTATAATGCTAGAAGAATGAAGTTGTTTTGCTGCTCATATTCACACAGAGTTCTCACAAACTTATTTCTTTATTTCTCCTAATCTCATGAATCATATTGTATTTTTTAAAAATACATTTAAAAATACACTCAAAATAAATTCTCCATAATAATGTTTACAATTATTTTTTATAGTCATCTTTTATTTTTATTTAATCAAGATCTCCTTTTTTTTGGCTTGTTAAAAAAAATATTTTCTAGTGATCTCCATTTATAATTTTTTTTTTGTGTGTCAAGTTCCTACAATAACATTATTATCTTGTATTTTTTATTAACCTCAAGGTAGTTGGTGTCTATTGTTAATTTGACATTGTCTTTTAGAAATGTACCTGTCTACTCACAAATAAACTGTCCTATTTGAATAAAAACACGTAGGCAAGTTTTTTTCAGAAAATAAAATCTCCAAAATAAAGAGGGAGGCAACGCTGGAGAAACTTTTGGAATTTGCAAAGCCTTTTGGTCCCCAGGGCACACATCAAGTCTGTGGAAAATAAAATTGTTAGCTTGAGGAGTCCATATAATTTGGAGCACAATCTGGTCCAGGACTCCCAGAGATTAGGACCAGCAGCAGATGACATATATGTCCCCAGGCTGTGGTAATACACCAGCCTGCATCTTCTGTCAGACCAGACTGAAGCCAGATCATCACTTTGTTCTCTTCACTACAGCCTTCCCTCCACGCTTCCCTGCAGCCTTCCCTGCAGCCTTCCCTGCAGCCTTCCCTGCAGCCTTCCTTGGAGGCTGTGGCTCTGGTGGTGGACTTGTGGCAGGAGGAGGAGGATGGGTGAGCTCATATATGTGGCTGTTCTCAGTCAGCTGGCCCCTCAACCCCTTCTCAAGGGCCTCACCAATAATTCCCTCACAGAAAAAGCGTTGGCCCCAGGGGCGAATCCAGGGGGGCAACAGGGCAATTGCCCCCTCTGAGAATGCGGGGGGTGACAGCGCGGGCCGGCGGTTCCGCGGGTCTTGCTCCGCGGGTGGGTCCCATGGGTGACAGCGCAGGCGAGCGGTTCCGTGGGTGACAGCGTGGGCGGGCGGTTCCACGGGTGGGTTCCGTGGGTGACAGCGCGGGTGGGCGGTCCGCGGGTGACAGCGCGGGCGGGTGGGGGGCAGCTGGGCGGCTCTGGCCAATCAGTGTGTGAGCAGGCTACTGGCCAATCAGGAAGCCGGTGGGCAGGGGAGTAGGGAGATGACATAATCTCTCACTGCCCTGCATCTCTGCAGTTCTGCACTGTGCGGGAAGCAGTGGGCAGCAGAGAGATTACATTATCTCTCTGCTGCCTAACTTTACTCTGGGACACAGCAAAAGACCAGTGACACAGCAGATGACAATCTGCAATGTATGGCAGGCGATGTGGCAAGTGACAATCCGCAATGTGTGGCATGCTACGTGGCAAGTGACAGTCTGCAATGCGTGGCAGGCTATGTGGCAAGTGACAATCCGCAACCTGTGGCAAGCTACGTGGCAAGTGACAATCTGCAATGTGTGGCAGGTGACGTGGCAAGTGACAATGCGCAATGTGTGGCAGGCTACGTGGCAAGTGACAATCCACAATGTGTGGCAGGCTGCGTGGCAAGTGACAATCCGTAATGTGTGGCAGGCTACGTGGCAAGTGACAATATGCAATGTGTGGCAGGCTACGTGAAAGTGACAATCCGCAATGTGTGGCAGGTGAAGGGGCAAGTGCCAATCTGCAAAGTGTGGCAAGTGACAATCCGTAATGTCTGGCAGGTCATGTGGCAAGTGACAATCCACATTTGGTTACAAGTGACGTGGCAACTGACAATGTGCAGTGTGTGGCAAGTAACGTGGCAAGTGACAATCCGCATTTGGTGGCAGGCGATGTGGCAAGTGGCACCCTCAGGGCTCCCACTGATTCTGCATTATGGTGAGTTGAACCATTTATTTTTGTATTACAATGTAATAATAGAAATAATGTGCTTCAATCATCCTGACACCATAACAACTATGGTGCCGTGATGAGTGAAGCGCCAATACCAGCCATTTCCCATATAAATTTTCCCCAAAAAAACATATTTTCTAGCGGTGCCCCTCCCGAGACTAGACTCTGGATCCGCCCCTGGTTGGCCCTCCCCCAATTTCAGCAATCTAGTTGCTAGATAGTGCCATAGGCCTCTTCAGCGTTGGGGGGGGGGGGGGGGGGGCATCTGAGGACATTGCTGCTTCCCTAATGAGGCTCAGTGCTGTCTCCTCCATCATCGTCCCCTTCCTGGGCCTTTTGGTTGTAAGTCAGAGGGGAGGCACCTGTGATTGGGTGAGACTCCTACTGGGCCTGCCCTCATCCTGGCTGCCACTGGGCCCACCCTCCTCCTGGCTGCCACTGGGCCCGCCCTCCTCCTGGCTGCCACTGGGCCCGCCCTCCTCCTGGCTGCCACTGGGCCTGCCCTCCTCCTGGCTGCCACTGGGCCCGCCCTCCTCCTGGCTGCCACTGGGCACGGCCTCCTCCTGGCTGACACTGGGCACGGCCTCCTCCTGGCTGACACTGGGCAGGGCCTCATCCTGGCTGACACTGGGCAGGGCCTCCTCCTTGTTGCCACTTTCCAGACCCTCCTCCTGGCTGAGCTCATCCTGTGTATAAAAAAGGGACATAGTTTTAGTTCTAAACTCTCATAATCTTATCCCAATATAGGCCTCAATCTTGAAGCAGTATAGGCCACTGATGTACCAAAGTTAAGATTTTACCTTTGTTAGAACGTTCGTCCTCCTTCCTCAGCATACCAAACGTACATGCGTCACACACGTGTTACTTTATATTCACAGCACATGCGTCACCCGCATCGCCCGCCCCTGACTTTGTTTCTAGTGTATTCCCCGCCCTTTCTCTTCAGTGCACAATAGGAGTGACATGGCAGAGACACAGCAGGTGTGTGTTAATTGGAAAGCACGGAGACAGAAACGTCCCGATCCTGGAGGCGAAGATTTAAGGCCTCAAATATGGACTGTACACCAGCCCGAATGTTGGAAAGGACAAAATCATGATGAAAGTTGTGAAGAGTCTGCACACAAATTTTGGGGTACAGCGATCAAAGGAGCAAATAAGGAAACGCTGGTCAGACCTGAAACTGAGGGAGCAGGATCAGTATAGAAGGATCAAGAAAGTGCTTAGAAAAAGTAAGTAGTTGTGTGTTCCGATTCTTATTACAACTTGCATGCTGCACCATGTGATTTTCTTTACTGTAGGACATTTTAAAATGGCAAGTTTCGGGTTAGTGGGCACAGTAATTGGTCGTAGTAAACATTGTTCGCTCATTAAATACAATGTTTTGGGCAGATACAGGTTAAATGCATTTGGTCATGCCTAAATATCTGTGCGCCAAAGTATAACTTTTGTTTCATTCTCATAGGGGACCAAAAACTTGGAGGACACCACTCAACAGAGGACACCAGGAACCCCCCACCTGACAAAGAAGGGGAACTCCCAAAAACACCACACCCCAAGGATCTGGAGGAAGAGAGGTGGAGGAAGTGGGTGAACTTCTCACCACAACAGGTGAGTGTCTGACACCCCATCTTCAGGTAATATATGTATGCCTGCATGTTTATAATACATGTTTTTCCCAAAAATTTTAGGTGATTTGCTGGTGGTGAAAGAGCAAGCTCCAAAATTCACAAGTGCAAGTGCATAACTCCTAATCCAGGACATCATGACATGGAATCGTGAAATCGACTTCATAAGAAAGACATTTTATTTTCTTGAACAACAAATGAAGAACATGATTCATAGATTGGGGAGAATTTCAATGATCTTCAAAATGCAACCATTTTAACAATTGTTCTAAAAACACTATTTTTTTGTAATTAGTAAAAGACAACTTTTGAAGATGCACACGGTGTGTCAACATGTGCTATCTTCCATCAGAGGATTTCAATGTACGTGTTTTGTGGGTGCAACCCCTTCCTTGCAAATTAAGTAGGTGAAAGGAAGGGGTTGCACCCCCAAAACACGTCCATTGATCCCGCATGATGGCAGATTAGGCATGGGATCAGGAGGTAAATACCCATTGTGACTCACAAATTGTGCGCATCTTAAAAATTTGGCTTTTACAGGAGTGACATCACCCCATCTGATGAAGGCAATATCCAGACAATTAGCACATACTGTAATGTCTGATATTGCCTTCTGGTTTTCTACGTTGAACTTTGTAAGTTCCAGAGTTTTCTATGTTATGTTATTAAACATGCCTATTTTGAACAAAAAACTAAAAAAATCAAAAAAATGTATTTTAACACAAATATTTTAGAACGTACATGTGTGAATGTTGATGAGCAAAGCTCTTACTCTGTGCACAATGTGTGGCTTCTTCTTTCAATGGTCAATACCAGTTTTTGAAGTAATTTTGTGTTTACAGTGACAATGGGGCTTATTTACTAAAGGAAAATCCACTTGGCACTACAAGCGCACTATAGGAGAACCTATGAGACACCCAAAAACAAACAAAAGCAATAAGACAATTCAAGATTTTATCAGATATTGTTTTTTTTTTTTTTATTAAATTTTGTTTAGACATTGTGTGGCATAGCAATGGCCCCCCTACCCATAAAACAATTTATATATTTCTGCCAAACTTCACGGGCGCTTTGGGGGGCCAAGCCAGTATGGCTAGTATCCAGGCCCATCAGGGAATTAACAGGAAGTCCGGCCTCAGCCCCAACTGATGCAATATAATTTTGCGCATTTTTCCTTAAAAAATTGTGCAGTATACAGCAGGATAGGACGATATGGTTGATTATGTAGTCTGCCATATGGCTTGCTGTCAGAAACAGGCGGAATGGGCTGGCCATTATCCCAAAGGTATTCTCAACAACTCTTCTTGCTCTGGCGAGCCGGTAGTTAAAAACCCTCCTCTCCAGGGTGAGGGTCCTTTGGGGGAATGACATCATCAGGTGCTTGCCTAGAACAAACGCTTCATCAGCAATAAAGGTGAACGGGAGTCCTTCCATGTTGTCCGCATCAGGTGGTAATGCCAGGCCACCAGTCTGGAGACCTTGGTAAAACTCTGTCTGGGCGAAGACTCCTCCATCCGACATCCGTCCATTCTTCCCCACGTCCACATAGAGGAACTCATATTGTGCCGACACCACTGCCATTAACACTATACTATTAAACACCTTATAGTTATAATAGTAAGAGCCCGAATGGGGTGGTGGCACGATATGGACGTGCTTCCCATCTATAGCCCCTCCACAGTTGGGAAAGTCCCAACAGTTGGCAAAATGGGAGACCACAGTCTGCCCTTCCTGTGGCGTTGAAGGGAACTGGGGAGTCAAAACAGAAAAAAAAGTACTTTTGCACATAACATTGCAAGCAGATTAAACAAAAACATTCTTGGCTGACATCAGTATAAAAAATTTTTAAGGAGTATTTCCAGACAAAAATCTAAGGTCCAATTATCATATCCCCCCCCCCCCTCTGATGGCCCATTGTAAACATTTTAGGGGGGGAGGGTTTGAGGTGACTTTGGGAGCCAAAAAAAAGCCTCCAGCACTTTGCCTGAATTTAAGGACACACATAACATTTGGGGGGGGGGGGTGGATTGGGCACTGAAAAACACATACGAACTGACTACACGCACTGAAAACCAGATACAAACGCACAAGCACAAACTGAACAGTAGTAAAACGATCTGAAAAAGCAGGTGTCTGAAAAGTTAAGATAAAGATAAAAAGCATGACAGGACCTCTTAAATATGAGATCTGGGGTCAAAAGGACCTCAGATCTCATATTTAAATTAAATGCATTAAAAAAATGTTGTTGGAGAAATTTTTTTTTGAAATGTCTCTTTAAGAGCTATAGGCGGAAGTGACGTTTTGACATCACTTCCTCCCTTCAATGGTATGGTGCCGAGTGGGCGCCATCTTCCCCTCCATACCTCAGACCAAGAAGGATCTGGTCGCCTCTGCTGCTACTGATGGCTCCGCTAAGCAAGGGAGGGCTTCGGAGCGATGAGAGAGGGGGGCCTCTCCCGCCACCTATAAAAATGATTTTGCGGTGAATCCACCACAGAGACCACTTTTATCTGAGAGCTGACCACTCGCTGAAGAAGAGGATACCGGGGTTATGGTAGCTAACTGCTGCCATAACAACGATATTCCTCTTCAAACAGCCGACGTATAATGTTGGCGGGTGGTCGGCCTGTCGTTAATCATAAAACACAATATGTTTTGATACCTTCCCGTGAATATAATAAAACTCCTATAAGTGCCAAATTATGAATTTGGAATAATAATCTAACGTGGGCACGCAATTCAAAAAAGCCAATAATGCTGCATTTTTATGCACTGAAAATTCAGGTAACGCGCTACAAACACGCTGTGTATGCACTGCATCGCACCCCTTAAAGTCAAGCTCAAAAACGTGTAGCAAGTGTGCGTCACATGCATATAAACATGCAGTAAAAAATGTGCAGTTATGTTAGGGTTGCCACCTTTTCTTCAAGTCAAATCCGAACACTTTAGAGGTGCACAGCAATTTTTTTTTTTAATAGTATAATTTATACATATATGTATTTTGCAATTAAATACCATTTCTAATCATATTAAGTTAATCACAAGAGTCCCCCTTTACATCAGAGTCCACAGAGTTAAGATTTTACATCTAAATCCAGAGTTCCCGTTTTACATCTGAACTCGCAGAGTTCCCTCTGGGGGACTCTGCAGACTCTGATGTAAGGGAGAACCCTGGGGACTCTAACATAAGGAATGCTCTGGAAACCCTGATTTAAGGGGGGACTTCGATGTTAGGTTGCTCTGAGAAGCCTGATTTACCTTAGTGTACTCACTAAGAGGCAGGAGAGAGAAGGGGGAGACTTCAGTCAGAGACAGGGATGGATGGTGAGCTTACTCACCCCTTGGCAATCAGCACCTCTCATTCAGATGTATCTGAAGCTGCTGGACTGCAAATTTCTGGCCCCCACTTTCCTTTTCTGAGGCACAGCGCCAGGGAATGGAGTGTGGGCAGATAAATAGGGGTAGGGGCGGGAGAAAGAGGAGCAGATCGAGCCCACTCTCCTCTCCTGTCCGGGCTGGGAGATTGTTAGTGTTGGCTTTGGGCAGTGTAAATGAGAGTGTAACAGACAGACTCTTGGCTTACACAACTGTAGCAAGCAACCCTGCTGGGAAGCTATAGTCCTTTCTAAATAATGTGTCTGGGTTTCAGGTGGTCTGAAACCTGGACTCATGTTTCCAAACCCGAAGTGTCCGGATGAATCCCAGACAGGTGGCAACCCTAAGTTATGTGCAGTTTCTGGTGTGAATGGGCCCTTACATAAACTAGCCTGTAGAGGCAATAGAGCAGTTAGTAATTTATAGGGTCCCACTCCAAAAATGTCTGCCAGAAGTCACCAGAAATTGCAGTGTCCAATCAGACAGATGCTACCTGCGAGAAACTTACAGAGTTTCCGGAGGAACATTTTCCCTCTAAAGGCTCCACTTAATCTGTATATTGGCACAGCGACACCTACTGGATGGAGGAAAACCTGCATCTGCCTACAGGTCAATGCAGACAAGGCGCCCCTGTAGTTTAAAATGTGGCGTTTGTAAATATATTGCCAAATGCAAATGCAATACCTGTAGGCCTTTTCTCTCACCATGAAGCCCAGTTGAAATACTCCCAATGTTTATATTTCTATGTCCTGACTTACATCCAGTAGTGATCATGCTTCCTGATTCAAAAGCTACATGTGCAGTGCATGCTTTATACATGCCTAGTGCACTATCCTAAAAACGCTCAGCTGCTGTTGTGATAGGGAGAAAGAGAGTCTGTAATTGCTGCCAAAAGTGTATCTACTAAATATAAACTCAAAGAGGGTGTGTACTTCTAAAGTCAGCAATTTTGTGTTTTTTATTGTCATTAAATTAAAACACTTTTAGATATCTCTCTTCACTTTGACAATCAGGGCTTATTCACAACATGCGCAGTGGGACATATTTTTGGATGCATTTGTACTGCATATACAGTCCAAAATCCTTGTTATCTAATGAGCATGGTTCACAGTATTGCAGAGCAGTGCAAAAGGTACAGCAAGGTGCATTTTTTCACAACACAAATGTGTGTAAACACGCATAAAGGCATAAAAAAAGTATACACACACTGTAGCACACATCAAAGCCTGAAGTAAAAAAGAAGGATAATGCAAGCAGACAAATCTCTAAAAACGCTTTGGAAAAATGCACTGCAAATGCATGTAAATTTGTGTTTAATGTGCATCAACGTGCAAATACAAGTTTTATTTACACCCATTTAGATGCACATGAACACACTGCAATGGTATAACTAGTGTAGCACCCCTCTGACACCCCAAATGATTGCACCTCTAGAGGCAAAGATGGGCTAGCATTTCACCCCAGGGCTGAGTCAATAGCTAAAATGAGAGGACCAAGAAAGGATATTGGGTGGCAGTCACTTTTGTCTTCTTAAAGTTTTATTGCAGAACGGTTAAGGAGGTGAGGGTTAGGGGTCCCAGATAACATAAAAGATCACTTACAGATGCTCTAGATCCAGATCAATGTCCAGCTTCACAGTGTCAGAACCTTTAGGCTGATCCAGAAACACTTTAAGCATGTTCCCACATTTATGTGTGTCCTCCAAGTGTGTCACCAGCCTTCTTCCTGGCTCTCTCCAGCAAGGGGTCTCCTCCTTGGTACAGCTTTCTCCAGACCAGGCAAGACAGCTTCAGGACCACTTCAGCGCACATTAGGCCCCCAAACAGGCTGTTGGGCCTAACAGCAGAGCTCCATCCTGCAGCACCCCCCTAGGCCTCTGTCCAATGAGAGAGAGTGAACACATGGCCTGTCCCAAATATTTATATCTTGCCCCAGCATGCACCAGTGACCCAAACCTCCTGCTGGATTGGCTGAGGAAAATATAAATATTCATATCATTGTTTCTTTTGTGAAATCTCATGCTATGACCAGTCACATCTACTGGGAACAATGAGAAATCACAAACCAACTTAAAGTGGATGTAAACCCTATTTTATTTTATTTTTTTATATCATAATGTAGAGTATAAGATTTCCTATCATTTGAGCCCAGTCTTGCCACAACAAGTTAATCCAGCTCTGAGCAATCCTCTTTTATTGTTCAGTGAAATAAATCTTGACAAACAGAGAAAAACTGTCAGGAAAGGCTTGCTGGGGACAGTGGTCCATCACCTGTCTGTGCGCGCCTGCGGGTGCCTGGTGCGCGTGTTTGCGGTCCCTTCAGATCTTGCTGCTTGATTTACAGCGTTCCTGAGACTATTACCTGAATCTGATCTGTTTGTGTATTGACCTGGCCTGACCTGTGACCTTCCCTGCCTTCTGCCTGCCTCTGACCTCCGGCTTGTCTACGACTCTGCACCTGTCTCATCCTCTGGTCCATCTGTGCTCATCCGTTACCGACCCGGCCTGTTCCACGTTCCTGCCTCTGCCTGCTGCATCTGTTCCTGTACTGACTGTTTGGTTTGACCCGGCTTGCCTGACTCTTCTGCATGCCTGTCCCTGAGTGATCAACCTGTTCCTGTTGGTCTCCTGTTGTCTACTGGTTCCTGTCCGCTGCCACTGGGGCCTGCTTGTCCAGCTACCGTTCCTGAAGTCAGCCTGATCCATCCCCGGCTGTTGATCCTGCCAGGCACTCGTGCTACCTTTGACTCCCGTGCCTCCTGTCACCATCACCAGGGGCCGTGAGTCGGGGACGCAAGAGAGGTCTCCTTCTGCATTCCGGGCTCAGCACTAGGTACGGGACAAAAACTTTGTCAAATCCGCCCCCCCCCCCCCCTGCTGTGGGTGACAAGTGATTTACATATCTCGCGCACTGGCCTAAGAGACATGCATTATTTTTTAATTCCCTCCCACTTCCCACTTTCTTCTGCTGCTCTGCAAGGATTGGCTGTTCCACTCCTCAGCATGTTTTAGCATGCTGAAGTCATGTGGGGACTTTTCTGGGTTTTGACTGGATGTTAGTGATTATAGCAGCAGTTCAGTGTAAGAAATACACAGGAGAAAATGCATGTTGATAAGGGGAGTGTAGAGGTGGGCGGGGAGTCTACCGACATCACGACTCCACCCACTGAGCCCTGGAAAACAGACCCACCCACAAAATCTTCAGTTTTCTGGATTTCATAGCAGACAGAGGGGAGACATTTGACAGATAAGTATACATGCAGGAGGCATGTATATCTTTCTAGATAGATAACCAATATTGCAGTAGTTTAGAAAGGATAAGAGTGGGTTTACATTCACTTTAAGCTTATGGAAAAAAAAAACAAGTACAAAACTATACATTCAGAGCTAACTACCGCCCAGCCAAAAAGGAAATTGACAATGATACTAGGCTCATTAATTCATCTTTTTTTGCATTTGCAATTGTACTCCATTAATACTGCATTTAAAAAATGCACCTGACTATATCTGGTGTAAACAAGCCCTGAATGGACACTAAAGAGTATATTTCTGTTGATCAGTGAAAAAAATAAAAATAAAATAAAATTAAATCATATCCCCCAACTTTCTAAGATGGGAAAGAGGGACATCTATTGGCAGAAAAAATTTAGGCAAAGAACCCGTTATATGGAGAATAAAAACATAACAAAATGATTGATTAAAGCCACACGTGCGGCCCGATGTTGGCTTTCATCACAGAGCTGGTGTTCTGACACAAAGTGCCCGCCTATCCGTTAGGTCCGGGCCGTACTGCGCAGGCGCAGCGCTTGCGCAGTATGGGGGACAAGGAGAAGTGAACATCCCCGAAGAAGAAGAAGAGTCCAGGTTGAAGCCCCACCATCCAAGTGGACATAGGGTTGCAGATAGTAAGAGGACCCCTCGCGCGCTCGCTTCGTTCGCCACACTTCGGGCACGGCCTTGCTTCGCTCGGCTCTTTTATATTCTAACTCTATGTCCACTTGGATGGTGGGGCTTGAACCTGGGCACAGTGCGCAGGCGCCGTTCTTCTTCGGAGATGTTTGGCTTCTCGGCAGACACTATTTGATGGGGGACAGTATCTGATAGGACACCGGTCCTGGCTGGGGAAAGATCATGACCATGTGGTCAGGATCCACCCAGGAGCCTTGTGGAGGGCGGTTGTAGCATTGTATTGATGCAGCATCCACCTAGGTAAGCATGATTTAACAAAAAAAAAACACACTTCTCTTATAAATGCTCTACAACAAAGCATGAAAATGTCCAAGGGGTCAAACGCTTTGTATAGGTGCTGTAAACAGTTCTGTGTTAAAGTGGTTGTATAGTAATTTTTGGGACTTTAACCTACAGCGGCGCATGCGCACAGGTGATTCTCGGCTGAAAGCCAAGCAGACGCCGGACCCTGCCGGTAAGAAATTTCTCGCGGCTATGCCGGTGTTAGTGGCCGGAGCCGCGATACCCGGAAGAAACGCAGAGGGAACATGTCAGCTCCCTCGGTGTGGATCGGGCCAGATGTCGGGGCCTCGTTCTAAGGTAAGTATTCCATAATGAGCTAGTATGCGATGCATACTAGCTCATTATGCCTTTTCCTTTGCAAGTGAGCAAAAAAAAAAAAACACATTAGCGGGTATACAACCGCTTTAAGTAAAATTACAGGTATATTCCAGTTTGTTTAAAAACTCAATTTCAGCACAGCTGTTTTTCTATTATTTTCTAAGCCTCTGTGTCCTTGTAATTTATTTTCTGAATGTTGACATGGTATATCTGTCCTGGCCTCAGTCATACCACTGGTTTCAGACTCTGACCCTTTAGTCTCATCAGCACATCTGCCTTATATAAAGGGACAGGGGGACGGGTTGTCATAAGGTATTTTGCAGCCAAGGTGATAAGACGTGCCCAGGACTAAGGAGACGAATGGAAAAGCAAAATCTTGCAGATTGCTATGTGTCTGAGGAACATGGATTCATCCTGCAGGACCCTCTGGTGAGAAAAAAATATTTTAAGCTTAAAATAGAACTAAGACCCTTTTCACATGGGGCAGAGATCAGCAGGGAATCTATCAGCCGATTTCCTGCTGAAATCCACCTTGCTTAGCCACTAGCCCACTAGGCACTTATTCCTAACCAGGCCAATTATCAGCTTTCGGTGTGCTCACATTTTGAATGACAATTACTCAGTTATGCAACACAGTACCCATATGACATTTTTTTTCTTTTTTTTATGCCCACATAAATAGAGCTTTCTTTCTGTGGTATTTAATCACCACTGAGTTTTTTTTTTATTTATTTTTTGCGCTATAAATGAAAGACCTAAAATTTGGTAAAAAATTCATTTTTCTTCGTTTCTGTTATAAAATTGAGCAAATTAGTAATTTCTCTCCATAAATTGTGGCCAAAATGTATACTGCTACATATCTGTGGTAAAAATAACCAAAGTACACTACCGTTCAAAAGTTTGGGGTCACCCAAACAATTTTGTGTTTTCCATGAAAAGTCACACTTATTCACCACCATACGTTGTGAAATGAATAGAAAATAGAGTCAAGACATTGTGAAAGGAGGGGGGTGGTGTTGCGCTACCTCTAGTATATTTTTTGGTATATTACCACAGTATTGCCAAAATATTAGTTGTATATCCAGCAATAAACAATATAGTGCATTAAAGTGCAACAATCAGTGAATAATCTTAAATTAATTAATTCAATAAATTAAATCGGTATGTCTAAAACGCATAATAGTTTTAAAACAACGAGAGATACAATAAACAATCTCTAAACCACAAAATCAAAAAACAAAAAATATATATAAAATTATAACTAATAGGTGACTGTATCACTTGTGCAATAAATATGAGGTATAGGTAAATGGTTCAAAAAATGATGATAGATTGCGAACAAATAAAGCAAAATTAACTAAAGATATATATGTGCCATATAAGGCAAAAATGACTCAAGATATATAGGTAACGTGTATACAAATATTCCAACTGGCTACATAAATATAAAGTGCGATATTGAATTTTAGTCCTTAATCCAGTGTGCAAATATTGGTGCAAACGTGCAAAGGTGCTTCGCTGGAATACTATATATAGCGATCTTGGTATTATAGTGACACTGTGCCTTTAAGTGCAGAAATTAAATCAGATCTTCAGTGTCCTAGACACCCGTGGAAAAAATGGGTGATTACCTTACTGCTGTAAGGTATACAGCGTATAGCAGAGTAATCTTTAAGAGGAGGGGAGAGTCCCTTCAGCTCGGTTCAATCCTGGACTTTCATTCACTTTTAAGTGGAGCCAGGGGGATGAGGGGGGAGAGAGGGGTGGTAGTACTCCTTTTCTTCCTTTCCTTCACTGGGTGCCTCGGATTATATCATTCACGATATGTATTTAAAAGAGATAAACAGGCCCACCATAGTGTAGTATTTTGAATGGAAAAGGTATTTTTATTTAAATATTAAAAACACTCACATTTCTGTAGTATAAGCAAGCGTTGTATAAACGAGCGCGGAGCTCGTATCTCAATGCCTGAGCGTCTGTTTTGGTGTCTTCGTTAGCCTCGGGTCCTACCGTTACGTCACGGCACGTCAAGACATTGACAAGGTTAGAAATAATGATTTGTATTTGAAATAACATTGTTTTTACATCAAACTTTGCTTTCGTCAAAGAATCCTCCTTTTGCAGCAATTACAGCATTGCACACCTTTGGCATTCTAGCTGTTAATTTATTGAGGTAAGCTGGAGAAATTGCACCCCACGCTTCTAGAAGCAGCTCCCACAAGTTGGATTGGTTGGATGGGCACTTCTGGCGTACCATACGGTCAAGCTGCTCCCACAACAGCTCAATGGGGTTCAGATCTGGTGACTGTGCTGGCCACTCCATTACCGATAGAATACCAGCTGCCTGCTTCTGCTGTAAATAGTTCTTGCACAATTTGGAGGTGTGTTTAGGGTCATTGTCCTGTTGTAGGATGAAATTGGCTCCAATCAAGCGCTGTCCACTGGGTATGGCATGGCGTTGCAAAATGGAGTGATAGCCTTCCTTATTCAGAATCCCTTTTACCCTGTACAAAGCTCCCACCTTACCAGCACCAAAGCAACCCCAGACCATCACATTACCTCCACCATGCTTAACAGATGGCGTCAGGCATTCTTCCAGCATCTTTTCATTTGTTCTGCGTCTCACAAACGTTCTTCTTTGTGATCCAAACACCTCAAACTTGGATTCATCCGTCCACAACACTTTTTTCCAGTCTTCCTCTGTCCAATGTCTGCGTTCTTTTGCCCATCTTAATCTTTTTCTTTTATTGGCCAGTCTCAGATATGGCTTTTTCTTTGCCACTCTGCCCTGAAGCCCAAAATCCTGCAGCCGCCTCTTCACTGTAGATGTTGACACTGGTGTTTTGCGGGTACTATTTAATGAAGATGCCAGTTGGGGACCTGTGAGGCGTCTGTTTCTCAAACTAGAGACTCTAATGTGCTTATCTTCTTGCTTAGTTGTGCAACGCGGCCTCCCACTTCTTTTTCTACTCTGGTTAGAGCCTGTTTGTGCTGTCCTCTGAAGGGAGTAGTACACACCGTTGTAGGAAATCTTCAATTTCTTTGCAATTTCTCACATGGAATAGCCTTCATTTCTAAGAACAAGAATAGACTGTCGAGTTTCAGATGAAAGTTCTCTTTTTCTGGCCATTTTGAGCGTTTAATTGACCCTACAAATGTGATGCTCCAGAAACTCAATCTGCTCACAGGAAGGTCAGTTTTGTAGCTTCTGGAAGGAGCTAGACTGTTTTTAGATGTGTGAACATGATTGCACAAGGGTTTGCTAATCATCAATTAGCCTTCTGAGCCAATGAGCAAACACATTGTACCATTAGAACACTGGAGTGATAGTTGCTGGAAATGGGCCTCTATACACCTATGTAGATATTGCAACAAAAACTAGACATTTGCAGTTAGAATAGTCATTTACCACA
The DNA here is from genome assembly GCF_037356315.1 of Lithobates pipiens. Lineage (NCBI taxonomy): Eukaryota > Metazoa > Chordata > Amphibia > Anura > Ranidae > Lithobates > Lithobates pipiens. Next base: position 540,081,521 of record NW_027507903.1, read on the forward strand.
TTAGCAATGTATAGAGTATATTTGTTTAAAGTTAGGACTAGTTTAAAGTTAGCTTCATTGAAAAGTACAGTGCTTTTCCTTCAAAAATAAGGACATTTCCATGTGACCCCAAACTTTTGAACGGTAGTGTATATTATTTGTTTTTTGTGAAAGTTATAGCGTCCACATGCTATGGTGCCAATCACTGAAAATTGATCACACTGACAGATCTCATTTCATTAACAATCCAGGACAGTACAAACACCCCCCAAATGACCCCTTTTTGGAAAGTAGACATTCCAAGGTATTTAGTAAGAGGCATTGTGAGTTTTTTGAAGTTGTAATTTTTCCCACAATTTTTTGCAAAATGATTTTTTTTCTTCTTTTTCACAAAATAGTGTAGTATTTGGGGGTTATTTTAGCTTAAAGGTAGAGCTTACCAGTGAGCTGAGTCCACGCCAGATATGCCGTTTTAAGGGCTTGTAGGCCCACTTTTATTAAAGAAAGAAAAGTCTGATAACAAAATAGTTGCCCACACAGGGGTTTCAGCTTTCCACAGCCATAATGTAAGTAGAACCAAAAATACCAAGCCACCTGGCTCTCTCTAGCAGCACTGCTGCTCAGACTTATGTTGCAGCCCTCTTGCCTCTGTAACAGAGTTCCTGTACACCCAGTACCTCAGCATTGTTTACTAGCTTCTTTTTCAGCCCACAAGCTTGGACCCTCTGTCTGCTCTGACAGACCGACCTGTGCAGACATGCACACTTCTTCTCCCTTACTCGCCTGGACTCCTCGGGAGGGTGGAGCCCAGAACCATGGTCTTGGCTCTGTTTTAAACCCAGGACCCACCTATGCAATCATCCAGCCAGACTTCTGGCTGTTCCCAAAACCCGGTCCCAGGATTGGAGATTCCGTCCCACCCATAACACTATGGAATCTCCGGGCTCCAGGTCCCAAACTGGATTTTTGAAAACACAGAGGAAACTGAAAAGCCAGTTTCCTCACAAATAAACAACGTTCCTGGAGCCCCTCAACCTGCCTGGTTGAGAACAGTGCATTCTTCCACTGGTGGGGTACCATACTACCACATACCCCCCCCCCCCCTTTGTTTCGACCCAGAGGGCGGAACACCCAAGTTACTTTTGGCACCTCTGTGCCAGATACCATTTACAGAAGTAAACTCCTGTCCAACCTCGCTTCTCCTAACGGGGAGCTCTACCCAATGCCTCCTTTGGTGTCTCCCTCTAAGCCTTACTGTCACTCTGCTATGAGCTTTGATGCAACCTTCCCAACTTTTCTTCCGAGTGCATTTCCATAAGCACTTCCTCTCCTGAAATCTTAATGGGTTCCCGTTGGTCTTTCTACCAACCCTTCTGCCTCCACGCTTCAGGTTCCCAGGTTTCCCCAAAACTTTCTCAGCAGTACTGTTCTGAGACTGTAGGGGGCCTATTTCTATAGTGTTTAGAACGGAAACCCACCTCTTATTTCTAGTACCTGACTCAGCAGTCACTAATTGATTACCAGGTTTACCTGTACCTTTGGACACCACATTATCATGTACCATTAACACATTATTTGGTTCATCATTGACAGACATATTCAAACCAACATTAGACCTCTCAATGTTGCACATGTCACCAATGCCTTTTTTTTCAAAATTTGCTAGGGCAGAGTCTGCAGAGGGCACACATACCAGAGGGCCGCCATCACCCACAGGAACCTCACAGGACGCCACCTCCCCTGGGTTCACCCACTCTGCAGGCAGCTGTCCTACCACTTGACCCGTTCTGATGCCATCTGTATTTTTATCCACCGGAACAGGCAAGCTCTCGTCTGATCCACATACAATTTTTACCACGCTCCTTGCCCATTCCCCTGTCCCAGGGACCTTATTAGGTTTGTCACCTAAACCAAGCACTGGACTGGGGACCCCAGTCTCTTTAACCACCTTTGTTTGAGCCCTGGTCAGGATCTCTGCTGCTTTCAGGTCCACACCTGGCCCTTCCACCTCATGTGGTTTTTCTACTGGTGCAGTATACACGCCCTTCACCAACTGACCAGCACCACACTGGACCATAGCAGCAGAAATGCTTCCCATCTGGCTGTTAGGAGGTGTAACCACAGGTAATTTATGCTTATTTTCAACTTCTCCAACATCTGTCTCAAATATTTCTTCTGGATCTAATCTAGCAGCATACGTAGCGGCAACTTTTAACAAAAGTAGCAAATTTAGGAATAAACCATTCCTGTCCTGTTTTGCTTTGCTCTGTACAGCCTGCCATACAGTGTTCCACCTAGTGGTACTCCGCAATACCAGACCATCAGACTGTGGAGGAGACACACTAGTATAGATTGGCTGTACATCCCAAAGTTCAAGCGTCTCTTTTAATGCTTTGGTTAATAACCAGGCCCTTGACTCCAGACCTAAGTCCTTCCTGGGGACTTTCATGACCCTGGGGATGCAGAGAGACTCACTTGCTGAGACTTGAAAAGTTGCGACGGTTAACAGAATCTCCTCGCAGCTGGAGGTAAACACAGCCTGGTGCTCCACCAGAGCGCTGCCAATTGCTGGACTCATACCCAACTTCTCAGGCTCAGCATCAGTGAACTGCTCCAGAACATTACCAGTGATGTCACGTTGACACTCCATGCCAACCTCAGTTTTGTGGGTCACAGACAATGTCTCTGCTGTGCCCTTATTTGGTTCATCCTGCTCACCAGGGTTAACCCCTGCAGCAGCCACTGCACCCTCAGGTACAGGCTGTTCTGCAGCCCCTCCTGCTGGCCCAGCATAAACCGTGTCCACCTTATTTTTGTGCATAAAAGCCTTATCTATCAGGGAGATAAGATTTTCACCCCAACTATTCCAATCTATTGTATGTGAGCTCCCTTCTGCGGTACTCCTCAGCACCGATCCTTCTGCCCAAGGAGACACATAAGAACAGACTGGCTTAATTGCAGATTCATTACACCAGTCATTGCAAATCACGTCAGACTGTGGTAGCACAGGTTGCAATTCACCATATTCACCACCTTTCTCTGCTTGCATTTCATAAGCCTCACACACCTTTGCATTTTTCACAGGTTGTGTTAATCCACCATTTACCTGCACATTTTTAGTACTAGCAGCCTGCACTAACACATTACCATTACACAGTACAGTTCCATTCTGTCCCACCAGAGTGACATCGCAGTTGTCCAGGGCAACCTCTGACTCCAACACATGAAGTTCCCTGGAGATTCCTGTGGACAACTGTGCTGTCTTACCACCAGTTGCTACAGGCAACGGCCCATTTTTGATAACCCCAGGTTCTTTCAGAGCAAAAGTTTTCCCAACAGCATTAAACTTTTCATTAACAGTAACACTTATAACATTTTTCGCATTTGTAGGCTGTCCTAGCCCATGGTCAACTTGAGTCTGATAGTCATTAGACACAACACTTTTAGTCATCAACACAGGTTCTATTTGGATTTTAACCCTTGCATTCCCACTATATAGGGAAAAGTCATTCTCAAGTGCACACAAACATAGTTCATAGCAAAAAAAAAATATTTGACTTTTCATTCACAGGTACACCACCTGCAACACGCAATGCCTTTTGCCTGGCTGCACTTCCACACACAGCCAATAGTTCCTGACTTGAACTTACTGTAGAGCAAGGACCCGGATTCCACCGTCTTCTGCCCGCATTCTCCACCACTTGTAGTATTTGGGGGTTATTTTAGCTTAAAGGTAGAGCTTACCAGTGAGCTGAGTCCACGCCAGATATGCCGTTTTAAGGGCTTGTAGGCCCACTTTTATTAAAGAAAGAAAAGTCCGATAACAAAATAGTTGCCCACACAGGGGTTTCAGCTTTCCACAGCCATAATGTAAGTAGAACCAAAAATACCAAGCCACCTGGCTCTCTCTAGCAGCACTGCTGCTCAGACTTATGTTGCAGCCCTCTTGCCTCTGTAACAGAGTTCCTGTACACCCAGTACCTCAGCACTCTTTACTAGCTTCTTTTTCAGCCCACAAGCTTGGACCCTCTGTCTGCTCTGACAGACCGACCTGTGCAGACATGCACACTTCTTCTCCCTTACTCGCCTGGACTCCTCGGGAGGGTGGAGCCCAGAACCATGGTCTTGGCTCTGTTTTAAACCCAGGACATACCTGTGCAATCATCCAGCCAGACTTCTGGCTGTTCCCAAAACCCGGTCCCAGGATTGGAGATTCCGTCCCACCCATAACACTATGGAATCTCCGGGCTCCAGGTCCCAAACTGGATTTTTGAAAACACAGAGGAAACTGAAAAGCCAGTTTCCTCACAAATAAACAACGTTCCTGGAGCCCCTCAACCTGCCTGGTTGAGAACCCTGCATTCTTCCACTGGTGGGGTACCATACTACCACAAAAGTCATATTAATAGATTATTTCTCTCACATATGCATGCTTGCAACTACACCCCAAAACACATTATGCTATTCCTCGTGGGTATGGCAATACCACATGTGAGACCTTTTCACAGCCTGGCCATATAACATGGCCCAACATGAAGGGAGCACATTTAATTTCTTGACTATCTATTACACTGTTGAAGGCCCTGGAGCATCAGGAAAATGGAAACGCTCAAAAAATTACTCCATTTTGGAAAGCAAACACCCCAACACATAATCTATGAGGCATAATGAGTCTTTTGAATGTCATTTTTCCTACAAGTTTTTGGAAAATGTGCAAAAAAAATGAAAACATATTTTTTGTTTTATACAAAGTTGTTAATTTATAAGATATTTCTAACACATAGCATTTACAAAGCAAAAATTACACCCCAAAATACATTGTGCTATTCCTCCTGAGTATGGAGATACCACATATGTTTGACTTTTACACAGCCTGGGCACATACAGAGGCCCAACATGCAGGAAACACCATCAGGTGTTCTAGGGACATAAATTACCCATCTATTTTCCTAACTACCTATTACACTTTTGTAGGGCACTGATTAGCACCGTAGTGGCACTGATGTGGCATGGATGAGCACTGATGTGGCATGCATGAGCACTGATGTGGCATGCATGAGCACTGATGTGGCATGCATGAGGCATGGATGAGCACTGATTTGACATGGATGTGGAACGGATGAGCACAGATGAGCACTGATAAAGCATAGATGAGCACTGATGTGGTACGGATGAGGCATGGATGAGCACTGATGTGACAAGGATGAGCACTGATATGGCATTGGTGAGCACTGATGTGGCATGTAGGGATGAGCTGAACACCCCCCCCCCCCAGTTCGGTTCGCACCAGAACTTGCGAACAGGAAAAAAATTAGTACGAACAGGCGAACACCGTTAAAGTCTATGGGACATGAACAGGAAAAATCAAAAGTGCTAATTTTAAAGGCTTATATGTAAGTTATTGCCATAAAAAGTGTTTGGGGACCTAGACCCTCCACCAGGGGACATGTATCAATGCAATAACAAGTTTTAAAAAACTGCAGTTTTTTCAGGAGCATTGATTTTAATAATGCTTAAATTGAAACAATAAAAATGAAATATTCCTTTAAATATGGTGCCTGGGGGGTCTCCTTAGTCTGCCTGTAAAGTAGGGCATCTTTCCCATGTTCAGAACAGTACCACAGCAAAATGACATTTCTAAAGGAAAAAATATGTAAAACTGCTCGCGGCTGTAATTTATTGTCAAATCCAGGCAAAAAAAGTCCCCCCAGTCCATTGCCAGGCCCTTTGGGTCTGGTATGAATATTAAGGGGAACCCACCACCAAAATTTAAAACAAACATTGCGTGGGGGTCCCCCCAAAATCCATACTAAGCCCTTCAGGTCTGGTATGGATATTAAGGGGAACCCCGCACTGAAAAAAAATGGGGTCCCCCCAAAAACAATACCAGACCCTTATCTGAGCACACAACCTGGCAGGCCGCAGGATAAGAGGTGGAACGAGAGAGTGCCCCCCCTACTGAACTGTACCAGGCCACATGCCCTCAACAGATCCCGCCCCCCCCCCCCATGTGAATGGGTATCAGGTACATTGTACCCCTACTCATTCACCAAAAAAAGTGTAAAAAAAGTAAAAATGACAATAGACAGTTTAGGACAATTCCTTTATTAAAAAAAGAAGAAAAGATGTCCCGCAATGTCCATTCATCTTCAATCACAGTGTCCGATGGTCCAGAGAAAAAAAAATGGAAAAACACGGGAGGAGTTTTTTTGCGCTGACAACTGTTATATAGCTGATGGCATGTGACATCACGAAACGTCAGAGGGAGGCGGGGTCATCCAATTTTTACATTTTTTTCTCGGGACGTCAGATGCTGTGATTGAAGATGAATGGACATCGCAGGCCATTGTTGTTTCTTCTTTTAATGAAGGAATTGTCCCAAACTGTCTACTGTCATTTTTACTTTTTTGACACTTTTTTGATGAATGTGTAGGGGTACAATGTACTCGATACCCATTCACATGGGGGGGCTGAGATCTGGGGGCCCCTTGTTAAAGTGGGCTTCCAGATTCCGATAAGCCCCCCTCCCGCAGACAACCACAACTACCAGGCAAGGGTTGTGGGGAAGAGGCTCTTGACCCCAAAGCACCCTCCCCATGTTGAGGGCATGTGGCCTGGTACGGTTCAGGAGGGGGGGGGCGCTCTCTCATCCCCCCCTTTTCCTGCGGCCTGCCAGGTTGTGTGCTCTGATAAGGGTCTGGTATGGATTTTGGGGGAACCCCCACGGCATTTAAAAAAAGTTTGGTGCGGGGTTCCCCTTAAAATCCATACCAGACCCTAAGGGCCCGGTATTAATTTTGGGGGGACCTCACACCATTTAAAATTTTTTTTTAGCGCACGGTTCCCCTTAATATCCATACCAGACCCAAAGGGCCTTGTAATGGACTGGGGGGATCTCACGCTGTATATTTAAATGATTTTTTATGTATATTGCCAGAATTTGGCAATACATTACAGAGTGAACAGTTTTAAATGAAATTTTTTGCTTTACAAATGTAATTTTGCTGCTCTCATTCATTACACTATGTACGGCCACCATGTAAGCAGCTTTACATAGTGTGTGGCGTGGACTCAGCCCCCTGAGCCATGATTGGCTAAAGGCACCCTGCCCTTGGCCATTCATGGCTCTAACAGTAGCGTGGTGATTGGCCAAAGCATGCAGGTCAGGTGTATGCTTTGGCCAATCAGCAGCCATCAATGCACTGCGATCTCGGAGTGTATTGATGGTCTCACAGTGCATTATGGGGCGTTCCGCAGGCACTCGAATTTCCTGCGAACTCCCTATAATATTCTAAATTTGGCGAATGGGGGAACACCCAATGTTCAAGTGCGACTGCGGGCGGGGGGGGCTTATTGGAAACCCGGGAGCCCCCTTTAATAAGGGGACCCCCAGATACTGGCCCCCACCCTATGTGAATGAGTATGGGGTACGATGCACCCCTACCCATTCACCTGGTGAAAAAAAGTGTAAATAAAAAAACAATACAAGTTTTTAAAATAATTTATTAGACAGCTCCGGTGGTCTTCTCTTCTTCCGTCTGGGGGGGGGAGTCTTCTCGCCGGACTCCTCCGCTATCTTCTGCTAGCTCTTTTACTAGCGGAGGAGCCCGGCTTTCTTCTTCGTCGTCGCCTCCGCCGTCCAGGGGTCTTCTTCCGACTTCGGGGTCTTGTCCAGCTCTTCAGGGGTCTTGTCCCGCTCTTCGGTTTTTCTCCGCTATCTTCTTATAGCTCTTTTACTAGCGTTGGTCCGGTCTTCTGTCGCCGCCGCCTTCTTCTTTTCTCTTCTTCTCTTCACATAACATGTAAAACACATAACATGTAAGTGAATTAATCCATGTGAATCAATTATTAATGTGTTTAAAAAGTCCCAAAGAAACACAAAAAATTGTTTTAAAAAATTTGACATATGAAAGCAACTTCTGATTATTTTGTTACAAAAGTTCAAAATCACACGAAGAAAAGAGGTACCAATGAAGGCAACTTCTGGTGCAGCACCTAGAAATCTGCAATGGCAACTGGTCAGTACTTTATATCCAAGTGGAGAAGTAAACTAAAAAGCCAGATGGCCTCTTACCGGACACAATGGACCTCAAGTTATAAGGATCAAGCTCGCCTGATATGCACAGTAATCAGCTGTGATGTTCCATTTGATGCGCTCCAAACACTAGCCACTCTCCTCCGTCAAGGATAACAAGACGTTTTAATAAATTTCCACCTTCCAGTCACTCTGCCCAATGCTTATCCGGACACAATGGACCCCAAGTTAAATGGATCAAGCTCGCCTGATATGCACAGTAATCAGCTATGATGTTCCATCTGGTCCGCTCCAAACACTAGCCAAGATTTAGAAGAAAAGGAACTTCATGGTGCAATAAATAATGGTAGTTTATTCCATAAACTCCATTCTCCATTCCCAGGCAAGGCAGTCTAAAAACTTGTGGCTGTGTTCCTTGTATCGTATTTTTTTGCTGTGCTTAAGAAATAATTTTATAGAATAAACTAACATTATCTACTGCACCATGAAGTTCCTTTTCTTCTAAATCTTTTATACCTACTGGATAAGCATTAGGCAGAGTGACTGGAAGGTGGAAATTTATTAAAACGACTTGTTGTCCTTTACGGAGGAGAGTGGCTAGTGTTTGGAGCGGACCAGATGAAAAATCACAGCTAATTAGTGTGCATATCAGGTGAGCTTGATCCCTATAACTTGGGGTCCATTGTGTCTGGTAAGAGGCCATCTTCCTTTTTAGTTTACTTCTCAGTTTGAATATAAAGTACTGACCAGTTGCCATTGCAGATTTCTAGGTAATGCACTAGAAGTTGCCTTCATTGTTACCTCTTTTCTTCGTGTGATTTGGGACATTTGTAACAAAATAATCAGAAGTTGATGTGAAGTGTTTTTTGTGTTTTTTTGGGACTTTTTTTCCAAATAACATTTTATTAATGTTTGTATTTGCGATACAGTATAAACAAGCACATAATTTCAAGGTGCAAATCGTAGTACACACTATTGCTTTCAGGTGATTACTCAGGGATACTGATGTTGTGCTTAACCACTTCAATACCGGGCACTTAAACACCTTCCTGCCCAGACCAATTTTGAGCTTTCAGCGCTGTCGCACTTTGAATGACAATTGCGCGGTCATGCTACACTGTACCCAAATGAAATTTGTATCATTTTTTTCCCACAAATAGAGCTTTCCTTTGGTGGTATTTGATCACCTCTACGGTTTTTATTTTTTGCTAAACAAATAAAAAAATACCGAAAATTTTGAAAAAAAAAATGTTTTTTTTTTGTTTCAGTTTCAAAACTTTGCAAATAAGTAAGTTTTCTCCTTCACTGATGGGCACTGATGGGGTTACACTGATGGGCAATGATAAGGCGGCACTGATGGGCACCGATGAGGTGGCACCAATGAAGTGGCACTGATGAGGTGGCATTGATGGACACCGATATGTGGCACTGATAGGCGGCACTGATGGGTGGCACTGATGGGCGACACGGATGGGCACTGATAGGTGGCACAAATTGGCACGGATTGGCATGGATGGGCATGGATAAGTGGCACAGGTGGGCATGGGTTAGGCAGCACAGGTGGGCATGGGTAGGCGGCACAGGTGGGCATGGGTAGGTGGCACAGGTGGGCATGGGTAGGCGGCACAGGTGGGCATGGGTAGGCACTGATAGGCGGCACAGATGGGAACTGATAGGCGGCATTGTATTATAATATATTGCACTAATGGATGCCAATCAGTGCCAATCAATAATGCATGCCAATCAGTGATGCCCATTGTGGGCACTGATTGGCATCCATTATGGGCACTGATTGGCATCCATTGTGGCACTGACTAGAATCCCTGGTGGTCTAGGGTGGCATACCTTGTCCTTGGCATCCCTGGTGGTCTGGTGGCGTCCCTGGTGGTCCAGTGTGGGCATCCTCGGGGGGGCTGTGCTGATAATCGATCAGCACAGACCCCCCCCATCAGAGGAGCAGCCGATCGGCTCTCCTCTACTCGCGTCTGACAGACGCGAGTGGGGAAAAGCCGATCACCGGCTTTTCCTATTTACACTGTGATCAGCCGTGATTGGACACGGCTGATCACGTGGTAAAGAGTCTCCGTCAGAGACGCTTTACCGAGATCGTAGTTGCCGGGTGTCAGACTGACACCCCGCAACAACGATCGCCGCGATGCACGCCCCCAGGGGCGCGCAGCGGCTCATAATCCTGATCACGTCATATGACGTCCGGTCAGGATTATGAAACCACTTTGCCGCCGTCCATTTGCTATAGGGCGGGCGGCAAGTGGTTAAGGACAGTAGTATACTATTATCCAGCTTCATCATTTTTTGTCAAATATGCATCACTGAATCATTTAATAAATTGTAACATTTTGTATGTGGCTGTAAGAGTCACAAGAATACTCTATAAGAGAAGAAGGAGGGGGAGAAAGAAAATAAAGGGGGGTAGAGAAGTCATCAAAATAGGTTTGTTACCTGATCATGCTGGGTCCTGCCATAGCTCCCAGACCTTATTATGAGCCTCTAGTCTGTGCTGCATCCTAGCTGTAATTTTTCTCCATTAGTTCAGCGCCCTTGATTCTGGAGTAAAGGGCTTCGGAAGAAGAGGGAGTGTGGCGTTTCCAATTTGGGGCTATGAGGCAGCATGCTGCTGTAAGGACATGACATACAAATTTTTTATATGGTGTGGGGAGCTTCAGCGGCGATAAGCCTTGTAGAAATTTTTTTGGGGTTGCCGGAACTGGCATCTCCAGAAGGTGGGTTTGTAGGCGCTGGCCATGGTCCAATATGGGGAGATTAATGGGAAGCACCAATAGATATGGAGGAGGGTGCCTTTCGCCCCCTGGCATTGCCAGCACCTATCTGAGCCAGTGGGAAAGATGGCGTGGAGTATATGCGGGGTCATGTACCAGAATATAAGAATTTTATAGGTGTTTTCTTTATATAGTGTGCATATTGAACTCTGCTGCTTGAGTCCATATCGTCTGCCATTGCACTATGGGAATTTCCTCATTGAGGGCTTTCTACCATCTAATCATATAGGAACATTTACCTTGTTCTTCAAGGGGATAGGTATTTAGTATCTTGTAAATGTCCCATATTAGGCCCTTCTGTGTGGTACCGGCCAGGATTATATTTTCAAAAGAGGATGGGGGGGGGAGCTGCAAGTTAGGGGCTATAGTAAGTCCATAATGTTGCATTTGCAGATACCCATAGAACGACTGTCGTGGTAGATCGTATTTGGTCTGAAGTTCAGGAAAGGGTAGCAGTTTGCGTGGCCTGGGATCCACTGGGTTCCCGAAGTGAAATAGGTTCCGTGATGTCCAGGGATGCGACATCAGATCTGTGAGGCTATCTGGCACCTTGGGATTACAGATAAAAGAGGTCAGTAATGATCTCTCTGATGAGAACCCATAAGGTCGTGATAGTTCGCGCCATAGCCGCCTAAGTTGGGACATGGAGCCCAGCATGCGTTCTGGAGCTACCGCGGAATTCACACTCCATAGTAGATTATTTAGGTGTATCGGGGCTATCCATATTTTTTACATTTCTGTCCATTTGTTATATGACCGGTGGGTGAACCATGAGGCAACTGCTCATAGCTGGGCCGCTTAAAGTACTTGATAAGGTTGGGAAACGCTAGGCCCCCCTCACTGCGTGCTGTTATCAGCACCTAGGTATTCTATGTCATTTGTAGCTCCAGATGTAGTGGAATAGATCGGATTGAAGATTTTTCAGGTGTTTGTATGGGACTGCTATGGGGAGTGTTTGGAAAAGATATAGGAGCTTCGGGAGGATGGTCATTTTAACTGAAGCGATCTGCCGTAGGAGGGAAATATGGTGTCTTTTCCACTGGAGCAGTAAGGATCTGATTGAGCGGAAAATGGGGGGGGGAAATTTTCTTGGTATAGGGTGGTGAACTTTGGGGTCATTTGAGTCCCCAAGTACTTCAGGGCAGTTGTTTTCCAGCTGCAAGAGAAGTTGCTTTTTAAAAGTATGATCTCTGCTTCGGGAATATTAATAGGCAAGGCATCTGATTTGAACAAATTGATTTTGTATCCAGAGAGGGCTTGAAAGCAGTCTAGTTCCGCATAGAGAATCGGAAGGGATATGTGGGGTTGAGTCAGTGTAAGAATGTCATCAGTGAAAAGGAAGATTTTAAACTCCCTGCCCCTGACTGATATGCCCCGTATGTCTGGGTTTTCCCAAATAGCAGGGGTGAGAGTGGGCACCCTTGTCTAGTGCCGTTTGCCACCAAGAAAGAGATGGAAAGAGCAAAGGGGTTCTAACTTGAGAGGAGGGGTTGGAGTAGAAAAGTCTGATCGCCTGCATGAAGGCCCCTGGAATCCTATGTGGCGTAACGTGGCGAACAGGAAGGGCAACCCTAAACAGTCAAAGGCCTTTTCAGCATCCAGGCTTTTTGGGACTTTTTAAACAGATTGATAATTGATTCACATGGATTAATACACTCACATGTTATGTGTTTTTGCTTGATTATTTAATAATGTGATTTGGTTTGTGCAATCTTCTTTTTTTCTATCTATATATGTTGAATTAAGTATTTTATTCTTGGAGATAGCAGCACACATATACACATATTTTTTTATTCATTTTTTTCACTTATAATATTGTTTTTATACCACATTGATCACATTATTAGGTTTGGTGAGCGCAGACAAATTAAACTATGTAACAATAAAATTTTGCAATAAAAAATACACCAAGGGTTAAAGTGAATTTGTGCTTATAGTGCAATATATAAATTTATATATGGTATGACAAAATTATCAAAAATTCATCAATACATTTTGATGAAACCATAAAAGGCCCATGATATTAGACGCTGTATCTTGATTGATAGACCCAAACCAAAAAACAAGAGGGAATTCCTTCACCGTATGTCTTAGGGACCACCCAATGTGCTCAGAATTAAGAACTGCTCACCAGGTGGTTGTGACTTCTTTAGTTAAAAAAAAGGTCTACTGCGCTTTTGGGAAACCCTGGAATTGGATAGCATATGTTACCAGACCATACTTCCCAACCGTCCCTGATTTGGCGGACATTCCTGCAATTGACAGCTCCGTCCCGGGTCCCGGACACCCTCATTCCGGGACAATACAGTGTCCCGGAATTGCCCCCTGGCCCTGGACTGATCTGATGCCCTCTAAAATATCCCTCACATCTCTGCTGTCACTCACTGACAGCCTGTGGTGGACCCCTGGCTGGTGAGACCCCTTTTACATGAGCCGCTGGCTCAGTGCCCAAATGGTTGCTAGCTGCTGCCCGCCTCGCATCTAGCAACCAGTGTCATCACGAGCAGGAGAGAGGTAGAGACCCATAATTTACAGTGGGGAAGATTAAACTTCCTCCTCGGTGCCTACTGATTAGCTCCACCCACCTCCTCCCTGCAGCGTTCAGCCAGCAACATGCAGAATGCACAAAAGGGAGATGAGTTTTGTAGAAAGGAAAGTGATTTCAAAGCACTCACCATGGACAGATCAGGGTTAAAATCCTCAGTCAGCTCTCCCCCAACACTCAGAGTTCTGTGCTGAACTGTCAGCACTTCACAGGAGCTCTGAGTGTTTGTCAGCCTGGAACTAGCACTGATAAGAGGATGGTAGGCAGATAAGGGATCTGCAGAAGAGGAGAGGAAGCTGTCAGAAGAGATTACACTCTTGGAGGGATGGAAGGAGGACACATCCTTAGATATCAGGGCAGGGTTAATGCTGGGACGTGACACCCCCCCCCCAAAATTGAAGGACTACAGGTCTCAGCATGAACCCCTCAGAACTTAAGATGTGATCCCCCCACACCCTTAATTCTCAGGTGTCCATGCTGGGACCTGTAGTCCTTCAATTTGGGGGGGGCATCACATCCTTAGATATCAGGCATTGGTGGATAACTGGTCACTGGTCACTTAACTGCAGTCTCTGACCATCTCTCTGTCACAATATTATGGTATATAGATGAGAGGTCCATGTCATACCTATATACTGGCATAATTCTGCTTTATATTAGTTTCATTTTTAATTTTATTTTTATCATATACACATAGAAGCAGATCTAGGTCACACGTAGAGTTTTACTTTATCCACAGAGTAAGGGGTTAAAATAAAATTAATTACTCGTTTTAAACAGTCAATAACGTTTGTATTATAATATTTGTATTGTTTTGGCATGCGGTGTCCCGGTGAGTGGCCTGCTCTGAGGATCGGGCAATCAGTCTGTTCAAGGTCAAAAATTTCCAACTATGTCCCATTGTGGGGTAGTATCCCCTTTTTGAGTGCAGTGTATGGATTGGCTATACAGCAAACACAACAAAAGGTCCATGAGCGCTATAACTGTCAGCCGTCTGTGGAGGTATGCATATCCTAGAGAATATAAAATAAGCTGAAGACCAGTGCAGCCACCAACCACTGGAATAGGTGGATAACAGGACATATAGAACACAAAAGCAGCTTTCTAAGGGAACAGCATAAAAACTTGCAGAACTTTAGCCAAGTAAAATTAATTTATTTGATGCACGCTTGAGAAAATTTAAAACAACTGTCAATGATAATAAAATTGTAGAAATTTGTAAAAGCAATCATAAAAACAAATTGTCATTATTGATATATTGTCAGAAAAATAAGCACAATACCACCAAGACTTCCAGATGACGAGGCGTTAACATCAAAGTGTAAGCTTCAACTTTCGGTCATGAGGTGGACGACCGGGTCTCTGGAGAGAGCCACAAGGGAGGAAAAATGCAGGGTCATGACTATGACTGGTCGCGGGTATAAAAACCGCTGTGCCGCGGAAGGTGTTACACTCCGCTGGAGAATGGAGCCAGAGAAGCCGATTGGGCTGACCAGGGCCGGGTACCCGAGATGATGTGGACGTCAGGCCAGAAGCGGAAATAACCGGGATGTAGATCTGACGAGGTGACCGCAAGCTCTCGGATGATGTCTCGAGCGTGCATCAAATAAATTTACTTTACTTGGTTAAGGGTCTACAAGTTTTTATGCTGGTACCATAGAGCTCTGCTTTTTTGCTTTATATAGCAATACAGCAAAACTACCATCAGTGCCTCCATTTGTTTTTTGGACTAACCAAAAATGGCCACGGTCACATGACCACCAATCAGTTTACACCTTCTGCTATTTAAACCGGATGGTGTAGCAAGATGGCGCTATTCCAGATGACGTCCCAGTGGCGTCCCAGCGTCTTTACATCACTTCCGGTTTCAACCCTGGAACGCAAACCATCCCGGCTTCCTGTTTTTCAAAACTCTGTATTACTGCACTATATCTACAAAGGGAAAACTAAAGGAGACCTTCATATCTTATATCTCATACCTCAAACACAGAAACAATCAGCTGACACAGGAAAAAGCCATTTGTTTGCTATACAGTGGCAGATAATGTGAAAGAGCAATACCCCTACGTGGTATGAATGGTTCTGGTGAGTGCATTACCTATAGGGCACTCATAAGAAGCACAGAGCACAGTTTATGAAGAGCACCAATATGGCATATGGACTATTTTTGCACATAGCATATATTGTCCTCATTTTTCAATTGATATATGGGAGTATTATTATATTATATTATTATATTATACACGATTTATATAGCGCCAACAGTTTACACAGCGCTTTAAAATGTATATAGGGGGACAAGACAATTACAGTACAATACAAAAGGTACAGGAGGGCCCTGCTCGTAGAGCTTACATTCTAAAGGGAGGGGGTGGTAGTACAAAAGGTAATAGCTGCAGAGAATGATTTGATCGGGGTGGCTCTGGGACAGTTGTTAGGTGGGTGTTGGATAGGCTTCCCTGAATAAATGAGTTTTCAGGGATCTTCTAAAGATGGACAGGGTAGGGGCTGATCGGACAGACTGGGGCAGGGAGTTCCAGAGGATGGGAGAGGCTCTGGAGAATTCTTGAAGGCGAGCATACGTATCAACTTGGATACGTATGTAAAGGACACCAGTCACTTTATGTTTTCATATGTGTTTAAACACATACACTGGTTTACATATTCATGGTATTATCTTTTGTATTTTGATCATATGAGCCATACTGAGGTCATATATAAGAGCATATTAGATTGTTGCAGAAGGACACACAAGGACACAGGTCATTTGCATATTTCCCCTTCTACCACTTGCAGTTAGCTGAAGTGTCAAAATTTTACAGTTCCATTTTACCATTTCTATACCACGAACATGCTAATAATTTCCAGTTACTTGCTCACATTTTTCTTAATAATAAATAATAATTAATAATACATTCTTTCCCATTCCTTCTGATACAGGATAAACTTCCTGATTACTACAAACCTTGGATGGATATTGCAGAACATTTGACTGTCTTGATTGAGACCAAAAAACTACGTGATGCAGTCCATCAGGTGAGTGTTACCACTGAACTATAGGCAAAACTTTTTCCTGGTGCCTCCATGGCAGCATAGGTATGATAGATAGTAGCCCTGCCTACTTCTGCCCACAGGACCAGTGAATAGCTATAAAAAGTTAACATCCACACAACAGCTCATTCCCTTTTTTGACCCCATGGAACTCACAGCCAGTGTGAAGAGAAGAAACCCTTACCTGTCATCTTGTGTGGTTTTCCACTCAGGTTCGGCCTCTCGTGTAAGCGCAGTCCCTGACCTTGGGGCGTTAAATGCTCTGATAAGGCAGGGAGTCCCTTCTGTGGGTCTTTTGGGGTGAAAAATCGGGTGCTAACTAGCCTCACATAGAGCAGTGCACCCAGGGCTTTGTTCCTCAGAAGAGCTGTCTGTGTCTGGAGCCTGCCTTCCAGAAGTGAGTGAATCCATTGAACTGTGACACCGCAGTTTCAAGATAAGTATGTGTAGCGGTACCCCAGTGAGGTCGCTGCGTGTAGTAGTTCCACACATCACCCTGCTAGGCCAAGCATTCATTTCAGACACACTTTGCCCATCAATTAACAGTCCTATAGCTTGTTTTTTTATTTTTTTTATTTAGGGGATTAAACTTGTATGGGAAAAAGGGACATGGGATGCCCAGATAACGAATCTTAATAAATTGATCATTTTGAATCTATATTGACAGTCTCTAAAGCTCTGCATACTCCTCCAGCACATTACTTGAGATCACTTTGCTTTCTCTACTGCGAAATCCTAGATTCCTGTCACCATTAGCACATGTTTAGGCCTCACTCTGAATAAGTCCCAACATTTCACTAATAGCCATTTGCTGGCAGATGTCTGCAGTCCCCTTTGGTGTAGCAACCAACAGTGACGCAAAGGGGCATTTGTGCTAACTGAAACTTGATGAACTACTGATCCCAGAAATTCCGATGCAAATCCTGCCAACCCTCCTGGCTGCAGCAACTTGACTCCAACGACACCACAGTCTCTCCCTTTTGCTTCACAACTCATCCTGGGATATCTCTCCCAGACCTTCTCACTGTGCTTCTCACTCACCGACCCCGTCGTGGATCCCTCCTCAATTACTTTCCCGGCAGTGCTCCCCACTGTCCTCCTCCAGCTCCTGTTCCACGACACCTCTGAATGACCATGTAGAGAGAGGCTCCCTCCCAGCTCCTGAGCACCAGACCCGAGTTCACCCCCTCAAAAAGGGGGTTCCCTCAAGGGCCACGACAGTCTAACACTTAATCATGCAGTTCTTTCACTCGACAACTCCTCCCACAGCAGGCTGACCATGAGTATATATAGGAGGCCTGCCCCCTGCCAATCCTAGTTGGGGATTGGTCAGGGCTGCCAGATACACTCCATGTCACTTTCACCCTCTGCCCTGTATCTTTTCCAGAACCCTTTGGAAGCAGAGGAGGAACCAGATAGATGAAATACATTACAGACACCTGCTTCTACATTAAACCACTCCCCATATGTAGAGAGCACATAAAGTTATCAGCTGACAAGATTTTAGGCAGGATCAGTAGGTTTTTTGCAACAGATATAACAAAGTGCCTTCCATGCTATATTCAGGAGGCCAAAAGGGAGCCAGATAAGTTCATTTTTAAGGTGTTTTTCTGTGATGATCTATTATCAGCACAGCCCCCCCGAGGATGCCCACACTGGACCACCAGGGACGCCACCAGACCACCAGGGATGCCCAGCACAAGGTATGCCACCCTAGACCACCAGGGATTCCAGTCAGTGCCCACAATGGATGCCAATCAGTGCCCACAATGGGCATCACTGATTGGCATGCATTATTGTTTGGCACTGGCATCCATTAGTACAGTATAATACAATACAATGCCACCTATCAGTGCCCATCTGTGCAGCCTATCAGTGGCCATCCATGCCACCTATCAGTGCCCATCCGTGCCCATCTGTGCCACCTATCCATGCCCATCCATGCCAATCCATGCCAGCTATCAGTGCCAATTTGTGCCACCTATCAGTGCCCATCCGTGTCGCCCATCAGTGCCACCTATCAGTGCCCATCAGTGCCGCCTATCAGTGCCCATCAGTCCTGCCTATCAGTGCCACATATCAGTGTCCATCAATGCCACCTCATCAGTGCCACTTCATTGGTGCCACCTCATTGGTGCCCATCAGTGCCGTCTTATCAGTGCCCATCAGTGTAGCCCCATCAGTGAAGGAGAAAACGTACTTATTTACAAAGTTTTGAAACTGAAACAAAAAACATATATATTTGTAAAAAATTTCGGTATTTTTTTATTTGTTTAGCAAAAAATAAAAACCATAGAGGTGATCAAATACCACCAAAAGAAAGCTCTATTTGTGGGACAAAAATGATAAAAATTTCATTTGGGTACAGTGTAGCATGACTGCGCAATTGTCATTCAAAGTGCGACAGTGCTGAAAGCTCAAAATTGGTCTGGGCAGGAAGGTGTTTTAAGTGCCCAGTATTGAAGTAGTTAAATGGCTGACATACAACTACAGCGATTTGCCCAGGAGAGCCAACCTGCCACAGTATAATGAAAGCGGCTGGACAGTGAGTAAAGCGGTCCCGTCCCCTTGTGCTTCCATGCAGAAGTGAATGCATACTCGTGCCTGCATATATAAACGGTGTTCAAATCTTACATGTAAGGTATTGCTGCGATCATTATAACAAGATCAAAAAATTCTAGCACTCAACCTCATCTGTGCCTCTAAATTGATAGCCAGGAAAAATGTTCAAAGCATTTCCTATGGAGATTTTTAGGTACCGTAGTTTGGCGCCATTCCACGAGTATGGAATCTATTTACTTGTTCGCCTGCCATCTCTATGATCCTGGGAGGCCAGATGCAACATCATGACATCACTTCTGGCTCTGGCAGATGTAAACACTGTCTTATAGACCCCGATCTCTCCATATAGAGGACATGTAATGCCTTATTCCTATTACAAGGAATGTTTACATTCCTTTTAAAAGGAATAAAAGTGATCAAAAAATGTAAAAATTAAAGGGAAAGTGTACAAACAAAAGACCAAAACTAAAATAAATAATAACTTTTTTTTTTTTAGGCTAGGAGATTGGATATTGTGAATATAGGAATAGGAGATTGTGACTGGCTCTCTATGTAGCAATACATTACATATCTCCATGGCGGCTGCGGAGCGACTTGCACAGGGGTCCTGTGTGTCTTTGGCTCAGTTTCAGGGCCAAATTCAGGCAAAAAATTCAGCCCTGATTCCTTCCCGAAACAGAGAAAAAGCACACACCGGACCTCCTGCTGTGAGCAACATCCAGCAGCAGTGTGAACCCAGCCTTAAAGCGCTCCCGTCCCCTTGTGCTTGAATGCAGAAGATAATACAAACTTAAGTTGCGCCCGCATATGTAAATGGTGTTCGAACCATGCATGTGAGGTATTGCTGTGATCGTTATTGCGATTGCAATAATTCTAGCATTGGACCTCCTCTGTGCCTCTAAAGTGTTAACCTGTAAAAATGTTCAAAGTGTTAAATATGGAAATTTTTAGGTACCATAGTTTGGCGCCATTCCATGAGTATGGAATCCATTTATTCAGCGTAACATCATCTTTTATTATGATTTTTTTTTTTTTACTAAAAAATTGGGTTATATATTTGTGCTTTTTTGTATTAATGAAGAAGTTCAACCAAAGCTTGTTTGTCATGGCACACAGGTGGCCGTTCCTTCAGAGCGCATGCGCCAGTGATGTCACTGGCTGCATGTTCAGTAAATAACTCCTAAACGGTCCACGTTTAGATATTTACACTACCTATAAAGTAAGCTTTATTATAGGCTTACCTATAGGTAAAAGTCAGTGATGGAAGTTAACTTCCACTTTAATACAGAAATTATGTCTTTACTAAGTTGTTTGCACTAAGAACATTGACCACTAGAGGGTAGCACAGCATTGTATCATGGGAATCCTACCGGTTCTCATCAAGTTCACATTTTTGAAACCTTCCTAGCTTACTGTGCCTTGGTTTTTACTGAAAATACAAGAACTTTCGCACTGCATTTTCAGCACAGGAAATGTCAGTTCCCAGTATATAACACATCACTAATCAAATGATTTACAGTGAAAAGTTACATTGAAAGTCTGTGCATATGTTGCAAAAGCGCTGTGTAAACTATTGACGCTATATAAATCCTGTATTATAATTAGGGCTGCCACTTTTTCTTCAAGCCCACCCTGAACACTTTAGTGGCACACAGTACAGTTTTATTCTTTTAGTATACACTATAGGATTGTAACAGATCCGGGACCCCTTTGGGCACTTCAAAGAGAATAGTAATAGTGCCCCCTCACCCTCCTGTCAGGCCCTGTTCCGAGCCACATTCCTGTCTGAATAATGTGTCCGAGTTTCAGGATGGCTCAAATCCGCACACATGATTCAAAACCCGGACTGTCTGGGTGAATCCCGAACAGATGGCAACCCTAGTTATAATAATAATAATAATAATCTAAAAAATACTTTAGATGTGCAAATCTGGTGTACACATAGCCAATGTGAAACCCCAACAAATACAACTTTTTCTCTTTTGAATAGAGCAGAGAAAGGGTTGATCTTTCACCTGGTCTTTACAGGTCTCTGGAACCCTATGACCCCTTTCATACTGGGGCTGCGCCACGTTAGCGGTAAAGTGCCATTCATTTTAGAGACACTTTACCGTAGTTTTAGCTGCGCTTTTTGGCCGCTAGCAGGTTTGCTTTTAACCCCCGTTAACAGCCGAAGAAAGGGTTAAAAGCGCCCATGTTGCAGTGCTGCCGAAGCGTATTGCAGGCCATTCATTTCGGTGGGCAGGGCCTTTTGGGAGCGGTGTATTCACCCTTGTTCCCCTGATGTTTCACTGGTTCCATCTAGATATGATAACATTGGTTTCCCCTTCTTACCTTTCAGATGCCAGAGTTAGACATACAGCAACTGAAAGGACACCGGCAGAAACGTCTGGCCAGGACAGTTCTTAGTCATATGGTCATGGCTTATGTCTGGCAGAATGGAGAGACTGGAGGAGTTAAGGTAAGAAATCTGTCTACAGTAGGGATAGGCAACCTTTGAGAGGTGGAGATCTACCTGAACAACATGAAAGTGATCAAAAATCACAGAGTTTTCGGCTTCTTTTTTTTTTTTCCTTTTAATAAATAACTTGCAGGACCTAACTAAATAGTAAAAAAAACTAAAAAATACAATAAAGCAAATGTCACTATAAAAATATAAACTTAGCCCTCCTTAAAAAAGAGAACAGTGTCAGTAGGGCAGTGAATGCCCTAAATGGACTGGTGGGCTTTGGCAAAATATCAGGGGTCTAAACAGACCTTTGATGCCTCACTTTTGAAACCGAGAAAGGAAATTGAGGACACAATGACATATTTACTGGCTCCTTCCCTCCTATTGGCTCGCCATTCTGAAGATCTCCTGCAGCAGGCATGGAAGAGGAGAGAAGAGGTAGCAGCACTACAAGGGGGGCACAGAATGATCCTAGACAGGAGGGGTGGCAAGGCTGGCATTTACTGGATCTGATAACCTCTATTTTCTTCCTGTGCCAGCTGAATGCCAACAGGAGGGAGAAGAGGAGAAGCTGGATTTCAGCTGCCACAGAAGAAAAATACACAGGATTGGATCCAGTAAATGCCGTTCCCCACCGCCCCTCTGTCCAGGTTCTAGTGGTCGGCAAGGTAAAGACGCAATCTACCTGTCACGTGCCCATGATTGCAATCGCTGGTCCCTGGCCTACATAATACAGTTCCCCCAGCCTAATTATGCCATTTGTGGTCGATTTTGGGTTGTTGATAGTATTTCGTCAAATATTTCTTTCTTTTTTAACTAAATCTGTCATGAGAAAAATACGGGTGGCTGCCATTGCTGACCTTCTTTAAATTCTAATTGACTGGCTGTCTCTGGTTTAAATGCTTTCTGAATCTGCACCGAAAAAAGTATGCAACCAGTAATTTACATTTGAGTACCATCATTTTTTGTGATCATTTTAGTGTCTTTTTTCCTGAAAATATGTTTTTGATAAATACCTGTTTAATTATTGTGTGAATCAAAGTACAATTTCCACTATTTTATTCTCCAGTGTCTCTGCTTGCAGAACATATACAATTGTTGGTGGGTTTACAGTAATTTCTAACAAAACAAAAAATGCATATTTTAACATATGCACAGAACAAAAGAAAATGTAAATTGCCCCGGCAGACAAGAGGTGAGTCAGGAAGTAAAGTATCTGTTTCACTGGAAAGCTGACATTTTATACAGCGTATATGTGGCAGTGACATCACTTGACATAAAGCTGAGTTGAGTTTTATTGACCTGATTCTAGTAGGCAGCTCAGCACTGTGGAATGTTTAGTGAGATATAGCAATACATCTTCAACAGCCTTGTACATGTTAAACACAGTCTGAATAAAAGCTAGTTACCTTTCACTTTGTCTTTAGTAAGATTATTAGAGAACATAAAAACAGTTAGTGTCCCAAAGGCAAGTAGGGCCCCAGGGACAGGGTGGGCTTGCATTTCACATCAGGCCTCGACAATAGTGGAGCAATCTGTGCAGATGGGCACCAGTAACTTTTAGATGCAAAGAAGGGTTTATTTACTTACTCAATACTCCAGGAAGAGAAAGGGTAAGGCCACAGGACACCCATTGACTAGAAACCCCCAAAAAAGGGGGGTGATAATACTTGCCCTAAATCTGACTTAGTACTCTGTAAATGTGGCTCCTGACTTTACGCCCATTCAGCAGTCAACACCCTGGGGAAAAAACTCCATACTCCATTGAGGTCTAAGCTTCAGATTCCAGCTTCTCTGGCTCTTCAAGACATCTGGCCGTCCTTCCTTGGTACTTTGATCCCCATATTACACAAACTAAGCCTTAAAGTCTTAGTCCAGTAGCATAGTCACCCTTTGACCTACAGGTAAGCCTAGATTAAGGCTTACCTGTAGGTCCAAGAAATATCTCCTAAACCTACACGGTTTAGGATATATTTGCCGAAAGACAGGTACCGCTGTCTAAGGCGCATGCGCCGGGCGATATGCCGTTAGTGGCGGTTCCCGTGCGTATGCGCGGGAGTGATGTCATTGCGGCTTCACCGAATGAGAGCGGCGGAGCAGCGAGACCCACCGAGAAGATGGATGCGCCGGACTACAGGGGACAGCGGTGACTTCGCTAGCTCCTGTGTCAGGTAAGTGACACATAATGGACTACTGTCCATTATGCTTTACCTTTGCAGGGAATGAAAGAGGAAGTAAACTCATCAGGGTTTACTCCCTCTTTAAGACATAGAAGAATATATCTCTACTAAACACTGATTTACAGTAGTTTCACAAAATGCAATTCTGTGTTAGAAACACTTACCCTCTCTATGTGTCCTATTTACCATTATTACAAGGGGAAATCTCCCAGTGGGGACACTATTTCTGGTGATGCGGCCGACCACCGACTCGCTTTGGAGGGATTCTTCTCACTTTTTGTTTGGCTGTGTCACAAGAAGTGAAGGGAAAATCAATCCAAGGGGACACCGATGGCAAAAAGATATTTGACAGGGACTATAACCCTCCCTCATTCTACCCCAACTTTTTTTTCTTTTACTTCAATTACTTAGCCACTCTCCTAGGTAGTTTGCCCTTTTTTTCCATCTGTGCAGATATCCATGCTATGTTCAAATCTAGCTTTTGACGTGTGTGCCTACAGAGTTAATGTCATCAAACAGAAGCAGGCTGATTATCACTAATTAAAAATGAGAATAACAAACAAAAAGGCATGATTGATACAGTCAATCACATTTATTTATATGGAGAAATTACTTTAACTAGAGAGAGGCTTAAGGAATAAGGAATAAATTGCCCACAGACCTGAATACCTGCCAGATTTTGGCCACATTGGATGACTCCTTCCATTTCTATTGACAACTGAAGATGTTTGGCTAAACTCCTGGGTTGACTGGTTGCACTGAAGATAACCGTTTAGACAACCATTTTTTTCCACTTCCTAATAGATGTTGCTGAACATGTCTCCCTATGGTTCTTCTGTGACAATGTGACCTACCTCTATTGTTTATAATGAGCTTTGTATGGGCACACACTGCAATCCAGCTACACAATCTCTTATTTATTGGCCATTTTGTCGTACAAGTGAATATCTGATTGCATTTAAATTGGACAAACTATTAAGATAGATGATCCCATGACATAGTTGTTGGCATATCTAAAGGAAATTTTGCAATTGCCGCACAATCAGATTGTAATGTTTGTAAGCCATCTTAGACACAGTGATTACATTACTACAGCTTGTATGAATAAAGTGTGATCTATGAATGAAGGGGGTGGACCTATCAATCATCCATCTGCCTTCCTTTTATAGTTTCAATCATGGATACTGCAGTAGTGGCATCTATGAATGGAGGAGCTGGTAGGAAAGGGTGGGCATAGTCGTGCACTCTTGATGAATGTCTGTCACAATCCCTTAGTTCTATTATCCAGTCACAGAAGAAAATTACAGCAACAGGGGTGGGGAGCCTCATAGGAGGAGGATTTCTTCAAAAGGAGGATGCAAAGGTAAGTAATGTCCCTTGTGCTGATGTTTGTTTTAGGTAAACAGAAGCATTTAAATACAGTTGTTAATGCATGTGTTAGATGTTTGACAGCTTACATTATTGTTCAGTCGTTTAATCATTTAAAAAAGTTACTCCATTTGTGTGGAAGCCAAGCCATAGGGATGCTTGACCAGGCTGCAGTCATTATAACAAAAACCTCTGGTCCATTTCACAGGCTCATTTTAAAACTAATGCTGCAACAGGTAGCTAGATGTTTTTCCATTTATGAGCATCATTACCATTTTAGTACTATTTATAATTCAGGTTCCAACATTTGTTTTTTTTATATAAATCATTATCTGTATTATAAATGTATTCTTTTGGATGTCCAATTTCAATCTTGTTTGGTCCTTATATGATCCATTGTGTTAAATGAACTACCCATCAAAAAAATTTATTTTTGTGTTTGTTAAAAACAGCCAAATGTTATGTTTGTCGGAGTCTCTGGTGTCAAGACACACTGTGCAGACATACTCAGAACTCCAACTCGGGTGGCACAGTGGCTGGAACTATGGCAGTGATCTCCTCTCCTCCGGGGTTCCAAATATATTCAAGGAGGCCGTGACTGAGTAATACAAGACTGAAACATATTTTGATACACTGATCCTTTAATACCAATCACCATTATTTTAAGGTCAATTTTGATCATGACCTGATGAACCATAAGCGCAGGGAGGGGTGAGAGGCTTTCCCATCCTTGCATGAATCCCACTCTACTGGAACCAGCTGTGATCTTCTTGCCAATTTGAACAGACAGAATCAGGACAGGAGAGGAAAGCTTTGTTTTCTACAAAAGATAGATTTTAGACCAAGCTAAGGATGATCTAAATTCCAAAATGAATAATATTATTTGTATTTGCATTACCATGCATGCTTGCATCATAATTTATTTGAGAAGGCAAAAAACTAAGGTAGCCAGACACATTAGTGACTTACTGATAGGAAAAGCCATTCTATTCAGTTGCTGTAAAACAGATTTCTTGCTTTCTGGGCATTCATCCCTGGATGCATACTGCCTTAAATGAAAGCACTGCTGCTGAGTACACTGTCCAGCCCCTTCCTGCTGAAGCAGCTGTCATCCTCTCAGAGTTTGACAGGCTTTTGGCAGCGGGGCCAGATGGTATACCTGTGTCCTCAGCTCACCATGAAACACTGGAACCCTGTGCACTGGGGCTAAACAAGCATCATCAGTTCAGTCACATTTTTTTGCAAAGTATAGCGCTCACCCCTGGAGGGGCCATGAAGAATGACCCAGGTCTCCTGTCTCTGTTCAGAGGCTTCTAAGCCCAGATACCAGTTCCAATCACATTGCCAAACACAGGCTCAGTCTCTAGGGGGTGTCTTTTTGTAGATTTGTTGCAGTGAATAACAGGAGAGCGAGATGAGGGTGCAGGATACTCCAAAACACAAAACAGATACAGGAGGACAGTTATTCAAACACAAATCCTATAGCAGCAGCCTTTGCTGGAGGTAGAAGGTATAGCTGACTAATCTGAGACTTTGTATGAGCACTCCCAGTCCTTGCAGCACTTTCTAGCATTAACTTCCAAAGTACAAGCCTAGGCCTACTCAGAATGTCCAAGGACAGTTGCTGTCCACCCAGCTTCCACGTGACACTCTTTGGTGAAAAAATTGTCCTCCTCCAGCTTAGTTCCTCCAGCAAATGTCTTTCAGTCCATGTTCCTCCAGGCCCTTGGCCAAGCCTATGCTAAGGCCTGACAGCTCTTCAGTACACAGTCTGCATTCCAAGGGCAGCAGTCCCATAAGAATGATTTTCTTCTCCCCAACCAGCTTCTGGGTGCCTCCCCCTGAGATCAGATAAATATTCATAATCATAACTTCAGTGCCTGATGCCCTCACAATATTTCTGGAAGCTTCCTCCAGAAATATACAAGAGCAACCAACTACCAAGCTTAGGGAAACCTGATCAGGCCTAAAAATTGAATTGCTGCAGAGCCAAACATGAGATTAACCTAGCTAGTACAGGGAGCTACAAAATCTATTTACATCAGTTGGTATGCCCATCATCAGCTCAATTTAGTCCAGTCTTCAAAATCTGTGTCCAGTTTACTACAGTTTGTCCATAAAAGGATGCTGTTGTGTGTGTGTGTGTGTGTGTGTGTGTGTGTGTGTGTGTGTGTGTGTGTGTGTGTGTGTGTGTGTGTGTGTGTGTGTGTGTGTGTGTGTGTGTGTGTGTGTGTGTGTGTGTGTGTGTGTGTGTGTGTGTGTGTGTGTTTTTTTTTTTTGCGGACCTAAACTGATTTGGATGTAAATGGATGCATGTTTATTTATGACAGATAGACCTACAATGTGATTCAGTTTGGATCCATCTGAAAAACTGACAAACGAATTCAGACAGAATGCTGGTTTGAAGGGGCTCTATAGTTCCATTGTGTTAGACCTGTTTATAATGAGGCTTTTCTATTCCATCAGGTGCTACCTAGAGCCCTGGCAGTGCCCTATCATCAGATCTCACTAGCTCTTGGTCTTCCGTTAATCATGGTTCATGCTGATCTTGTCTTGGCCAACTGGAAAAAGAAGGACCCACTGGGGTAAGATAACCTCTATGACTCTTTGGTGTCATAAGGTTAATTTTAAGCACATAAGGAAGTCTTTATCTTTCTGTATTATTAGAACACATATGTTCTATTGTGAAATCTTACACAATAAACTCTTAAACACATTAAAAAGTTTATCATGCTGGGATAACCTCTGGAAAATGTCTGTCCATACTAATTGTTTGTTTCCTTCCTTCCCTTGCTCCTGGGGACTCTTGTGAAGGCCTCTAACAATAGAGTAAGTGAAACTCAATTACTTTTATACAACTCTTTGAAGTACTTAAAGGTTTACTTTATTGGGGAACAGGGAATTTGATACCGAATGTCATAGTCATCTGGGTGTATAAGATAAAATGCTGTGGGCACTAAAAAGTTAGTACTTTCTACAGGTTCCTAGCATGAAATTGTTCAGTAAAAGTTCCCATAGATATGAGGGTCACCTGTACCAGCCAATAAAAAATGGTTTGGGAAATCACCAAAAGTCTATGGAAAGTCTGCTGTCACTTCAAATAGCCCCTAACAAACCAATCTTAAGAGAGAAAAAAAAGATAGTCTACTGCAAATTTTCATTGCCCAGTAAATAAACATGCTTTTTAAAAAAAAAATCCAAAATCATAGTTATATAGTTATAGTTATATAGTTATAGTAGGCGAGGTTGAAAAAAGACACAAGTCCATCAAGTCCAACCTATGTGTGTGATTATATGTCAATATTACATTTTATATCCCTGTATGTTGCGGATCATTGTGATATCCACTGATTGACATCACATCTATGGCTAACAAAATAGCACTATCATGTGCAAAGCAACCCTTAGTGACCAGTGATTTAAAATTTTAGTGAAGTCTATTAAGTTAAAGCGGAACTTCAACTAAAAATGAAAGTTCTTCATATAGTTTTAATTTCCCCAGCTTGTAACTGACTTAAATCCTTTTTGGGATAAGCAGGTACATTTCTTTGTTTTTTATTTTCCTTTTTTCCCCCCTTTTTTGATAGGGTTTTCCCACCTCCCTAATGTTTGCATAGGCAGGGTTAATATCATACATCCCAGGAGAATGCAGAACTATTCTTCTATACCATGCGATCTTGCACATTTGTAGTTGGTAACTGGCTGTGAATCGTCATAAGTCAAAGCCGGCACAGAATCCAAGATGGTGGTACTAATAAAGAGTCATTAGAAGAATCTACCAGGAAGACAGTGCTGGACTCCATGGACTGGTAAGTATCTGTTTTTATAAAAGTCAGC
The DNA here is from genome assembly GCF_037356315.1 of Lithobates pipiens. Classification (NCBI taxonomy): domain Eukaryota; kingdom Metazoa; phylum Chordata; class Amphibia; order Anura; family Ranidae; genus Lithobates; species Lithobates pipiens. The sequence continues at coordinate 540,110,325 of NW_027507903.1, forward strand.
AGCTACAGAATTTGTAGTTGCTGACTGTCAATCTTCCCATTGTAGGCTAAAGCCATTTTGGTTACATTAGAGGAGGGTTAAAACCTCTGTTTTGTGTGTGGTTTGTGTGTGTTTTTTTGCATCTTATTAGGAAGAATTCCCTTCACTTTCTGCCTTCTAGACTCAACAGGAATTAAGAGGATATCTTTACAATTTGAGAAGAACCCCCCCATAGCCCTGGTCCACATTGATGCGATTTAGCATGTCAAATTGCATGCCAGATCGCCGGCAAGCATCTGAATCGATTTAGACGCCGCACCAATTCCCAAATGTAGTTTCTGTACTACTTTTGGTGAAGTTTGGACTGACATGTGGGAATGAAATTGTGCAAGCTTAGCTGAACTTGCACAATTTCATTCCCGCAGTCAGTGTGAACCTAGGCTTAGAAAGCTTTCACAGGTACAAGTTGCCCTAATTGAGGATTTCCCTCTATATTTGTACTGGCAACTGAAGTTTTTCACTTTTACCAGCCTCTTTCCTTGCCAGTGCCACCAGTCTCTGAGGGAGTAAAGAAAAGCTGTCAGATGAAGAATTTGCAGAACCCTATACTTCAGAAGGTGTCAATTTCCTGGTGCCCTGCTGCACATAGTAGTTCCTCCTGCTGGCCCCTACACTGCTACAGAACACAGTAGTGACACAGGAGTCAATGGATCAAACCACTAAGTGCAATGGGATGACCAGGAAATGAACACTTCTGGAAGTATTGGATTCTGCAAATTTTTCAGCCAGTGGTTTCCCTATACTACTGCAGACAAAAGTGGTGAGTGTAACCGCAGAGTTGTTTTAAAGCCCAAATTTGAAATTTATATTGTGTATTGCGCATCCATTCCTTTACTCCTCAGTCTTGATTCCAAAACACCTGTTCCTAAGCCATCCTGAAGTGTAATGGATCTGTCAGTTTCCTTTATGAGCCAAGCTAATTTCCCAATCGTGTGGACCAGACCTTTTTCCCCATATTTTATCTTTTTGGGCTCTGTGAGTGAAAAGGAGGTGTACACCCGGATGGGACACCCGAAGAAAGACCCCAGGAAGTAAACAGAAGAAGAATAGAGAAGGATTTATCAAGAGGATTTGGTAATATCTTAGAGTTGGACTTTAATACTTAAGGAACCAACCTGTAATATTTATGGAGATGAGTCTTTGTAATCACTCTGAATACTTCCTCTGGATCAGTAAGGGTCTGTGTCGAGAGGCCTTTGTTCACTTCATTCTGGTTTTGCATTCCCATACAAATCTATGGGAATGCCAAACACGCTTGAAGCAGATCAAATGCAGCTCAGAAGGAGGTCATCTGCAGGTCACGTGTACCTGTCACTAAATTCTGAATGCTCTCAGAAGCTTGTCAAACTGATGCCAATGCCCCTAATTCGAATGTATAGAAAAAAATAGGCGGATGGCCGCTTGGGTTAGGAGGTCAGCAGCAACAGCTTTCATAGTTCTCTCTGTATCGTTTTCCCTAATAGCGTGTTTAAAGTCCAACAGTGACCTACTAACCTTTTTTTTCTCAGATAAGCTTTTTTTTTCCAGTAAATCTATATCTGAACAACACACACATTTCCCAGCATGATGAAAGATTACTGCATGCCATTCTACAGATTTTTGTAGTTTCACACTACTCATTAGTCCATGTTTGTTTACTATGCACAACACAAGACAGATTTTTTTTTTTTTTTTTTTAAGTGAAACATTTCTTTGTATTTTGGTGAAAAAAATCTACATATTTGATAAGAACACTTTTTTTTTCTTAAAGTGGATGTAAACCTGAATTTTTTTATTTTTTTATGTCATAATGTAGAGTATAAGATTTCCTATCATTTGAGCCTAGTCTTGCCACAAAGAGTCATTCCATCTCTGAGCAATCCTCTTTTATTGTTCAGTGAGATAAATCTTGACAGAGAAAAACTTTGTCAAATCCTCCCCCTAGCTGTGAGTGACAGGTGATTTACATATCTTGTGCACTAGCCTAAGAGACATGCATTATTTTTTAATTCCCTCCCACTCCTTTCTTCTGCTGCTCTGCCAGAATTTTATGTTCCCTATCTCAGCATGATTTGGCATGCTGAAGTCATGTGGTGACTTTCTTGTCTTTTCACTGGATGTTAGTGATCATAGCAGAAGTTCAGTGTAAGAAATACACAAGAGATTATGCATACTGAGAAGGGGAGTGTAGAGGTGGGCGATACAAATGTTGCATAGTAAAGGTCCCTATGTGCATTTTAAGGCTTCATGCACACGAGACGCAGATGCAAACGCTGCTGGACACATGTTGAAACCGGCGTTTAGAAACACGCGTTTTGCCGCGATTTTTACCGCGATTAAGCGGCGTTTTACCGCGTTTTACCGCGTTTGCGTCTAGAAGCGTTTAGTTAAGCTAACATCATAGACCCTCCCCAGCTCAAAAATTAACTATTTCAGCAATTTTGTGAGACCAGAGTGAGTAGCAGCAGCTGTGAGAGCTGCTGTGTACTTGTATTTAGCGTGTCACTTGCCACGGCACCTGCCACAAGTTGTGGATTGTCCACTTGTCACATCACCTGCCACATCACTTGCCACATCACCTGCCACGTCACCTGCCACAAGTTGTGGATTGTCCACTTGCCACGTCACTTGCCACATCACCTGCCACGTCACTTGCCACGTCACCTGCCACAAGTTTTGGATTGTCCACTTTCCACGTCACCTGCCATGCCACCTGCCACAAGTTGTGGATTGTCCACTTGCCACATCACCAGCCACATCACCTGCCACAAGTTGTGGATTGTCCACTTGCCACGTCACTTGCCACATCACTTGCCACATCACCTGCCACGTCACCTGCCACAAGTTGTGGATTGTCCACTTGCCACGTCACTTGCCACATCACCTGCCACGTCACTTGCCACGTCACCTGCCACAAGTTTTGGATTGTCCACTTTCCACGTCACCTGCCATGCCACCTGCCACAAGTTGTGGATTGTCCACTTGCCACATCACCAGCCACATCACCTGCCACAAGTTGTGGATTGTCCACTTGCCACGTCACTTGCCACATCACTTGCCACATCACCTGCCACGTCACCTGCCACAAGTTGTGGATTGTCCACTTGCCACGTCACTTGCCACATCACCTGCCACGTCACTTGCCACGTCACCTGCCACAAGTTTTGGATTGTCCACTTGCCACGTCACTTGCCACGTCACTTGCCACAAGATGTGGATTGTCCACTTTCCACGTCACCTGCCATGCCACCTGCCACAAGTTGTGGATTGTCCACTTGCCACATCACCAGCCACATCACCTGCCACAAGTTGTGGATTGTCCACTTGCCACACCACTTTCCACGTCACCTGCCACATCACCTGCCACAAGATGTGGATTGTCCACTTGCCACGTCACCAGCCACATCACCTGCCACAAGTTGTGGATTGTCCACTTGCCACATCACTTTCCACGTCACCTGCCACGTCACCTGCCACAAGTTGTGGATTGTCCACTTGCCACGTCCCTTGCCACGTCCCCTGCCACGTCACCTGCCACAAGTGGATTGTCCACTTGCCACATCACCTGCCACAAGTTGTGGATTGTCATTTGCCACGTCACCTGACACAAGTTGTGGATTGTCCACTCGCCACGTCACTTGCCACATCCCCTGCCACAAGTGGATTGTCCACTTGCCACGTCACTTGCCACGTCCCCTGCCACAAGTGGATTGTCCACTTGCCACGTCACTTGCCACGTCACCTGCCACAAGTTATGGATTGTCCACTTGCCACGTCACATGCCAGTCACCTGCCACAAGTTGTTGATTTTCCACTTGCCACGTCACCTGCCAGGTCACTTGCCGTGTCACCTGCCAGGTCACTTGCCACGTCACCTGCCACAAGTTGTGGATTGTCCACTTTCCACGTCACTTGCCACTTCACCTGCCACGTCACTTGCCACAAGTTGTGGATTGTCCACTTGCCACATCACTTGCCACCTGCCATGTCACTTGCCACAAGTTGTGGATTGTCCACTTGCCACGTCACTTGCCACCTGCCATGTCACTTGCCACAAGTTGTGGATTGTCCACTTGCAATTGCAATTGTTTAAAATATTTTTCTAATGGTTTTTCATCATTTGCAATCATTTTTGAGATTTTTAATGTAAAAAAAAAGGTCACCTTTAAAAACGCATATAAACGCAAACGCGGCTAAACGCGGTAGCGGCGTTTTGCCGCGTTTTACCGCGTTTTGCCGCGTTTTGCCGCGTTTTGCGTCTGAAACGTGGAAATTTTTGCTTCTGAACGCATTTTTTTGCTTCTGGAAAAACGAGATTAAACGCAACTGCATTAAAACGGAAAAAAACGAGACTGTGTGCATGGACACATAGGATAACATTGAATGAGTTCAGGGGCAGTTGAAAAAACTGTCCAACTGCATCTGAACGCGCGTTTAACTGCGTCTCGTGTGCATGAGGCCTTAATGGTTTGCTGGTGAAACTTTGCTTCTGCGGACATTTCTGATGGCACAATCTGTCATTTGTTCTCCTTGGCATCTATCATTGTTGATTTTTATGGCTGCAATGAGTGCATTAGATTCTGCAGATTTGACAGATGATCACCTAAAGCCACAGCTACCTTTTTTTGGCTTGGTAAAAAAAATGTCCCCAGTTAAAAAGACAAGCCCATTAGTCCTTGTGCAGAAAAAAATAGTGTGGCCTAGTGCCCTTTGTTTCTTCCAACACATCCAATCATTTATCATCTGGCCCTGCAATGTTGTATTATTTTTTGGATCATTGTTCTTTAATTCCCCAATAAACTTCATGATCGTTAAAAAAAAAAATATCAGTCAAGTTTTTTAGTGTCACCCCCCCCCCCCCCCCCCTCCCCAAATAGTACGCTACACAACACATATTCACTCCTCCAAGGCTATGGTATAAGCTATTTAGGCAAACTGTATGTAAATTGTAATTGTTTTATGAGCTTTTGGATAGGGTACATAAAGGTTGAAATCCCCTATCAGGTTTTTTCTCTCTGTCCTTCTGGTGACATACTGTACACCTGCACTTCCTCTTGAGGGCACACAAGCTATGAGAACAAATTTACCCAAAGTAGAAGGAATTCTCATCTCATGCTGTTGTCGCCAACCTATCATCCCCCCCCATCCCTCCCCCCCCCACACACACACACACACACCTCTTGCTCTTGTGAAAACTGTAAGATGTAGAATTTCAATCTAACATTCTGTCTGGGTGACATTGATAAGGACAAATAGAAGGGTAAATCTAACTCAAAAGAATCTCTTCCTCTATACCTATTTTATCCTAAGTGAGTGGTTAGCTTGGCATTATGGATGCTGGCTATTCAGAGCCTCTTCCTCATTTTATTAAGAACATGAAGGCAGCAGAGGAACATATTGGTCATTGCTGATGTGATGTGATCTTTCACAGAGCAGGAGGGGATATGATTTCAATGTACAAATACTGTACTGGTGACCCCACAATAGGGATACAACTTTTCTGAAAAAGGGCATTTAAAAAGACTTGCGGTTATTCACTAAAATTAGAGGAAAAGCGATTTAACCGGAAACTGCGTAGGGGGTTCTTTGCGGTAAGAGCGGTAAAAATGGGGAATTCTCTTCCACAAGCAGTGGTTTCAGCAGGAAGCATAGATCATTTAAAAAAACTGTTAGCTAGGCACCTAAACAACCATAACATACAGGGATATAACATGTAATATTGACATAAAAGCGCACACACACAGGTTGGACTCGATAGACTTGTATCTTTTTTCAACCTTTCCAACTATGTAAGAACTATGTAAACAGTAATGAATTCCTACCCTGGAAGGGAGGGGCTTTTGTAAATTTAGGTCATCTAAAGCTGAGCATAGATGTATCGCTTTACAACCATGACCCATCACAAAATATATTCCTGTTTCAAAGGTGATAGTGTAATTCTCCTTTCGCCATAGAAAAGGGAAAGACCCAATTCAAATAAAGATATTATAATATATTGAAAAAACTCATTGTATTAGATGAAATGGTTTCAATTCTTGGAGGCACTTGGTTATCACTAAGTAGGTAACTGATACATAGCCCCACAATCATCCATCTCTCATTACTCAGGTGCAGGCACCCTAATGCAGTCAGATGATGAAGGTTTTCTATACAGAGATGATCAGATTCAAGTAGGGCTGGCTTCAAGCCTGCAAATAGCAAAGTCTTCAGGAGTGTGTAATTTATTTATATTTATTAACAAGTAAAGAAAGAGCTGGTGTGAGATGGGTGGAGGTAGTGCTCAGTCCCCAATAGTATGCACACAGCAAAAAACAAAATAGACCATGGGACTTTTAGAGAGTCACACTTCAAACACAAAATGTAACATTTTTATAAACAATTTATTAACAGACATTTAAAAACAACACATCGTACAAAAATATAAGATAACATCAATACATTGATACATTTAAATTCGTATAGGATATCTTTCCATGGTACCTAGATATACCATGAGGATAGTTGCCAATAGTCTAGGACAGCTGTGCTGTGGGTCTCAACGTGTTTTGCAAAAGAGATCTCGCTTCTTCGGGAAAGGTACAGGAAAGTGTCTGGAGATCAAAAGGCATAAGTAAATGAATAAAGAAGCAACCATGAAAAAATAAATAGTTTTTTTAATTAAATATGTGTGAAATGTATATATCTTATCATATGATTTTTAACTTATAAGAAAATCCTGGCCTACTGGCGCCCCATAGGCGGCTAGCTATGAAGTAGACAGGAAGTTGATATGTTCCATGAGTGTAGCCACACAAGGACAAAGGGACTTCAAAGAAGAAAAAAGTTAAGAAAATAAAGAATTAAAATAAAATGTCACCAGTTCCACCAGTCTTCCCCTGGGAGCTGTGAAAGGGCCAGGAGATGAAACCCATCACTTGGACCAGAGCCTGGGCAATGGATGTCAATCCAATGTAGGGAAATGCCCACACCTATAACAATCAACAAATAATACCAAATAAAGTCTTGCAAAACAAATGAATATATAAACACATATACTGTAATTAGATCTAATAATGCAATATACTGTGACCCAAAAATGATAATGTGGAAAAAAGGGTGTGCTAGTGTGCTATATAGGATTGAATTAAATAATCAAGTTTCTGGTTATTAACTCAGAAAGATGCATAACTAATTTGCAAATGTTGTAAGGAAGAAAACAGTGCATAATAATAACGATGATTTATAAGAATCAATCCCTCATGTTTGTGAATGATAAATGAATAATGCAAACCAATTAATATCTATGTACAATTCAAAAAGGGTGATTTCTAAACAGCTGATGGCTCCATATAAGAAGGAACAACAAAAAGGAAGAGGCCCCCATCCCACATGCAAGTGGTCACAACACTCACAGGGAGCAAAGACCAACCCAGCCATGGTGCCAAATATACCAAACAACATAGCCAGGAACATCAAATGCTAATATAAATGACCAAAACCCCAAAATGGCTTACCCTAGGTGGAAGACAGGGAGACAAGGCATGGCGGAAGACAGACCGATATGCCTGGTGACTAGTTCAATGGCAGTCTACACTGTGACTAACCCAGGGTCTGGGATTTATAGTCCAGACCGCGGTGTTGGCCCAGCACTAAGTGCATAAAAAACGAACAAACTCTGGACAGCCGCACTCCAGATTAGATGAAAAGTAAAAGTGCCTTTATTCCTTCAAATTAAAAAACTCCACATCACACGAATCACCACAGCAAAGGGAAAAAACATAGAACAAAATTGCTGACGCGTTTCACGCTAAAACCAGCGCTTTAATGAAAAACAAATATATACTATACAAGTGTCAACATGTGATGGTAAAATTGTGAGTGAAAAGCAGTGACAGCTGAACCATCATCATAAAATCTCCACACATGTGACTCATGCACTTAATCATTAAATGATTAAGGGTGAATAAAGGAAAAAGAAAAAAAAAAGGGAGAAAGGAGAAAGAAAAGAAAAGAAAAAAAGAGAAGAAAAGAAGGGGGGAGGGAGGGGGGTTGAGGGGAAAGGGGGAAGGAAGGGAAAGGAGAAAGGAGTGGCCCAGCACTATTATAATCATCATGATGGAATATCCACCAATAGGCTCGCACAGTGCGTGGAGAGGCAGCACTGCTGATCTCCACCGAGTTTGGGCAGCTGGCACCTCCCAGTCACCTATTGTGATGCAGCTATATCAGCTGCACCGCAACATCACCAATGCCGCTGGTCACACCCACACCCGCTGGTGGCGATTGCGCATGCACAGCAACACTGGCATGCTACGTCACATATAAGATGCTGTGAACGCGGCGCTGGGGGGAGAAAAAGGTGACGACAATCCCGCTGGTCTCCGAAAAGCGGAAGCGGAAAGAGATCTAAAAGCGCCATGGTTCCTGCAGGGCACATCCACTCATCACATCTCAGAGGGAGATCCTCCCCTTGGTTGCGAATGTATAGGGTGCACAGGCAGGGAGCAGGGAACATAAGGGGGACATAAGGGGGATTGCAGCTTCCAGGAAAGAACATGAAAATGAACTAGTGGGAAGAAAAAAAAAGATTTTTGCGGTTGCCTAAAATAAGGGAAAAGAAACACAAATATGTATACAGATCTCCAAACACTGTCATGTACCCAGAATAAAAGGTGATATGATACATGGCACATAACATCGGTCTCTTAGTGGAAGTATAGTAGACAGCAGATATGTAGAATAAATATATATCAAATCAAGACAACCCTAAATGGATAGAAGGACATGAATGAGGTGGCTTCATTTAAACCTAGAGAATGGCCCTATTCCAGCCTCCCCCACGTGGATCCTGTGGGATATGTTCCAGGCATAAAAACTGGACTTTAGGGGAACCATATGCATGATCATGGGCAGCATGCCTACCTTTAGGGGAATAAAGATTACATATCTCTATGGCATAAGTATGATCATGAAGTCTCCAAAATTCCCTGAAAGTCTTCCCAACATAAAAAACCCCAAACTCACATCATGAGGTACACACTCTCCTGTGTTTGGCAATTTACAAAACTTTTTGGAAAAATCGATTTCCATTGGGTAAGATGAGGTTTTTGCCTGTATTGATATACTTGCAGTACGAGCATCTACCACATTGGAAAGTGCCCTTGAGTGAATGAGATTTAAGGCTTGGTCCAACCAAATGGCTGTGCATCAACTTATCCTTCAAGGAAGAAGCCCATCGATACACTACTAGTGGTTGTGGTGGAATAAATTTGGAGATAACTGGAACGCTGGTCAGAAGGTACCAGTGTTTTTAAAGTATAGTTTCTCATAATGAGAGCTATATGGGGTAAGGAAACAAACATTACTGTTCGTCGTAGCCGCCTTTTTGTGGAAAAGTAATGAGTCTCTAGTTTTACCTCTCGCACAATTGTATGCTTTGGCCAAACGTTTTTTAATATATCCTCTCACCCTAAATCCGTCTCTCAGCAAGCCTGCTTCAATCTCAAAAGCTTCAGTGGTGCTACAATTGCGCTTCAACCGAAGATACTGTCCATAGGGTATAGAATGTACTAGTGACACCGGATGGGCACTAGTGGTGTGCAGAATAGTATTGCCTGATGTAGGCTTGCGTTATAGACCACTGGATAGATGTCCATTGCCATCTTTTTAAACCATTATGTTTAGAAAAGGAATACTGTTCAGGTCATATGTTATGGTAAACTGTAGATTCCAGTCATTTGAATTTAGTTTAGTAAGAAACTCAAGCAACAAATTGGGACTGCCATCCCAAACTATGAAAATATCGTCGATGTACCTGTACCACAACAGAATGTGGCACAGGTACATCTTGAGACCATCGCTTGAGAATATGTGTCACTCCCACCCCCCCAGGTACAGATTGGTGTATGCCAGGGTACAACATGTGCCCATAGCGATGCTCTGCACCTTGAGGTAGTGGGAGCCTGCAAAAAGGCATTGTTGGACAAGATAAAGAACAGTAAATCAGCCACAAAATGGTGAAATTGTCTCTCTCATCAGTCCGTCTGATTTAAAAATAAGTTCATAACATCAATACCCTGTTTGTGTGGAATACTGCAATACAATACAATACAATGCCTCAACATCGATTGTAATCAATAGTGCAGAGGCTGGGCCTTGCATGTCATCAAGTATTTGTAAAAGATGCAGGGTGTCTCGCAAGTAAGGTCAAAGGACGTAAAATGGAATCGATATACCGGCAGGCATTCTCAGTTATACATCCATTTCCAGAGACAATGGGATGACCGGGAGGGTCGTTCACATTTTTGTGTGTCTTGGGCAGAGCATAGAAATATGCCTCCCACAGAAATGGTGTACGAATGTATTCTCAAATCTGTTGCAAAATAATTCCTTGTTGATATGCCATATCAACTAATTGATAGGAATTGTTGTTAATCTTAGGGATCCTATCCCCGCTGATTTGGTTTGTACCATTTTCTGTCTGACAAAAGTTTCATACACATATTTTTATAGTGTTCAATATCCATCACTAAGATGTTACCCTATTATCGGGGGGGTTTTATGACCAGATTTGTGTTATTGATTAAGTTACTCAGTGCTTTTTTTTCTCCAGATGATAAATTTTGCCCGTTCCAAGATTTTCTTTTTTTAAATTTCTAAGGTAACTTGTTTAAGGAAGATTGTTAAATTGGGGTAGTTTTGCGTGGAAGGAAACATTTGAGATCTTCTTTTTAGATTGGTCTTAGGGTTAAAGGTTTCTCTATCAACCGTGTCCAATATCTCCTCGAGATCAATGAGTATGCACATACACATACTATGCACAATAGTATGCACACAACAAACAGAGATCAATCAAGTGGGGGACATGTCTGACAGTGATGTGGTGATGCAGTAATGCAGCACTGATGTCATCAGTTAGATCTACCTCCTCTTCATTTAGAAATATGGATACTTTTCATAGGAGAAAAGGATATAAACGTCCCAATATGGATAAAATGTTTTTAGAAAAGATGATTCTAAAAGACGCCCCGGCCCTAGAACCGATCAGGGTGCCACAGGACAGCTAGCTACCTGTCACAAACTTGAAGGGAAATAGATCTACCAGTAGAGCTGTAGCTGCTAGCCCTACTGGCTCCAGCTCTACTGGCTTTAAAATAACTTCAGTGGAAACTGACCCTAGCAATGTTTTAATCAGCAAAGAACATGTCGACCCCAATTCAATAAGAGCAATAGGGGTACTGGATCAGTATGCATACAGGCCCAGTTAGAAAAGGAGCCTAATTCAGAGGCAAAAGAGAACTCTGAGATGGAAATGATTAATCTTTTATCATACAGTCTTGCACCTTTAGATGAACAACTATTATCTAAGGGTTTCAGATTTTGCCCCCATACTGATACTGATAATTTTGAAGCTATCAAGGATACCAACTTATTTGTACACAATGTCCTACTGAAGGTTATGTACTCTAGATCCAATGCCACTCCTGATACCGTTTATACAGCTGACAAATATAGTAAAAAGGATTCCCATATGTTGAAGATACTCAATGAGCTACTGGCGGAAAGTGGCCCGTTTGATCTTATTGACACCATTGATCTCAAGGGGATATTGGACACGGTTGATAGAGATACTTTTAACCTTAAGACCAATCTAAAAAGAAGATCTCAAATGTTTTCTTACATGCAAAACTGCCCCAATTTAACAATCTTACTTAAACAAGTTACCTTAGAAATTGAAAAAATGAAAACCTACGGGCAAAATGTAATTTATCATCTCGCCAAAAAAAGCATTGAGTAACTTAATCAATAACCCAAATCTGGTCATAAAACCCTCCGATAAGGGAGGTAACATTGTATTGATGAATATTGAACACTATAAAAATATGTGTATTACACTTTTGTGTAACAAAAAATGGTACAAACCAATCAGTAGGGATAGGATCCCTAAGATTAACAACAATTTGTATCAATTAGCTGATACGACATATCAACAAGGAATTATTTCGCAAAACATTCGGGAATACATTCGAATCTTTCTATGCTCTGCCCAAGACACAAAAATGTGAAAGACCCTCCTGGTCATCTGGGAGGTGACAGTTGCCCAAACTCGGTGGGGATCAGCAGTGCTGCCTCTCCACGCACTGTGCGAGCCTATTGGTGGATATTCCATCATGATGATGATGAATGTGCTGGGCCAACACCGCGGTCTGGACTATAAAGGCCAGACCCTGGTTTAGTCACAGTGCAGACTGCCATTGAACTGGTCACCAAGCATATCTGTCTGTCTTCCTCCTAGGGTAAGCCATTCAGATGTTGGTGGCTAGCTGTTCCCTGTTCCAGTGAGTGTTGTGACCACTTGCATAGACACATGGGATGGGGGACCCTTCCTTTTTGTGGTTCCTTCTTATATGGGTCCATCGCTATTTAGGAGTCACCCTTTTTTAATTCTAATATCACTGACACATATACAGTATCTCACAAAAGGGAGTACACCGCTCACATTTTTGCAAATATTTTATTATATCTTTTCACGTGACAACACTGAAGAAATGACAATTTGCTACAATGTAAAGTAGTGAGTGTGTAGCTTGGATAACAGTGTAAATTTGCTGTCCCCTCAAAATAACTCAACACACAGCCATTAATGTTTAAACCGCTGGCAACAAAAATGATTACATCTCTAAGTGAAAATGTCCAAATTGGGTCCAAAGTGTCAATATTTTGTGTGGTCACCATTATTTTCCAGCACTGCCTTAACCCTCTTGGGCATGGAGTTCGCCAGAGCTTCACAGGTTGCCACTGGAGTCCTCTTCCACTCCTCCATGACGACATCACAAAGCTGGTAGATGTAAGAGACCTTGTTCTCCTCCATCTTCCATTTGAGGATGCCCCAGACCTAGGGTTTAGGTCCGGAGACATGCTTGGCCAGGCCATCACCTTCACCCTCAGCTTCTTTAGGAAGGCAGTGATTGGAGTTGCATTTGGGGTCGTTATCATGTTGGAATACTGCCCTGTGGCACAGTCTCAGAAGGGAGAGGATTATGTTCTGCTTCAGTATATCACAGTATTCATGGTTCCCTCAATGAACTGTAAATCCCCAGTGCTAAAAGCATTCAATCAGTCCCAGACCATGACACTCCCATCACCATGCTTGACTGTAGGCAAGACACACTTGTCTTTGTACGCCTCACCTGGTTGCCGCCACATACGCTTGACACCATCTGAACCAAATAAGTTTATCTTGGTTTTATCAGACCACAGGACATGGTTCCAGTAATCTATGTCCTTAGTCTGCTTGTCTTCAGCAAACTGTTTGCAGGCTTTCTTCTGGGACGACAGCCATGCAGACCAATTCAGTGCAGTGTGTGGCGTATGGTCTGAGCATTGACAGGCTGACCCCCTCACCCCTTCAGCCTCTGCAGCAATGCTGGCAGCACTCATATGTCTATTTCCCAAAGACAACCTCTGGATATGATGCTGCGCACGTGCATGCAACTTCTTTTTTCGACCACGGTGAGGCCTGTTCTGAGTGGAACCTGTCCTGTTAAAACACTATATGGTCTTGGCCACCATGCTGCAGTCAGTTTCAGGGTCTTGACAATCTTCTTATAGCCTAGGCCATCTATATGTAGAGCAACAATTTTTTTCAGATCCTCAGAGAGTTCTTTGCCATAAGGTGGCATGTTGAACTTCCAGTGACCAGTATGTGAGAGCGATAACACCAAATTTAGCACACATTCTCCTCATCCATACCTGGGACTTTGTAACACTAACCAGTTACTTGACACCGGGGAGGGAAAATGGCTAATTTTGCCCAATTTGGACATTTTTACTTAGGGGTGTATTCACTTTTATTGCCAGCGGTTTAGACATTAATGGCTGTGTGTTGGGTTATTTTGAGGGGACAGCAAATTTGCACTGTTATACAAGCTGTACACTCACTACTTTACATTGTAGCAAAGTGTCATTTCTTCAGTGTTGTCACATGAAAAGATATAATACAATATTTACAAAAATCTGAGGGGTGTACTCACTTTTGTGAGATACTGTAGTCATTTTTAGCAGGGGTTCTCTGAGACCGGACATTTATTTTATGGGTTTTTCTGTGTTAAAAAAGTTGAGAAAGGCTCCTCTACTGTAATCAAGAGCTTTTGAACTACATTTCCTATAGAGAGATTCCAGGAGGAGGGCAAAGAGCTACATTTTGTCAGGCTGTACAGGACACCACTATCTCTTGCTGTGAGGGAGACCAATGAGTGCACATCCCTGTCCAGTGTGTTCCATCACTGCTACACATCTGTGGCCTGAATGGGATCCAGAGCACTAAGTTTGGGGTTTCCAACAGCCAGAGTCACCTGGGTACAGAGCAGAGAGTGGACTAATAGCTGTGTGTGATGGGATGGTGAGCTGCAATATCACTGAGACTTGCAAGCTGCTGTGGAGGGGATTTACTATCTGCTGCTAGAGAGACTAAGCCCTTTAGGAACTGACCATACAGCCATCTAGTAACCTCTTTACTGCCTGCAGTCTTAACTGGGACTATTCCTACATGCACCAATGTTACAACTAGGCCCCAATGCTAGCCAGCGAAGAGTTAGGACTAAAGACTTTCCCTTTACAGCTGCTACACAGAGACCTTCATCAATTGCTTATGCTAAGAGGTACCTCTCAGGGAACATTGCACCACATTGTAGCCATTCTTCCAGAGCGCATTCTGGACTAGTTTTAGTATTATTCACATTGCAGTTCATGCTTATATGCACAGTTTGTTTCTGAATTTGCTGATTCATGAGTTTATTTCAGTCAAGTGGTACAGAACTCTATTCTAATTTATCTTGGCAGAGCGATTATACTGTAGCAGAATGTGCCTGACCCTACCTTCTTTGTGTTCATTTATGCTCAAACAACCATTTATTCTACCCCATACCAATACATTAAGTTAATTTACCACCAAACAGGCTTGTGTCTATTTCTTGGTACTAATCCACAGCCGAGTTTAAGGTATCTATACTCATGTTCTTAAAAGTGCTTGTCAGTAAGTTTCATTCAACCAGGTGTGTCAGAGGGGCTGAGGGTGTTCTTGGAGTTGAGGCACAGAACAGAGAGCCCAAATTACCAAGCGGCTCTTGTGGGGGTAGTGCTACACCAGTATTTTACTGAATACTGAAACTACTGGATTACAATGACAGCTAGGGACCTTGTGTTTTCAGAAGAAGTAGATCAGGAATGGCAGCCTCTATAATTCCTTCCTTTAACTGCTGCACTGCTCAGTTATTGGCAGTGAGGCTGGTGTCTGTTGTAATAATCATAATGTATGACCAACATTGAACAAAAGTATGGCTCTGCATAGCTTATGTTTCTTATGTCTTGTTCACAGGAACCTGTCCACCATTGTGTCGCTTCCAGGAGGTGACAATCTTCAGGGCTTTGTTTTGGTGACCTTGCTGGTAGAAGTGGCAGCCATCCCTGCAGCCAGGGTAGGTAGATTACAGGAATGGGTGAAAAGTTTATTCTTCAGACTGCTACTGTGAGCTCTTATCATAGTGTGATAAAATGTGCTAAGTAAATAGATCCCGGGAAATCCTAGCAGTGACGTCTATAAAGTGTAGTCTGCCTGGATACAGTTATGTGTTTTCTGTTTGCTTTCACCACCACCAATGCATTCAGCTTTTTTTATACAGCTATTGATGACATCAAGCATTGCTGACTAATTTGAACGCCTTCGTGCTATTTTTTTACTGTGTACAAAGAGCTTGCGGTACACTAAATAAAACAAGGCAAACTGATCATGAAAGAGAATGTCATACTGGAAGGGGGAGGCCTTAAATATTACACAATGCACAAGTGGTTTGCACTCCTGCATTGCAGCACTGGGGTCCTCGGTTTGAATCCCAACCAAGATGCTACCTGCTTGGAGTTTGCATTTTCTCCCTGTGTTTGCTCCCACAATAGATATACAGTAGGTTAAAAAAACTTGTGTCCAAATTGCCTCTAGCATGTGAATGTATTGTATGTTAGAGGTCTTAGATTGTAAGCTCCATGAGGGCAGGGACTGGTGCAAAAGGACAGTATGTAAAGTGCTGGGTAAATTGTCAGTGATATATAAATACCTGAAATATTCAATTTATATCCAGCATGAGTATGAGAGCATTCAACAAGAAAAACTCGATGAGCTTTTAAGCTGGCTATGCATGGATCAAAATTCAGCCAATTCAGCAGAGAAGTCTCCCTGCTGTCAGAATACAGTAGCTCAGCATGGAGAATTCTCCCACGTGCATCAAATGTGTGACTGGGGGAATCAAGTCAGATTTTTTTCTTTTATCAACCCACTGGTTGAACAAAACACCAGATTCATGCATGGGCTGCTTTAGACATGCATATTTATTTGCTAGTAGGCATGCCTTTATAAATTCTAGATAACTTTTCTCACCACTCTTACCCTGGGAGCAGGGGCGGATCCAGAGCCTAGTCTCAGGAGGGGCACTGCCAGAAAAATATGTTTTTTCGGGGTAAATTTATCAGGGAAATTGCTGGTGTTAGCGATTCAATCATCACGGCGCCATGGTGGTTATGGTGTCAGGATGATTGAAGCACATTACTATTATTACATTGTTATAAAAAATTAAATGGTTCAACTTACCATAATACAGAATCAGTGGGAGCCCCGAGCGTGTCACCTGCCACTGTCACCTGCCACACGTTGCGGATTGTCACCAGATGCAGATTGTCACTTATCATGTCACCAGATGCAGATTGTCACTTGATACGTCACCAGATTGTCACTCACCACGTCCCATGCCACACGTTGCAGATTGTCACTTGCCACATCCCATGCCACACGTTGCAGATTGTCACTTGCCACGTCACCTGTCACCAGATTGTCTCTTGCCACATGTTGCAGATTGTCACTTGCCACGTCACCTGTCACCAGATGCAGATTGTCACTCACCACGCCCCATGCCACACGTTGCAGATTGTCACTTGCCACGTCACCTGTCACCAGATGCAGATTGTCACTTGCCACGTCCCATGCCACATGTTGCAGATTGTCACTTGCCACGTCACCTGTCACCAGATGCAGATTGTCACTTGCCACGTCCCATGGCACACGTTGCAGATTGTCACTTGCCACGTCACCTTTCACCAGATGCAGATTGTCACTTGCCACGTCCCATGTCACACAATGTGGATTGTCACTTGCCACGCCCCATGCCACACGATGTGGATTGTCACTTGCCATGTCCCATGCCACACAATGCAGATTGTCTCTTGCTCTGTCCCAGGCAGCAGATTACCAGTCAAGCAGCAGATAGATGAAGTAATCTCTCTGCTGCCGCGGCTGCCTGCACACTGCACAGTGAGGGCGGAACTGCAGGAATGCAGGGCGGGTGCCTGGTGGTGAGAGATGATGTCATCTCTCTTCTCCCCTGCCCGCTGGCTCCCTGATTGGCCAGCAGCCACTCACACACTGTCAGTGAGCCGAGCCGAGCCACCTGCTGTCTCTCAACAGAGCCGCCCGTGCTCTCAGCCGTGGAGCCGCCCGCCGGCTCTCTCACCCGCGGCGACACCTGCCCGCCCACTCACATTCTCGGAGGGGGCAATTTTCCCGTTGCCCCCCCCTGGATCCGCCCCTGCCTGGGAGGGTAGTGTGGCCTGTAAATATAACTCCCCCACCGCTTCCAGTTTAATTGTTTTGTTTGGCTGGGTGACTGAAGACAACATCTCTCTGCAATTCTGCTCTCCCCACCAGTTGGCATGTCCCTGCAGTGCATCTCCCTGGCTCCAAGCATTGCCCCATTCTCACCCAGCCTGAACTCCACTGTGCAATGCATTACAATTGGCTGACATTTTACGTTCATTTGTATTTTTTCAGCCTGGCCAGGATTCAGTTTAAGCATATTTGATAATTATTAATGCTGACATAAATATTTAAAAGCAGACACTAGAATAAAAAAGGAGCCTTTTACGTTAACCTTTGTTTTGTAGAACACCACCAAAACCAGACCACTGAGTAGGCAAACATTGCTTTCCAGATCTTACATTATAGCTCTGATAATGCCTTGTGTCTCAATTGTACAGGCACAGAATATTTCATTTAGAAGTTCATTAGGGCTAGTGTAATCTTCAACTTCCATCATAGGTAGCCTCAGTATCTTGGGTTTGGGCACTGTAGAGGCTCCCTGGAACAGGGGTCTCCAAACTATGGCCCTCTAGTTGTTCAGAAACTACAATTCCCATCATGCCTAGTCTTGTCTGTGAATATCAGAGTTTTATGCCGTGTACACACGGTTGGAATTTTCGGCCAGCAAAAGACCGATGAGAGCTTTTCGTCAGAAAATGCGACCGTGTGTATGCTCCATCAGAAATTTGGTGGCCGAATTTCCACCAGCAAAAGATTGAGTACAGGTTCTCAATTTGTCCGACGGAAAAAGTTTCTATTGGAAATTCCGATCATGTGTATGCAATTTCGATGCGTAAAAACTCATGCATGCACAGATTCAACTACGAGACGGAAGCTATTGGTTACTGGCTGTTCCTTTTTCTAGTCCCGTCTCACGTGTTGTATGTCACCGCATTCTTGACGGTCGGAATTTGGTGTGACTGTGTGTATGCAAGACAGCTCGAGCAAAATCCCGTCGGGAAAACCATCAGAGCTTTTTCCAACCAAAATTCCGATCGTGTGTACGCGGAATTACAATGCCTCATGGGACATGTAGTTCTGTAACAGCTGGAGGGCCATAGTTTGGAGATCCCTGTGGCCTGGAAGATAAATAAAGATATATGCAGACATCCCTTTCTGCAGGATTTTTCATTTTTTTATGCTAGGTCAGAGGTCACAAAATCTAACAATTGCTACAGTATCAATTACACATACAGAACTATGCCATTTATAATACTGTATAAGATTAAATATTACAATTCTTGTGTAAGAGTAGTTGTGACTGGTTCTTTTTATGTTTACTGCACCACAATACCTTGTTCAGATATTGGTATCTTTAACACATATTAAATTAATAAAGTGTATTCAGTGTGATTAGTTTGATGATTGATTGCTGTCTTATTTGCAGGCTATCATTCAGGCAGTGAAATCTGTGGAGTCTGATGATAAGCAAACACTGATTATAGCTCTGCAAGATATGGAATGCTCGATAAACAAGATGAAGGAGGCTTTCCATCTCTTTTACGGTTAGTAAGCATGAACATTATTCCTAAACCCATGCTTTACCACTCCTCTATATTTAATTCACTACTCCTATTTTTATTCCAAGCTATTTATGCCCCTCCCTCTGTTCTTATCGGGTTTATACCAACCAAGCAAACATTTTTCTGATGCCATTCCTAAAAAGTGGTTTTGCGACATGCCCAATTAAAGCTGATTATTGGAAACTGGTCACAGAATTGCTGTTATGCTTTGTGCCCAGGCACACATAGGCAGTTATCATCTGTTTTTGGCAGGTGAGTTTTTTGACTGTAAAAAACCCCCAAAACTAGTGGTTTCTGAGAGGAGCCGGCATTTAACGTTTATGATCCCACTAATTAAAAAAAAAAAAAAAAAAGCTTAAAAACGCTGGAAAAACTGAAAAAAACGCTAAAAACGCTATTGCAAAAATGCTGTAAAACGTTGCAAAACTCACTGCAAAGCTACTGGCATTTTTATAACGTTATTATAATGTCCAGTGTGCATGAGGCCTTAGGGCTACTGGAAGAGGAGCTTTCGCCTAGATATGCTAGGATTTTCCTGAATGAAATCCTATTTTTGGTACAAAAACAAACAATGCCTAAATGGTTGTGGGCCTCTACCCCCACTCTCTCTCAATGGATTAATACTGTTAATCGATTCTCCCTTATGAAAAAATAATATGTGTACACAGGAGTTTCTCCCACAAATACTATGATATGGGAGGTGTGGTGTAACTCATCCCAAACTTTAACTGCTAATGGTTGACATTGATTTATCTTAAAGCAAAGTATCTGTTGGAGATTTGAATGTATCTAATTACTTTCAGATGGTTACTATTGATTGTTGCATGGATGCACAAAACAGGAGACAGTGTTTTTTAAAGAGGGGGTTTGCCCACCCCTGCAACAAATTAAAAGCCAGCAGCTACACATACTAGAGCTACTAAATTTTAATAATAGGACACTTACCTGTCCTGAAGTCCAACGATGTTGGCACCGCAGCTGATGTTTCCACAGCAAACTCATCCATCTATGCCTCTGTGCTTTAATTTGTTGAGAAATAACTTTGTAAAATATCCCCTAGCATTTCTGGTTGTGGCCATCTTGAGAAAGGGCAGGTGGTTTATGTAGCATTTATTTCCTGGAATCCATCTGCCCTTAGCTCAGGCATGATAGAAAAAATATAAACCTTAGCACCTTTGGATAAGAGAACTGATCATCAAACACCAGCTCCAGTAAAAAACTTGCTAAGAAGCAAACGAGCAAAGAACAAATATAAAAAACAGTTTGCTGCGCTTACGGTTGATCAGATTCATATAAATATACAGAACACACAAGAAACGAATATAGTCCCATTAGGTGATGATACAAAGTGCTCGTGCTGAAATCGACATCTCCTGTACAATGGTGCTCAGACTGGGTGCCCCACATAGATGTGAACTCACCCTGGATGTTGACCAACTATCGCTAGTATGGTCTCTTAAGCATGTGGGGATACCCCTATGTGAGCCTGTTGAAAGGAAGTCTCATGCAAAGATACACCTCATAAGGATGGATGGAAATGACAACAAAGTCATAATGACACAGCAAACTGTTTTTTATATTGGTTCTTAGCTCAGGCATACCAGTCTTCTGTGTAAATTCCAACTCGCCAAAAGTCTCACTTCCGAGACTCTCCAGCAACAATACTTGGAGATTTTGATGAGTTGGCTGTTTTCACAGAACACCAGCAGCCCATACACTATGGGACAGGATATAATGTCCTGTGGAGTGGACATTGTTAGTCCACACACTAGTAACGAACAACATGGCCGCCTCTAAGGCGGCGACAACTTTTTTCCTCCTTACCCGATGTACTGTAGCGTATACGCTGCTTGTGTTCTGTGAAAACAACCAACTCACCGAAGTCTCCAATTATTGCTCCAGAAGTGACATGATTTTGACACGTTGGAGTTTTCGGCAGCACAACAGCAGGAGGTTGTGCATAGCTGACAAAACCCCTACTCCAGATGAAAGAAGAAAAGTTGCCCATGAAGGCTCTTGGGAAGTATGACCTCATTATGACCTAGGCCAGAAACCAGGAAGCAACTGAAGAAATGTTAAAAAAAAAAGTCTAAAACATGAAACCATAATCTATCTATTTACTAAAGCCAGCAGCATAAGGATTAAACATAGCTAATGTAGTTTAGTTTACAAGCTAGAAACAACTTAATTATATAATAGATCCAATAAGCAAATTTCAATAAAGGGCTTATGGTTTTCCAACTATCAAGTTGCCAATGCCTTTGATAGCATTGATAGGTGTAGTAATAGCCATAAAATCCAGTTGATTTTGCTCAAAGATCATCTTTGTCTCTGCATATCTTTTAAATGACAGCATGGCCATTAAAAAACTCAGTTTAACTGCTTCCTGCCTGCGTTGTTGTGAAATGACGGGTGGGTGGGAACCTTTATTGTTCATCATATGATGTCCTCCCGAGAATGCGCCTCATGTGGCGGCTCTGGGCTGAGCTCCAGCGTGATCTGTTACCCGTTGGGTCCACCGGACACAGCAATTGACTGGTCAGTGCACCGGCCTGCTGCCGGTATCATGTAATCGCTGTAACAAATCACAGAAAATCACATGACAGTTATAAACAATGAATGGGTTCTTTGCATGCCATTCATTGTATAAAATTGTGTTGCTAGTTGTGATTGGTCACAGTGATAACATGGCACATACAGGGCCAATCACAGCCCATTTGTACCTTGTGATTAGCTGTGGCCAATCACAGCTAATCACAACAATAGACAGTGTGTACACATTAGCATTCACATTGCTGTGATGAGAAAACAAAGCAGCCATACACCATCAACCTACAGGTGATCAAGGCTTTATTTTGAGCAGGGTGTGACTGCTTTGTTTTTTCCCGTGATGGTGATGGGAAAATCTTTAACATACTGAAACTATGTTAAAGATGTGACATGCTTTTATAGCAATGCAATATTGGTAACTAAACTGTAAAAAAGCTAAGTAGAATTTTAGCTAAAACCTTTAACCTTCTGGGAATTCTGAGACTGCCTAGTGTCATACACAAGTGTCTAAAAGATTTCCCCTTTCATATGCTAAGAACAGGAAAGGGAGACTGCAACATGCTGCTATCAGAAACAAAGTACCCATCATTCTGCTGTAGTGGCATCTCTAGGGTTGGTGTCACCTGGTGCGATAAACCATGGTGTAACCCCACCCCCCCCCCCCCCCCGTCTCTCCTCCCACAGTGCCCCACAGGCGCTGGGAAAGCTAGTTTAGGGTTGGTAGCACACGGTCACGGTGCACACCCCAAGCCGGCCCTTGTAAATGATACAGTCGGATATCACTTCATACTTGATCCAGGCCCGTCTTTAATATTGATCGGACTCTGGGCAAACATTTCCTTGGGGCCCCCCTGCATGCCTGGTACAGGAGATAGTCACAGACTGCAGGCCTGGTACAGGAGACAGTCACAGACTGCAGGCCTGGTACAGGGGACAGCCACAGACTGCAGGCCTGGTACAGGAGATAGTCACAGACTGCAGGCCTGGTACAGGAGACAGTCACAGACTGCGGTCATGGTACAGGAGATCATCAGAGACTGCATGTATGGTATAGGAGACAGTCACAATTCAATGTTTAATAAAAGTAAGATCAGCTCACATTTTGATGTGATATAATGTGCACTGCAAAGGTGGTGGTTAGCAGTTCCCGGCACTGCAAAGGTGGTTCCCAAGGCTCCGAGGCTGAAGACGGTCACACAACAAGCATGTCAGCGGTGATGGATGGGAGGCATGGACGAGCTCACATTCAGAGCATGCGTGCTCCTTCATCAGGAACTGCTGACCACCACCGCTGCCCAGCTGGACTACAGGAGCCCAAGCTACTTATGCCATGCACATTATATATCTCCAAAATGTGAGTTGATCTTTCTTTTATTAAACATTGAATTTTAACTGACATACTGCACTCAGAGTGGCGCCGCTCTTCTCTCTAACCCATATCCACAGAGTCACTTCTGTTCTCTACAGCCGGCTGTCCCCACTGATACAGATCAGAACCCCTAAACCCTGGTCTGATCTCAGCAGTAAATGAACTTTGCCTACTGACACACCTGGCACATTGGAACTATTTCCATATTGCACTAGCTGTGTTTATAGCGCTCCATCTTTTTTAATTTTACAGCTCTGGGGAAGCCTGTCCTCCCTCCCTATAGAATACACCTGTGTGATCCCTGCCCCCTCCCCCCTCCTCAGTGTGTAGTCATCGCTGAAGCTCTGCTCACATACATTAGCAGTGTCCTGGTCTGCATTGCACTCAGGTCCCCTCAGACTTCTCAACAGTGTGTCCTGGTCCAGATAAATAGTCTCCTCAGACTCCCGGTCCTTCCGTTGTCAGTTGCATCTTCCTCCTCCGAATGCCGGGGCCTCAATGC
The DNA here is from genome assembly GCF_037356315.1 of Lithobates pipiens. Taxonomy (NCBI): domain Eukaryota; kingdom Metazoa; phylum Chordata; class Amphibia; order Anura; family Ranidae; genus Lithobates; species Lithobates pipiens. The sequence continues at coordinate 540,133,946 of NW_027507903.1, forward strand.
ACCTGATTGGTTGCTAGACAGGCCCAGCAACCAATCATTTTTACAGGCAGGAGTTGGATGTCCTGTGAGTTCTGCCACTGGTATGGGTTTTTACCCCAAGTTAAAGCTAGCCTTGGGCGGTTGTCACCCAGGTGTGACCTGCATCCCCGCACCCCCCCCCCCCTTGCGACGCCACTGTTCTGCTGCCTTAAATACCATTTTCTTCTAATTTTTCATCTCTACACTTTGGTATGTTATATAAGAAAAATGTCCTGCTTGCTGCCACTTTTGTGCAGTTACCAGGGGTAACACATGCAAACCCAAGAAAAAGAGGCATAAAATGGCTTAATCAGTAGAATGTACCTTATGTTCTACCTGCCAGTCACTCTGTAATTTGTTCTCCTATAGATTATGTGGATTCAGATGTGTTTTATAGTACAATACGCCTATTCCTGTCTGGGTAAGTTGTTTCATGAATTAATTTATTGGAGAAAATTTGCTAAAGATAAATGTAGAAATTGGTTGTATCTACAAACCTGAAACAAATCTTGCCCAGTGTATGGTCCCTTTCTTTTTAATAATTTTTTTTCTGCTGCGGGGCATCTCAAATTAGCAGCAGAACACATTTTATCACTTCAGCTCTTGTAACTTTATGGACCAGAGCATTTTTACATTTTTACTCTGGGCCAGTTTATTCAGTGATAACCTAAGATAACAAAGACATCCACATATTTTTTAAGGGGACAAACTATGCTTTTTTGTCTTTTTTTGTCAAACATTTTATATCTATAGACATACAATAGAAAACATTTTTTTTTTCCTATTTTAACCAGGATTCAATTTAAAAATTGTGGTTTTACTGTACATAAAAAGTATAAATTTTACTCTACAATTTGTCTATTGACACTAAAATTATGTTGCTGGTACTAAGAATGGCTTAGTTATTTGCAATTGGAAAGAAAGACATTAATGTTTTTTATTGTTGTACTTTTTTATGCATCACTGAATAAATAAATCAATAAATGTAAATATTTTTTTTTAAACTGCTTATTTTATTAAGTTTATCATATACAGGGTACATTAAACATGCGTGACACATAGTAGATTCATTGTGCTTACAACAATTTGACATAAACAATTGTGTTTACAATAATCTCCTCAGATCCCTTACTTAATCATTTTCTGCACATGCTCAATATTGAGTGATCATATAATGTAATCCCTGAGGAATAAGCATATCCTCTCTAAGCAACTCTAAACAATGAAACACTTGCACGTATAGCCTGAGTAGATGGTTTCTACTAACAACAGTTGTGTTCCCCCATCCTTGTGTAACTAACACCTCTCTTCAAAATCAAGTTAAAGGTATCTAGCCTTAATATTCCGGGATTTCACATGTTTCTACCAGCTCAACCCATTCTCCCCATATTTTCAAAAAATTGCCAGCACATCCCCTAGCTTCGTATGTGATTTTGTACATCGATATTACTTGATTAATCAAGTTTTTCCACTGGTTTAGGGATATTTTTGCGGATTGTGTCCACTGTAGAAGTATCGTTTTCCTAGCATAGTGTAACAGGAAGCGTAAGAACTGTTTTTGATAGGCGCTCAGCTCCACATCTTCGAAGACTGCTAACACACACCATTTAGGGCTGCAAATATTAGGTAGATTGAAGTTGATTGCAATGAAGTGGGTCCCTTGGGACCATGTGGAGTAAGTCCCCTGCATTCCTGTGACAGTTATGGCAAATCGGACTATGTATTTTCCACATACCAAAGAGCCGTTGGGGGGTGTAGTATATTCTATGAAAGATACGTAACTGTATCATTCTGTCTCTGGCTGAAATAGCTGTAACAAAATATGTACTAAGGAGTTCTTCCCAATTATCATCTGAGAGGTCTGGTATGTCTGATGTCCAATGGTGCTTTAAAGCTTGTAGTCTTGTAGACCTACTTTCCCCTAAAATGTTATAGTAAGTGGAAATCAGTTTTGTTTGTTCTGGTTGTATCAGTGCCCCTTCTAGCATAGAGTTTTGAAAAGAAACGTTTCTAAGTCCTAGTTGGGCCCTGGTGGCATGTTTTAGTTGAAGGTATCTAAAACTCCATGCATCACATATCCCCAATTCCTGCTGTAGCGTTGAAAATGTTTTAAAATGGCCTTGGTCATACAACTGAGGCACGTATTTCAATCCCTTCGTTGCCCAAAGGCAGGTGTCGGGCAAGTCGTAAAAATGTGGAAATGTGGGGTTTTACCATATAGGATGGTTGGGTGATATTGAGGGTTGGTCTTCTGGGACTAAGGATAGATATTGTTTATATATTTTAAGGGAGACCTTTATTATGTCTGTGCCCTCCTCCCCTCTAACCGTCTTCCTCAATATTATATTATTTCAGGCTTCGTAGGAGGAGAGCATAGCCGCCTCTGCTGCGGTAGCTGCGTTATTTAACTGGGGAAAAAGCCACCATTGAACGTAGACCAGTTGTGAAGCATAGTGGTAAAGTCTCAAATTTGGTAGGGCCAGTCCCCCCTTAGTCGTAGGTAGTTGTAGTATAGTCAACGCTATTCTGGGATTCTTAGGAAACCAGAGGAACGTTGATAGTAAAGAGTCAATATCCTGAAAAATCTTCTAATAAATGAAAATATTAATGGTAAAAAAAGGGGAAAATAGTTAAGGGAAAAAAATTATTAGAGTTGATTAGATTTAAATAGAGGTTAGTAAGGAGTTAAATAGTAATGCACTTTATTTAAAACAATCTTTGTTTTACTTATAAGATTTCTTTAACTGATTTCATATGCAGGTTAAAGCTCACACGTGTTATTTACATATAAATATACACGTATTAGTAATTATATAACATTATTACACTGTATTACTGAATGACACTTGCAGACTTTCTGTAAGTGTCATTTTGAACAGGACGTGCTGCATTCTGACAGTAATTCATTGCAATTTTGAGAGCCAGTAATTACTGGTAGTAGTGAATTAGGGGGAAGAGGAGCACTAGGCAGGTGATATGTTCCTGAAATTGGTCTGAATACTGAATGAAAAAATGATCCACATTCTCTGATGGAGTATCGCCCAGGTCCATGTGATTTCAATGGGAGTGATTAGATCCCCCATCAGAGAAAGTTTGTGAAAGCCACAGTCTCTGCTTTATAAATAGACCTTTATATGTTCGGTCAGCTTTAGTGTTCTTTTACAGTAAGTTCATGAAAATCAAAAAGGTTAAGAACAGTTTCAAAGTCCCCACAGAATTCCTAAGAGCACTGGTGGGGGACCCAAGAAGAGAAGGATTGGGCTCCTCTGTGCAAAACTATTGTACAAAGCAGGTAAGCATGACATGTTAATTTAAAAAAATCTCAGGCTTACCATTAGTTTAATTAGTTAAACCCGGGGTTGGGATGCAGAAAGAGCAGCTACTTCAGGCTCAGCGGCTTCATGTATGTGGTGGGCTAAGAGACTTTTCACTCCATTGAGGCAGCCTGGCACTGCCCCTCAACTGTCCCTTATAAAGACCGCACCAAGCTAGCAGGCAAAGCCTGGGCTGCGACAGGCAGGAAAAAGCAGGGGGCTGGGTGCCAGGGAAGACTGGGACACTGGAAAGGAGGGGCCAAGAGGGTGAACAGCAGTTTGGCATCTTCCCCATGGGCACTAGATGACCTTTGTGCCAGCACTGATTAAGCTTATTTGGATTTCTGGTTATATCAATTTGGTACTGAATGTGTCCTGTATACAATATCTCGCAAAAGTGAGTACATCCCTCACATTTTTGTAAATATTTTATTCTATCTTTTCATGTGACAACACTGAAGAAATTACACTTTGCTACAATGTAAAGATATAATAAAATATTTACAAAAATGTGAGGGGTGTACTCACTTTTGTGAGATACTGTAGATGTTTCTGGCTGTGATAGTACAGCAACAATTTTGTTTCTGCCAACATGTTTATGGTTGTGTAGGGCACTTCACTGTGTCTCATGGACATGTTAGTACAGTACTTATAGCATTGTAGGCATTATTCCGGTTGTGTTCAAGAAAAAAGCTTAAAAGAAAAGTATGGGGTTGGGTTTTTAGCACAGTACTGGTTGTGTCTGTGGACATGTTTCTGGCTGTCCAGTACTGTACTGATAATGTCTGTGCACAAAGTAGCTAGCCTAATAGAGAAAAAAGCTTAAAAGAAAAGTATGGGGTTGGTTTTTCTTTCTGAATCATACTTACCTAGGCGGATGCAGCATCGGTCCAATGGCTCAAACACCCCCAATCGCTCATTTCTCAGGGTTCCCTGAGCAGAGAGCTGGCGACTGTCTGCTCCACCACGCTCACAGGAGTGCTGGGCTGTGGAGGGGGTGGGAGCAGCCAGCTAAGGCTCTCAGCGGCTCGCTGAGAGGCTGAGCCAGGTGCCAGTCCAGGCATGTGTGTGGTTCCCAACTTCATTGTCGTGATCTTGCCTGAGCCTGGACCAGCTCTGTGACATCAGCCGTCAGTGGGCTTCAGCCCGCTGTCTGTTGCAAATGGGTCACAGGAGTGCAGAATGAATTGCACTCATGTGGATCACAGGAGAAGTACAGCCAAACTCCCTGTCTATATGCACGTGCTCCAACGGCAGCTGCAATATATATATTTTTTTGCACTTTATTTTTGTGGTAACACTTTACATAAGTTAATATACTCTTAGGAATTAGCATTTCATTTTTATAGTTCTTTGTTTATATGCATATTCATATGCTAATGTCACAGCCATTGCAAATGCACAATTTCACTTTATAGCTATAGGTGCCAGCACTTGCACCTTATCATATCTCCCCAGTACTTCCAAATATTTATAATTTTTTTAATCATTTTTATTTGAACAGCACCACTTTCCCTGTTTAGAGTTTTAATAGTTTTTTGGACTCCACTTAGGTGGTGTTCTTCAATTAGGGAGGCTGCAGTTCAGCTTTTTCCTAAGCGTGGATATCTGCTTTTTAACGGCAGCTGCATGTTGTTTCTCATTGCAGGCTTCTTAATGGTAACAATGGCAGAACATGCATGTGCAATGATAGTTGGCACACAAAAGAGTGGTAATGTAAGAAAGCGACTGGGAGATGGGGACAGCAGTGTGTATATTAAAAAGCACCTTCATGATCACCAGATCACCAAGTATTCTATTAATTAAAACTATACACTGAAAAGATTGGAAACGGCTTTTGAAATTTTAAAGATTATATGAGAGTATAATAATTTGGTATACATCTTCTTTTAAAACAATTTTTTAAATCATTATGTTACAGTGAAGTGCTGGCATCTGGCTTATCATTAGTAGTGATGTGTGGCTTCTTAAAGAGGAAGTAAACCCTGATGAGTTTACTTCCTCTTTCATTCCCTGCAAAGGTAAAACACAATGGACTACTATGCATCGCATAGTAGTCCATTATGTGTCACTTACCTGACACAGGAGCCAGCGATGTCACCGCTGTCCCCTGTAGTCCGGCGCATCCATCTTCTCGGTGGGTCTCGCTGCTCCGCCGCTGTCATTTGGCGAAGCCACGATGACGTCACTCCCGCGCATGCGCACGGGAGCCACCACTCGCGGCATATCGCCGTTGACCGCGGCGCCTGTCTTTCAGCAAATATCTCCTAAACCATGTAGGTTTAGGAGATATTTCTTGGACCTACAGGTAAGCCTTAATCTAGGCTTACCTGTAGGTCAAAGTTGGTTGTAAGGGTTTACAACCACTTTAACAGGGCTTACTTTGGAGGACCCTTTTATCCATTCAGTTTTGTAGAGGGGTGTAGGTAAATTACACGATCATCAGTCAAGAAAACAGTAATGTTTCATTTAAAATGCATCTGTATATAACTTACTTGAGGACAGATTTGTAAGTAGATTGATAATCTTCCAGCTTTTAATACTGAGCATAATTAATCATTTTATTCACACTAGTCTTCTTACCAACATATCTTCTGCTGGTGGTAATAGTTCTGGACAACTCCATCTAGACACTGTTTGCTACATTTTCAGTCAGGACAAGGGAAAGTAGGGAGACCCCAGCCAGTAGCTTGTGGAAACCTTTTTAAAAAGAGGTATGAATTCCGAGAAAAGACCCAATCACAAGATTCCTTTAAAGCATCTCATGATCTTTATTGCCTCCCAACTAGTGTTCCAGCCTTCTAGGCTTCTTTAGCACAAAGCTTGAGTTTTTTCACATGTAAATATGGCAGTCATTCATAAGCCATTTTCTCCTTTTGAAAATATATTTGCATAGAAGAGAACATTTATTAAATCTCTTAGTCAACAACAAAACCATTTGTGCACTTTACAAAATAAAGGCAGATTATACAGTTAGAATACAATTCAATACAGGAGGATTCAGATGACCCAGCTTGTGAGAATTTACAATCTAACCTAAAAGTCAATTTTTTTTTTTTTATTTTTTTTTTTAGGTAAAGTTGAGATAGGTTTTCCTATTCCCAAGTGATGAGGTTTCAAAGGCAGATTATCTAGGAGATAACAGGATGAACTGGGCTAGTGAGTTCCATAGTAAGGGAGAGGCTCTGGAGAAATCGTAGAGAGAAGATGAGGAGGGTACCAGAGAGCAAGGGGACTTGGAAGGAGCAAAGAGGATGGTTTGGGTGATATTTTGAGACAATGTTAGTGATGTAGCTTGGGACAGAATTGTGAATGACTGCATGTGTGGATGTTGTAGTTATTTTTTATTTTTTTTGTGTTGGGTGAGTGAAAACCTGTGGAGGGACTAGCAGGGGGGGGGCTAGCAAACACTGAGTGGTTGGTTAGGCAGATGAGTCTTGCAGCAGCATTTATAATAGACTGAAATGGAATAGTCTGCATAGAGGAAGGCCAACAAGGAGGGAGATGCAATAGTCAAGGTGATGCACGTGGTATATGTTATAGTAAGTGTTGTTTTCAATCATGTGATTGCTATTTTCAGATCTCATTGCTAAACGTGTTTCCATACCTAATAATAAAAACTGAATATTGTTGGGGTTTACATACACTTAAAAATAGTGATCGTAATGACAAATAATGATCTGAGATATATGGATATTTTAAATATGTTAATGAGGAGCTCTTTGGTACTGGAAGAAGAGGACAGTTTTCTATCTTTCTTGACCATTTCAAGAAAAATTGGTTATTGAATTCCATAATTTACGGTATTACCAACTCTTTCTTAGAACTCCAGCCTGAGTATTGAACCCTAAAAAAAATACATGCTACTGAGATCGGCTTCAGAGCAGTTCTGTAAATAGAATGTGTCCACTTCCTTGTTAATTGAGGGATATTCCAGATTACAATTACTCATGGACAAAACATTTCATGGGTAGATAGTGTCCTACAGGATCTCAATGCCAATATTTAGTTGTTTTCTAAAAAAAACTGCACAAAAGAATGCATTCTAATTTTAGTAAGAATTAAAATGACCAAATATATCTTTTTCCCATATTTCAAATGAGTTTTACATTCTTGTCATAAGGTTTCATAGTTTATGAAAATCTGCCTAAAGTAGTTCCAAAGCCGTTGCTTTTTTACCTTAATGTATTCACATCATTAAAATAAAAAGTCCCGTTACTTTTACTACTAACCCCCCCCCCCCATCACACTTTATTTTTAAGGACTTCCCCAGTTTGAACTTAAAGTAAAGCACTGCTTCAGACCTTTGAGTTCATGGCTAATTTTAGCTACATAAGTATATAGTCTCTAGCAGGGGTTTAAAGCAGAAAACCCCTTTAAGGAAATCATAGAATATTTGATTTATGTCTGATACAGTTTGATGCACACATGCCCATCTGAAGTTGTGTGTGGACTGTGCCTCAAGTTAAGTAGTACAAAAGTGTATCATAATCTTCCATGGTGCATTTGAATAGAATATAACTGCATTCATCATCAAAGTCACATAGACCTGTAACCCCATCATCTCTGGGGATCATTGCAACATCAAAGTTCTGAACATTTAAGATAAAACTTGCAGTCTTGTCATTTGGTAGTTCCCAGAAATAGCTTACTTATTATTGCACTCCAATATTGCTTGCCTACCAGATACATACATATTCTTAATGATGTCTGTCCAACATCCTGTACCACTGACTGGCTCGGTAGACAAGAATAGCCTTGTACAATAAGGAATTTAAGACCAGTTTTATAATAATGGAGTTTCCATTGGTATGAAGACCATTTCCAAAATATTTACTGTTGCAAAACCTTACAGTAACATCGTTGCCTCCTTATTTTTTTTCATCCAAGATTGTTAAACTTGGAAAACAATACAACGAGATTGTGTTTAATTTTGATTTAAAAAAAAGCAGTCTCATCTCTATTTGTAAAAAGCCTAACTATTTAAGGCAAACATTTTTGATGCAAGAAGAAGAAAAAAAATGAAAGCATGTGCCAATTTAGGCAAAACATTTCACGGTGGTCCATCATTGTGAATGTAGATCAACATACTGTTTTACCTGTTTAATAACTCTTACTGGGGTAACAAATAATGTGGAGTAAAATAATATTTATTGCTCAGTAATAGTTCATAGCAGCATAAAGCTAGCAGTAGTCTGATCTAAAGTGTGGTCCACTACCAAAAATTACTGAATCTTTGGCACTTTGGGGTGTGAATTGGCTGCCCTAACTCAATTCATATTAATGCACAAAATCAAGGTGAGTTAATATCCCTAAAGCTGTTTTTATCGGTCAGTGACATCAGTCACTGGCGAGATTCCTTCATGTTCAGGCTTCCAGGAGGAGAGATATGTAGAATGCTCTTGGTGAAGTCATTGTGAATGTGGGGACAGTTGTACAACATTCTCTATAAGCCTTCAGTCATGCACAAGGCATGCTCTGGAAAGTGAAGAGCAATGGGTTGTGACAGGGAAAGTTGTGAAGATGGACACTAAGCTGAGGGAGGAACTGGGACCAGCAGTGGGCTCAACCAGTTTTAACATGCCCACTATTTAGGCAGCATGCTGTTATAATGTCAGTGCTGTCTGAAAGTACAAAGAAAATGATGACTTCAATAGTAGGAAGCACGAGATCTTCAATGCAACAACAGTGTTAAAGTTAGACATTTACTGTAATAATAAGACAATAACTTTTTGCCTGGAGATGTGCTTTAAAAATATGGAATACCTATAAATGAAACAAAGTTAACGTATGTGTTTTTTTATATCCGTAGTACTTATATTCAACCATTTAATGATGTGGTTCATCAGGTATGATTCATACTGTTGTAGTTCAATCATAAAAAAATAATATATTTTAAAAATGAATCCAGTCCACAGTGAAATGGTCCAATTATCTGTGCTCAATCGGTATAAGGTGATACACAAACAAAAGTGCTTCAGCAGGAGCTCTCCCCAAATCAATACACGCTTCTTACCAGAAAGATTGTATTGAGGTTATTGAGATCAGATTCGCTCTCACAGATATCATATCAACTGATGAAGATGTTCCACTCCTCAGGACTGGATTCATTTTGAATATATAGCACTATATATATATATATATATATATATATATATATATATATACATATATAGTTGTGCTCATAATTTTACACACCTTGGCAGAATTTATGGTTTCTTGGCCATTTTTCAGAGAATATGGGCAATAACACAAAAACATTTCTTTCCCTTATGGTTAGTGTTTGGCTGAAGCCATTTATGATCAATCAAATGTGTTTTCTCTTTTTTAATCATAATGGCAACAGAAACTACCCAAATGACCCTGATCAAAAGTTTACATACCCTGGTGATTTTGGCCTGATAACATGCACACAAGTTGACACAAAGGAGTTTGAATGGCTATTAAAGGTAACCATCCTCACCTGTGATCTGTTTGCTTGTAATTAGTGTGTGTGTATAAAAGGTCAATGAGTTTCTGGACTCCTGACAGACCCTTGCATCTTTCATCCAGTGCTGCACTGACATTTCTGGATTCTGGATCATGGGGAAAGCAAAAGAATTGCCTGCGGGAAAAGATAGTTGAACTGTATAAACCAGGAAAGGGTTATAAAAAGATATCCAAGGAATTGAGAATGCCAATCAGCAGTGTTCAAACTCTAATCAAGAAGTGGAAAATTAGGGTTTCTGTTGAAACCAAACCATGGTCAGGTAGACCAACTAAAAATTCAGTCACAACTGCCAGGAAAATTGTTCAGGATGCAAAGAAAAACCCACAAATAACTTCAGGTGAAATACAGGACTCTCTGAAAACATGTGGTGTGGCTGTTTCAAGATGAACAATAAGGAGGCACTTGAAGAAAAATGGGCTGCATGGTTGAGTCGCCAGAAGAAAACAATTACTACATAAATGCCACAAAGTATCCCACTTACAATATGCCAAACAGTACAGAGACAAGCCTCAAACCTTCTGCCACAAAGTAATTTGGAGTGATGAGACCAAAATTTAGCTTTTTGGCCACAACCATAAATACTACATTTGGAGAGGAATCAACAAGGCCTATGATGAAAGGTACACCATTTCTACTGTGAAACACGCAGGTGGATCGCTGATGTTTTGGGGATGTGTGAGCTACAAAGGAACAGGAAATTTGGTCAAAATTGATGGCAAGATGAATGCAGTATTTTATCAAAAAATGCTGGCGGAACATTTGCATTAATCAGCCAGGAAGCTGAGCATGGGACGTACTTGGACATTCCAACATGGCAATGATCCAAAACACAAGTCCAAGTCGACTTGTCATTGGCTACAGCAGAATAAAGTGAAGGTTCTGGAGTGGCCATCTCAGTCTCCTGACCTCAATATCATTGAGCCACTCTGGGGAGATCTCAAATGTCCAGTTCATGCAAAACAGCACAAGAATTTACAGGAACTGGAGGCTTTTTGCCAAAAGGAATGGGCAGCTTTTCCATCTGAGAAGATAAAGAGCCTCATCCACAAATACCACAAAAGACTGCAAACTGTCATTGATGTTAAAGGGGGCAATACACGGCATTAAGAACTGGGGTGTGTAAACTTTGGATCAGGGTAATTTGGGTAGTTTCTGTTGCCATGATGATTTAAAAAGAGTAAAAACAGTTGATTGATCTCTATCACCTCATATGGTCCTGTCTAACTATACAAGCATACTGGATACAGGTGGTTTGTTTCCTGCATGACCAGATGGGCTCTCCTGCTACCCTAGACCCAAAAATGTCCCTGCTCGTTCTGCTGCCAGACTTAGACACTGACAAATCCCTCCGTACCTTTCAACATGAAACGCTATTCTTGGTGAGAAAAGTCGTGGATTGGATGCAGGCCCTGCCCCCTACAATCCAGTGCTGGAAAAAAGATTAACGATACTCTTCCATATAAGAAGCTGATCTATGTACATAGAGGGTGCTCGATCAAGTATGACAAGGTCTGGAGCAGATGGTTAGCAGATGGTGAAACGTGTACTTGATATGTTTATCCCCACTCCCCCCTTCCCCCCCTTTCCTTTTTCCTTTTCTCTCTCCTTTTCTTTATTATGTACTACTGTGTTTATGTATGTACTACCGTTTTGACCATGTTGGCTTATAACATTTTATGTACCATGCATATACCTTCCAATAAAGTTGGTTTTCCAATTTAAAAAAAAAACTGTTGATTGATAATAAATGGCTTCAGCCAAACACTAACCACGAGTGAAAGAAAAGTTTTTGTGCTATCATTCATATTCTCTGAAAAATGGCCAAGAAATCATAAAATTCTGCCAGGGTATGAGCACAACTGTATATATATATATATATATATATATATATATATATATATATATATATAAAACTTATGGTTGAATTTATTTAAAGATTTACCACGGTTATGATTTTGAATATGTGTTACTTATGAATAAGTGATAATCAGGTTGCGCACTTTATATTTTATTTATTTACAGATCGGTCGTGTATTCAGGCTTACATAAGTAGTAGCACCTTTTATATTATATTATTTGTTATACATTTTTCATTAAAAAAAAATCACATTTTCAATATTGCTTTTCACACTATTTGGGTAAGCTCAGAATATTATTGTTATTTTTTTATATAATTACTTATATAATATGATTCACACTGTTATATAAATCATTTTTTTCTCACTCACTTGCCTTCCATATTTATCACTTTTTTTGTATCTCTAAAAACACACTGCCAATTTACAAAGGGAAGTTGATTTTTAAAGATTTCTAAATGCTTTTTAAGGCCAAGGGGTTTCAACGACTTCACTACCAGGCCAATTCTGGCATTTCTCGCCTACATGTAAAATTCATGATTTATTTTTGCTACAAAATTACTCAGCCCCCAAACATTATACATTTTTTTTAAGCATAGGCCCTAGATAATAAAATGATAGGTGTTGCAATTTTTTATGTCACATGATATATTTGCACAGCAATTTTTCAAATAAAAAAATAAACTTTAATGAATTTTTAATGAAAAAAAACACACTATATAACCCAATTTTTGGTATAATATAAAAGATGAAGTTACGCTGAGTGAATAGATACCTGACATGTCATGCACGCACATGGAATGGTGCCAAACTACAGTACCTAAAAATATCCATGGGCGACTGGACTAGTAATATTGCACTCGCTATAACCTTCATAGCGATACCTCACATGTGTGATGGGAACACCTTTTCCATATGCAGGCGTGACCTATTAACTTCTGCGCGTGAGCACAAGAAGACAGCCCACTTAAAAAAAATTTTTTTTAATTATTTATTTTATTTCGTTTTTTTAAAACTGTACCTTTCATTTTTTTTTTTAGCACTTTTATTTATATCACAAGAAATGTAAACATCCCTTGTGATAGAAATAAGGCATGGCAGGTCCTCTTTATGGAGACATTTGGGGTCTGCTTTTCAGAAAAACATAAAAATGGCATTTTGCTACCCTTGTGTTTCTTTTTTAATTTCTCTCTGTTACATTATTAAGTAATGGAGTTACCCTTTTTACTTTCTGTATGGTTTTTGGCACTCCACGTAGAGCTGATTCTCTACTGCAAACTAACTGTATACGTGGCAATCTATAATGGCAAAGCTGGAGGGTCCTCCATTGGGCCCCTGATCATCTCTCTCTGAAGTATGTAACAAATTCTTATTGTGAATTTGTTTGTTATTGTGAAGATTGTGAAATGTCGAAACACATTATGTACAAATGTTTGCATGTGTTTTTTCATGTAATTTCTTCTTTTTCTACAATAAAAAAATCATTGGTCTTAAAAAAATAAAAATGTCAGTGTTTATACTCACCAGAACTGGAAGTGACATCATTGATGTCGCTTCTGGCCTCCCAGGACCATAGAGATGGCCAGGGACAATCTAGTCTATGGCCGGCTCTATGGTAAGCTAGTGGACCCATCAGTTCGCATACCAGGCTAACCCGATCACATGTAAAAGCAAGACAGCAGCTAATCAGCCACCAATGGTTGACACACAGACCAGACTTCAATCATCTCTGCTTTTGTTCATCTCCATTATGTGTTGGATCAAGTTTACACAAAAGGATAAGATTTTGCTGTGTTTAGTTTAGCCCACAGAAAGTAACAAGGATACAGCATTTTTGGCAAGATAAACCTGCATTTTCTGTACTTGCTGAAAATTGTCTTAGCCTGAAAGAAAAAAAAATGAATGCAGCCACCACAGCTGTTCTATGATTTAAATACCCTTTAACGGGAAGCTGTGTCAGTATTCAGACTGTTTGTGTGGCATGCAGTGTTAGTTCCCAGACTCGATTTGTGCTGTCTGTAATTGGAGACTGATGTTTGGTTTTAGTTCTTCATTCCTTTTTATGATGCAATAATATATTTCCAGAATACTCAAAGCACAGCTTCAATCTCCATTATTTGTTTGTTCCCTAGAGCAAACATCTCAAGATAGATTTTATCTGTAACAGTCATGGCTACCGTCATCCCTCTATATCATGCTTACGTTCCCAATTCTACAGGATACAATATGATACTGGTGGGATTATGTATGTCAGAAAAAAAGGATTGAGTCACTTTAGAAGGACCAATATGAGTTTTCTAGGCTAAAGGAGAGGAGTCTTGACTCTTGACTAAATAGAAAGACATCTTTGTTCCACATACTACTCTCTCTCTCTCTTTTTTTTTACTATTTATATATATCTTAAATCTTGATAGCTACAGTCTTCATGGGTCATTTCTCTGCATGCCTGACATCACGACTATCATTATGAGGGATTTTAGCATTCCCCTTGTCACCAACGACCCTGCTGTTGCCAAAATGTCTCCCACTGACCCCTCTTATTTGGCATCACTTTTTTCATCTCATCTTATGCTTCCACTCTGATGAGCACACTCTTGTCTTGACCTTACATTTCTCTCTATTCTACTATTTCAGATTTATCTAACTACCCTTTTTAACTCTTCAATTATAGCCTACTAAGATTTCCTGCAAACTCCCATTTTACTGATAAAATAGGAAACACAACTGCCTTTGCAGTGGCTTCACACTACCCCTGCGTGGTCCCCACTGTGCTTTGGGCAAAGCACAGCTAACTTACTCATTTCTTGTGGGTTAGCTGTGCTTTCTCATAGACATCTATGATGTCTCGCAGTTTTGGTGCAGTCTCAGGAAGCGCACCAAAGGTGCAGCATGCAGGAGTTTTCGTGTGCTTTCTGAAACCACAGGACCTTAATAAAGTCTATTGGAAAGTGCAGCTAATCTGCACGAAAACCACGGTTAGCTGCACTGTAGCAAAAGCACAGCATAGGAATGTGAAAGGGGCCTTACAATATAACGCATCCAGTTCAACCAAAGTAGAAAAAAAACACACAAATAGTAAACCTCCATATATACACTATCCTATACCCAAAGTTGATCCAGAGGAATGCAAAGGGGGGGATTCCTTCTTGATCTCCCCCAGAGGGAATCTGGATCCATGAATTAACTTTACCTACAAAATGTTAGTATCCAGTTATATTATATTATATTTTAAATAATATACCGAGCTAGCCAGAACCAGCTTTTGAAAAGTTTACTCCACATTTTCACAGCTCTACTTATAAAGATGCTTTTCTGTAGTTGGAGATTTATGCCATGTACACACGATTGGGCTTTCCGGCAGACTAGGTCCGGCGGTCTTCCCAACAAATTCTCAGAACGAACAGACTTGGCCACACACGAATGGACTAAGTCCGTTTGAAAGGCCATTAATTTTGAATGTGATGACGTAAGATGGAACTAAAAAAGTTCAATAGCTAGTAGCCAATAGCTTCCCTTGCGTCGTATTTAGTCCGTCGGACCAG
Organism: Lithobates pipiens; assembly: GCF_037356315.1. Classification (NCBI taxonomy): domain Eukaryota; kingdom Metazoa; phylum Chordata; class Amphibia; order Anura; family Ranidae; genus Lithobates; species Lithobates pipiens. Next base: position 540,149,166 of record NW_027507903.1, read on the forward strand.
CATACAGACAAATGGTTTTTCCATCCGTCAGACAGATTTGAAACATGATAAAAAATGTAGTGCAAGCGCTCAGCCTATACACACTTCTTATAGTGCTACAAAATAATATGTGCTCAAATATATGTATAGTATTACCCAAAGGAAAAAAATATAGATACACTGTAATAAAAATACAGAATATGAAATTGTATAAATATATACAGTGACCTACATATATACCAAGAGAAGAGGGTAATAGGATGTTGTATCTCTAAAAGAGAAAACAGTGACTATGAATATCTGTAAACAATAAACACAGTGATAAAATCCATAGATAACTGTGAAAACAGTGACTGTGAATGTCTATAAACAATAATCTCAATAATGAAGTCCATAAATGAATATATAGTCCAAAAAAATCGTGCAGAGTGCCAGTAGTGACCAGGATCCTGTGATATTGTGACCGAAAAAAACAATGTTCCACCATGTGACAATCCCACCACCTTATAGGGTGTAGGCTTACCAGATCTATGTGACCCTAGTAGGCATACGCCTCAGGGGTCAATCAAAGCTTGCGATCCCAACCAAAGAATGGTCTCAAGGATTAGGTGTGTCAGTCATGGCATATACGATCCCAACAGATGGCTAGATGTGGTCAATATTCCTCATGTGCATATATAGATCCAACAATGATTCAGGCATGAAAGATGAAAAGACAGAACCGACATGGCATAATAACGTCTTTAAAAAAACTTTAATAAAAAATATTTTGGTAAAACTCACATTTCCAAAAAGTATATTGACCACATCTAGCCATCTGTTGGGATCGTATATGCCATGACTGACACACCTAATCCTTGAGACCATTCTTTGGTTGGGATCGCAAGCTTTGATTGACCCCTGAGGCGTATGCCTACTAGGGTCACATAGATCTGGTAAGCCTACACCCTATAAGGTGGTGGGATTGTCACATGGTGGAACATTGTTTTTTTCGGTCACAATATCACAGGATCCTGGTCACTACTGGCACTCTGCACGATTTTTTTGGACTATATATTCATTTATGGACTTCATTATTGAGATTATTGTTTATAGACATTCACAGTCACTGTTTTCACAGTTATCTATGGATTTTATCACTGTGTTTATTGTTTACAGATATTCATAGTCACTGTTTTCTCTTTTAGAGATACAACATCCTATTACCCTCTTCTCTTGGTATATATGTAGGTCACTGTATATATTTATACAATTTCATATTCTGTATTTTTATTACAGTGTATCTATATTTTTTTCCTTTGGGTAATACTATACATATATTTGAGCACATATTATTTTGTAGCACTATAAGAAGTGTGTATAGGCTGAGCGCTTGCACTACATTTTTTATCGATTTTCCAGCTAAAAAAAAAATCCCTAGTTTTAGCGTGTTGGCTGCTCATCATATACATTTCTTTGTATTTATCTATTTCAATTTATAATTTTCCTTTTGCGCAATATTGTTGGTGTACATCAGATTTGAAACATGTTCTTTTTCTAGGTCCGTCTGATTTTTTTCATGAAAAATGATTGGCTTAGCCCACACACGATCGGATTGCCTGACGGACTGATTCCGTTGGACCTAGCCTGCTGGAAAGTCTGGTCGTGTGTACGCGACAGAACCCTGTTGGACTCCACTTTCCCTGACCATTCTGGGTACTGCCCATTTATCACTACTCTCTGAACTCGCCCTTGTAGCCAGTTTTCAACCTATGTACTCCCCCTATGGTCCATGCCAACGGAACTTACTTTGTACAGTAAATGTTTATGGGGAACTTTGTCAAATGCTTTTTCAAAATCCAGATACACCACATCTACGGCCTTCCTTTATCTAGGTGGCAGCTCACCTCCTCATAGAAGGTTAAGAGATTGGTTTGGCAAGAATGATTCTTCATGAATCCATGCTGATTACTGCTAATGATACCGTTTTCATTACTAAAATCTTGTATATAGTCACTTATCATCCCCTCCAAGAGCTTGAATACTATTGATGTTAGGCTAACTGGTCTGTAATTCCCTGAGTCGTATTTTGGCCCTTTTTTAAATATTGGTGCTACATTGGCTTTTCTTCAATCAGCTGGAACAATTCCAGTTAGTAGACTCTCAGTAAAAACTAGGAACAATGGTCTGGCAATTACTTGACTGAATTCCCTAAGGACCCTTGGGTGCCAGCCATCTGGTCCCGGTGACTTATTAAGTTATGTTAAGTTTTTCAAGTCTATTTCTAATTCTCTAATTCTGTACTGCAGTTTTGGTCACTGAAGCCCCCCCATTCCCTCGTGAAGACTGAGAAGAATGAATTCAATAACTTTGTCATCTCACCATCCTTTGTAACCAGATTCCCTTTCTCATTTCTATTGGGGCCAATATGGTTCGTCCTCCCTCTTTTACTGTTTATATACTTAAATAATTTCTTGAGATTATTTTTGCTCTACTCCGCTTTGTGTTTTTCGTGTTCTATCTTAGCCGCCGCCCTAATTGCACCCTTACATTTTTTGTTGCATTCTTTGTAAAGTTTGAATGCTGATGATGATCCCTCAGATTTGTATTTTTTGAAGGCTTCCTCCTTTGCTTTGATATGCATTTTTACATTGGAGTTGAGTAACCCAGGACTTTTGTTCGCTCTTTTAAATTTATTTCCCAATGGGATGCACTGGCTAATACCCTCATTTAATATGCTGTTAAAGCAAACCCATCTCTCCTCCGTGTTCTTTGTTCCTAAGATTTTATCCCAATTAATATCTTCTAGCAAGGTTCGTAGTTTAGGGTAGTTGGCTCTTTTGAAATTCAGTGCCTTTGTATTCCTATTTGTGTGATTTATACTGAAGCTAATTGAGCTGTAATCGCTGTTTCTCAAATTGTCCCGTATTTTCACATCTGCTATCAGGTCTGTATTATTGGTAATCAGTAGGTCTAGTAACGCTTTGTTTCTAGTTGGTGCATCTACCATCTGATCCATAAAATTGTCCTGCAAGACAAAAAAACTGGCGAGCCTTAGACGAATGTGCGGTTGCTTCCGAACAGTCTATGTCTGGATAATTAAAATGCCCCATTATGACGACACTTCCCATCCTTGACACTAACCCAAATTGTGATAGGTAATCCCTCTCCCTATCCTCCCTCAGGTTAGGGGGCCTATAGCATACTCCCAGTATTATTTTCCCCTTAGTTTCATCCCTTTGGAGCTCTGCCCATAAGGATTCCACCACCTCCCTAGCTCCCTTAGTGATGTCATCTCTGATTTTCAATCAAAAGAAGTTTTATTGGGCCAATTGTAATAAATCACAGGTTACAGAAAAAAAATACATATTTTTATAACCGTAGGTATGCAGAATACAGATAAAGGGAATAAAACCATAGCACAACATGAAATTCAATGACATACCTTATAAAAAGGAAAAAAAAAATTCAGGCATTAATGTCATACCGCTATAAACCTGTTAAAAAAAATTGATAAAAAATGGGTGTCCTTAGAGGAAAGTGTGAGTAATGTGGCTTTTGGCCAGATTATTTGGATTAGAAAGCAATATAGGGGGCTTTCGGGAGAAATAGCACCAATTACTATAGAGACATTTAGAGTACGGGATAAATTACTTAATAACATATCATAGCAGTATAACAATCCTTTGACCCCCTTGACAGGTAATAACATTTCCTGCCGGGGAAAGATAATAATCAATATTTAAAATGGACCCTATCAGACCAGCTGAGGATTAAGGATGTCCTGAAGGGAAACGTTTTATGCTCATTAATGGAGGTGCGAGAGAGGTATGGTACGACCCCATGGGATGTGTGGACAGCTCCAGCATTTTGTGGTTTCTCTCCCAAAACCTCTCCACGCGGCTTTCAGGTTAAACCTGTGTGAAAGATTAATTGATTAAGGGGGGAATAAATAGACAGGGATCTCAAATATCTATAGGACATTGATATCCCCTCTAGATGATGGATCCACGTGTCCATTTGGGAGATGGGAAATGGAGTTGAACAAGGCATTACCTGAAGAAATGAAAAATAAGGTTTTAGATTTTAGGTGTCCATTCCACTGCAGTGGACACACGAACAAAAGAAATGAGCTATAAATTATTGATGAAATGGTACTATGTGCCATCAAAAATACATAAAATGAACCCTCAAATTTCTCCTCTATGCTGGAGGGAATGTGGGGAGGCTGGAACACATGGTCATATATGGTGGCAGAGTCAATCATATTGGATGGAAATAATAGACTTAATAAAAAAAAATCAGTGGAAATGAAATTTGGTTGGATCCGTGGCAATGTTTGTTCCATGCAATAAATTCCACAAGGAAGGAGTATAGAGTAGAAATTATTCCTTTTTGCTGAATGCAGCAAAGGCATTAATCCCCAAACATTGGGAGTCTAATAAGGCCCCAACAATGAAGGAGTGGTTTAGGGAGGTATCTATATTATAAATTTAAAGGAAGGGAGAGGGGGGAGGGGCGATACGTTAAGAGGGGAGGAAAGGAGAAGGGGTGTGAGTGATCTTTTTTTCCCTCTTTTCTCAGGGATGGAGAGCAAAGGGTGCAGTACCTTTATCTCTTCGCTTAAAAAAATTGATTATGAATCTTTAGAAATATGGCCATTCAAGATGTGATGTTAAAAGATAGATCCATTTCTCCTTGTTTTTGTTTTGTATTTGTATATGTGTATGTATTTTTTTCTGAATGTTTTGTATTTATTTATTTAAAATGATATGGAAGATTTTATATGAACTAAAAATTTTTAATAAAAACAATTGAAAACTGAAAAAAAATGTAATTCTTATAAATAGTGATGGACGAACTTCCGACGGGACGTTTCGCGAACGCGGCCGATAGTTCGCGAAACGGAACGTTCGCGGCAGGCCCCATTGACTTCAATGGGAGGCGAACTTCGCAAACCTACAGGTCAAATTTGCAGCCACAAAATAATTAATAGCTGTGCAAACATAGTCCCACCACATGGCCAATGACATAACACATGTATGAGGTGAATCTGGGATCGACAATTACTAGCATTCTTTTTTTATATGGGAAATTGTTGTGACAATTCAGGACTGTGGAGCGCATGAAGGCAATGGAGGAGAGGGAAGGTCAGGGACCAGGGTAGGCAAAGAAGAGGGTGCAGGAGATGATCACCAGCAGCGTGACATACAGCAATGACACCTGCACCGCGATAGAGTCATCTGACAACAGCACCGTGATAGAGAGCACTGACATCAGCAGCGTGACATAAATTACTAACACCAGCACCGTGATATACAGCACTGACAGCAGCACCGTGATAGAGAGTACTGACATCAGCACCGTGATATACAGCACTGACACCTGCACCGTAAGCAGCCCCAGGAGGAAGTCAGCATAGCACAGGGATGGTGGGAGCCCCTCATAATGAGCATAGCACAGGGATGGTGGGAGCCCCTCATAATGAGCATAGCACAGGGATGGTGGGAGCCCCTCATAATAATCAGCCCCAGGAGGATGTCAGCATAGCACAGGGATGGTGGGAGCCCCTCATAATAAGCAGCCCCAGGAGGATGTCAGCATAGCACAGGGATGGTGGGAGCCCCTCATAATAAGCAGCCCCAGGAGTAAGTCAGCACAGCACAGGGATGGTGGGAGCCCCTCATAATGAACATAGCACAGGGATGGTGGGAGCACCTCAAAATATGCACAGCACAGGGATGGTGGGAGCCCCTCATAATGAGCATAGCACAGGGATGGTGGGAGCCCCTCATAATGAGCATAGCACAGGGATGGTGGGAGCACCTCAAAATATGCACAGCACAGGGATGGTGGGAGCCCCTCATAATGAGCATAGCACAGGGATGGTGGGAGCCCCTCATAATAAGCAGCCCCAGGAGGAAGTCAGCATAGCACAGGGATGGTGGGAGCCCCTCATAATAAGCAGCCCCAGGAGGATGTCAGCATAGCACAGGGATGGTGGGAGCCCCTCATAATAAGCAGCCCCAGGAGGAAGTCAGCACAGCACAGGGATGGTGGGAGCCCCTCATAATGAGCATAGCACAGGGATGGTGGGAGCACCTCAAAATATGCACAGCAGAGGTACAGCCCCAGGAGGAAGTCAGCACAGCACAGGGATGGTGGGAGCCCCTCATAATATGCACAGCAGAGGTACAGCCCCAGGAGGATGTCAGCACAGCACAGGGATGGTGGGAGCCCCTCATAATAAGCAGCCCCAGTAGAAATATGACACCGCTCAACCTCTTCAAAGAGGAGGGTACGGGCATATAGTACGGTGTGCTTTTTTTGGATAAGGAAGTGAGCCAAATGAAGAAAGAAGGTCTTTGAGCTCGTTTAAAAAAATTGTTTATAGACATATACATGGTCTACTGGTCACATGTGTTGAATTCCTCCGAGATCCATGCCTCATTAATTTTTAGAAATGTGAGGTAGTTAACACTGTCGTGAGCTAGGCGAGTACGCTTATCGGTCACAATCCCCCCTGCTGCGCTGAACGTCCTTTTGGACAGGACACTGGATGAGGGACAAGCCAACAGTTTGATTGCAAATTAGGCAAGCTCTGGCCAGAGGTCAAGCCTGCCCACCCAGTAGTCCAGGGGTTCATCACTCCTCAGAGCGTCCACATCGGCCGTTAACCCGATGTAGTCGGACACCTGACGGTCTAGGCCAGTGATGGCGAACCTCGGCACCCCAGGTGTTTTGGAACTACATTTCCCATGATGCTCGGCTACACTGCAGAGTGCATGAGCATCATGGGAAATGTAGTTCCAAAACATCTGGAGTGCCAAGGTTCGCCATCACTGGTCTAGGCGTTCCCTGATGCTGGATCCGGATGACACCTGTGGATGGGTCGGCTGAAAGAATGACCTCATATCCGAAGTCACCAACACATCTTCAAACCGGCCTCTTCTTGCAGGCGCTGTTGGATTGGTACCTGCAACTCCTTCTCTGGGAGTGGGAATTGCTCCTCTGCCAGCGCACGCAAAGGCAGAATGCAGCATTTCTCAAAGCAAGGCCTGGAAGTGCTCCATTCTGCCAGCCCTCTGTGACGGCGGTAACATTTCCGCCGTTTTGTGTTTGTACCGGGGGTCTAAGTACGTTGCCACCCAGTACTGGTCCTTGACCCTTATGCTTTTTATACGGGGGTCCCTATTAAAACACTGGAGCATGAAGGCCCCCATTTGCACTAAACTGGAAGCGGTGTGGTGGCCTGGCTCCTGCTCATTATCCAGGATAATGTCGTCCTCTTCATTCTCCTCTCCCCATCCATGCACAACAGGGATCCCAGAAAGGTTTAAAGCATGCTCTTCTTGCTCCTCCTCATCCGCCCCGGCACCATCCTCCTCTGACTCCTCTTCAGACTCCTGTTGTTGACTTAGATAGAGTAGCCCCCCCTGGGAATTCATCCAGCATTGCGACTTCCTCATCTTCCCGCTCCTGCTCCTCCACAGCTTGATCAATGACACGACGCAATGCACGCTCCATAAAAAAGGCATAAGGTACCATGTCACTGATGGTGCCATGGCTGCGACTGACCAGTTTGGTGATCTCCTCAAATGGCCGCAGAAGTCTGCATGCGTCGCGCATGAGCAGCCACTGGCGTGGTGAAAAAACCCCCCAGCTCCCCAGAACCTGTTCTGCCGCAGAGTTCATACAGGTAGACGTTAACTGCACGTTTCGGGCAATCGCAAATAAGACGTCTGACCGGCAGATTGTGTCGCCGCTGAATGTCAGCAAGGCGAGCCATGGCCGTGTAAGATCTTCTGAAATGGGACGAGATTTTCCTTGCCTGCCGCAAGATGTCCTGGACCCCAGGGTATTTGACAAGGAATCGCTGCACGACCAAGTTTAAGACGTGTGCCATGCATGGCACGTGCGTGATTTTGCCCTGTTTCAATGCGCTAAGCAGATTGGCACCGTTGTCACACACCACTTTACCAACTGTCAAATTGAGTGGTGTTAGCCACTGATCTGCCTGTGAACGCAAAGCTGAAAGGAGTGCCGGGTCAGTGTGGCTCTTGGCTTCCAGGCACAACAGACGCAGCACGGCATGGCAACGTCTCACCTGGCATGTCGAATAGGTTCTGGGGAGCTTGGGCGGCGCAGCGGAAGAGACGCTAGCAGCGGAAAAGGAGGAGTCAGCTGAGGAGGAGAGGGAGGAGGATGGAGTAGGAAGAGGAGGAGAAGAAGAGTCAGGCCTGCATGCAATCAGTGGCGGTAAAACCAAATCTACACGGGTGCCACGGGTTACATGCTTGACGGCCGTCAGAAGGTTCACCCAGTGGGCAGTAAAAGTGATATACCTTCCCTGCCCGTGTTTGCTAGACCACGTGTCTGTGGTCAGATGTATCTTGGCATCGACACTGTGTGCCAGAGATACATTCACTTGCCGCTGAACATGGCCATATAGCTCTAGGATGCCCTTCTGTGAGAAATAATTCCTTCCTGGGACCTTCCATTGTGGTGTTCCAATGGCCACAAATTTGCAAAAGGCCTCCGAGTCCACCAGTTTATATGGCAGTAGTTGGCGGGCTATGAGTTCTGTCAAGCCAGCCGTCAACCGTTGGGCAAGAGGGTTATCCGGCGTCATCATTTTTTTACTCTCGAACATTAGACCCACGGAAGCCTGCCTTTTTTCAGAAAAATGTGAGCTTGGCGTAATGGAAGGTGGAGTGGAGGACAATTGTGAGGAGAGAGGAGAAGGAGAAGTAGAAGACGAGGCTGGACGGTGAGAGCCTGGAGTGTGGCTTTGTGTGTTCCGTTGCTCCCACTCAGCTTGGTGATGGCTGCTCATGTGCCTTCTTAAGGCGGTCGTCCCTAGGTGAGTGTTGGGCTTACCGCGACTAATGCGTTGACTGCAAAGATTGCAGATGGCAACGCTATTGTCAGCAGCGGACACATTAAAAAAAGCCCACACTGCGGAGCCATGTGTCGGTGTCCTGGGAGCGCCAGATGTGACCGTACATGGTCGATAACTCGCTCCTGATACATTTGCAGTCTGCTTTGTCCCTCCTGTGCAATGTAAGTTATTCCTGCTTCTCCTCCCTATCTGCTGGTCCATATCTCCCTCTGAACTCCCCTCCTCTTCCTCTCTTGTGGGCACCCACGTGACATTACTAGACACGTCATCATTGACGTCACCTTCCCCACCGCTATAAGTAGAGATCTCGGAGTAGGCAGCAACACTGGGGACCAACCTCCTCCTTGGGCTGATCTGGGTACTGTCGTCAGACTGCTGAGTAGCGGTTGTTGCTACCTCCTCCTGCTGATCCAATACCAAGAGTGGCTGCGCATCAGAAATGTCTTGATATGGATAGGAAAATAATTCCTGTGACTCAAGCGGAAGGTATGTGGTGGTGCTGGTGTTGTTGGTGGTAGTCTCTTTGGGGGTGCACATAGCAGAGAGTGAAGAAGAGGGTGCGGATCGAGAGGATGAGGAGGGTGCAGAAGAGTAAGGCTGAGTGAGCCACTCAACCAAGTGTGGTGCGTCCTTTAAAGTAATTGAACGCAACTTCTGCAACTTCCCACTTTGGCTCAAGCCTGTTGCTCCTGCCCTACCCCTACCACCCCTGCGGAAGGGCCTGCCTCTTCCTCTGCCTGTCATTTTTTAAATGACCCTGTGAAAAAACTCTCAGTCCCTATACCGATGAAGGACTGCTGCAGTATAGGGCAGCGGTCAGCAGTAGTGCACCTCAACCCTATGTATTGTGGACCTATACCAGTCCTTATAGAATAGCAGACTGTACCTCACTCAACCATATGTACTGTAGAAACCTATACAGACCAAGTTACCAGTCCTTATAAGGACCTTTGTGGAACAAGTAGGTTGTGAGTGATTAGCAGACTGTAGGTCAGTCCCTATACCGATGAAGGACTGCTGGAGTATAGGGCAGCGGTCAGCAGTAGTGCACCTCAACCCTATGTATTGTGGACCTATACCAGTCCTTATAGAATAGCAGACTGTACCTCGCTCAACCCTATGTACTGTAGAACCCTAGACAGACCAAGTTACCAGTCCTTATAAGGACCTTTGTGGAACAAGTAGGTTGTGACTGATTAGCAGACTGTACGTCAGTCCCTATACCGATGAAGGACTGCTGCAGTATAGGGCAGCGGTCAGCAGTAGTGCACCTCAACCCTATGTATTGTGGACCTATACCAGTCCTTATAGAATGGCAGACTGTACCTCACTCAACCCTATGTGCTGTAGAACCCTAGACAGACCAAGTTACCAGTCCTTATAAGGACCTTTGTGGAACAAGTAGGTTGTGACTGATTAGCAGACTGTAGGTCAGTCCCTATACCGATGAAGGACTGCTGCAGTATAGGGCAGCGGTCTGCAGTAGTGCACCTCAACCCTATGTATTGTGGACCTATACCAGTCCTTATAGAATAGCAGACTGTACCTCACTCAACCCTATGTACCGTAGTACCCTATACTTTACCAGTCCTTATAAGGACCTTTGTGGAACAAGTAGGTTGTGACTGATTAGCAGACTGTACGTCAGTCCCTATACCGATGAAGGACTGCTGCAGTATAGGGCAGCGGTCAGCAGTAGTGCACCTCAACCCTATGTATTGTGGACCTATACCAGTCCTTATAAAATAGCAGGCTGTACCTCACTCAACCCTATGTACTGTAGAACCCTAGACAGACCAAGTTACCAGTCCTTATAAGGACCTTTGTGGAACAAGTAGGTTGTGACTGATTAGCAGACTGTACGTCAGTCCCTATAACGATGAAGGACTGCTGCAGTATAGGGCAGCGGTCAGCAGTAGTGCACCTCAACCCTATGTATTGTGGACCTATACCAGTCCTTATAAAATAGCAGACTGTACCTCACTCAACCCTATGTACTGTAGAACCCTAGACAGACCAAGTTACCAGTCCTTATAAGGACCTTTGTGGAACAAGTAGGTTGTGACTGATTAGCAGACTTTACATCAGTCCCTGTACCGATGAAGGACTGCTGCAGTATAGGGCAGCGGTCAGCAGTAGTGCACCTCAACCCTATGTATTGTGGACCTATACCAGTCCTTATAGAATGGCAGACTGTACCTCACTCAACCCTATGTACTGTAGAACCCTAGACACACCAAGTTACCAGTCCTTATAAGGACCTTTGTGGAACAAGTAGGTTGTGACTGATTAGCAGACTGTACGTCAGTCCCTATACCGATGAAGGACTGCTGCAGTATAGGGCAGCGGTCAGCAGTAGTGCACCTCAACCCTATGTATTGTGGACCTATACCAGTCCTTATAGAATGGCAGACTGTACCTCACTCAACCCTATGTACTGTAGAACCCTAGACAGACCAAGTTACCAGTCTTTATAAGGACCTTTGTGGAACAAGTAGGTTGTGACTGATTAGCAGACTGTACGTCAGTCCCTATAACGATGAAGGACTGCTGCAGTATAGGGCAGCGGTCAGCAGTAGTGCACCTCAACCCTATGTATTGTGGACCTATACCAGTCCTTATAAAATAGCAGACTGTACCTCACTCAACCCTATGTACTGTAGAACCCTAGACAGACCAAGTTACCAGTCCTTATAAGGACCTTTGTGGAACAAGTAGGTTGTGACTGATTAGCAGACTTTACATCAGTCCCTGTACCGATGAAGGACTGCTGCAGTATAGGGCAGCGGTCAGCAGTAGTGCACCTCAACCCTATGTATTGTGGACCTATACCAGTCCTTATAGAATGGCAGACTGTACCTCACTCAACCCTATGTACTGTAGAACCCTAGACACACCAAGTTACCAGTCCTTATAAGGACCTTTGTGGAACAAGTAGGTTGTGACTGATTAGCAGACTGTACATCAGTCCCTATACCGATGAAAGACTGCTGCAGTATAGGTCAGCGGTCAGCAGTAGTGCACCTCAACCCTATGTATTGTGGACCTATACCAGTCCTTATAGAATAGCAGACTGTACCTCACTCAACCCTATGTACTGTAGAACCCTAGACAGACCAAGTTACCAGTCCTTATAAGGACCTTTGTGGAACAAGTAGGTTGTGACTGATTAGCAGACTGTACGTCAGTCCCTATACCGATGAAGGACTGCTGCAGTATAGGGCAGCGGTCAGCAGTCGTGTACCTCAACCCTATGTATTGTGGACCTATACCAGTCCTTATAGAATAGCAGACTGTACCTCACTCAACCCTATGTACTGTAGTACCCTATACCTTACCAGTCCTTATAAGGACCTTTGTGGAACAAGTAGGTTGTGACTGATTAGCAGACTGTACGTCAGTCCCTATACCGATGAAGGACTGCTGCAGTATAGGGCAGCGGTCAGCAGTAGTGCACCTCAACCCTATGTATTGTGGACCTATACCAGTCCTTATAGAATGGCAGACTGTACCTCACTCAACCCTATGTACTGTAGCACCCTAGACAGACCAAGTTACCAGTCCTTATAAGGACCTTTGTGGAACAAGTAGGTTGTGACTGATTAGCAGACTGTACGTCAGTCCCTATACCGATGAAGGACTGCTGCAGTATAGGGCAGCGGTCAGCAGTAGTGCACCTCAACCCTATGTATTGTGGACCATATACCAGTCCTTATAGAATGGCAGACTGTACCTCACTCAACCCTATGTACTGTAGAACCCTAGACACACCAAGTTACCAGTCCTTATAAGGACCTTTGTGGAACAAGTAGGTTGTGACTGATTAGCAGACTGTACGTCAGTCCCTATACCGATGAAGGACTGCTGCAGTATAGGGCAGCGGTCAGCAGTAGTGCACCTCAACCCTATGTATTGTGGACCTATACCAGTCCTTATAGAATAGCAGACTGTACCTCACTCAACCCTATGTACTGTAGTACCCTATACCTTACCAGTCCTTATAAGGACCTTTGTGGAACAAGTAGGTTGTGACTGATTAGCAGACTGTACGTCAGTCCCTATACCGATGAAGGACTGCTGCAGTATAGGGCAGCGGTCAGCAGTAGTGCACCTAAACCCTATGTATTGTGGACCTATACCAGTCCTTATAAAATGGCAGACTGTACCTCACTCAACCCTATGTACTGTAGCACCCTATACCTTACCAGTCCTTATAAGGACCTTTGTGGAACAAGTAGGTTGTGACTGATTAGCAGACTGTACGTCAGTCCCTATACCGATGAAGGACTGCTGCAGTATAGGGCAGCGGTCAGCAGTAGTGCACCTAAACCCTATGTATTGTGGACCTATACCAGTCCTTATAAAATGGCAGACTGTACCTCACTCAACCCTATGTACTGTAGCACCCTAGACAGACCAAGTTACCAGTCCTTATAAGGACCTTTGTGGAACAAGTAGGTTGTGACTGATTAGCAGACTGTACGTCAGTCCCTATACCGATTAAGGACTGCTGCAGTATAGGGCAGCGGTCAGCAGTAGTGCACCTCAACCCTATGTATTGTGGACCATATACCAGTCCTTATAGAATGGCAGACTGTACCTCACTCAACCCTATGTACTGTAGAACCCTAGACACACCAAGTTACCAGTCCTTATAAGGACCTTTGTGGAACAAGTAGGTTGTGACTGATTAGCAGACTGTACGTCAGTCCCTATACCGATGAAGGACTGCTGCAGTATAGGGCAGCGGTCAGCAGTAGTGCACCTCAACCCTATGTATTGTGGACCTATACCAGTCCTTATAGAATAGCAGACTGTACCTCACTCAACCCTATGTACTGTAGTACCCTATACCTTACCAGTCCTTATAAGGACCTTTGTGGAACAAGTAGGTTGTGACTGATTAGCAGACTGTACGTCAGTCCCTATACCGATGAAGGACTGCTGCAGTATAGGGCAGCGGTCAGCAGTAGTGCACCTCAACCCTATGTATTGTGGACCTATACCAGTCCTTATAGAATAGCAGACTGTACCTCACTCAACCCTATGTACTGTAGAACCCTAGACAGACCAAGTTACCAGTCCTTATAAGGACCTTTGTGGAACAAGTAGGTTGTGACTGATTAGCAGACTGTACGTCAGTCCCTATACCGATGAAGGACTGCTGCAGTATAGGGCAGCGGTCAGCAGTAGTGTACCTCAACCCTATGTATTGTGGACCTATACCAGTCCTTATAGAATAGCAGACTGTACCTCACTCAACCCTATGTACTGTAGTACCCTATACCTTACCAGTCCTTATAAGGACCTTTGTGGAACAAGTAGGTTGTGACTGATTAGCAGACTGTACGTCAGTCCCTATACCGATGAAGGACTGCTGCAGTATAGGGCAGCGGTCAGCAGTAGTGCACCTCAACCCTATGTATTGTGGACCTATACCAGTCCTTATAGAATGGCAGACTGTACCTCACTCAACCCTATGTACTGTAGCACCCTAGACAGACCAAGTTACCAGTCCTTATAAGGACCTTTGTGGAACAAGTAGGTTGTGACTGATTAGCAGACTGTACGTCAGTCCCTATACCGATGAAGGACTGCTGCAGTATAGGGCAGCGGTCAGCAGTAGTGCACCTCAACCCTATGTATTGTGGACCATATACCAGTCCTTATAGAATGGCAGACTGTACCTCACTCAACCCTATGTACTGTAGAACCCTAGACACACCAAGTTACCAGTCCTTATAAGGACCTTTGTGGAACAAGTAGGTTGTGACTGATTAGCAGACTGTACGTCAGTCCCTATACCGATGAAGGACTGCTGCAGTATAGGGCAGCGGTCAGCAGTAGTGCACCTCAACCCTATGTATTGTGGACCTATACCAGTCCTTATAGAATAGCAGACTGTACCTCACTCAACCCTATGTACTGTAGTACCCTATACCTTACCAGTCCTTATAAGGACCTTTGTGGAACAAGTAGGTTGTGACTGATTAGCAGACTGTACGTCAGTCCCTATACCGATGAAGGACTGCTGCAGTATAGGGCAGCGGTCAGCAGTAGTGCACCTAAACCCTATGTATTGTGGACCTATACCAGTCCTTATAAAATGGCAGACTGTACCTCACTCAACCCTATGTACTGTAGCACCCTAGACAGACCAAGTTACCAGTCCTTATAAGGACCTTTGTGGAACAAGTAGGTTGTGACCGATTAGCAGACTGTACGTCAGTCCCTATACCGATTAAGGACTGCTGCAGTATAGGGCAGCGGTCAGCAGTAGTGCACCTCAACCCTATGTATTGTGGACCATATACCAGTCCTTATAGAATGGCAGACTGTACCTCACTCAACCCTATGTACTGTAGAACCCTAGACACACCAAGTTACCAGTCCTTATAAGGACCTTTGTGGAACAAGTAGGTTGTGACTGATTAGCAGACTGTACGTCAGTCCCTATACCGATGAAGGACTGCTGCAGTATAGGGCAGCGGTCAGCAGTAGTGCACCTCAACCCTATGTATTGTGGACCTATACCAGTCCTTATAGAATAGCAGACTGTACCTCACTCAACCCTATGTACTGTAGTACCCTATACCTTACCAGTCCTTATAAGGACCTTTGTGGAACAAGTAGGTTGTGACTGATTAGCAGACTGTACGTCAGTCCCTATACCGATGAAGGACTGCTGCAGTATAGGGCAGCGGTCAGCAGTAGTGCACCTAAACCCTATGTATTGTGGACCTATACCAGTCCTTATAAAATGGCAGACTGTACCTCACTCAACCCTATGTACTGTAGCACCCTAGACAGACCAAGTTACCAGTCCTTATAAGGACCTTTGTGGAACAAGTAGGTTGTGACTGATTAGTAGACTGTACGTCAGTCCCTATACCGATTAAGGACTGCTGCAGTATAGGGCAGCGGTCAGCAGTAGTGCACCTCAACCCTATGTATTGTGGACCATATACCAGTCCTTATAGAATAGCAGACTGTACCTCACTCAACCCTATGTACTATAGCACCCTACACCAGGTTATTACCAGTCCTTATAAAGGACCTTTGTGGAACAAGTAGGTTGTGAATGATTAGCAGACTGCAGCAGAAGGGCAGCAGTCAAGTATAATATTCTTTCTATATTTGGAAGAAAGAATATTATACGTGTACAAGCCTATTACCATACCAGTCCTGAAAAGAACCTTTGTGGAACTAATAGTAACAGCTACTGATTAAACTGACCCTCACTGCCTCACACACTGCTTCCTGCCTGTCCCTATATAAACTGACAAAACAGAGGCTACTAGAACAATAACTGGAATATCACTTTTGTGGACCTGATAGTAACAGCTAATGACTAAACTGACTGTCCCTAAAGCAGCACACACCGTCCTGTCCCTTTCTCTAAACTGACAAAAGACGCTCAGGCTGCTGCAACAATCAGTAGCACAGCAAACCTATATACACCTAACACCTATACCAGTCCTGAAAAGAACTTTTGTGTACCAAATAGCTAGCAATTTGGGTCACTGCAATCTCTCCCTGCTTCACACAGCAACCTCTCCCTATAGTGACAGAAGAAAGAATGTAAAATGGCCGCCGGATCGGGTCTATTTATAAGTTAGGGGGAATGTCCAAGTGTCCATGTGCTGTAATGTCTCAATTGACTGTCCTGTACCCCATGATGGATGTGTCATCATAGGTCAAAGTTCTTTTACACAGTAAACACGGAAGTCCGCTGGGCGAACGGCTGCAATAGTCCGCCGATCGGGCGAATCGCGAACAGCCGAAATTCGCCACGAAACGACCGCCGGGCGAACCGTTCGGCCATCACTACTTATAAACGTAGCAATACAGAATACAGCTTGTACATTATTCTTGATATACAGGCATATCCCTCCCACTTTTTTACCCTCTCTACCCCTGCAATAAAGGGAATACCCTTGAATGGTTGCCAGCCAATCATGAGAGCTGTTGAACCAAGTCTCTAAAATTCCCACAAAATCAAAATCCTCCTCATACAACAGTATCTTTAGTTCTCCCATCTTGTCCTCCAGGCTCCTGGCATTGGTGAACATGCCACATAGTTTAGACCGGTTGCATACTGTCCTCTTATTGGGTGCTCCAAGATTGCAAATAGGACTTGTTACTATACTTACCTCTGGTTTATGTGCTTTAGTCAACCTACCACTAATGCCCCCAACACTACCTTCTGGAATATGTTCCTCTTCTCAAGAAAGAATAAATTCAGTTCCTCTAATATTTCCTTATAGCAGAGCTCCTCCATGCCTCTTACCAGTTTGGTTGCCCTTCTCTGCACTTTCTCCAGTTCCCCAATATCCTTTTTATGATTTGGTACCCAAAACTTAACTGCATATTCCAGGTGAGGTCTTATTCATGATTTGTACAGGGGCAAAATTATATCTCTCTCTGCAGTCCATACCACTTTTAATACAACAAAGGACTGCAGCGTGACATGGAATGCTATTAATAACTTATGATTTACCAAAACCCCCAGATCCTTCACCATTATTTTTCATAATTTACAAATTCTGTCTCATTACATGTTCCCTTGATCCTATTCTTTCCCTATCAATTCCTCCTATGTTTTTACGCTTCATTCCTATCTTCAAGTAATATTAAACCTTTATCATTTTGAGTCTAATACATTGAGCACATCTTCTTCTGGGTATCGCTACTCCAGCCACTCACAGCGCCGGAGCAGCGATGACGTCACTCCCATGCATGCGCATGGGAGCCGCCACTGCTAACGGCGATAGTGCGCCTGCGCACCGCTGTCTACGGTGCATGCGCCGTAGACAGCGGTGCCTGTTTTTTAATAAATATCTCCTAAACTGTGTAGGTTTAGGAGACATTTCTTGAACCTACAGGTAAGCCTTAATCTAGATTTACCTGTAGGTCAAAGTGGTTTGTAAGGTTTACAACCACATTAAGGAGGGTCACCCTGACACAGGAAACCAGGAGACAGCTTAAATGGGAACATAGGCAAGGATTAGAAGAAGCTACATAATCAGTAAGTGATTAAACCAGCTGCTGAGGGTTTCATTTCC
Source organism: Lithobates pipiens (assembly GCF_037356315.1). Classification (NCBI taxonomy): domain Eukaryota; kingdom Metazoa; phylum Chordata; class Amphibia; order Anura; family Ranidae; genus Lithobates; species Lithobates pipiens. The sequence goes on from NW_027507903.1 coordinate 540,167,091, forward strand.
TTAATATTGCCCTGTAAAATGTTCCTCTCTTCTGGCATTCACCCTTCATCATTTAAACATGTATCCATAAAACCAATACACAATAACCTCTCTTTAGACTCTCTGTTCTTTCAGTTTACCTCCTTGTCGCACATCTTTTATTCTCATTCAGACTACTCGAGTGAAAGCCGATTGGTTTCTATGCATAGCTGGACCTGATTTTTTTACTCATTCACAACTACCTGCCATATCAATTTCAAAATCAAATCCCACATCTGTCCCTTTCTTTTGCATGCTACATTTAAAATATGAAATGCTGTTAGATCCTTTCTAGAGCATTGCAATCCTCTCTTGTGTGGTTAACCAACAAACTAACTGCCAACAATCCAGTCCATCCTTAAAACCTCTACTTTTTAATTTCACTCATCTAGTGGTGCTGCTCTATGTCAGTCTCTTCACTTGCTGACAGTTACAGATCTGTGTCTGTAATGTCTTCCCTCCATGCCTCCTTGACAAGGATGTGGTTTGTGTTTGCCACTACCATGAGTTTGGGATGAATCCTGCAGGTTTGAGATGTGTGGTCCTAACAGATTTATGTTCAGATTTGCCCATGAGAATTTTTTAAAACCATAATTCACCACATGGCTTTGAACTATGACCAACAGGCTTAGAAGGACCAATAAGGGGGCTTTTGGTTAAGCCAACCCTTTTATTATAAAAGGAGGCGTACAGAGCATCCACAATGCCAGTGAATTAGAAGCTACTGCAGGGAAAGCATAGGAATGTCTGACACATTGCACAAGGTAAAATTAGTCGTTAGGAAACTCTAATTACTTTTGATTGCGAGCCCTTTTGGGCAATCAGCCCCTGTGCTGCTTTTTATTAATTGCTGGGGGCTTCTCTTCTTTCATCTTATTTTATGCTTGATTGGACCAGCTTGGTCACTAAAATCTGGAGTTAGGCTGTAACCACCCAGAAAGATTACTGTGTTCAAGGATTCCGACAGCTCTTATGCCCCGTACACACGTTCCGATTATCGGACCACAAAAGTCGCTTTCGGACGGATCGGTCGATAATCTGATCGTTAGTACGCAGCTTTCGACAGCCGATCACGACAGTCCGTCCAACCAAATCCGAAGGGACAAACAGGAAAACTTTGGTCGAACGACAGCCCATCGTACGACAATCGTGTAGTCAGTACAGTATGCGTCCGATAAAAGTCGTTCGACAAACACCACGCATGATCAGAAACACAAAAATAAACCAGATGGACACACGAGTCACACGTATTTGACATCATTTAAAATACGTAGCTACGCACGACGGAAGATTTTGCCAGAATCGTACGACAGAAATCTTACACACATTTTGCACTGTTGTATTCGATCTTAGTTGTATGCAACAAAATACGAACGATCGGTCTTACGATAATCGGAACGTGTGTACGGGGCATTAGGCTTGCTTTATGACAAGGAGCGGTCTTCAAGTTTCTTGGTACATGTTTCTGAGAATCTTTTGTGGTCAGTTAACGTACATGCCATTGGAAAAAATCTCAGAAACATTTACATTTTCTTAGGCTGCTCAGGAAGGTCTAGGGCACAAAATATTAGAGACCTTTTTTCGGTCTTCAATTGAGAGCATATTAATGTACTGTGTCTTTATATGGTACCCAGCTGCACTGTAGTGGATAGGAACACTCTTCAGAAAGTAATTCATTTTTACTGCACAGAAAATAGTGGATTGTAAGCTTCCATCTTTAGCAGAAATGTATCATTCCCATTCTCTTGGCTGAGCAGAGAAGATAAGGAGTGATTCATCTCATCCCGGTTATCACTTATTTGAGCTGCTGCCTTCTGACAGATGTTACAGGAATATCAAAACCAGAACAAATAGGTACACAAAGAGCTTTTTACTACGGGCAATAAAAGCAGTAAATGGGAAGCTAATTCAAACTAGGCAGCATATGGTTAGGGATAATGTTTTTCTTCTATTTTACAGGATGTTGTGTTATTTTTGTGAGTGTTTTTATGAATATGTGTGTGAAGTTTGATTGTGTGGGAGTTTTCCTCCTTTTTGGTAATTTCGTTGTGGATTTTGACAATAAATGACAATAAATCTGATCTTAAATCTTAAATCACAACCATTGTGTAGCACTGCGAAACAGAAATACATAGAAGCAAGGATTTGAAAACATTTATATACACCTTAGTGTAATGACCTCAGTAGGTCTTCAAATCCAGAACCCCAAGTGCAGATATCTCCCCAATGAAGTCCCCAAGAGATATAACAAACTGTCAGTTGGTTTAAAGTGGTTGTAAACCCAGATGAAAAAAAAAATCTTCAAGACAAAGTCATAATGAGCTATGCATCACATACTAGCTCATTATGAAATACTTACCTTAGAACGATGCTGTTGCAGCGGTCCCGGCACACCACTGTCACTGGCGACATGTCGTCTCGTACCAAGCGTGCCGTTTCTTCAGTGCGCATGTGCCGACGTCATCAGTGAATATTTCCTAAATTATGCATGTTATGTGAAATTCACGGCACCTACAGGTACCTTACCTGTAGATAAAAGGGTTTACAAGCACTTTAACTCTTCAGTATCTACCAAAGCTTCAAAAATCAGGTTGGAGTAGACTGACATTTTAGACCATCTTCCACAATTCTGGCCTGGAAGTCACTGCTGAATTTCAGACCCCAGTAATTGTATACACCTTGGTTGTATGCACTTATTTTGAAATTTGCATCTCTTAAAAGGTAATTTAAATGTTTTGAACATACCACAGTTTTAGGAGGTGAGAAGAATAATTAAAGCGGAACAATACTGTATCTGAGCAACACAAACCAAAAATGCTATTGAAATAATTTTTAATATTCAAAGCAAACTCACCCATCCATCCATGTCTCCATGCTTTATTTTGTTGAGAAATCACTTTGAAAAAGGCCCCTTAGCATTTTTAGCTTTTAGTGTCCTGAAGACTCCTGGGATGTGTGACATAATTTGCCTAGGCCTGGAAGCCAAAAAGTAACTGAAGAAATGTAAACATAAACAGTAAATATGACATACTTTCCTATCTATTTACTAATAGGAATGGGCGAACTATTCAACCTGAGCACAAGCTTGGTTTTTCGGGGGGAACAGCTATCAATATGCGGTGTTCGCAGCAAATTCGAAAGCCACGGAACCCTGTTAAAGTCTATTGGACACTAACATAAAAAAAAACAAAAATGCTCATTTTAAAGGCTTCTATGCAAGTTATTGCCATAAAAAGTGTTTGGGGACCCGGGTCCTGCCCCAGGAAACATATATCAATGCAAAAAAAGTTTTAAGAACAGCCGTTTTTTCGGGAACAGTGATTTTATTAATGCTTAACCACTTCAATACAGGGCATTTTCACCCCCTTCCTGCCCAGGCCAATTTTAAGCGTTGTAACAATTTGCATGACAATTGCGTGATCATGCAACACTGTACCCCCCACAAATAGAGCTTTCTTTTGGTGGTATTTGATCACCTCTGCGGTTTTTATTTTTTGCGTTATAAACAAAAGAATAGCGACAAGTTTGAAAAAAAAAACACTAATATATATCCCATTTATATCCCATTTAAAAAAATATAGGTTTTCTCAGTTTAGGCCGATATGTATTCTTCTACATATTTTTGGTAAAAAAAATTGCAACAAGTGTATATTGATTGGTTTGCTCAAAAGTTATAGCGCCTACAAAATAGGGGTCATTGCAATACTTTTTCTCACACGGTATTTGCGCAGCGGTCTTACAAGCACACTTTTTTGGGAAAAAAATGCACTTTTTTGAATAAAAAAATAAGACAGCAGTAAAGTTAGCCCAATTTTTTTTTTTTTGCCCAGTGGTTGTGGGGGTCTGCGGGTGGGGGGCTTATCGCAATCTGGAAGCCCCTTTGTACCCCCAGATCCCAGCACCCCTATTTGAATTGGTAACGCCCTACCAATTCACAAAAAAAGTGTCAAAAATAGTAAAAATGACAAGAGACACTTTGAGACAAGTCCTTTATTAAAAAATAAAAATGTCCCGCGATGTAAATCCATCTAATGCTGCCGGACGGACCAAAGAAAGGAAAAAAATGCTGCAACAGCTCCACCTCCATGGGAGTGATGCTTCTTCTCGATGACAGCTGTTATTTACAGAGAGTGGGGACACTTGGTGATGTAAATGGGTGATCCCATCTTCCTCTGACTTCACGTGGCATCAGAGGGGACGGAGTCACCTGTTTACATCACCATGTTGCCCCGCCCTCAGCTATATAACAGCTGTCATTGAGAAGAAGTATCACTCGGCGGGGGCTGCTTTTTTTTTCTTTCTTCAGTCAGTTGGATGGCGTGAGATGGATTTAAATCACCGAACATTTTTATTTTTTAATAAAGGACTTGTCCCAAAGTGTCTCTTGTAATTTTTACTATTTTTGACACTTTTTTTTGTGAACTGGTAGGGCGTTACCACATGGGGGGCGGGATCTGGGGGTCCAAAGGGGGCTTCCCTATTCCGATAAGCACCCGAGCAAGGGTTGTGGGGATGAAGCCCTTGTCCTCATCAACATGGGAACAAGGTGCTTTGGGGGTGTCTCCAAAGCACCCTCTCATGTTGAGGGCATGCGGCCTGCTATGGTTCAGGAGGGGGTCCCTCTTTTCCTGTGGTCTGCCAGGTTGTGTGCTTGGACCAGGGTCTGGTATATATTTTAGGGGAACCCCTACACCATTTTTATTATTAATTTGTGGTCCCCCTTAATAACAGCCGCAAGCAGTTTCAAATTACGTTTTTTCCTTTAGAAATGTCATTTTGCTATGGTATTATTCTAAACACGGGAAAACTGCGCCACTTTACAGGCATATTAAAGACATATAACTTGCATATAAGCTTTTAAAATTAACACTTTTGTTTTTTACATTTCGTGTCCCATAGACTTTAACAGTGTTCGTCTAAACTTTTTTCTGGGGCAAACTGAACCGGGGGATGGTGTGTGTTCGTCTCATCCTTATTTACTAATGTTACTGCACAAGAATTAGGCCCTGTTCACATCTAGACTTCCCAGATCATGGGCGGAATTGCCACAGTTCTGCCCACAATCCCGAATTGCCGGGAATCATTGGACGCACTCGCAATCCCCCTGTCACTTCCAATGGCACCCTGATCGCGGCACGATTTTGCCACGATTGTCACCCGATGAATCAAGGTAAAGTCACATAAACAGAATTGTGTGATGCCTGAAGCCCAAAAGAAGTTCCGGAACGGAGCCTTAAAAATAGTCAATGTTGATAGAGGGAGTGAAGTTCCGCTTTCATTTTGAATTATGTCCCCATGCATGATTAATACTGACTGAAGTTATATAAGCATATTTTCCCAGAGCACAACTTCCTTTAATGATCAAATACATCTGGAAGATCATTTCACATTTAAAGCTTTGCTCATTATTTAATTATTTTCTGTCTTGTCCTAGTCTAGATACAATTGTTAATATTAACAACTATCTGGAGAGTATCATACTGTCTGCCAAGTGACTTGCAGTGTCTTCATGTTTTAGTGCTCACTGGTCAGGTCATAAAAATGGAAATCCAAATGTTAGCTGTGGATTGCTCCCTAATACCTGTCATCTTTCTGCTATTGTGCACTGGCCTCTATGAGGAACTACATCCGAGTCATGATAACATTTACTTGAATCAAACCTTTCCTGAGAGACACATGTCTTGCATATTCCCTCCTGTAGATGGTAGTTACCTGGCTTTTTCACCGACCCTCTTGGTTCATTAAAGCAGTAGCAAAGTCGTTTTTTATTGAAAAAAATGGGTCCCCTGGCAGCTTTAAAGCCCCATACACACAATCAGATTTTCTGATGATTTTTGTCTTCAGATTTATCAAAACCATATAATATGAGGTTAAACCTTAGGAGTTTCAATTTGTATACAATCAGGCAGGCCCTTGTACTACATGGTTTTGGTAAATCTGAAGACAAAAATCAGCAGAAAATCTGATAGTGTGTATGGGGCTTAAAGAGGAAGTAAACCCTTATCAGTTGACTTCCTCTTTCATTCCCTGTAAAGGCAAAGCATAATGGACTACTATGCATCGCATAGTAGTCCATTATGTGTCACTTACCTGACACAGGAGCCAGCAAAGTCACCGCTGTCCCCTGTAGTTCCATCTTCTTGGTGGGTCTCCGTGGGTCTCGCTGGTCCGGCGCTGTGATTCGCCGGAGCAGCGATGACGTCACTCCCGCGCATGCTCACGGGAGCCGAGACTCGCGGCATTGCCGTCATTGACGATGCCCCGCTCAGTGCGCCTGCGCGTCGCTGTCTATGGCGCATGCAGAGGAAATGTCCCTACGCACGCCACGGCAAAAATGGGTGTGGCCAAATGATTAAGAGCATGAGGGGCTTATTGGGTGTGGTAAACAAAACCTGGACTTCATGCTTTGATTGCTGTACCACAAGCAAGAGTCTCACAGACACAAACCCCAGTGCAATCATTTAAAAAAAAAGAAAAAAAAATCTCCATTAGAAATGGTTTTGCACTCACTATGAAAGAGTGTATTACACAAAGTGTGGAAGCATTCTGGGGTGCGTTTCATATAGAGTGCGAGGTTCAGGAATGCATTACGTACCGAGTGCGAGTTTCAGGAATGCGTCACGTACAGAGTATGAGGCTCAAGAGTGCGTCTCATACAGAGTGAGGTTTAGGAATGCATTACTTACAGAGTGTGAGGTTCAGGAATGCGTTATGTACAGAGTGCGAGGTTCAGAAATGCGTTACGTACAGAGTGAGAGGTTCAGAAATGCGTTACGTACACAGCGCGAGGTTCAGGGATGCATTACGTACAGAGTGAGGTTCAGGAATGCATTACGTACGGTGTGTGAGGTTCAGGAATGTGTTACGTACAGAGTGCGAGGTTCAGAAGTGCGAGATTCAGGAGTGCGTTACATACAGAGTGCGAGGTTCATGAATGCGTTACGTACGGTGTTTGAGGTTCAGGAATGCGCTACGTACAGAGTGCAAGGTTCAGGAATGCATTACGTACAGAGTGCGAGGTTCAGAAGTGCGAGATTCAGGAGTGTATTACATAAAGAGTACGAGATTCAGGAATGTGTTACGTACAGAGTGCGAGGTTCAGGAGTGCGTTATGTACAGATTGCGAGGATCAGGAGTGCGTAATGTACAGAGTGTGAGGTTCGGGAGTGCGTAACGTACAGAGTGCGAGGTTAAGGAGTGTGTTACATACAGAGTGCCAGGTTCCGGAGCGCGTTACGTACAGAGTGTGAGGTTCAGGAGTGCGTTACGTACAGAGTGCCAGGTTAAGGAATGAGTTACATACAGAGTGCGAGGTTCAGAAATACGTTACGAACAGAGTTCGAGGTTCAAGAGTGCATTATGTACAGAGTGCGAGGTTCAGAAATACTTTACGTAAAGAGTGCGAGGTTCAGGAATGTATTACGTACAGAGTGCGAGGTTCAGGAATGTGTTGTATAGAGTGTGAAGTTCAGGAGTGCGTTACGTACAGAGTGTGAGGTTCAGGAGTGCGAGATTCAGGAATGCATTAGATACAGAGTGCGAGGTTCAGAAATACGTTACGTACAGAGTGCGAAGTTCAGAAATGCGTTACGTACAGAGTATGAGGTTCAGGAACGTGTTGTATAGATTTATAGAGTGAAAAGTTCAGGAGTGTGTTATGTACAGAGTGCGACGTTCAGGAGTGCATTATGTTTTACAGTCCCTTGCCTACAGGAACTTCTAATTTCCCTGTAACACAGGATATGCTCTGAGTTGTAGTTCCCCTGTCGTTATGGTTATGTTGGCAGTTTCTGTTCCTGTCACCCTTTACCCTGTTGGTTGCTGTAGTCCCCCTGTCACTCAGGCCATGCTAGGGGTTGTAGTCTCCCCATAACTCAGTAAATGCTGGGAGTTGTAGTCCCCCTGTCATTATGGTCATGCTTGGAGTTTTAGCCACTCACTCTGTGCAGCTCCCTCTTGGTCTCCCCAGCCTTGGTGACTCACAGCATACTCCACTGCCCGCACCTGGTGTTCACAGCCTGCAGGTGAGGATCCGGCTTCGCACCACGGGGGCCCCGCCGCAACTCTACTCTTTGCCCCTTCTGGGGGCCCCAGCAGCCACCCAACTTCACCAGACCACACATGTCACCACTGCTCTATGGTGGGCGGAGTCAGGAGGTGAGGGGCCAGGGTGCTGCTCTGTGGTGGGCGGAGTCAGGAGGGGCTGGGTACCATTCTCTGGTGAACAGATCCAGGAGGAGGGGCCGGGTCATGCTCTGTGGTGGGCGCAGTAAGCCCCTGTACACACGGTCGGACATTCTGCCAACCAAATCTGTTGGATTTTGTCTGAAACTGTTGCATACACACGGTCGGACGAAGTTGTCGGAAAATCCGATCGTTCAGAACGTGATGACGTTATTTCGTTACAATGGGACTACGTTCAGGCTAGTAGCCAATAGCTTTGGTGTAGGAATTTGATCTGAGCATGCGTGGCACTTTGTCCAATCAAAATTCTCTACACATGAACGGAGTATGTCTGATCGGACCAGTTTGTCGGAAAATATTTCCAACAAGTTGGAAAATTGGGTCCGACGGATATTCCGACGGAAACAGTCCGATGCATACCACACACAGTTGGATTATCCGACAAAACGGTCCGATAGGACACATTCCGTCGGAATCTCCGACCGTGTGTACAAGGGCTAAGGGGGAGGGGCTGGGTGCCGCCCGGCGGTGGGTGGAGTTGGGAGGAGGGGCCAGGTGCCGCTCTGTGGTGGGGGAGTCAGGAGAGGGGGCAGGGTGCCTCTTACTGGTGGGCAGGGTCAGGGAGGAGCAGGGTGGCGCTCTGATTGTGGGGTGGAGTCAGGAGGCTGAAAGCACATATCGGCCCACCCATCCCCAACATCAGAGGCTAAATTTGGCAGCTGCGCTTTCCCTCATTGCACCCTTACCCCCTGTCACGTTGCCCATCAATGCCTGGTTTTCTCACCAATCCCTGGCTGTGCTAGATGTTACAGCACTGCGGCAGGTCCTGCTCTGCTGTTAGCATAATAGAGTAATGCGGGACAAAGCCCATGTACTTCAGGACCGCGGGACAAAGGTGAAAATGTGGGACAGTCCCATCCAATCTGGGACTGTTGGGAGGTATGTGACAGACTTACCTACAAACAGAAACTTCCAGCAATGCGGCAGCTTCCATCTTCGCCTGGACTTTCTTCCTGGTTTGGTATCTTCAGCCACTTGAATGGGTGACAGCACTTCTGCGCATGCAGAACAGACTCAGTAAGATCATATTACGCACTGACAGGCGGGGTAGATTTATGACAGAAGAGACCTCTAGGGTCTCTACTGTTATAAAGACCCCTCCTGTCAGTGATTTTTCTTTCTTTTTTTTACCAAAAAGAGTTTTATTAACCTCTTCAGCTCCGGAAGGTTTTACCCTCCTTCATGACCAGGCAATTTTTTGCGATACGGCCCTGTGCTGCTTTAACTGACAATTGCGCAGTCTCACAATGCTGTACCAAAAATAAAATTGAGCTTCCTTATGATGGTATTTGATTACCTCTGTGGTTTCTATTTTTGCGCTGTAAACAAAAAAGACCATTCATTTTGAAAAAAAAAACAAAAACAAAACAAAAGCAAATTTTTACTTTCGGCTATAAAACAGATCCAATAAAAAAATTTAAAAATCAAATTTCTTCATCAATTTAGTCCAATATGTATTCTGCTACATGTTTTGGGTAAAAAAAATCCTAATAAGCGTGTATTGATTAGTTTGCGCAAAAGTTATAGCGTTTACAAACTATGGGATAGCTTAATGGCCTTTTTTTTTTTTTTTACTAGTAATGGCAGCGATCAGCAATTTTTAGCAGGACTGTGACATTGCGGTGGGCAAATCAGTACACTGATAAAGTCATCCCTCTGCTCTTCCCTCATCAGTATGTTCTGTCAGGAGAAGTGCACTCAGTACAGCATGATTGGCTCCTAATTCTACCCCTTCTATTACACTATCTGACTGACTACAGGAAACTGATATCAAGACAGATTCAGGCAATGTACATATATAACTAAGCATTAAGTGGAGTTCCACCCACTTTTACAACTTTTTCTTTAAAAGAATGACAACTCCTCCACCACTCAATTTTTTTTATATATTTTTTTTTCCTTACTTACCTTTTATTAAGTATAGCCGCGTACACACGTAGCCGTCTGTCCGACGTACTTAGTCTGGCGGACGTCCGCCAAACTGTCGGTCGGAATTTTCGAATGGGCTACTTGCCCACACACGGCACTTTTTCAGCGGACTAATACGGCGTACTAAGTCCGCCGTACTTTCGAAATGAACGGACTCGCCCACACACGCGGAGGAAAGTCCGCTCATTTTGAGCGGGTCTCCAGGTAGGCGGGGCCCGCGAAGGAGACGTCGCTGGCCCCGCCGCCTGGTATGGACTTAAAGGGGAACCCCCAACGCCGAAAAAAATCAGCGTGGGGGTCCCCCCTAAGTCCACAACAGACCCTTGTCCGAGCACGCTACCCGGCCGGCCAGGAAAGGGGGGCGAGCGAGCCCCCCCCTCCTTAGCCGTACCAGGCCGCGTGCCCTCCTCATGGGGGGTGCCTTGGGGAAGGGGGGGGCGGCCCCCCCACCCCAAAGCACCTTGTCCCCATGTTGATGAGGACAAGGGCCTCTTCCCAACAACCCTGGCCGTTGGTTGTCGGGGTCTGCGGGCGGGGGCTTATCGGAATCCGGGAGCCCCCTTTAATAAGGGGGCCCCCGGATACCGGCCCCCCACCCTGTGGGAATGAGTATGGAGTACAATGTACCCCTACCCATTCATCTGTAAAATAAAAGTACAAAAAACAACAACACACGAGATACAAATACTTTATTACACAGCTCCGGGGGTCTTCCGTCTTCGGGGGACTCCTCCGCTATCTTCTTGTAGCTCTTTTGCTAGCGGAGGAGTCCGGCTTTCTTCCTCGCCGCTGGCCTCTTCTCCCGACTTCGGGGGTCTTGTCCCCCTCTTCGGTTCTTCTGCCGGGCCACCGCACCTTCTTATAGCTCTTTTACAGGCGGTGGCCCGGTCTTCTGTCGCCGCTGCCGCCTTCCGTTCTTCTTCTTCTTCTTCTTCTCCTTCTTCTCCTGGAGATGTTGACTCGACGCTCTCTCCGGCCACAATGCCAGGGACGCGCTGCGCGGCCACTTATATAGGGACAAGGGGCGGTGTCACATGGCTTTATGTCACATGGGTTGGTGTCACATGGTGACCCCGCCCCTTACGATGTCACAGTCCCCATGTGACATCAACCCATGTGACCAACCCATGTGACATAAAGCCATTTGACACCGCCCCTTGTCCCTATATAAGTGGCCGCGCAGCGCGTCCCTGGCATTGTGGCCGGAGAGAGTGTCGAGTCAACATCTCCAGGAGAAGAAGGAGAAGAAGAAGAAGAACGGAAGGCGGCAGCGGCGACAGAAGACCGGGCCACCGCCTGTAAAAGAGCTATAAGAAGGCGCGGTGGCCCGGCAGAAGAACCGAAGAGGGGGACAAGACCCCCGAAGTCGGGAGAAGAGGCCGGCGGCGAGGAAGAAAGCCGGACTCCTCCGCTAGCAAAAGAGCTACAAGAAGATAGCGGAGGAGTCCGGCGAGAAGACCCCCGAAGAGGGAAGACCCCCCGGAGCTGTGCAATAAAGTATTTTATCTCGTGTGTTGTGTTTTTTTTGTACTTTTATTTTACAGGTGAATGGGTAGGGGTACATTGTACTCCATACTCATTCACATAGGGTGGGGGGCCGGTATCCGTGGGCCCCCTTATTAAAGGGGGCTCCCGGATTCCGATAAGCCCCCCGCCCGCAGACCCCGACAACCAACGGCCAGGGTTGTCGGGAAGAGGCCCTTGTCCTCATCAACATGGGGACAAGGTGCTTTGGGGTGAGGGGGGCCATACCAGGCGGCGGGGCCAGCGACGTCTCCTTCGCGGGCCCCGCCTACCTGGAGACCCGCTCGAAATGAGCAGACTTTTCTCCGGGCGGGAAAAGTCCGCTCATTTCAAAAGTACGGCGGACTGGCATACACACAGCCGGATTGTCCGCCGAAATGCGAGTACGGCGGGCAGATTGTTGTGCAAACCAAAATTCTTAGTACTCCGGACTGCACGCTGAAAAAGTCCGCTGAAGCCCACACACGAGCGGATTGTCCGTTGAAATGTGTTTCAACGGACTAAGTACGTCATACAGTTTGATCGTGTGGACGCGGCATATCTTGTGTACTTCTGCCCCAGCATCACCACAGCCCAGTGCGTCAAGTCCTCTTCTCCCCTGCTGCCTTCTGGGACCTTAGTGTGTCCCAGAAGATGACGGGGCCATTCAGGAAGCGCCGCACAATTTGCTCATGCGCAGTAGGAAACGGGCAGTGAAGCTTGAAGGCTCCACTGCCGGTTTCCCTTAGTTGGTATGGCAGCGCCTGCACCCGATCCGATGAATGGATCGGCCTCGGGGGCCGACATGGTGGGCTCCCTGGACAGGTAAGTGTCCTTATTAAAAGTCAGCAGCTGTAGTGTTTGTAGCTGCTGACTTTTAAAAAAAAATAATTTGCAGCTGGAACTCCTCTTTAATAATATTGTCTGGTGTCCAGCTTTATATTGTCTATGGACATCAGAGACTCTTCACTAGATGCAGTCTTTTATATAGATATATTGTGATGTTGTACACTATTCCACCACCAATAACTAATTTATTGCAGGGACAGAAACCATAAGGATCCCGTTGGACTGCAGTGCCAAGCAAGGCAGCAGCCTGGAACCTTTTAATATAAGAAGCAGGGCCATAAATAATTTTTTGTTCGGAGGGGGGTTCAGCAGCAGGTACAAAGTAAAAGTCATTTTAAATAAAACAAATTGCACTAAATTCATAAAGACTGGAAAAAGGAAAAATGTATTGCTTATAGTAAGCAATCTTCAGACACCCCAAACCCCCCCCCCCCACCCTTATCTACGTCCAAGATTAGAAGGAATGCTTTTCTGATAGTCAGCAACATGTGTGGTTAGTTGTATGCCTCCCATAGCAGCCATTCTGCCCTAGGCCATGGTATATGCTGGCTGTGCAGAAGTTCAGCCTCAGTTGATAGGATTGCAGGAAATTCGACTTGTAACTCTGTACAGACATCCGGAGAAAGTAGTGAGCCAATCGCATAAGCAGGAAATAAGATTTCTGTGGTGGTCTGTGCACAAATGGGGCACAAAATACTTAGTAGGCATATTTCAGGAAGCAAGATCTGAATTTTTTACGTTTTAGATAATTACTAGACATGTGCATTCATGCAGAATCCGAAAAAAAACAAAAAATCCGACATAAACAAATGCTTTATTTACGTTTTCGTTGTGACAACAGTTTGATATAGATAGGAGATTCGACATAACGCCGACAATAACAATCTGTGTCTATCTAACCTGTGTTCGAATGTGCCTAACCTTAGCTCTATTAGTCCAGGATTATTCTACATAGAATTCGATATAGAAAGAAAAGATTCCTGCTGGAATTGGGTGGGGGAAATAAAATAAAAATATTGATGATGATGGTTGTTATTGGCTGATTGTAACCAAAGAGGAGGAGCAGTAAAATAGATAGAACTAAGTACACACGTACAGCCAACTTTCACTTTCACTTACGATTGCTAGCAGAGAGAGACATACACACTGAATCATTTCAGAAGACAGTCAATCTTAGCTGGTCTGTTTGTCAGAGAACCTAAATTATTTAGCAATTAAGCATAAGCACAGCAGCAGAACAATAGTGAAGCAAGCTACAGTTCAACTTAACTTTTTCATAAAAATCTGCTGCTATTGTGTTAGTGTTGTGAACTTGATAGTGATACTAGTGTTGCTAGTGTTGTGATAGCCTCAGAGGTTGCCAGTTAGGGATGAGCTTCGAGTTCGAGTCGAACTCATGTTCGACTCGAACATTGCCTGTTCGCCTGTTCAGCGAACAGTGAACAATTTGGGCTGTTCGTGGCAAATTCGAAAAGCCGGGAACACCCTATACAAGTCTATGGGAGAAATCTAAAGTGCTAATTTTAAAGGGTAATATGCAGGTTACTGTCCTAAAAAGTGTTTGGGGACCCGGTTCCTGCCCCAGGGGACATGGATCAATGCAAAAAAAAGTTTTAAAAACTGCAGTTTTTCAGGAGCAGTGATTTTAATAATGATTAAAGTGAAACAATAAAAGTGTAATATTCCTTTAAATGTGGTACCTGGGGGGTGTCTGTAGTATGCCTGTGAAGGGGCGCATGTTTCTGGTGCTTAGAACTGTCCCTGCACAAAGTGTCATTTGTGCAGGAAAAAAAGTCTTTTAAAATCACTTGCGGCTATATTGTCGGCTCCCGTAATACAGAGAACACTCATTGAGTGCTCTCTGTATTAGCCGACAATTCATTCATTCATTGATAAAAAAAAAAAAAAGCGCGGGGGTTACCCTAAATTCAATTACCAGGCCCTTCAGGTCTGATATGGATATTAAGGGGAACCCCGTGTCAAATTTAAAAAAAAAATAGACGTGGGGATCCCCCTAAATATCCATACCAGACCCTTCAGGTCTGGTATGGATATTAAGGGGAACCCGCATCAAATTTAAAAAAAAATTTACGTGGGGGTCCCCCTAAAAATCCATACCAGACCCTTTATCCGAGCACGCAACGCAGGAAAAGAGGGGGGGCACAAGAGAGTGGCCCCCCTCCTGAACCGTACCAGGCCACATGCCCTCAACATTGGGAGGATGCTTTGGGGGTCTGTGACCCCTCAAAGCACCATGTCCCCATGTTGATGGGGACAAGGGCCTCATCCCCACAACCCTGAGCGGTGGTTGTGGGGCTCTGCGGGCGGGGGGCTTATCAGAATCTGGAAGCCCCCTTTAACAAGGGGACCACTAGATCCCGCCCCCCCTGTTTGAAATGGTAAGGGGGTACAAAAGTACCCCTACTATTTCACAAAGAAAGTGTAAAAATGGTTAAATAAGACAAACACACTTTTGAAAAATTCCTTTATTAAAAATAAAAAAAAAATAAAAAAAAGATTCCAGCGGTGGTAATCCACTCTTGCTATCCAGCGATGGATGATCATATCCAGCGACGGGGGATCTCTCAGTCCAGCGCTGTCCATACATCCGTCTTCTGTCTCCACTCCGGAGACACTGCGGGTATCCCAGCGCTGACGTTTCTTATATTAGGAGGGCGGGGCCACCCATCACCTGACCCCGCCCCCTCTGACGCTGGTGAGGGGAGCCAGGGGTTCCCCAGCGATGTATGGGTGACCCCGCCCCCTCTGATGTAACGGAAACCTGCGTTACATCAGAGGGGGCGAGGTCACCCATACGTCACTGGGGAACCCCTGGCTTCCCTCACCAGCGTCAGAGGGGGTGGGGTCAGGTGATGGGTGGCCCCGCCCTCCTAATATAAGAAATGTCAGTGCTGGGATCCCCGCAGTGTCTCCGGAGTGGAGACAGAAGACGGATGTATGGACAGCGCTGGACTGAGAGATCCCCCGTCGCTGGATATGATCATGCATCGCTGGATAGCAAGAGTGGATTACCACCGCTGGAATCTTTTTTTTATTTTTTTTATTTTTAATAAAGGAATTTTTCAAAAGTGTGTTTGTCTTATTTAACCATTTTTACACTTTCTTTGTGAAATGGTAGGGGTACTTTTGTACCCCCTTACCATTTCAAACAGAGGGGGCCGGGATCTGGGGGTCCCCTTGTTAAAGGGGGCTTCCAGATTCTGATAAGCCCCCCGCCCGCAGACCCCCACAACCACCGCTCAGGGTTGTGGGGATGAGGCCCTTGCCCCCATCCCAATGTTGAGGGCATGTGGCCTGGTACGGTTCAGGAGGGAGGGGGGGCGCTCTCTCGCCCCCCCCCTCTTTTCCACGCGCGTTGGCCAGGTTGCGTGCTCGGATAAAGGGTCTGGTATGGATTTTTAGGGGGACCCCACGTCAATTTTTTTTATATGATGCGGGGTTCCCCTTAATATCCATACCAGACCTGAAGGGTCTGGTATGGATATTTAGGGGGACCCCCACGTCTATTTTTTTTCTAATTTGACACGGGGTTCCCCTTAATATCCATAGCAGACCTGAAGGGCCTGGTAATTGAATTTAGGGGAACCTCCACGCTTTTTTTTTTTTTTTTATCAATGAATGAATGAATTGTCGGCTAATACAGAGAGCACTCATTGAGTGTTCTCTGTATTATGGGAGCCGACAATATAGCCGCAAGTGATTTTAAAAGACTTTTTTTCCTGCACAAATGACACTTTGTGCAGGGACAGTTCTAAGCACCAGAAACATGCGCCCCTTCACAGGCATACTACAGACACTCCCCAGGTACCACATTTAAAGGAATATTACACTTTTATTGTTTCACTTTAATCATTATTAAAATCACTGCTCCTGAAAAAACGGCCATTTTTAAAACTTTTTTTTGCATTGATCCATGTCCCCTAGGGCAGGACCCAGGTCCCCAAACATTTTTTAGGGCAGTAACTTGCATATTAGCCTTTAAAATTAGCACTTTAGATTGTGAAGGTTCGAGTCCCATAGACTTTAATAGGGTTCTAAAGTTCACACGAAGTTTAGGTCTGTTCGCAGGTTCTGGTGCAAACCGAACAGGGGGGTGTTCGGCTCATCCCTACTGCCAGTGTTGTGGGAGGGGGGTTATTATTATAGATTCTCTATTATAGATTGAGATTCTATATAGATTCTATATACCCTAACTTGTTACCTGTCTGATCAGTGATCACTATCACCAGTCCATTTTCTGTTTGAATTATATACATTCAACATGAACGACAAAGATTCGACAAAGCAGCGAAAAACATACAAACGTCGAATCTTTGGCTTATGGTGTCTGTCGAAAGTTCTAAGAAGATTAGACGGAGCAGCTAAACTATACGGAGTCATACAGTTTAGCTGCTCTGTCAAATCTTCTTTGAACATTCGACAGACACCATAAGCCTTCAATGACAGATTCGACCTTAATTATTTTGGATTTTCAGACTAATGCAATTTTTAACGAAAAACGAAATAAAAACGAATTTCGGGAGTAACTGAATAAATGTATTTTTCGGACGAAAACGAAATTCCGAAACAAAATATTTCAGTGTGCACATGTCTAATAATTACAGCATCTGCAATCTGCAGATTGAAATGGGAAGGCATTTTAAACTCCAACTCCACATTTCCAGGGCTCCCAGTAGTAAATTTCCTACTAAAAAAAAATTAAAAGTTAGCAGCTACTAATACTGCAGCTGCTGGCTTTTAATAATCGGACACTTACCTGTCCAGAGTCCAGCGATGCGGGGGAATGAAGCCCCACTCATCTTCCCTTCCTCTCTGTGGCACAGGCATTGTCACTGTGGGCGCCCGGCTGTGGCTTCACAGCTGGGCACACACTGCGCATGCTCAAGCTGCGCTGTGACTGGCCGGGCAATCATCTGGGATCTGTGACATGTCCCAGATGATTGCCGAGAGGGAGGGGGGAGAGGTGAACATATTTCCAGCGCCGCGGTGCCTCAGGAGGAAGTGGGAGCTGGAACCCTCTAAAAAGAGGGCTTCCGTCCCCCCCCCCCCCAAAAAACATTACATGCCAAATATGGCATGTCAAGGGGTCACCTTCCCTTAAAGTGGAAATTCCATTTTTGAGTGGAACTCCGCTTTAAGGCTTCTAATCCAATTATTTTGTACTTCTGTCAAAGCTGGAAGACACCTACCCGGATAATCTAAATTAACTCTATTACATGCAGTTAGACCGCAAACATATCCTTCAAGGTGCAGCACCTATTCTTCACCCAGGCTAGTGTCCACTCTGCACCTAACCTAACACACGCTTCTCAACTAGCTATTCAGTTATTTATCCCCTTTGCTCTTCTCTTCAGCTTTAAGACTTTGTTTTCCATGATATTTTTAACTGCCTTCTCCCTTTTTCCCCCGGAAAATTCAATTAATTTTGGAAACATTCTAAATATTCCCCTGGGGCCCTACAAACATGTAACCCTTAAACCTCAGAACTCAGTGCACTATGTTTGTGCAGGAGGCCACTGTCTAAATAGGGCAAGAGGAACAAATTGACATCTGCATACATTTATTTGCGTTAGGATGTCGTACGCTGAATTATTTTTGTAGACTGGTGTATAGGCTGCTAAAAATCAGCACATTGTATGGTTTGCCAGGTTAGTTCCTAGTTTCTATTGCTGTTAATATCAAGTGCCTATGTTTTCAGGACACCTTTGTCTTAAAAAGATATGTATGTTATAGACATCACACGCCTTGTGCCGCTCCCCCACTGGCACGCCCACAAAACATTTGCCAGTGAATCTCCCTTCTATCACAGCCGCTGAATTTTTTTTTTTTTATTAACCGCTAAAATGTTAAACTTTTTTACATTCATTTGGTTTATTCTTTTAGATTTTAGTGTTACATTTAAAAATGGCACAATTTAAAAGAATGCCTTTATTTTATTTGTAAATAACTTTGTACAAGAATTGTAATTTTAGCATAATTTAAAAATGAGAAGAATTATAGAATAAAATATTTACTTTTTATTTTCATTTACAATTTTTATTTATTGTAACAAACACTGATTGGATTAGAAATAAGCACATTTGTATTAGGTAATGGGCCTGAATAAAAAGGCCCATAGCAGAAATGTAAAAACTGTTTTGGTCTACAAGGGGTATTCATGTACGAGAGCGGAAGTGGTTAATAAGCATGTCTTGGGATTGTCCCATTCTGTATACACCCCTGATTTTCAGTGATAAATTATCCACGTCTATAACCCTTTAACACAGAAACCTCCTGGAAACAAATAGGTTGTACCCACTGAGAGGCACTCTGAAAGCCTTGCTCAGGCTTAAAAAGGGTCATGGGAATATGAAATTGCTTTGCTGAATGGCAATGTTATTCTTCACTAAATCATCCCACTTGTTGCTTAGAGTTGCTTTTGATCTAGCAGTTATTATGCTTCTCTATGGAAATTAGCATAATCCCTGAATGTACCCCTAAATGTATGGGGTTCATGTATTGCTAAATAAAATAGCTATTCATTTGTTTGTGATTTTTTTATTTTTATTTTTATAGCTGGAAGGATAACCCCAACATGCCAGAAGGTCTGATCTATGAAGGTGTGTCAGAGAAGCCTCTTCACTTCTCAGGGGGCAGTGCAGCACAGAGTACAATCTATCATGCTTTTGATGAACTACTGGGAATTCAACATAGGCCTGACAGCTGTAAGTCTGAGGGTTTTACCGTTGGTCTCAATGCTGGCCTGATTGCTATAGAAAATGTATACAAGGGAACACATTTTTTATTGAAACCATTTTAGAGATTTTTTTTTCTACATTTACATTATATTATATTATATTACAATTACATCACACACGCCTTTCCATAAGGATTCTTCACCCAAATCATATAGAATATATAGTATAGAAATGTTCCCATCATGGCAATTGAGATAAAGAATGCATGTATATACACCTTGGCTCATATAAATTGGGAAACCTGTCTATACACGGACATGAACTTTAATGGCATCCCAGTCTTAGTCCGTAGGGTTCAATAACGAGTTGGCCCACCCTGTGCAGCTTCAGCTCTTCTGAGAAGGCTGTCCACAAGGTTTAAAAGTGTGTCTATGGGAAGGTTCGACCATTCTTCCAGAAGGGCAATCATAAGGTCAGATACTGATGTTGTCGAGAAACCTGGCTTGCAGTCTCCGTTCTAATTCATCCCAAAGGTGTTCTATCGGGTTCAGGTAAAGTTCCTCGAACCCTGAACTCGCTCATCCATCATTTATGGACCTTGCTTTGTGCACTGGTGCACAGTCATGTTGGAACAGGAAGGGGCCATCCCCAAAGCGTTCCCACAAAGAAATTGTTTAAAATGTCTTGGTATGCTGTTGCCTTCGGGGGGTATTTGAGATGTATACTTTGTAGTGTATTTACCTTTAATGGAATCATTAGTCTTTTTGACATTTTACTTAGTAAATGTTTGTTGAATACAGTGTTCTTTGCACATGGCATTAAACAGCAAATGTATGCCTGGGCTAGCTATCATTGAGCTTTTAGGATTGAGCTAGCAGCATGCCCATCTACTGCAAGGATACTTTCTTTCATCATGGAAATCACTTGTAATTTCTTCCCCTGACCATAATTCTATTTTGCACACCCTTTTTTCCAGACACTTCATGAAACACATGTACTGTGGAGAAATTATGTTTAGGACTGTTGGCAATATAACAGTTAATTTTTGGTTTTTTTAACAAAGGTGCATTTTTCCTTTCTGTCCTTTTTATATTTATTTTGCGCTTCCCTTTTTAAGAATCTCAACTTAAAGTAAAATACTATATAAAGTACTTTGTGGGCCGAGAAAAGCCTGGCCATGAAATTTTAACAGGGAAAAAAAAAAAGTATCATGTACAATACTCAATTGTGTTATTACAAGTGCACTAAGATGGCTACAATTACCCTAAGATCTGTCTGTTAGGGTAGAAAAATATTCCAGTGTGTTTGGCCTACTTTTAATTTAAGTTCTGTTTTAAACTTTCTTTCTTTATCTCTCTTCAATAGCGGACTTTCTCCTGAAGATGCGCCATTACATGCCACCAGCTCATGTGGGCTTCATTAAATGGGTTCAAGAGGCTCCTAAGCTCCCTGCCTATGTACTGAAGTGTGAGGACACGGCTCTTCTCTCTATTTTCAATCAGTGTATCTCTGCGCTTTCTGAGCTCCGCTCCTTCCATATCCGTATTGTCTCCAAATATGTGACCACAGCTGGAATCCGGGCCAGGATGAAGAAAAACGAAGTTGTAAATCACGAAGAACAGGAAAGGGGCACTGGTGGATCCCATGTTATGACCTTCCTGAAAAGTGTCCGAGACACCTGCAAAGAGGGAACACTGAAGCACAGTATACCTGGAGACCACTAATATCCTGATCTAATCTCCACCAGTGACTTATACAAATGAAAATTCCTTTTAGAGTATATGGAAATGCTAGGACCTCTGTCAGCTTTTTATTGCTTCGCTTTGTCTGCCTGAATTGCCACATGCATGAACGATGAACTGAGACACATGGATTCTAAACAAAGGATGAGAGTCGAGTTAATGTATTGGACTTCATCTGATATTTTTTCCTGCTTAAATATTGTAGATGAATCAATCGTTAAAAAAGAGTATTCCCTGCTTCTATACTCAGAATAACAATTCTATGTAGCATCCAATTTCTTTTAAAAATCTGAGAAAAGGGAGTGAGTTATGATGTGGCCACATTTATTTTCTTTTCATATTTTATTCATCTTTAGGAGGGCAGTCTTAATCCTAAAGATTAGTGATGGTTGCTATTGATTTTTTATTTTTCTTTCTCACTTGCTTGTTTCGTAATTAAGGGAGTTCGACTCTGCTTTACTATATGTGATTATGGAATTGTTTTTGATATATCTTAGAGATATTTTAGGTATTGGGATCCTTGATTGCTATGTATTCTGTGTGTTACAAGTATGTAATTATATTTGTATATTCATTGTGTATTTGTAAAAATGCTAATAAATAGTTATAGAAAAATAGGGCAGTCTTGGGAATGAGTTGATTCATTTTTGCATATAAAGTGTGGGAGTAGTATGTCGTTGAAAGATGTGTAGTATCTGACAGTTAGGCCATCCAGGCCTGGGCTTTTTCCCATTCTCAATTGTTTTAGGGCAGCTATGGTTTTGGCCAACAAGATAGGATGGTTCAGGTCTGTAGTTTCCACCCTTGTAAGGGGTGTGCGGCTGTACTGATTCAGGAAGTCGAGGATGGCCTCATTTCTGCCCGGTGCCTGTCCAGTCACAGTCAAGGTGGGTAAATTGTATAGTTTGGTAAAGTACTGCACAAATTGGTCAGCTATGGCTTCTGGTGCTGCAAACATGTTACCCGCAGGATCTTTGACAGTGTGAATGGTCGATGCTGCTTTTCTTAATTGTAACACTATGGCTAAAAGTTTTCCTGACTTATTCCTGTGTTGATAGAAAACCCTTTGTGTAAGTTATAGTAAACAGTAGCTCTTTCTCACAATTTAACAATATGCCTTCTAACATCTCGTTCTCTTTTTCACGCGTTCGGACATTTTTCTTCCCCTTCCTTCCCTTAATCAAACCCCCTTCCCTCTTAACTGTTCTATATCTTCCCCCTTTCTTTCATTCCCTCTCACCTTCCTTTCTTAGATTCGTTCCCTATTGTTTTCAACTCCTGGCTTCGCTTCTCCTTTTCGTTCATCTTCCTACACTCCTACACTGAGTATCCCATCCTGTCCAACCATGGTTTCCACATTTTTTTAAATTCTTTTAAATTTCCTCTCCTTCTATATACTACCTTTTCCTTCCATACTGTTTCTGTAATTAACCTTACCCAGTCTACTACCGAGGAGGGTTTCTCTGCCTGCCACCTCTGCTCTATTAGTTTTCTTGCCTGGAACATACACCTCAATACTGCTTTAATTGTATAAGACGATCCTCCTATTCCCTCATCCAGACCCAGCACACAAAATCTGGGGTCCCCATAAACCGCCACTCTAAATGTTTCATTCAAAATATCAAGGATCTCTGACCAATAGCGAAACAGTTTAGGGCACCTCCAGAACATGTGTGCCAGGTCCCCGGTATCCTGACATCTGGGACACCTATCATCTGCTCTCCACCCAAAGCTAAACAGTCTCTTCGGCGTATAGTATGATCTATATAACAGCATCAGATGTGAGACCTTCTATGCGGGCGAAACTGAGATCAGATGTCCTCCTTCCAATATCCTCATCCACTGCACATCCGAAAATGTTCCAAATTCCTCCTCCCATTTCCCTCTGCTTTTAAGCTTTTCCGGGCTTTCTATATTCCCTTCACATATGTATGGGTACATTTCTGCTATAAATCCTCCTGCCTTTTCTTGTCAGTTTAGTCTATAATAGAGAGGGGAATTGCTCCAAGCTGGTCCTTGTTTATCAAATTGTTTATCTAAAGCATGCCTAATTTGTAGGTATTTATAAAATGAGTGTTTTGGTATATCAAATTCCACTCTCAATGCATTAAATGTTTTTAATGTCTTTCCTTCATATAACTGGGCCAGCTTGTCTACCCCCTTTGTTTCCCAGCCTTTATATCTTCCTATAATTTCCAATTCCTGCAAATTCAAGTTATTCCATAGAGGGGCGTATTTAGTCACACCTCCTAAACCCTTTACTGCCATTACTGCCTTCCACACTTTTAAGGCTAATTTCATCGTGGGTATTCTATGAGTAAATGAGTTTGCCTCCAGTGCTTCTACTATTGTCTTATGGGGTGTCCCTGCGATCATTAATACCTTATTTATTCCTCCTTCATTATCCTTACTTATTCCCAAATGTTGCAAGTGAGCTGCTAAAAAGTAGCTTCTTGGGTGCGGCACTGCCATCCCTCCTTTCCTAGTTGGTAACTGCAGGGTTTGTAAGCCAATCCTTGACACACCTCCTCTCCATATAAGTTCTCTAAATAATGCTTCAATTTTTTTAAACCATTTTTTATCTATCCATATCGGGGAGTTATGCAGCAGATACAATAGCTGAGGCATCCACGGCATTTTGATCAAGTTGCATCTCCCTGTGACTGATAGTGGGAGTCTCTTCCAGATTTCGATTTTACTTTTAAATTTGGCTATAAGTGGGACTATGTTATCACTAATATACTTATTAGGATCTCTTTTTATATGTATCCCTAAATATTTTATTTGTTCGACCACTTCTAACTGCGGAATTGCCAATAAACTTTGGTTCCCCAAAAAATCTACCGGCATCAGGGCTGATTTTTCCCAGTTTATAACCAGTCCTGAGAAACTACCAAATTCCGCAAAGATGTTCATCCCCTGCCTGAGGAATTGTTCTGTGTCCCCCAGAAAGAGGAGGACATCATCCGCGTACAATGCGATTTTCTCCTCCCCCATCTTTCTCCGGAAGCCTTCCATATTAATATTTGATCTTATTGCGATGGCTAATGGTTCCATAGCGAGAGCCAAGATCAGGGGTGACAATGGACACCCCTGTCTTGTCCCCCTCTCTAATAGAATATTATCTGGGTATTCATTGTTAACCCTGATTTTAGCGCTAGGACCGTTATATAGAGTTTTTATCCAAGCGATAAGCATAAGACCAAATCCAAATTCACCCAGTGCTCACCAGATATATCCCCATTCTAAACTATCAAAAGCTTTGCCCACATCTAAAGCCATAACTGCTCTTTTACCTACATTTTCTGTTGGTAACTGTAGGTTAAGATATAGCCTCCTGATACTCATGCTGGTGGATCTACCAGGGATGAATCCCATTTGATCAGGATGTACAATTCTGAAGATAATTTTATTCAATCTGGCTGCTAGCACTTTGGCTAATATTTTGGCATCCGAACAAAGAAGGGAAATAGGTCAATTCTCTAATTGGGTCATAGGCATGGGTCTTAGGTCATAGTGACCAGGGACCAGCCCCCAGGGACCTAATGGTGTATAGGTTGTGGCCTCCCTCCAAGGAGCGTAAAAAAAAAAGGGGGGGCTCATCCCCTATTGTAGCTGTGGGGGGGTGGAGTCAGGGGGGCAGTAAGGTGTGTACTCTTTATAACTGCCTGGACCCTTGGGAGGCCCTAGTAATCGGGTGAGCGCCCGATCAATGCTAACAAGCTAGGGGAATGTGATTGGAGCTGTGGCTAGTGGAAACCAGGAGGGGCTCAGCTAGCACAATTTATATTGCTTATTTCGATGTTCACCCAGCTGGCAGCAATCTGGGCCATGGGGGATATGAGGGGGAATAGACAATTGGGCTGATACAGGAGTATGCTGTGCCCATCATGCAGGTGTTCGCAGGTATTACAATCAGACCTGGGCCAAGGGTTGCGGTTTACCATATGTTTATTCCTGTGTCAAGTGGGATTGGGGTCTCCCCATCAGTCTGTTCTATCCCGGAGGTGCCTAACTGGGTCGTGTGGTATGGGTACGGTAAGACCCATGTATTAGAGGTTCCCGTAAGGGGAGGAGTTGATGGTAAGCTGTGTACATGTGTCTTCTAATGCTAAATTCAAATGACTGGCTATAATGGTAACTGTCCATCATAACCAGATCATAGTCTTTTCCCCCAGTCAGTGGGAGTGTGAATTGGGAGGGCAAGAGGGATGCTGGGGTTTCGGTCGTATTCTTCCCCATGTGGCAGTAGATTACACCAATAGTGTTGCTGGAGGGGGAGACCTATATGTTGAGCTGCCCCTGGTTCCCCAGTAAGTAACTTGGGGCTGGGTGTTTCTGAGTATGTTGCTATACACCCCAGTGTCCACCTCCCTGCGTCCCTGCCCTGTATAAACAACAAGCATTAGTTACCCAGAAGTATGCTGGAGCATAAATCTGTATTCATTCGTGAGGGAAGGCGAAGTGATGTAATTGGACATCACTGTTGGGAGACCTGGTGTTGAGCGGCATCCGAAGAAAGTTTGTTATGGCGGGCATCATGCTTGGAGGCAGTTTACGGAGAGAATGAGGGAGGCTGCATGGTGCGTCTCTAGGCCTTCGGGCATTGAGGGAATGTAAGTCAAGTAGACTGGTGTATCACACGTCCCGATCATATGTGCTCAGGTACAGGCAAAACATTCTGCACAAATCACACTGGTAAGTTTCGGTTCCAGGAGCCAAAATCAAACAGGGCAGTTCAGGAATCATCAACTACTGGAAAACAGGTAACGTAACTGCTTAACTGTGCCCAATGGGGCTGAGTGCGACAGACCAACTGGGGATGTGAGAGAAGATGTTAACGGCCCCACCTGGCTCTCTGTGGTCTAGGTGAGTCAGTCGGGCTAGCATTTTCACGGTAGTTGTGGGATGTCCATGGTGTGGGAGAATTGTGGCAGGTCTTCAGGCACTCTTAGCAACGTGGTGCGACCCTGTGTAGTGACAGACAGACTGAAAGGGAACTTCCATCTATAAGGTATTCCCTTAGTGCATAGGGTGCCCAGCAGGGGTTTCAGGTCTCTGCTCTGTTGTAGGGTGATGCTGGGAAGATCCTGAAAGAGTTGGATGAGTGAGCCTGCATGCATCACCTGTGCCCTGCTTCTGGCCTTTAGGATTTCTTCTTTCAATTTGTAGTCCACTATGAAGCAGATAATGTCCCTGGGGGGATCAGATTCCTTTCCTTTAGGTCTGAGGCCTCTATGAATCTGGTCCATAGCAATCTGTGACTGTGGTGGTCTGTTGAGGAGGTAATTGAACAGCAGTGTGACAGTGGGGGAGAGCTGCTCCAGCTCAACGGATTCAGGGATGCCTCAGATTCTCAAGTTGTGGCATTTCCCCCTGTTGTCCAAGTCCTCCATGTGACGTTGGAGCTCCCTGAGTTGGAGGGTATAGGTGTCCACTCTCCTAGTTGTTCTGCGGAGGACAGTGTCATGACTCTGAGTGACATTTTCCACCTCCTGAACCCTGTTAGCCAGTGTGTGTATATCCAGCCTGAGTTCAGAAATGGTGGCTGACAGGGTGTCTTTTATGTCAGCTGCTATGGTTCTCAGCTCATGGATGCTGAGGTGTTGCTGGAGCGGTATAGTGCTATCAGTGTCTCCATGTCCTGCTATCCCTAGTGAGGGGGGCACGGGTGTGAATCCCATCATCTGAGAAGATGCAGCCTGCGTGTGTGTGATTGTGGCGGGATGCCGCCATGTTCCCCCACTGAGTCCGGAACATCTCCGGGATGTTTTGGCTGATCCCCCCCCCCCCTGTTCCTGGGGGAAGCAGGATCAAGACGCCGATGAAGGTCGGGAGGCTGTCACCATGCTTTGCAGGCTAGTATGGGGCGAAATGAAGAGGTATTACCTCTGTGCAGCGGTCGGATCTTTCGATGGCAGCGGGAGCTGAGAAATTTTGTGGCCATCTTCCAGCAGGGTTAAACCACGTCCCGGATTAAAAACATTTTAATTGTGTTTTTTTTATTCCTAAATGTATAATATAAAATAATAAATCTATCAAAGGGCTGAGTTGCATTACACCAACAAAAATTGGAGGTGAAAGTGCAGAAACATCAAGTACTTTAGGCCGCGTACACACGGGCGGACTGTCTGACGGACTTGGTCCGCTGAAACGTGTTTCAGCAGACAATCCACTCGTGTGTGGGCTTCAGCGGACTTTTTCAGCGGACAGTCTGGCGGACTAAGTCTTTCGGAATTTCCATAATATTGTCCGTCCAAACTTGGTTTCAGCGGACAGTCCGCTCGTGAGTAGGCTAGTTCGACGGACTAAGTATGGCGCATGCTCAGAAAGGATTTACACGGCCGAAGGTTGCATTGCAGTGTATTGGACGTCGTATTTCTAGTCCCGTCGTACGTGCCGTACACGTCATCACGCAAACTTTCAGCGGACTGTCTGTTCGTCGTGTGTGGTCAAGTCCGTTCATTCAAAAGTAGGACGGACTGTCTGTCGGATTGTCTGACGGACTTAGTTGGACGGATAGTCCGCCCGTGTGTACGCGGCCTTACAGGATAAGTTCTCCATTTAAAAAAAAATTACATTTTTTTTAAGGTAAAAAATGTGGATTTATTCTTTTTTTCTAAGATGCTTGAAGAGCATTGCACCGGCAATCAACAGATTATGTGTGCAATCTCAGGCTCCTACTAACTCCTAGCATAGCGGTCTGCCCGTACACTGACAATACACACAGATGCCCGCAATGGCTGGTGGTACTTATAGGCATTCATTCACATGAAGCTTTTAATGAATGACACAGCCGTGTGGGGGGTGCGCCGCATGGCTGCGCTGTCTTTAAACTGTGATAGTAGTTGCGGGGAAAATCCCCCGCCTGCTATCACAGGGATGAGGGATTGAGGGGGAAAGGCTACATGCTCCATGTTCCACCCAAAAACATGTTCCAAGGGTCTTTAAATTCCTACTTGCAGTTTTTCCACTTTTTTTATTCAGTTACAATGTGCCTTTGAATTTTCTAGAAATATAGACTAGTCAATTCCCTAGCACAGTCCCATCCCTCCTTGATTATAGCTCTATCTTTTCTGGGATTGTCTATTTACCCCACACATAACTTTATATGTAGAAGTCAATAGAGGAGCAAAGAAGAATACTATAGAGTAGGGTTCCTCCAATGGTTGTTATGGGTTCCTTGAGCTGTGGGTGATTAACCTCTAATTTGATGATACCTGCAACATTTTGCATCCAATGTCACTTGGCAGAGCCAGTGATCTTTTTAGCTCTCTGTAAGGGGACATTCTTCTCTCTGACCACCAGTGTGAGGGGCATTGTTTCCACTGAATTGAATTTGATTTTACCCTAAGACCTGAAGATTATTTCAAGGGTTCCTCTAGGGTGAAAAGAGAGGCTGCTGAATGAATGAAATGAATGAATGAACGAATGAAATATTTGTACTGCTCTAGAGTGTTACTTGAGTGACAGCTCTGAGTCGCCTTGGGCTGCTGACATCACAGCCAAGATGGTGCCCAACAGGCTTTTGGATGTCTACACAGACATCAGTTGCAGTTGGAACTTCATCCTACTTGTCCCAGTACCTTTACCCAAATCTAATGTTCCTAGTTCACATTTCTATTCGTTACATACAATTTTTTCACTATATGTTGAATATTTACAATAAGCTACAGCTGTAGTATTTTTTCTTAATTACCCCTTCAATCTATTTACAGACTGTATGTTTTTTTCTCTAATTATTTCCAAAGTTTTGTGCAATATTAGGTACTTTTGCAATAAATAGAATGCCATTTGGAGACTAGTAATGTTCTATTCCCGCACACAAGGGTGTTTTGGAGGAAATAGCTACAATTTTCTCTGCATCAATTTGCATCATAACAATTAACATTGTCAATCTAGGCATATAGTAACATGTGGAAGCGATCATGAAATGCAATGGTGTTTGTTTTATTATGAAAAGCATGAATGGCATCTCCCAGTGGCGTTACCTCTTCCTGTAACTAAAGGCTATTCCTGGTTTTTAAATGCATGATGTGGAATGGAATATAGAATTACACATCTGTCAATGTTCTGGAAACATCAAGTAATAATATACAAGTGTAGCACTGACCCCCGAAGGAGCTGCTGGTTTTATTGGGCTTACTGTTACCTTCTTGATCTCGCCTCTGTGTAGGGTTTCCCGTGGTAGATGGCCCAAAGAAATGCATAAACTGACACTGGATCTTCTTTTGGGTTATTTA
Organism: Lithobates pipiens; assembly: GCF_037356315.1. Taxonomy (NCBI): domain Eukaryota; kingdom Metazoa; phylum Chordata; class Amphibia; order Anura; family Ranidae; genus Lithobates; species Lithobates pipiens. The sequence goes on from NW_027507903.1 coordinate 540,196,317, forward strand.
TTTGAAATAGAAACAAGATCTCTCAGTTTAGGGTAGAGGGTTAGGAGGAAGTTCAGGTACTTTTGGACTGCAAAAATAGAAAGTCTTTATAGAAAGTATCCAGAGAATAACCGTTTCACAGCTGGATTTTCACAACCTCCAGATAGACCTCCTCTCACTAGGTACAGCAGCCAGTAGGGTGTTAAGTAAAGAAAAGTCTCTGCCACAGACTTGAATGTGAAATACTTGAGAAAAGTCTCTGCCACAGACTTGAGCGTAACTGAGGGACATAGATAAATTTAGAGAAGTATCATACGGTACCAGTATCTCTCAGCCGGTCCGGCGATACCGTATGAGTGTAAATCCATGAAATGTCCTTCAACTGAGCCTCCAGGCTCCTTCAGAGAAGCCAGCCTTGTGCATGGCCTCCTCCGAAGAGTCCTCCCTGGATGCTTCTCCAGTTGCTGGGCCTCTCCTTAGATGAGACGGCACCGGACCACCTTTGAATCCTCAGGCCTTGATATCCATTCAGGCCTGTCCCTGCAGTTACTTCGCCTCGGGCTATCCAGCCCCGAGACTTGGAATTTCATTGATCTGCATCCCCAGGCCAAGAGGGCCATGGGGGCTGGTCAGGAGGACCAGGACCAAACAGACAGAAAATCTTCTGGACCGGAACCCCGAAGCACATGATCTCAGTACCTTAAATAAAAAATAATAAATAAATGCACAGCAGGAGAACACTCCCACTGGGCTGGTTCAGAGAAAACGTGGCACCCAATACACCCAGCTAAACTGTGTTCTACCACTTTCCGGCGGTGACAGCGACACCTGCGGCCAAGGAGAACTCAGTGCAATCCAGCCAGACTGGTACTGAAACCATAATTTGGCAAAAGTCCGCCATACTATCCGCCCTACTTTTGAAATGAGCGGACTTGCCCACACACGGAGGAAAGTCCGCTCATTTCGAGCGCGTCTCCAGGTAGGCGGGGCCCGCGAAGGAGACGTCGCTGACCCCGCCGCCTGATATGGACTTAAAGGGGAACCCCAACGCCGAAAAAAATCGGCGTGGGGGTCCCCCCCAAGTCCACAACAGACACTTGTCCGAGCACGCTACCCGGCCGGCCAGGAAAGGGGGGCGAGCGAGCGCCCCCCCTCCTGAGCCGCACCAGGCCGCGTGCCCTCAACATGGGGGGTGCCTTGGGGAAGGGGGGGCCGCGCGGCCCCCCACCCCAAAGTACCTTGTCCCCATGTTGATGAGGACAAGGGCCTCTTCCCGACAACCCTGGCCGTTGGTTGTCGGGGTCTGCGGGCGGGGGGCTTATCGGAATCCGGGAGCCCCCTTTAATAAGGGGGCCCCCGGATACCGGTCCCCCACCCTATGTGAATGAGTATGAGGTACAATGTACCCCTACCCTTTCACCTGTAAAATAAAAGTACAAAAAAAAGCACAACACACGAGATAAAATACTTTATTGCACAGCTCCGGGGGTCTTCCGTCTTCGGGGGTCTTCTCGCCGGACTCCTCCGCTATCTTCTTGTAGCTCTTTTGCTAGCGGAGGAGTCCGGCTTTCTTCCTCGCCGCCGGCCTCTTCTCCCGACTTCGGGGGTCTTGTCCCCCTCTTCGGTTCTTCTGCCGGGCCACCGCGCCTTCTTATAGCTCTTTTACAGGCGGTGGCCCGGTCTTCTGTCGCCGCCGCCGCCGCCTTCCGTTCTTCTTCTTCTTCTTATGTGACATAAAGCCATGTGACACCGCCCCTTGTCCCTATATAAGTGGCCGCGCAGTGCATCCCTGGCATTCCGGCCGGAGAGATCGTCGAGGCAACATCTCCTGGAGAAGAAGAAGAAGAAGAAGAAGAAGAAGAACGGAAGGCGGCGGTGGCGGCGACAGAAGACCGGGCCACCGCCTGTAAAAGAGCTATAAGAAGGCACGGTGGCCCGGCAGAAGAACCGAAGAGGGGGACAAGACCCCCGAAGTCGGGAGAAGAGGCCGGTGGTGAGGAAGAAAGCCGGACTCCTCCGCTAGCAAAAGAGCTACAAGAAGATAGCGGAGGAGTCCGGCGAGAAGACCCCCGAAGACGGAAGACCCCCGGAGCTGTGCAATAAAGTATTTTATCTCGTGTGTTGTGTTTTTTTTGTACTTTTATTTTACAGGTGAATGGGTAGGGGTACATTGTACCCCATACTCATTCACATAGGGTGGGGGGCCGGTATCCGGGGGCCCCCTTATTAAAGGGGGCTCCCAGATTCCGATAAGCCCCCCGCCCGCAGACACCGACAACCAACGGCCAGGGTTGTCGGGAAGAGGCCCTTGTCCTCATCAACATGGGGACAAGGTGCTTTGGGGTGGGGAGCCTGGTATGGCTCAGGAGGGGGGCGCTCGCTCGCCCCCCTTTCCTGGCCGGCCGGGTAGCGTGCTCGGACAAGGGTCTGTTGTGGACTTGGGGGGGACCCCCACGCCGATTTTTTTCGGCGTTGGGGTTCCCCTTTAAGTCCATACCAGGTGGCGGGGCCAGCGACGTCTCCTTCGCGGGCCCTGCCTACCTGGATACCCGCTCAAAATGAGCGGACTTTTCTCCGGGCGGGAAAAGTCCGCTCATTTCAAAAGTACGGCGGACTGGCATACACACGACGGATTGTCCGCCGAAATACGAGTACGACGGACAGTATTTCGAAAAATCCGAAACACTTAGTACGCCGGACTGCACGCTGAAAAAGTCCGCTGAAGCCCACACACGAGCGGACTAAGTAGGCCATACAGTCCGCCCGTGTGTACGCGGCACTAGTATGTATATGTACACAGTATATGTGAGATAGGGACCTTAGGCCCCTTTCACACAGGGCTGTCCATTTTGATGACGCTGCTTGCTCAGCAGGGATCGATCCATTCATCTCCTCTGAGTAGGTGGATGACAGGTCCGTCTCCGCTCACTGTGCAGAGATAGACCTGTCAGAGCCCCACTGTCCTATATGGGAGAAAAAACAGATCCACTTGTCCATTTTCATCCAATTCCATCTGATCCAATCTACCAGACGGATGGAAAATAGTATTTCCATCCATCTGTAGTTGACGGATTGGATAGCGCTGGATGTCAGCAGACATGTCACAGCTGACATCCGTTGCTCCATAGAGGTGCATGAAGCAGCCGATCAGTTCCGCCTGAAAAATGGACAAGCGGACCTGATCGAACAGCATGTGTTAAAGGGCCCTTAGATTGTATGTTCCTTTAGGACATGGACTGATGTGAATGTAATATATATAGATGTATACAGTGCCTTGAAAAAGTATTCATACACCTTAAAATTTTCGGCATGTTACAATCAAGAACATAAATGTATTTTATTGGGATTTTATGTGATAGACCAACACAAAGTGGCACATAATTGTGAAGTGTAAGGAAAATGATAAATGGTTTTCAAATTTTTTACAAATAAATATCTGAAAAGTGTGGCGTGCATTTGTATTCAGCCCCCCGAGTCAATACTTTGTAGAACCACCTTTTGCTGCAATTACAGCTGCAAGGTTTTCTTGGGAAATCTCTACCCACTTTGCATATCTAGAGAGTGAAATTTTTGCCCATTCTTCTTTGCAAAATACCTCAAGCTCTGTCAGATTGGATGGAGAGCATCTGTGAACAGAAATTTTAAAGTCTTGCCACAGATTCTCAATTGGGGGGGGGGGGGGTCAAGGAGTTAGGATGCAACCGGAAGGTACCCATAACAATACAGCAGTCACACACACATTCATTCAATCATTCACATTGATGCACCTTAAACTTACTATTGTCTCAGCCCACCTCACTGATGAGTTCAACTGAAACAAAAACATTGTATCATATAAAGCCCTTTCCAGTTTGAACGTACCATCACCTTCAAAAGTTTAGAGATATCACTCACTGTAGGTCAAACCAGACTAGGTCATCTGGGATGACAAGACAGTACCCCAGAATGAGTTAGTGACATCCAGCCATGGCTGCCATATTTTAGTAAATTTCTTTGTACAAGCCCTACTCTTATATATTAGCTTGAGCTTGGGGAGCTTGCCATTAATAATCCGGTAAAGGTTTTGGGTTTTTGAAGAGTTTACATCCTTCCACTGAGACAGTATAACCTTTCGGGCATAATATAAAATTAGAGTAGAGTTCGAGGGTGGGTTCTGTGTACAAAATCGTTTAATATACCTAAAAGTGCTACTTCTGGAGTCCGAGGTATAGGAATTGCAAGTTGGTTCTCAAAAAAAATCTAACACGTCCCTCCAGTAAGTGGCTAGCCCTGGGCAACTCCAGAACATATGAAGCAAATCTTCCTTAGCTAACGTACATCTGGGGCAAGCGATTGAATTACCAAATCCCATTCGGGACAGCTTGGCCGGAGTATAGTGTAATTGATGTATAGATTTAAATTGGATGAACTGGTCAGCAGTACTGATAATATCTTGAAAACAAACCTCAGTGGCCTCCTCCCAGCCCTCATCTGAGAGCTCAGGTAGTAAGACCGACCACTTACTATGTGAGCTTTGAAATGGGTCGGCCCCCTTCAGGGACAGTCTACCATAGAATGATGTCACCAGTTTTGAGATTTCGGCATAGGAGAGCAAGTTCTCCACAGGAGTCTCCGTGAGCTCTACGGACAGTGTGGCGAATTGTGTGTGAATGGCATGTCGGAGCAACAAGTATTTGAAAAATAACTTATTATCAATGCTCCTTTCCTGCCTTAGACTCTCAAAGGTCACAACATTTCTGTTCTGAATTAAGTGTGATAATTAAGTGACCCCAAAGCGAGTCCACCAAACTGTGTCTGGGTGTCCATAGAGCTCAGGAAGGTTGGGGTTGTTCCACAAGAGGGTATGTTGCGAAGGGCTCTGATCCGACACCCTGAGTATGTTTTCCCCCTCCTTCCATGCCAAGAAGCCGACATCCATGGGGGAGTAGTGAGAGCATCATGATCTCTGTGCCTTTATGTAGCTCATCTTTCAGGCAGGTGGCCAGAGCAAAAGAGGTCAATAAAAGTGTTGTCGAGGGGGTCTGTGGGTCAGCATGCAACTATTCATAGATATATGTGAGTTGAGATGCAATGAAATAATTTTGCAAATTGGGGCACGCGAGACCACCAGAGGATTTAGATGCCGTCTTTGCAGATTCTAATAGGTTTGCTTCTAAGATTGCCCTGTATTTGGCTCCATCCATTTTCCTATCAACTTACTAAAGAAAAGCATCTCCACAATATGATGCTGCCGCCACCATGTTTCACTGTGGGGTTGGTGTGTTTAGGGTGATGTGCAGTGTTCGTTTTCCACCACACATAGCTTTTGCTTTTAGGCCAAAAAGTTAAATTTTCGTCTCATCTGGCCAGAGCACCTTCTTCCACATGTTTGCTGCATCCCCCACATAGCTTCTAACAAACTGCAAATGGGACTTCTTATGGTTTTCCTTCAACAACGGCTTTCTTCTTGCCACTCTTCCATAAAGGCCAGATTTGTGGAGTTCACGGCTAATAGTTGTCCTGTGGACAGATTCTCCCACTTGAGCTGTGGATCTCTGCAGCTCCTCCAGAGTTACCATGGGCCTCTTGACTGCTTCTCTGATTAATGCTTTCCTTGCCTGGCCTGTCAGTATAGATGGACAGCCATGTCTTGGTAGGTTTGTTGTACCATACTCTTTCCATTTTCAGATAATGTATTGAACAGTGCTCTGTGAGGTGTTTGAAGCTTGGGATATTTTTTTTATAACCTAACCCTGCTTTAAACTTCCCCACAACTTTATCCCTGACCTGTCTGGTGTGTTCCTTGGCGTTTGTACACTAAGGTTCTCTAACAAACCTTTGAGGGCTTCACAGAACAACTGTATTTATACCGAGATTAAAGGGGTTGTAAACCCTCATGTTTTTTCGCCTTAATGCATCCTAAGCCCTTTGTATGTATCCTATGCATCCTATGCAAACTAAGCCCTATGAGCTTCATGCACATGCTAGTCAAGATGGGTTGGGAGGAGTCCTCTACCAAGAACGAGATGGTGGGCTCAGGCCAGTGGCATATGTGAGCCGCAGCCTCATCCCCTCTGAGAAGAATTACCTGGATCACATATTGGAGTTCTTGACCTTGAAATGGGCGGTAGTTGAGAAGCTGAAGGATTATTCAGATGGAACCAAGTTTGTAGTGAAGACAGACAATAATCCTTTGACTTATCTCTTGACCTTTGCTAAGCTGGATGCCACTGGACATTGATGGTTAGCTGCACTACCTGGCTATCAGTTCAGTTTGAAGTATCGGACTGGAGCTGGCAACAGGGATGCAGATGCACTGTCCCGCAGGCCTCATCGTCAGTGGAAGAACCCAGAGAATGGGCTTTTGTGACTACAGAAGGAGTGCAAGCGCTGTGTAGAGGCCTGGCCCAATGGCTGAAGGGAACTGTGGCTTGACACAAGTGCAAGGTGAGGGCCTTCCTCGGCTATCAAAAAGAGACTTAAAAACTGACCAAGACCAAGATCCCCAATGCCACTCAGTCATTAAAGCTTTGGCTAGGGAAGATCCAGTGTTGCTGTTAAAGAGTCCTGTGGTTGGCGCTAAGATACTACACAGAGAGTGGAATAGGCTGCAACTGAAAGACAGTCTGCTGCATAGGAGGGGCCCCACTGAAGATTTAGAGGAGACATGGCAACTTTTCCTTCCGAAAAAGCATCACACATCAGTGTTGGTAGCCCTGCATGAATAACATGGGCATTTAGGCATAGAAAGGACCTTTTGCTTAATCAGAGATAGGTTCTATTGGCCTGACATGAGAGGGGAGGTAGAAAGCTATTGTCACTCCTGTTTACCATGTATACAGAGAAAGATTCTGCAAGTGCGGCTGCTCCCATGGGACATCTGCAGAGTCAGGGACCCTTGGAGTTGGTGTGTATTGACTTCCTGTGCCTGGAATCTGATACAGGTGGCAGAAGTAATATTCTAGTGGTGACCGAACATTTCACTCAGTATGCTCAGGCTTACCCTACCAAAGATCAACAGGCTACTACTGTGGCGAAAGTCCTTGTGGAAAAATTCTTCATTCATTACGAGTTAAGTGTCAGGATTCATTCTGATCAAGGGAGGGGTTTTGAGAGCTGACTAATACACCAGTTGTGCAAGTTGCTGGGCATTGAGAAGTCACAAACCCCACCATACCATCCTCAAAATGATATTGCTACAGTTGTACATGCATACAATAGTACGGCGAGTGATGCCACTGGATATTCACCATACAGATTTATGTTTGGGAGAGAAGCTCGGCTCCTGCTTTATCTGGTTTTTGGAACATCTGTGGTTGACACCTCTATGACTTCCCAAAGGGGATATGTAGAACGACTATGTAACAATTTGAAGCAAGCCTATGAGAAAGCTATGGAACACGTTGCTACCTGAGAGCTGAGAAACAAAAAGATTTGTGATCTCAAAGTGAGGATGCAAGATTTACAGAGAGTGCTGCTAAAAAATGTGGATGTTACTGGAAAACACAAATTGGCTGATCGCTTGAGGCCTAAACCCTTTTTCATCTGCAAACAGCTTCCAGGGTTGCCAATTTACCAAATTAAACCTGAAGGAAAGCTAAGGCCTCTTAAGATGTGGCATCGTAATCATCTGCTCCCCTTATCAGATGCTGTTTGAGTGCCTCTGGTTTCTTCTTCACCAGTTCCACTCAGAACTCTTTCTCATAGACGACTCCCCACTTACCCTGTGATACCGATACAAGAGGAAAGTGAGGATAACTTGCTGGTTATGGCCCTCAACTACTGAAATTGACGCAGGAATCAATAATTGGAGCAGAGAGAGAAGACCATCAAAAGAGGTGGAAAGTCACCTAATCAAGACGTGAATACATTGTTGCCGCCTAGGAGAATAGATGCTGTTGAAACTGAGAGTACTGGTCTGATTTTGAATCAGGCTGAGCGAGATTTTATTAGCTTTACCGATGGAGATTTACCAGTGTTGGAGCCAGAAAGTCACATGGAGAAGGAATTGTTAGATGAAGAAGACGACGATAGGAGCAATGTGCTAAACTCTGATCCTGTTCATGAGGCTGGTCTTACCATTCTTAAATCGGGTCCCACAAACCCATGTACAAACCTAGTGTCAGTAATGCATGACGTTGACAAGTGAAAAGCCCTTGGGAAAGCCCTGAGAGGAACCTTACACCAGGGCCAGTTCATCCTCCTGTCAGACTTACTGTACCTACGCTACTTTGGGAGAGAACTTTGATAAATTGATTTCTACTACTCAAAGGCCAGTTCCCATGCTTGACTCTGCTACCATAAATTGGGTAGAAGGTGACCTGGCTGTGACCTCTGACATCCCTGGGTGGGACGCTGCTATTGGCCTGGCCTGTTAGTGCATGTAGGTCTGCGAGTCGTCTGCGAGTGCACGTAGGTCTGTGAGTGGTCTGCTATTGCACATAGGTCTACGAGTGCATGTAGTTAAGCGAGTGGTCTGCGAGTGCACGTAGTTCTGTGAGTGGTCTGCGAGTGCACGTAGTTCTGTGAGTGGTCTGCGAGGGCACGTAGTTCTACGAGTGGTCTGCGAGTGCACGTAGGTCTGCGAGTGGTCTGCAAGTGCACGTAGGTCTGCGAGTGGTCTGCGAGGGCACATAGGTCTGCATGTGGGTCTGCGAGTGCACGTGGGTCTGCGAGTCCACGTGGGTGTGAGAGTACCTTTGTATTGTCTTGTTGAGTACCGGTGGATTGTCTTGTTGAGTATTAGTGTCAGGAAGCTAGTTGTTATGTAATTTGGACAGGGTATAATCCCCAATCCTCATTAAATTTAATAGATACGATGCCTATTATGCCTAAATTTTAATAGGTATGATAGGCGGGTGTGGAGAGGTGACTCATTGTACATCTTGCAGCATGTATGCGTTCCTTGATCATCCGATCGAGGGTGAATACTGGCGTGGAAAATGTAAGTGCATTGTTTCCCTGGAAGCCCAGGTTCTGAATCTGGGGAAGCAACTGTCAGTACTGAGAAGTCCCTCCATACTAAAGGAGATCCAGGAACGTACACGGCAGGTGCCGGCTGGGGCCACCAGAGAGGCGGGTGGAGACAAAAAGGTGCAGGCACTAGCAAAGAGTAGATGGGTGACAGTCAGGAAGGGTAGAGGGGGAAGTGCAAGGGAGGCCGATCCAGGGCTAGAGCATCCCAATAAGTACGCTCCATTGAGTGACATTGGTGAAACCAGTAAGGGACCAGCACTGCTGGAGCTGAGGGACTCTCCTAACTGCCGGGGGAAGAACTCCTCCAGTGAGAGTGGGGGGAACCGAAGGGTAAGGAAAGACAGATTCTAGTGGTAGGGGACTCTATTTTTAGAAGGACAGAGAGGCCAATCTGTAACAAAGATCTGAAGCGCCGAACAGTTAGTTGTCCACCGGGTGCTTGGGTTTCGGCACATCACGGATCTGGTGGACAGATTACTGGGAGGGGCTGGCAGACCCAGCTGTCATGGTGCACGTTGGCACCAATGTCAAAGTCAGAGGCAGATGGAATGTCCTAAAGAACGATTTTAGGGACTTAGGAACTAAATTGAGGAAAAGGACCTCCAAGGTAGTATTCTCAGGAATACTACCGATACATCAAGCCACACCAGAAAGGCAGAGGGAGATTAGGGAAGTAAACAATTGGCTGAAGAGCTGGTGTAGTAAGGAGAGATTTGGGTTCCTGGAGTACTGGGCTGACTTCTCAGTCGATAACCGGTACTATAGAAGGGACGGACTGCACCTAAATGAGGAGGGTGCAGATCAGCTGGGAATGAAGATGGCCAAAAAGTTTGAGGGTTTTTTAAACTAGGCGACGGTCCAGAGGTAGAGATAGCCAGCACGGAACATATTCCAAAGGGTAGTATTAGAGGCATTAGTGGTAGGTTGACCAAAGCATATAAACCCAAAGTAAGTATAGTAGCAAGTCCTAGTTGCAATCTCGGAACACCCAATAAGAGGATAGTATGCGACCGGTCTAAACTACGTGGCATGTTCACCAATGCCAGGAGCCTGGCAGACAAGATTGGTGAATTAGAGATACTGTTGTACGAGGAGGATTTGGATTTTTTGGGAATTTCAGAGACCTGGTTCAACAGCTCTCATGATTGGCTGGCAACCATTCAAGGGTATACCCTTTATCGCAAGGATAGAGAGGGTAAAAAAGGGGAAGGGGTATGCCTATATATCAAGAATAATGTACAGGTAGTGTTGAGGAACAGAAGGGAGGGGTCTGACACCAATAAGAGCCATTCCTTTGCCCTCCTGTAACCTGTTCACATAGGCATTGCATGTGCCTTGCTGTATATCGAGAATATAGTCCTCACTATTGAATGATTAATATTGATATGTGATTGCCAGTTAGGTATTAATAACACTCCTATAAGAAACACCATTCTAAAAACGGTAAACTTTTTTCAAATTTGGATGCAGGGTTCAACTTAATATCAATATCAGCTGGTGGGGGAGGGGACATTACATTACAGCTGTAAAAATGTAATTTTGTGAAGGGACTGTTCTAAACACGCAATGCACCACTTTACAGGCATACTATAGACACCCCCCAGGCACGATATTTAAAGGAATATTTCACTTTTATTGTTTCATTTTAAGCATTATTAAAATCACTGCTCTCGAAAAAATTGCGGTTTTTAAAACTTTATTTTGCATTGATTCATGTCCCCTGTGGCAGGACTAGGGTCCCCAAACACTTTTCATGACAATAAATTGCATATAAGCCTTTAAAAATAGCATAGATTTTTTATGTTTGAGTTCCATAGACTTTAACGGGGTTCGGGTGTTCGCACAAATATTAGGTCTGTTCGCATGTTCTGCCGCGAAAGCGAACCGGGGGGGTGTTCGGCTTATCCCTACTTGTAACTGTTAGCTTTGCAATGCCTCATGGGACTTGCAGTTCTGAAACAGCTGGAGGGCCACAGGTTAAGCACTCATGCTCTAGTCTAGATGACTAGAGAGTGTGGGACTATGGCAAGGCCTTAGGGTGATCCCACAGCTGGAGAGGAATAATACATTTGCATGATTCCATTTATAAGTGAAATATAATGTTTTGGGTGAACTGATCTTTAACCACTTCAATACGGGACATTTATACACCCTTCCTTCCCAGATCAATTTTAACTTTTAGCGCTCTCACACTTTGAATGGCAATTACTTAGTCATGCAACACTGTACCCAAACAAATTTGTATCATGTTTTCATACAAATAGAGCTTTCTTTTGGTGGTATTTAATCACCATTGTGTTTTTTATTTTTACCTAAGTGAAAAAAGAGCAAAAATTTAGAAAAATAAACTTTTTTTTAGTTTCTATGATAAAATTTAGCAAATAAGTCATTTTTCATACATTTGGGCCAAAATGTATACTGCTACATCTCTTTGGTAAAAATACCCCCACATTAGTGAATATTATTTGGTTTCTCTGAAAGTTATAGAGTCTACAAGCTATGGTGCAAATCACTGAAAATTGATCACACTTGATCACACCTCACTCATTTCTTGAGGCCCTGAAATGTCAGGAAAGTACAAATACCCCCCAAATGACCCCTTTTTGAAAAGTAGACAGTCAAAGGTATTTAGTATGAGGCATAGTGACTTTTTTGAAGTTGTAATTTTTTTCCCACAATTCTTGGGAAAATGTAGGAATTTTTTATTTATTTTTTCACAAAATTGTCATGACAACTAGTTATTTCTCACACACACAGCATATGCATACTTCCAATTACACCCCAAAATACATTCTGCTACTCCTCCTGAGTATGGCAATACCACACCTCTAATTTCCTAACAACCTATTACACTTGTGAAGGCCCTGGAGCACCAGGACAGTGGAAATACCTACAAAATGACCCCATTTTGGAAAGCAGACACCCTAACGTATATTCTATGAGGCATGATGAGTCTTTTGAACAGTTCATTTTTTCCACAAGTCTTCGGAAAGCGTGGAAAAAAAATTAAAACTTTTTTTTTTTTTTTTTTACACAAAGTGGTCAGTTTATATGATATTTCTAACTCAAAGCATGTATATCGCAAAAATGACACCCCAAGACACATTCTGCTACTCCTCCTGAGTATGACGATACATAGCCTGGCCACATACAGAGGCCCAACATGCAGGGAGCACCGTCAGGCGTTCTTGGAGCATAAATTAAACCTCTAATTTCCTAACTACCTATTACACGTTTGAAGGCCCTGGAGCACCAGGACAATGGAATTACCCACAAAATTAACCCATTTTGGATAAAAAACACCCCAGTGTATATTCTGTGAAGCATCATGAGTCTTTTGAACGGATAATTTTTTTTTACACAAATCTTCAGAAAACGTGGGAATAAAATTAATTTTTTTTTTTTTTTTTACACAAAGTTGTCAATTTATAAGGTATTTCTAACACATAGCATGTATATACAGCAAAAATGACACCCCAAAATACATTCTGCTATGCCTCTTGAGTATGGCGATACCACATGTGTGAAACTTTTACACAGCCTGGCCACATACAGAGGCCCAACGTTGACGTAGTACCTTCAGGCGTTCTAGGAGCATAAATTACACATCTCATTTCATTTCTAAATATCACATTTTTGAAGGTCCTTAAGCACCAGGACAGTGGAATTACCCACAAAAAGACCCCATTTTGGAAAGAAAACACCCCAACGTATATTCTATGAGGCATGGGCTGCAGATAGGTACTCAGGTACTCTGATGGGCTGCAGATAGGTACTCGGGTACTCTGATGGGCTGGTGACAGGTCCTTGGGTACTCTGATGGGCTGGAGATAGAAGCTTGGGTACTCTGATAGCCTGGTGACAGGTACTCGGGTACTCTGATGGCCTGGTGACAGGTACTCGGGTACTCTGATGGGTGCTGACAGGTACTTAGATGAGCTGTGACAGGTACTTAAGTACTTAGATGGGCTATGACAGGTACTCAGATGGGCTGTGACGGGTACTCAGGTACTCGTGTACTCCGATGAACTGTGACAGGTACTCTGGTACTCAGATGGACTGTGACAGGTACTCAGGTACTTGGGTACTCAGATGAACTGTGACAGGTACTCGGGTACTCAGATGAACTGTGACAGGTACTCGGGTACTCAGATGGGCTGTGACAGGTACTCGGGTACTCAGATGGACTGTAACAGGTACTTGGGTACTCAGGTGAACTGTGACAGGAACTCAAGTACTCAGATATACTGTGACAAGTACTCAGATGGGCTGTGATAGGTACTTGGGTACTTAGATATACTGTGACAGGTACTCAGGTACTCGGTTACTCAGATATACTGTGATAGGTACTCAGGTACTCGGGTACTCAGATGGGCTGTGACAGGTACTCAGGTACTAAGATATACTGTGACAGGTGCTCAGGCACTCAGGTACTCAGATGGACTGTGACAGGTACTCAGGTACTCAAGTACTCGTGTACTCAGATATACTGTGACAGGTACTTGTGTACTCAGATATACTGTGACAGGTACTCAGGTACTCAGATGGACTGTGACAGGTACTCAGGTACTCAGATATACTTCGACAGGTGCTCAGGCACTCGGGTACTCAGATGGACTGTGACAGTTACTCAGGTACTCAAATGGGCCCTGACAGGTACTCGGGTACTCAGATGAACTGTGACAGGTACTCGGGTACTCAGATGGGCTGTGACAGGTACTTGGGTACTCAGATGGACAGTGACAGGTACTCAGGTACTTGGGTACTAAGATGAACTGTGACAGGAACTCAGGTACTCAGATATACTGTGACAGGTACTCAGATGGGCTGTGACAGGTACTTAGATATACTGTGACAGGTACTCAGGTATTCGGGTACTCAGATGGGCTTTGACAGGTACTCAGGTACTCGTGTACTCAGATATACTGTGACAGGTACTCAGGTACTCGGGTACTCAGATGGGCTGTGACAGGTACTCATGTACTCAGATATACTGTGACAGGTACACAGGTACTCGGTTACTCAGATATACTGTGATAGGTAGTCAGGTACTCGGGTACTCAGGTACTTAGATATACTGTGACAGGTGCTAAGGCAATCGGGTACTCAGATGGACTGTGACAGGTACTCAGGTACTCGTGTACTCAGATATACTGTGACAGGTACTCTGGTACTCGGGTACTCAGATGGGCTGTTACAGGTACTCCTGTACTCAGATATACTGTGACAGGTACTCAGGTACTCGGGTACACAGATTGGCTGTGAGAGGTGCTCAGGTACTCGGTTACTCAGATATACTGTGATAGGTACTCAGGTACTCAGATGGGCTGTGACAGGTACTCAGGTACTCAGATATACTGTGACAGGTGCTCAGGCACTCGGATACTCAGATGGACTGTGACAGTTACTCGGGTACTCAGATATACTGTGACAGGTGCTCAGGCACTCGGATACTCAGATGGACTGTGACAGTTACTCGGGTACTCAGATGGGCCGTGACAGGTACTCGGGTACTCAGATGGGCCGTGACAGGTACTCGGGTACTCAGATGGGCTGTGACAGGTACTCAGGCACTCAGATGGGCTGTGACAGGTACTCGGGTATTCAGCCTCACAGGACATAATATACAGCGCAGCCTCACAGGACATAGTATACAGCGCAGCCTCACAGGACATAGTATACAGCGCAGCCTCACAGGACATAGTATACAGCGCAGCCTCACAGGACATGTGTTTTGAACACTGCATGGGAAAAAATGCTCCATGATGATTTTTGGTCTGTATGTTGCCAGTTTATTCAAAATGAATGGACTGTCTGAGGCAGGTGATAAGTTAGAAAGAATTAATTATGAATAGGGGGGGTCAGGTTAGGGCAGAGAGGAGTAAAAGGGGTGAAGGGGGATCAAGGTAATGTGGAGAGGAGTATAATAGATGAGGGGGGGTTTAGGGCAGGGTGGAGAGTAGTATAGGGATGAAGGGAATTCGGGTAGGGTGGAGGGGAGTATAAAGGTTGAGGGGGGTCAGGGTAGGTTGGAGAGGAATATTATTGGTGAAAGGGGGTTAGGGTAGAGTGGAGATGAGTATATAATTTAAGGGGGATCAGGATAGGGTGGAGAGGAGTATAAGATTTAGAGGGGGATCATGGTAAGATGGAGAGAAGTATGAGGGGTGAAGGGGAACAGGTGAGAGTGGAAGTGAGTCTAAGAGGTGAGGGGGATCAAGATATGGTGGAGAGAAGTATAAGGAGGGCCGGGGGGAATCACGTTAGGCTGTGGGGAGATCAGGGTGAAGGGGAGAGTTGAATAAGGGGTGATCAGGATAGGTCTGAGAGATGTATAAGGGGTGGGGATCAGGGAAGTGTGGAGAAGAGTATAAGGGCTGAGGGGGGATTAGGGTAGGGTCGAGAGGAGAACAAGAGGTGAACAGGGATCAGAGTAGGGTGAAGAGGAGTAAAATGGATGAGGAGGGACCAGAGTAGGATGAAGAGGAGTAAAATGGATGAGGAGGGCCCAGGGTAGGGTGAGAGGAGTATAAAGGGTGAGGAGGGATCAGGTTAGGGTGGGGAAGAGTGTAGTGCTAACCCCCCCCCCCCCATTAGAACTGCTGGATCAGGTGGATCCTCTGTTTTTTGCCTCAATCTTCTCTAAAACCTCAGCTCCTCTAACACACCGAGTTGAATGTACAAACATAACATCATAGGAAATCACTGAAAGTACCCAACAGTAGTGCTGTATCAAAGAATAGGGATGAGCTTCAAGTTCGAGTCGAACTCATGTTCGACTTGAACATTGCAGTGAACAATTTGGGCTGTTCGCGGCAAATTCGAAAAGCCGGAACACCCTATACAAGTCTATGGGAGAAATCTAAAGTGCTAATTTTAAAAGGCTAATATGCAAGTTACTGTCCTAAAAAGTGTTTGGGGACCTGGGTAAGTTTTAAAAACTGACGTTTTTTGCAGGAGCAGTGATTTTAATAATGATTAAAGTGAAACAATAAAAGTGTAATATTCCTTTAAATTTTGTACCTGGGGGTGTCTATAGTATGCCTGTGAAGGGGCGCATGTTTCCCGTGCTTAGAACTGTCCCTGCACAAAGTGTAATTTCTGCAGGAAAAAAAGTCTTTTAAAATCACTTTCCATTGTCGGCTCCTGTAATACAGGGTCCCAAGCGACACCGCGAGCGCACCCTTGGCGGCCGGGAATGGGAGGACATCATATGACGCCCACCCAGGATGGGAGATTCCATCTGTGGGTGTCATATGACTATGAGTGGGTAGGGAAGTGGTTAATGACAGTACTATTTAACCACTTGCCGACTGCCGCACGACGATGTACGTCGACAGAATGGCACGGGCAGGCATAAGGGCTTACATGTACGTCCTTGCCTGCCCACGGGTCGGGGGCCCGATCGGGCCCCCGCCCGGTGCCTGCGGCGGTCGGTATTCGTTCAGGAGCGATCCCGGACGAGGGGACGGCCATTCATTCATGGCCACCCCCTCGCGATCGCTCCCGACGAATGAAAATGTCCGGTGACATCACTTCCTCTCCTGTAATGTAAACACAGGAGAGGAAGTGATGTATTCTCTCCTCCGTGTCGGTATTATTCGTTCCGGCACCGAGGAGAGAGCATCGGTGAGTTGCACAAGCACTACACTACACAGTAGAACATGCCAGGCACACTCACACCCCCCCTTTACCCCCCGATCACCCCCCAATTACCCCTGCCCCCCCAGTCACAGTGACACCAATTGCTTTTTTTTTTTTTTGCATTGGTGTCATTTGTGACTGTAATAACTGTTAGGGCAGTTAGGGTTAGCCCCCTTTAGTTCTAATGTGCCCCCCTAACCCCCCCAATAAAGGTTTAACCCCGTGATCACCCCCCCTCGCCAGTGTCACTAAGGCTGGGTTCACATTGCAGCGGTTTATGAGAACGAATGTGATTCGCACCGCACTGCAGTGCAAATCACATCCGATCCATACAGATAGTATGGCTGAATTAGTGTCGCACCCGCCGCAAATTCGCACGGGACCCTTTTTTTGGCCCGCAGCAGAATCGGATCGCATGGGTGTTCACACCATGCGATCCGAGTTTGCAGATCGCACTGCGATATGCGAACTGATCTGGGGGTGTCATTAGCCCCCTTTAGTTCTAAGGTACCCCCCTAACCCCCCCAATAAAGGTTTAACCCCGTGATCACCCCCGTCGCCAGTGTCACTAAGGCTGGGTTCACATTGCAGCGGTTTATGAGAACGGATGTGATTCGCACCGCACTGCAGTGCAAATTACATCCGATCTCTGTGCGATTCGAGTTCAGCCATACAGATAGTATGGCTGAATTCGTGTCGCACCCGCCGCACCCGCCGCAAATTCGCACGGGACCCTTTTTTTGGCCCGCAGCAGAATCGGATCGCATGGGTGTTCACACCATGCGATCCGAGTTTGCAGATCGCACTGCGATATGTGAACTGATCTGGGGGTGTCATTAACATTTCACTGACACTCCCAGCAGTTCGCATAGGGCAGTGTGAACTGCCGCCGGGAGGCATGCGATGCGGGAACCCGCCGCGGATTCATGGTGTTCCCGCATCGCTCCAGTGTGAACCCAGCCTAATAAGCGATCATTTTTCTGATCGCTGTATTAGTGTCACAGGTGACGCTAGTTAGGCAGGTAGGTATTTAGGTTCGCCGCAGCTTTTTATAGCGCCAGGGACCCCCATATACTACCGCATAAAGCCCCCTGATTTCCCCCTAGTTAACCCTTTCACCAGTGATCACCATATAACTGTTACAGGTGACGCTGGTTGGTTAGTTATTTTTTTATAGTTTCAGGGCACCCGCCATTTATTACCTAATAAGAGTTTAACCCCCTGATCACCCGGCGGGTGTCATTTGTGACTGTAAAAACTGTTAGGGCAGTTAGGGTTAGCCCCCTTTAGTTCTAAGGTACCCCCCTAACCCCCCCAATAAAGGTTTAACCCCGTGATCACCCCCGTCGCCAGTGTCACTAAGGCTGGGTTCACATTGCAGCGGTTTATGAGAACGGATGTGATTCGCACCGCACTGCAGTGCAAATCACATCCGATCTCTGTGCGATTCGAGTTCAGCCATACAGATAGTATGGCTGAATTCGTGTCGCACCCGCCGCAAACTCGCACGGGACCCTTTTTTTGGTCCGCAGCAGAATCGGATCGCATGGGTGTTCACACCATGCGATCCGAGTTTGCAGATCGCACTGCGATATGCGAACTGATCTGGGGGTGTCATTAACATTTCACTGACACTCCCAGCAGTTCGCATAGGGCAGTGTGAACTGCCGCCGGGAAGCATGTGATGCGGGAACCCGCCGCGCATTCGTGGCGTTCCCACATCGCTCCAGTGTGAACCCAGCCTAATAAGCGATCGTTTTTCTGATCACTGTATTAGTGTCACAGGTGACGCTAGTTAGGCAGGTAGGTATTTAGGTTCGCCGCAGCTTTTTATAGCGCCAGGGACCCCCATATACTACCGCATAAAGCCCCCTGATTGCCCCCTAGTTAACCCTTTCACCAGTGATCACCATATAACTGTTACAGGTGACGCTGGTTGGTTAGTTATTTTTTTTATAGTTTCAGGGCACCCGCCATTTATTACCTAGTCTCACTAGTGTACCCCTAAATTTAGGGGTGTCTACTTTCCAAAATGGGGTCATTTGGGGGGGGTTTGTGCCATCTTGGCATTTTATGGCCTTCAAAACTGTAACGCCCTTAGAAAGCCTGAAGGCGGTGCTTGGTTTTCGGGGCCCCGTACGCGGCTAGGCTCCCAAAAAGTCCCACATATGTGGTATCCCCGTACTCAGGAGAAGCAGCAGAATTTATTTTGGGGTGTCATTTCACATATGCCCATGGCATGCGTGAGCAATATATCATTTAGTGACAACTTTGTGAAAAAAAAAAAAAAGTTTGTAATTTTCCCGCAACTTGTGGCAAAATATAAAATATTCCATGGACTCAACATGCCTCTCAGCAAATAGCTTGGGGTGTCTACTTTCTAAAATGGGGTCATTTGTGGGGGTTTTGTGCCATCTTGGCATTTTATGGCCTTCAAAACTGTAATAGGTAGTGAGGAGTGAAGTCAAATATTTACGCCCTTAGAAAACCTGAAGGCGGTTCTTGGATTTCGGGGCCCCGTACGTGGCTAGGCTCCCAAAAAGTCCCACATATGTGGTATCCCCGTACTCAGGAGAAGCAGCAGAATTTATTTTGGGGTGTCATATCACATATGCCCATAGCATGTGTGAGCAATATATCATTTAGTGACAACTTTGTGAAAAAAAAAGAAAAAAAAATTAAAGTTTGTAATTTTCCCGCAACTTGTGGCAAAATATAAAATATTCCATGGGCTCAAAATGCCTCTCAGCAAATAGCTTGGGGTGTCTACTTTCTAAAATGGGGTCATTTGTGGGGGTTTTGTGCCATCTTGGCATTTTATGGCCTTCAAAACTGTAATAGGTAGTGAGAAGTGAAATCAAAAATTTACGTCCTTAGAAAGCCTGAAGGCGGTGCTTGGTTTTCGGGGCCCTGTACGCGGCTAGGCTCCCAAAAAGTCCCACATATGTGGTATCCCCGTACTCAGGAGAAGCAGCAGAATTTATTTTGGGGTGTCATTTCACATATGCCCATAGTATGTGTGAGCAATATATCATTTAGTGACAACTTTGTGTAAAAAAAAAAAAAAAAATTATTTTTTGTCATTATTCAATCGCTTGAGGCAAAAAAATAAAATATTCAATGGGCTCAACATGCCACTTATCAATTTCCTTAGGGTGTCTACTTTCCAAAATGGGGTCATTTGGGGGGGTTTTGTACTGCCCTGCCATTTTAGCACCTCAAGAAATGAGATAGGCAGTCGTAAACTAAGGCCGCGTACACACGCGGGGACTGTTCGCCCAACTTTGTCCGTCAAACAGTTTGGGCAAACAGTCCGCTCAAAATTAGCATGGACGGACATGGCCACACACGACGAACGAACAGTTTGCTGAAACCGTGCGCGATGACGTGAACGGCACGTACGACGGGACGAAAAATACGACGTCCTATACACTGCATTATAACTTTCGGCGTGTAAATCCTTTCTGAGCATGCGCGGAACTTAGTTTGACGAACAAGCCTACACACGAGGGGACTGTTCGCTGAAACAAAGTTTCAGCGGACAGTTTTTCGGAATTTCCGAAAAACCTTGTTCAGCGGACTGTTCGCTGAAACTGTCCGCTGAAAGCCCACACACGAGCGGACTGTTTGCCGAAACACTGTTCAGCGGAAAAAGTTGGGCGAACAGTCCCCGCGTGTGTACGCGGCCTTAAAGCTGCGTAAATTCCAGAAAACGTACCTTAGTTTGTAGATGTGACAACTTTTGCGCAAACCAATAAATATACAATTAATGACTTTTTTTTTACCAAAGACATGTGGCTGAATACATTTTGGCCTAAATGTATGACTAAAATTGAGTTTATTGGATTTTTCTAATAACAAAAAGTAGAAAATATCATTTTTTTTCAAAATTTGCGGTCTTTTTACGTTTATATCGCAAAAAATAAAAATCGCAGAGGCAATCAAATACCATCAAAAGAAAGCTCTATTTGTGGGAAGAAAAGGACGCAAATTTTGTTTGGGTACAACATTGCATGACCGCGCAATTACCAGTTAAAGCAGCGCAGTGCCAAATTGTAAAAAGACCTCTGGTCATTTACCAGCAAAATGGTCCGGTCTGAAGGTGGTTAACCTGTATGCAGGCAGTATAGGTAGGGTATGGTCTGGGCATGGGTGCAAAGAGAATGTGGTTCAGATGCGTTAAAGGTTCAGTATAAGGTTGGTAGAGGTGCAGCCTAGGTTTGGAATAAGTTTGGTGCAGAGTGCAGTATGGGTTCAGTATGGATTGGGTACACTTGTAAAGGCAAACAGACTGTACACTTTGCAAGTTCCGTTGCACTCATTTACCCAGAGTTGAGAAAATGAGGTGAGGCTCTGCTGATTTCCATCATCCAATCAGGTGCCAGCAAAAATACTGTTTTTATACTTCCCATGCACCTGATTGGGTATTCTTTACAAAGTGATGGTTCACGACAGTCACTAAGCTCTGGGGAAAATGAGTGCAACAGCACTTGTAAAGTGTACAGTCTATTTGTCTTTAGTAAATCAACCCCTTGATGTCCTGCTCTCAGATACTCAGTCCCTGCTAGCAGTAAAAGCAATGGGCATAAAGCCCTCCCCCCATCCCCAGGATTCTGCACTGACCTCTCACTGTAGAAGGTTGGTCTCTCCATGAAAGCCTCACTTGATCAGTGGTGGGAAGCAGAGGGTAATGGATACTCCAGTATACCTGCTGCAGTGGTGCAGCTGCTGTGATGTGGGCTGCCTCCGGGTGTCTTAACTCCCAGTCTTAAAGCCCCATACACACTATCAGTATTTCTGCTGAGTTTTTCCATCAGATTTACCAAAACCATATAATATGGAGGTCAAACCTTAGAAGTTTCAATTCGTATGCAATCAGGCAGGCCCTTACACTACATGGTTTTGGTAAACCTAAAGGAAAAATACAGCAGAAAAACTGATAGTGTGTATGGGGCTTTAGGCTCTAATTTCCACTGTTATGGTCTCCCACTGGCAGGTAAATATCCAGACAGAAGTGCTGCCTCTCTAACTCCCTTGGTGCCAAGATAACTAATTTTACTGAGCAGTTTAATAGACATCATCTCTCCACTCCTCCTACTACAAAGTGCATATTCTGATCTGAAGTGTAAGGAATTCATTCATCCCATTTAATGGCTGCCATCTCAAGCTACAATTCTCAGGATCCGCAACGCTCTGCAGAGAAGTCTATGGGCTTGCTTGGTTTTAGCTCTCCCCCTGCTGGCTGGAGGGGAATGGTGCAGCATAACATAAGTATCTAAGTAGAGAGAAAGAAGATTTAAAAGCAATGTCTCTTTCTCCATTTTGCTGTAGCCAGCACTTGGCTACAGGGGTATAAAGGGTGAGAGGTTCACAGCGGGGGTTAAAATGACTAATTTCAAATGACTTTTTGTTCAACCACCATTTCAACGTCTTGAATTTCGTAGAACAAACATTCTACCAAACATTCTGGTTACCTTTAATAAATGCATGAGCATAAGACTAGTTATGATTTTTCTTGGTTGGCAAATTCAACAAATGGAAAATCATTTGTTCCCATTAGATTCCCCAAAAAACACCTTTGTTCTTCAGTTTTTTTTTTGCTTGCTCTGGTCAACACCAATTGTCAAATCATCTTCTTTAACTCATAAATAATCAAAAGAAGGTTCTGAAAATTACATCTTTCAAATGAAATTCTACAGCTTTATGGCCAGTTTAAGAGAAAGTGCCGGCTTGCAAGTCTGAGGCTGAGGCTTAGTACAAGTGACTGT
This sequence comes from Lithobates pipiens, assembly GCF_037356315.1. Taxonomy (NCBI): domain Eukaryota; kingdom Metazoa; phylum Chordata; class Amphibia; order Anura; family Ranidae; genus Lithobates; species Lithobates pipiens. The sequence continues at coordinate 540,218,663 of NW_027507903.1, forward strand.
GTGGATGATGTGCCAACTGCAGATGGCTGGTTCCCAGACATAGTTGGCATGGTGGACTTTGTTCTCAAGGCAAGAATGTTTATAGAATTTCTGTAGATCCGTGTATTTGTCACTCACAAGAGAGGATGTGATCTGATTTCTGATATTACGGTTAGTGCCTGATTACACCAGCTGCTGAAACCAGTTCTATTGTGTTAGAATCTCTTGCAAGTCTTTCAGTACTCCCCTTAGACTACATGACGGATATTTCCCACAAGTTAACCGAGGACAGTGGAGATCCTGGAACTGTCAAATGAGATGAGGACGACGTGACAAAAACACAAACCGAAAGTCTCAGTGGCACAAGAATTCTAAGAAATACTGGGCACTGAGCGTCTGTTGATGGGAACTTTGGAATCTGTCACAGAAGAGTGTCAGATGGACAAGAGATAGAGGATAGAACCTATTCTCAGTTAATATGAGTGTTCGCAAACCAGACTAAATAATCATTCCCATGGATAAATTTGTGACGATAACAACTTCCAAATACGTATACAACAGGCTACCTGACTAAATAAAGTAATTTGAACATATGGTCATAGGTGTCAAAAGCCCCAAGTTATTTTTACCCCTACCATCACTCAGTAAAGGAAGGAAGGAATGGACTATATAGGCATAATTAAAAGCAGCTTTGTATATAAATTGTATTTATAGTAACAGATATTAGACATAGACACGTATAAAAAAACATATACATTAGTGAAAGTTATTAAAACTAAGATTTGACCAACAATTGATCTCAGTGGTGGGCCATCCATATGGGGCGCAGTGGTGCCGCCCCCCTAATCCATGCGTCCGGCCCCTAATGTACATGCAGGGCGCTGGACACATGGATTCCAATGGAATTTTTTTTTTTTTTTAGACGCATGTGATTAGAGCCAGAGGCTCTAACTGGCTTAAAAAAAGGGTGGGCTCAGAGCGCAGAGCACTGGGGGTGCACGCTAAATAGGGCAGGCACTAGGATCCAGTGCTGTAAAGGATGCATATTATCTTCACTGAGATACTTCAGGTAGAGGATTCACCCCAAAAAAATTACCCCCATTGTAGCCAATCTGAAAGCAGCCAACTGTAGAAAAACAATTCACTCCAAAAAGTATATAAGTCAGTTCTAGGATGTAAATAGGCATTGCTACGGAGGAGGGCAGTCAGGTATAGAAAACAAGTGCTAGGCCAAACCTACACAAAGATCAAAGGATTATTGTCCAAAGTTTATAGTATGGTGCTGAAAGAATCAGTGGGGTGCCAGTGCCCATTTTTACCCCTACACAGAATAGTCTTCCTTCTCTACCCAATAGCTCAAAAGGGAGATTTGTATATCATTGATAGGGGAATCTGTTATATTTGCTAGATCTGTTATACTTTTTTGTTCAGCTCGCAGGCCAGCTTTATTCTATCTCCTTCAGTGGATCCTATACTTGAATCCAAACTAAAGTAAGACTATATTTGCTCTAGACACTATAGAGTTTGTTCACATTTGCAGTGAGATTTGGTGCCCTCCGAAGAGTGATATCTCTACACTCCGTGTTGAAAATGCAGTGCCAAGAAGCAAAGCATGTGTACAGCCCTACCTGACTGTTGTTGGGTTGGGCAGCCAGTGCACAGTGCAACTGTGGCTCGGCCACCTTTCTTTACAACACCCCCAGCCCCCTCCCGACTTTCCATCCGAAGAGACCATACTTACTCCATTCTATAATTTTCTCATCAACCCATGCCTATATGAATAAAAGCAAGTTTTACTTACTTAAGTTTTACCTTACCATTGTGATCAATGGGCAGTAGAGATGTAAAAAGGTGATATTTCAGTGAAGACTGTGAGCAGCACTGCTTGTCAAACTGCACCCAGAATTAAAAATGCTGTGGCCACAGAGCAAAGCATCATGACCATATCATGTGTATATCCCCATCCCACTGCTATTTTACAGTTCGGGTGGGTGGCTGGGAGGTGGTAAAACTGCCCATCTGAAAGAGACCACACTTTCCCCATTCTTGCCTTTTATGTTCAAACCATATCTATATACATAAAAACAAGTTTCACTGATGGTGGGAACACTGTACTTGGGTGTAGCAAGGTCCCAGGCCTCCTTCAGTCTAATGAAAACCTCCAGGGCCAGAGATAGCTGACATCCTTCTGTACATGGTGGGTTGTGAGGCATAGTTAAAGTCATTGGGCGCCAGACACTTATTGAATGCAATAGAGATTTTTATATTTCTCATAATAGAACTTTGGGAGAGAGGGTTAGGGCCGAACTACTTAGGTAGTTGGAATATTAATTGGCAGACTTCGAGACTTCAATAGGAGGACAGCCATACAGGGAAATGCATCCAGCAAGATGCCACATCTCCATGTGTAGGGATGTTTATCTCCTATGACAACAGTCTTTAACAGTTTCTAACACAAAGTATAACAGTTGCTTCACTTCCACTACAATCACTTTCGGCCCACTGAGCTCCCAGTCTCTCACTAGACTTGATGATTCACTGCCACTGAATTCCTTGAGCTCCTCAAATCTTCACTGTAGTATCTTCCTCAAGCGTCACCCCCTCCTCTCTGCTGGGTCCCTAGCTTGGCACTCTGTACCCCTCCCAGTCACATGCACACCACCCAAGCCCATGTACCGCCCCCATGCCCATGTACCTCACACATAGCAAGGCTCTTTCCCCTCATAGCTCAGTCAGCTCATCCTCAGTTCACCGTTCAGCTGGCTGCAAACAGACAGCGAACTGGAATTGCCTCCGCCTCCACCACAAAATCCCCGCCCTGGAGGGTGGACTCGGCGATCCTACTGAGGTGCTAGCTGCTCCCTTGCACAAGATATCGGCTCAAGGGGCGGACAGGATTTGCTGGCTGGGCAGGGCAGTCTCTGTGAGTGTTTCTACAAGCTGTTCCGTGGAGTTTTAATGACAGAAGTGGAGACTAGGCAGCGCCCTGGTTGGGCATGGTTTTACAGAGCAGAGAGGAGGACAACTGACTATACACTGAACGAGGCACTGGGCACGAAGCTCAGCTGAATGTACTGGGACTGATGTATGAGGATAGCCAGAGGCAGCTCTTTATGCGAACTAGGCAGCTGCAAGGCCCCTGTGAGGGTGAGGCCTTAGGTGACTGCCTAATTAGAGAGCCGCTTCTGTGCCAGGTATAGGCCCAAATTCTGGCCTAGCAGCCCGGGCAATACAACACATGTCCACCCAAACAGCTGTCCAGGTGGCACAGAACAGTGATCACCTGACTCCACCCAAATATATAGGTTCTCCCAGCAGGCCAAGGGACAAGGGATTTAAGAAAACCCCTGCCCATTGGCTGAGATAACCCATATATCCATAATCTGACCTTGCATTGCCCTTCTCATATCTAATGCAACCAGGTACTGGCCACCTAGTGCCAAAAGAGTAAAATGCAGCAATTACAGACTTTTGAGTGAAATTAATTGAGCCTCACAATTAGCCAAGGTAACTATACCTGGCAGGTAAATTTAGGAACAACCCTGCCTAAACACCAGGGTGCTACATGGGTATACCCATTTACCATTGTGAGCATGGGGTAATAGAGACATAAACATGTGAGATTTAAGAAAATACTGTGATTTGTTACTTTATTCTATCTATAACAGCTGTCTGTTCTCACTCTCGCTTTCAATCACTTACCTAATAAATAGAAATTTTCTACTGAAACTGTTTAAAAAAAAAATACAAACTTTGTTCGCAAAAAGGAATTCCAGGTATGGATTTTTGGTCCAGATTGGGCCAATGTAACTAACTATAAATATATCAGAACTGTGGGATTCCTCTAGAAGCTGAAACTTATTGTAGTAGAAACCCCAGTAATCTCCATTGGCTTCTAGATCCTGTGTGAAGCGGCTGGCCTGTTGCATTATGTACACAGGAGATCGGCCTCTGGGCACGGGTGCCATTCACAGAGTGATTTGCATTTCCTCAATTAATACAAAGTGCTCACTGATTGGACAAGATGGAGAGTGATGTCATGCTCTCCACTTTATCCAGTCAGGTAAGAAAATGCAAAGCAAGTGGTACCCATTCCTAACGGCCAACCTCCTGTGTTCAGAATGTAGCAGGGAAGATGCTCAGCACACGACCTGGAAGCAAGTGGAGATCATTCGTAGTGATGTCTTCTACATTGATTTGCAGATTCCAGGAGCATCAGCTAGTCAGCTAGGTATGGTGTATTCATAGTTATGTCTAAGCTGGGCCAATGTAACCATGTACAAAATATCCATACCTGGAATTAATCTATAATTTTACGCATAGCAGCAAATGGATGGATGTTTGTTTCACAAACCTTTTATTGGATTTTTAGTATTAATAGAAGATATGAAAAGAATGCAGAAACAGTAAGGGTAAAGTGGCGAATAAAAAAACAACATAAATAGGATCACCGATTGGAGCAGCAGTAACACTGCAAGTGACATCACAAATTGTAAGGCACAAGAAACTGTACATAGTCAACTAAATTGCAAACTGGGAGAAGCTCCACATCAGGGATGTGCAGTCAGGGGAGGCAAGTGAGGCAGGGCCATTAACAAAAAAAAAAAAAGGAGCTTTGAGGGTCGTAGTTCGGCCACCTGGGGTCACAGAGACCCCAAATTTAGGGTATATGTAGCCTAAGTCCTACCCCACCAATGGGGGTCCTACAGCCTATGGTTCCAGAGATATGGGGCTCCTTGCGCAGCCTGTCAGAAGCTAAATACAGAGCGGCTACTTTAAATACAAGCTAACCCACTCTGTTTGCAGCAGACTGAGTGGTTGAGCTCGCAGTGCCTCTCAATTCTTGTCAGAGGCACTGAGCCCAATGAACAGCTTGGAGTCTTGGACCAATGGTAAGGTACCATTGGTCCCAGCTGTCCAATAAAAATGCTGCAGTGGAGGCACGCCTCTCACTGCATTGTCATAGAAGGGCATGCATCTAAGCCCTTGTACACACAGTCGGAGATTCCGACGGAATGTGTCCTATCGGACCGTTTTGTAAGATAATCCGACTGTGTGTGGTATGCATCGGACTGTTTCCGTCTGAATATCCGTCGGACCCAATTTTCCAACTTGTTGGAAATATTTTCCGACAAACTGGTCCGATCGGACCTTGTCCGATCATGTGTAGAGAATTCTGATCGGACAAAGTGCCACGCATGCTCAGATCAAATTCCTACACCAAAGCTATTGGGTACTAGCGTGAACGTAGTCCCGTCGTAACGAAATAACATCATCACGTTCTGAACGATCGGATTTTCCGACAACTTGGTCCGACCATGTGTATGCAACAGTTTCGGACACAATCCATTGGACAAAATCCGTCGGACAAAATCCAACGGATTTGGTTGGCAGAATGTCCGACCGTGTGTACAAGGGCTAAAAGACAAATGCTCCCTTCCAGCCCAGCCCTCTTAACTACAAGGAAAAAACATGTGTTTACGGGTATAACATTTACTCACAATCCCATGTTTTTCTCACACCGTTAAGAGGGAGAAACCGATTCTGTTGAAAAGGTTATATTCAAGCTAAATCATTGATTTAACCCTTTCATGACTAAGCCTATTTTTGGCATTTGGTGTTTACAAGTTAAAATCCATATTTTTTGCTAGAAAATTAATTGGAACCCCCCAAACATTATATATATTTTTTTAGCAGAGACTCTAGAGAATAAAACGGCGATTGTTGCAATATTTTATGTCACATGGTATTTGCGCAACAGTGTTTTAGACCCAACTTTTTGGGAAAATGGACACTTTCATGAATTTAAAAAAAACTAAACAGTAAAATTAGCCCAATTTTTTTGCATAATGTGAAAGATAATGTTACGCCGAGTAAATAGATATCAAACATGTCACACTTTATAATTGCACGCACTCGTGGAATGACTACAAACTACGGTACTTAAAAATCTCAATAAGCGACGCTTTAAAAAAAATTTCCGGTTACCAGAATTATTGCTCTCGCTCTGACGATCGCGGCGATACCTCACATGTAGGGATGAGCCGAACACCCCCCGGTTTGGTTCGCACCAGAACTTTTGAACGGACCCCAAATTCGTACGAACTTTAGAACCCCATTGAAGTCTATGGGACTCGAATATTCGAAATTAAAAGTGCTAATTTTAAAGGCTAATATGCAAGATACTGTCCTAAAAAGGGTTTGGGGACCTGGCTCCTGCCCCAGGGGACATGGGTCAATGCCTAAAATGTTTTTAAAAATGGCCGTTTTGGCGGGAGCACTGATTTTAATGACGATTAAAGTGAAAAAAAAAGTGAAATATTCCTTTAAATATGGTGCCTGGGGGGGTGTCTGTAGTATGCCTGTGAAGTGCCACGTGTTTCCCGTGTTTAGAACAGTCCCTGCACAAAATGACATTAAACGGAAATAACATAATTTAAAACTGCTTGCGGTTTTAATGTTATATCTGGTTCCTGCAATATGGTTGAAAATCATTGAGAAAAATGGCATGGGTAGCCCTCCCTGTCCATTACCAGCCCCTTTGGGTCTTGTACGCATATTAAGGGGAACCCCGTACCCATATTAAAAAAAGGAAATGCGTGTGGCCCCCAGGCCCTATATACTCTGAACAGCAGTATACAGGCGGTGCAAACAAGACAGGGACTGTATAGGTTTGTTGTGTTAAGTTGAATCTGTTTGTAATTTTCAACTGGTACATTTTTAAAGTGTAGCTCCAGTCAAAAAAAATATTTTTAAGCTTTTTGGAAAACATAGGGAAGGGTTATCACCCCTGTATAATTTGTTTTGTCGTCCATCTTTTTTCATCTCACTTGCTGTTGTCTCCTTCCGTTTGCAAGTAGGAGATGTTTGTAAGTTGGATGTTTGAAAGTAGGGGCCTGCCCTATATGCTCTGCAGAAATGGCGGAACAAGGTATTGGTTTTGCCACAACATTGTAAGCCCTCAAAGTAACTCTTGGTGGGCGCTGGAGCGCCCTGCTGTGAACGGTTATATCAAGAATTGTAATTACATGCCATTGTTGAACAGTGGTAGAAAAATTGACCTTTGGTGGTTGTGGTGCTGGTGCCACAACATTATAAGTCCTCACAGTTACTCTGGGTGGGCACAGGAAGGGGCCCTCCTGTGAAATATTATATCAAGAATTGTAATTACATGTCCCTGTTAAACAGGGGCAGAAAAATTGGGCTTTAGGCACTGGTGCTGGTGCCACGACACAGCAACCACTCCCATATACTCTAGTTTTATTGCAGGAATTAGCCATGCTGCAAAGCATTGCATCAAAAATTGTAATTAAACGCCCCTGTTAAACAGGGGCAGAAAAATTGGGCCGTAGGCACTGGTGCTGGTGCCACCACACTGCAGCCTCTCCCATATACTCTATTTTTATTGCAGGAATTAGCCCTGCTGCAAAGCATTGCATCAAAAATTGTAATTATACGCCCCTGTTAAACGGGCAGAAAAATTGGGCTGATGGCATCACCCAGAACCAGAAATGTTCTTCCAACATATCAGCGGAGGAGGAAAAGGATAGACAATAAACATAACAGGACAGTCACTCAGCATCAGCATAGGCAGTCTTGAAGGGATGTGATATTTCAAAAAAAATTATTCGGTTACATCAGCTTCAGGTGCTTGGTAGCTGTGGGTGATCCAAGACTGATTCATCTTGATGAAGGTCAGTCGATCAACTGATTCGGTGGACAGGCGCACCCTGTGATCGGTAACAAAGCCACCAGCAGCACTGAAGGTGCGTTCCGAAAGAACGCTGGATGCAGGACAGGCCAGTAGCTCAATTGCATACTGTGCAAGCTCTGGCCAGTGATCCATCCTCAAGACCCAGTAAGCCAGAGGATTTTTTTGTGGGAAAGGTGTCCAAGTCTGACCTTGCCCCTAGGTATTCCTGCACCATGTAAATCAGACGCTGGCGATGGTTGCTGGAACCGATCATACCTTGGGGCTGCGGACTAAAAAATTGTCTGAAAGCATCAGTCAGACGGCCACCTTCTCCACCGCTCCTTCTGACCGTTGCCTCAGCAACACGTTGTCCAGGACCAGGAGTTTGTAACCTCCCAGTCTCTGGGAACGCGTTGCACAGACCTTTCTGCAAGGCCTCCCGGAGATGTCTCATCCTCTGCTCCCTCTGCGATGGCAAGATAAGGTCGGCAACCTTACCCTTGTACCGTGGATCAAGGAGAGTGGCCAGCCAGTAATGGTCCCTCTCCTTGATCCGAAGAATACGAGGATCCTTCCGCAGGCTTTGCAGGATCAGGGAGGCCATGCAGCGTAGGTTAGCTGAGGCATTCGGTCCGGAGTCCTCTGGGTCACTAAGGGCAACATGATCCGCAGCTACCTCCTCCCAGCCACGTACAATTACACGTGTTTCTTGGGACTGTAAATCATCCCTACAAGACTGCTGCTGCTGCTGCTGCTGCTGATGCTGAGTGCCAGCCTCCACCTCCATGCTGACACAATCATCCTCCTCCTCCTCTTCCTCCTCCTCATCCTCTTCCTGTGTGATGGGTGGCACAGCAGGAACACTGTCTGGATAAAGGGGGCCTTGAGAGGCAAGGAAGTCCTCCTCTTCCTGCCTCTGTTCTGCCTCAAGTGCCCTGTCCATTATTCCACGCAGCGTATGCTCCAAGAGGTGGACAAGAGGTACAGTGTCACTGATGCATGCACTGTCACTGCTCACCATCCTTGTGGCCTCCTCAAACGGTGACAGGACAGTGCATGCATCCCTGATCATGCCCCACTGGCGTGGTGAGAAAAAACCGAGCTCCCCTGACCCTGTCCTGGTGCCGTAGTCGCACAGGTACTCATTGATGGCCCTCTGCTGCGTGTGCAGCCGCTGCAGCATGGCCAACGTTGAGTTCCACCTGGTGGGCATGTCACATATAAGGCGGTTCTTGGGCAGGTTCAACTCCTTTTGGAGCTCAGCCAGCCGAGCACAGGCATTAAATGATCGGCGGAAATGCACACAGACTTTCCTGGCCTGCTTCAGGACATCCTGTAAGCCGGGGCACCTGCCCAAGAACCGCTGCCCCACCAGGTTAAGGACGTGAGCTACACAGGGCACATGGGTCAGTTGTCCCTGTCGGAGGGCGGAGAGGAGGTTGGTGCCATTGTCGCAAACCACCATTCCTGGCTTAAGCTGGCATGGCGTCAACCACCTCTCGGCCTGCCCCTGCAGAGCTGACAAAACATCCGCCCCAGTGTGGCTCCTGTCCCCCAAACAAACCAGCGCAAGCACGGCATGGCATTGTTTTGTCTGCGTACTTGCGTAGCCCCTGGAACGCCTACGGAGCACCGCTGGTTCTGAGGACAGAGCACTGGAAGAGGCCATGGAGGAAGAAGAAGAGGAGGGGGTGGAGGAAAGAGGTGTGTCACAACCAATAGTAGAATTTTGGAGGCGTGGTGGCGGAACAACCTCCAACACTACTGCACCTTGTCCTGCATCCTTCCCAGCTGCCAGAAGAGTGACCCAATGGGCCGTGAAAGACAGGTAACTTCCCTGTCCATGCCTGCTGGACCATGAGTCAGCGGTAATATGCACCTTACCGCTGACTGCCCTGTCCAGCGAGGCAAGGACATTGCCTTCCACATGCCGGTAGAGAGCCGGAATCGCCTTCCGTGAGAAAAAGTGGCGTTTGGGGACCTGCCACTGAGGAACCGCACATTGTACAAACTCACGGAAGGAGGCCGAGTCTACCAACTGAAAAGGCATCAGTTGAAGTGCTAGCAAGTTAGCCAAGCTAGCATTCAACCGCTGGGCATGTGGATGGCTGGGAGTGAACTTCTTTTGCCGGTCCAGCAGCTGGGGCAGGGACATTTGCCTGCTATAATCGGACATGGGTGTACTGCTAGCAGAGTGCCCGGAAGCCCTTGGCTGTGACACACCTAATTCTACACCTTCATTCCTTTTAGAGCAGGTTTCAGAGAGGACTGAAGGTCTAGTGGGGTTGGAGATGCCAGCTGATGAGGAGCAAGGAGAGGTCCGCTTTGTTCTTTGGTGTGGGTCTTTGAGGTACGCTTGCCAACGAGCTGCATGGCAGGTCAACATATGTCTGGTCAAGCATGTGGTGCCCAAGCGGCTGATGTTTTGGCCATGCAAGATACGCTTGAGACATATGTTGCAAATAGCAGCGGTGCGATCTGATGCGCTCGTCTCAAAAAAGGCCCACACCAAAGAACTTTTAGAATAACGCGCAGAGGCAGCGCCCTGCACAGGCGGAGCTCTGCGGTGTGATTCAGTCGGTGTGCTGCCCCTAAGCTGGCCCCCCGGAGGGCATCCTGCCTCGTGGGACATGTGCCTCCTCCTCCTCCCCCTCCTCCTCTCTCCTACCAGGCACCCACGTGGAGTCAGTGCCCTCATCATCCCCTCCCTCTTCATCGCTGTAGCAAACCTGGCAATATGCTGCAGCTTGTGGAACATGACTGCCAGATTGCTGTCCTTCTTGAGCATACCCTCTTTCTGCATTCACGCTACTGCCTTCCTCTAGCTGAGTGTCATCATCAGAGCCTACAAAACACTGGGCATCCTCCTGGAGCATGTACCCAACACTGTGCTCAAAGAGTTCAGGAGACTCCTCAGGAGGACGTGGTGGGTCTAGGGAAGGAGTCACTGATGATGACATTGAGACGAGGGAAGACGATGCGTTGGCAGCTGCTTTGCTAGTACCCTGAGACTGGGTGAGAGAGGATGAGGAGGATGAAGAGGGCTTGGTCATCCACTCTACCAAGTCGTTGGCATGTTGCGGTTCAACATGTCCAGCTGCCGAAAAGAAGGACAAGCGTGTCCCATGGCCACGTGCTGATGACAATGCACCGCGTCCACGACCAGCACTGTTGTCTCTAGACACAGAGCCTGCTTGCCCTCTTTTATCGGCTCGCGCCTGTCTGCCTCTCCTTGCTGGCCTTCCAGACATGGTAATGGCCTGAAGGGAGTTGGGTAAAACAGCAGTTGGGTAGTGTATATTGTGCTGGAGGCACACAACACCCACTAACTCCTGCAGATGCCTTTATTATAGAACACCAGAGATAAAGGGGTATACTGTAATGGAGTCACACAACACCCACTAAGCCCTGCAGATGGCTCTATTAGAGAACAGCAATAAAGGGTAGATACAGGTGTATATTGTGCTGGAGGCACACAACACCCACTAACTCCTGCAGATGCCTTTATTATAGAACACCAGAGATAAAGGGGTATACTGTAATGGAGTCACACAACACCCACTAAGCCCTGCAGATGGCTCTATTAGAGAACAGCAATAAAGGGTAGATACAGGTGTATATTGTGCTGGAGGCACAAAACACCCACTAACTCCTGCAGATGCCTTTATTATAGAACACCAGAGATAAAGGGGTATACTGTAATGGAGTCACACAACACCCACTAAGCCCTGCAGATGGCTCTATTAGAGAACAGCAATAAAGGGTAGATACGGGTGTATATTGTGCTGGAGGCACAAAACACCCACTAACTCCTGCAGATGCCTTTATTATAGAACACCAGAGATAAAGGGGTATATACAGATGTATACTGTGCTGTGCTGGAGGCACACACAACTTCCAATAACTCCTGCAGATGGCAAGTGGGCTCAAATAGAATAGAGCTATGTAGGTGGATATAGCGGTGTGTACTGGGTACAGAGCACGCAGACAGCACGCACAAGCTCCTAACACTACTGACTGCAAGCTCTATTATAAAAGATAGATCACTAGCTATATAGGTGAGGTGAATATAGCGGTGCATACTGCGGTCAGGGCACGCAGACAACAACCACTACAGAAAAGCAAGATCAAAAATCGGCAGATAACGATCGGTGTATACTGTGTTGAAGGTACACAGAACACCCACTAACTGCTTCAGACGCCAACACACTACACAAGGCCGCCGCGCTGGCGGCCTTATATAGTGTGGGGCGTGTACTACACAGCGTGAGCTATGATTGGCCACAGGCATCCTGCCTGTGGCTAATCATGGCTCTCCTTGCTGCTGGCGCTGTGATTGGCCAAGCATGCGGGGTCACAGTGCATGCTTGGCCAATCATGAGCCAGCAATGCACTGCGATGACGCAGTGCATTGTGGGCCGTGAGCGCCACACGAATTTGGCGCGAACGGCCCATAACGTTCGGAATTCGCCAAACGGGCGAACAGCCGATGTTCGAGTCGAACATATGTTCGACTCGAACACGAAGCTCATCCCTACTCACATGTGTGATTTGAACACCGTTTACATATGCGGACGTGACTTCCGTATGTGTTTTCTTTGCTTCGCAAGCTCGTGGGGACGGCGGGCGCTTTAAAAGTTTTTATTTTTTTTATTTATTTGAAAATTAATAAATTGTTTAAAAAAAATAAAATAAATGTTGATCACTTTTATTGCTGTAACAAGGAATATAAACATCCCTTGTGACAGTAATAGGTGGTGACAGGTACTCTTTATGGAGGGATCGGGGGTCTAAAAGACCCCCGATCCCTCCTTTACACTTCAAAGTATTCAGATCGCCGTTTTCGGCGATTCTGAATAGTGTATTTTTTTTTTTTTGCGCCATTGGCAGCAGAGTAAACGGGAAGTGAAGTCATGACGTTGCTTCCGTGTTTACCATTAGACTGGAGTGAAGCCGCTTACGCTTCATTCCAGTCCCTGCCCAGCCGCCGGAGGAATCGGATGTGCGATCGGTGCTCTCGATTGAACGGGAGCACCGGTAAGCGTGGCGGGAGGCAACGGGAGGGGGGGACGCATAACAGCCGAGCGGCTTTTAGCCGCATCAGTTGTTATGGCTGGAAAGCCAATCGCCCGCTCTGAAAAACGGTACCGGGATGATGCCTGCAGGTGCGGGCATCATCCCGGTATAACCCCCGGAAGCCGAGTACGCACATCTGCGTACACTCGGCGGCAAGGGGTTAAATGCTATATGTTATAACATAATAATTTATCTATTTACTGTGAAATTACTGGTTGGAAGTTAGAACTTCAAACTTCAGCAATTTATCCATTAAGCCACCTGCTTGAGTACAGATTTAGAAAATTTAGTAAATGACCTTAAAAACAATATATAAAATTAATTGTATATTCCTTATGGTAATTAACCCCTTCCCACCCAGGCCAATTCTGACACTTCTCTCCTACAGAGAATTTCTCAGAACCCCCTAACATTATATATATTGTTTTAGCATACACCCTAGCGAATAAAATGGTGGTTGTTGTAACTTTTTATGTCACACAGTATTTGTGCAGCAATTTTTTTAAATGCATTTTTTTGGTGGGGAAAAAACAGTTTTATGAAGAAAAAAAAAAAAACACCAACGTTAGCAAGATTTTTTTGTATAATGTGAAAGATGATGTTATGCCGAGTAAATAGAAACCTAAATTGCGCACACTTGTGGAATAGCGCCAAAACTTCAGAACTTATAAATCTCCATAGGTGACGCTTAAAATCTTTATACAGATTACATGTTTAGAGTTACAGAGGAGGTCTAGTACTAGAATTATTGCTTTCGCTCTAATGATCGTGGTGTATGTAACCTGTGTGTATGTGGCTCTGATACTAGCCAGTGTCTCATCAGCCACTGACCTCACCACATGTCCCTGCTTCACTTGAGGGGGTATGCCCTGATGGGGGTAGTAGAAGGAACAGGGCATTCTAGACCCCAAGATAGGGGTGAAAGGTGGGAGAGAAGAGTAAAGAGAGAAGCTGCTCAAAATCCACATTGGGCGGCAATGAGGAGGAAAAGAGAGAGGAGGGGAAATCTTGTCTGGGAGGAAAGAGGGGGGAAGAGGAAGGGAAACCCATGAGGGCCAGCAGATTACAAAATACAAAATATGTCCATCTAAATGGTCAAATGCAGAGTAAAGAATGGTCTAAATTTCAGTAGTCCTTATAAGGTATCCAGGGATCCCAAATCTCCCGAAATTTGGTGTGGGTGTCAGTAAGTATGGATATGAGCTTCTCATGGACCATGGTTTCCAGGAGCCAATACTTAACTTCAGTGAAATGAAGGAATGGTTGTCACCAGGCTCTGGCCAGGGTCTGCCAGGCTGTCAAGAAGTCAGACCACACCAGTTTCCTTTGAGCTTCAGTTAAGGATGGGATCGACTTATGCAGCAACACTTCCCAGGGATTGCATGAAACATTTAGGACCGTGCAAATTAGTGCATAGACCCGGGACCAAAATCATAGGGCTTTGGGGCATGTCCACCAAATATGAAGGAAGGTGCCTGGTTCCCTGAATTCCGAAAACACAGAGGAGAAGCAGAGGGGACAAATTTGGCCTTCAGTATCGGGGTCATGTACCAACGTGAGAGCAGTTTATAGGTATATTGTTTTCTTGGGTGAATATATTATGAGAACATTTAGAAAATTCTAACCAGTATTGGTACCAGGCTGGTTGGTCTAAGGTCTTGCCCAGGTCTGCTTCCCACTTTGGAAGCACACAAGGGCACAGATTTTTCATTATGGCTACGTAGAGATCACACACAAAGTCTTTCAGGGAAGGATCCTAGTGAGATTAAGCATTTGGAGGAGGTTGCGGATGTAGAAGTGGATTTGGATGTAATGGAAAATCTCAACAGATGGGAGTTGTCAGTGTTTCTGCAAATATTCAAAAGATTTGATACCATCAAGGGACAAGAACTCATAGATGTATTTTGTCCTTTGCCCTTGCCACCTTCGGAATGTCAATGGGTTATCGTTAGCGAGGGGAAGGATTGGGGTGTATCCAGAATGCCCATAACGGGCTGATGTGAGGAGAGCAAGCAAGTGGGGAATTTCACAGAATCCCACAGGCACGACAAATTTAGCAAGGTCGGGTCAGATTCAGAAGGCCAGGAAGGGGGCGGAGTTCAAACACAGTTATAAACAGGAAAGGGTGAGCATTTCAATATTGTTAGATGAGCCAAAATTGCCATTTTCTAGAGTAGCATGAAGAGAAACAAGGAATCTATGCAGTAACATCATAGAAACAAAGGTTAGGGAACGTCAGTTCCCCCCCGCCCCCCGCTGTTCTGTGCCTGTTCAAAACCGAGGCAGATAGTCTTGGTCGCCCACTAAGCCACATGAAGCAGAGCAGCTTATGTTGTGCGATGCGCATTATATGGTTCAGTATGGGAATAGATAGAACTCAAAAGTAGTAGAAGAGTTTCAATAAGTATGTGGTATGTAGGATGTGAATCCTTCCGAACCAGGAAATCTGCAGGGTAGCCCAGGAAGTAGGGAGGCCAGAGGGGCGCTTGAATAGGGGAAGATAATTAGCCCGGTACAGGGAATCATAAGATGAGGTAAGGTAGATATCGAGATATGGCATGGAAGGTGGCCAGGAGAAAGTATAGTTGGTTTGAACATCCTGAAGTTGGTCCGGAAAACGAAAGGTTCAGAACTTTGGATTTATTCTCATTGAAGCAGAGTTGCAAGATAGAACCAAAGTCGGAAAGAAGAGGAAGGAGGCTCGGCAAGGAAATATGAGGTGAAGAGACATATAATAATATATCATTGGCGAACAACAGAACTTTATGGTGCTCTCCCGCAATCTCAAGTCCTTGAATGTGAGGGTGGATCTGTATAACTTCCGTTAAAGGTACTAGTGCTAAAATGAATAAGAGGAGAGATAGGGGCATCCCTACCTGCTCATTATGAATCAACCGTCCAATGAAAGAATTTAATCGAAAGGCTAACATTTTTGCAAGAATCTTAATGTCTATATTCAGCAGGGAGATGGGGCTATAATTGTGGGGGTCTGTGTCTGGCTTGGGAATCATGACCGTCATGGCTTTCAGGGATCTGGGGAAAAGGATTGTCCAGTTTTCAGCTGGTTGTAGACAGACTGTAGATGGCGGCTGAGGAGTCTGGAAAGTTTCTTATAAAATAGGGCGTTAAAGCCATCAGGGCCTGGTTACTTACTTACCTTGAGATTATGCATGGTCATCTCTTTTTCCTGTGTTGAGATGTCCTTATCCATAAGAGCGCGACAATGGGGAGGCAGAAAGGGCAATGGAAGTTAGTGAAAGAAAGCCTGCACCTGGTCCACCAAAAAAGACTCAGAAGCAGAATAAAGGTGGGATAGGTGATGGCAGAATTTGGCTTAAATCTTCTGGGGGTTACTAGACAGAATGTGGCAGAAAGTGTGGAGGGAAATGGGTTTGTGCCGCAGGACAAAACAACGCATGCGGTGCACCAACATGGGGCCTGGTTTATTGCTGTGTTCAATGTGCATACATTTTCTGATTGGCCCAATGCATCCTTGGACATATGTTTTGTTCTGACCTAGCCTTATCTAGTCATGTTTTAGTTGCAGGGGTTGGATCAAGTTTGTGCGACTGAGAAGAGGATGCAAGAGCAGATGCCAGTTGGAGCTTGTGCTGCTCTTTTTCGCAATGTTGCTGAGAAGCAGTTTGAACAAGATTACCCGGCACAACTGTTTGTACGCCTCCCATTGGACTGGACATTAGGTGCAAAGTATTCCACTGTGACAGAGGGAAGTTGGTCAAGTACATCAGGGTGCGATAAGAGGAAATCATTAAGGGTCCAACCAAGGTACAGTAGGAAAAGCCACCTTGAGCAGATCTGGGATAAAAGATCTATGGGCCCCGATGTGATCAATGCGGGTGTAGGGGCCATGGATGGAGGAAAAGTAAGGGTAATCTCTTGAGGTCGGGTGCAGTTTGTGCCAAGCATCAACCAAATCAGCTTGAGAATAAAGATCAAGAAAGTCAGGAGAAGATTAAGTTAACCCCTGGGAATATTTGTCAAGAGCAGGAAGAGTACCAAGATTGGAGTCCCCGCAGGGAAAGATAGTGCCCTTAGCGTGGGAAGCTATCAGGTCTCAAATATGGGACAGAAAAGGGAGGTTGGACACATTGGGAGAGTAATATGGAAAAATGATCACCTCCTTGCCCTGGAGGAAGCCTTGAAGCAGAAGATATCTGCCCTGAAATACCTTTATGGAAGGCTACAAACATACGTACATACACGACTGGACGTTCCGGCAGACTAGGTCCGATGGTCTTCCCGACAGACTTTCGACGGCCTTTCCGAACAAACGGACTTGGCCACACATGAATGGACTAAGTCCATTCGTTTTGAAAGTGATGGCGTAAATGGGACTAAACAAGGAAGTTCAATAGCCAGTAGCCAATAGCTTCCCTTGCGTCTTATTTGGTCCGTTGGACCAGCACACAGACGAACAGTTTTCCCAATTTTAATCTGCCGGAATTGAGTCTGTCGGATAGATTTTAAACATGTTCTATTTCTAGTTCCATTGGATTTTTTATTTTTTTTTAAACGATCGGACTAGCCCACACACGATCGGATTGTCCAAAGGACTATTCCCTTCGGACCTAGTCCGGTCGTGTGTACGCGGCATGAGAAGGATGAATGAAAGAACTGAGGAGTTGAGTCGGTAGAAAAATGTGTTTCCTGCAGACAGACCACATTAATGCCCAGAGATCGGGAGTAATTAAGGCCATTCACCTTTTGAAAATCGCTTCATACCTACCACATCTGCAGGTGCATCTTAGCACTCTGGAATCACATAGGCTGAAGTTTGCCAAAGAGGCCTTCAATAGGTGCAAAAGACCAACCAGTCTGAGGAAGGTGCTTACACAGGCATTGCATTCCATATGCATCCCATTGAGGCACCAAGCCAATTGTCAATGCTTCCCACTGGATGCAATAAATATCTTAATACTGCTGATTCTGGAAATAAAATGGTTTATAAGTGAGACTGATGACCCAGGGGAGGAAACTACTGTGTGATGACTAAGGTTGCTCAGAGGATTCAATTTCTCCGCAGGGACTGAGTGAACTCACAAAGATTACAATATAAAAAACTCTTACCTGTCTAAAAAGAATGCAACATAATAGTGCTTCTGTTCTTTAGCTTAAAGAGACCCTGTCACCAACTTAAAAAATTGCAGATGAAAGCACAGAGAATCAAGTATTTGAAATGCTTACTTGCAGTATTTTTCCTCTTCATAACATTTGTCTGATCACTTGCAATATGCCTCTGAATTTGTTAGCAAATGTGACCACTTCAGCAATAGTCAGTTGCCCAACACAGCCCTCCATCCTTGCATACAAGTGTCCTCTCCTCATCTGGAAGTGTCTAATTACTGTCTGTGCTGGGTAAGCTCCTCTGCTCCTCCCCTCAGCTCCTTACATAACTATTTATCTAGCTATTGGGGAAGGAGTGAAGGTGAATACTATAGTGTGTGGGGTGCGTGAGTGGGGGGCATTCTTTCTACTGACCACCAATGTAAGGGGCACTTTTTCCACTGACCTCCAGAGAACTGGTTATATCAGGGGTACCCGAGACCTGAAAATTGTTTCAAGGGCCCCTCTAGGATGAAAGGTCATGAAAATGATTTCAAGGGTCCCTCTAGGGTATAGGGAGTCAGTTGTATGACAGTTCTGGGTCTACTGGGGGTGCTGACATCACATCCAAGATGGTGGCACCCAGCAGCAGTCTTTGAGCTTTTTGAGGGCTACACAAGGGAGGATTTTACATTTAAAAAGCATACATAACATATGTTACTGTATATGCACATACACTCACTGGCCACTTAGGTACACCTGTTTAATTACTTGGTAACACAAATTGCTAATCAGCCAATCACATGGCAGCAACTTAATGTATTTAGGCATCTAGACATGGTTAAGACGACTTGATGAACTTCAAACTGAGCATCAGAATGGGAAAGAAAGGGGATTTAAGTGACTTTGAACGTGGCATGGTTGTTGGTGCCAAATGGGTTGGCCTGAGTATTTCCAAAACTGTTTGATCTACTGGGATAATCATGCAAAACCATCTCTAGGGTTTCAGAGAATGGTCCAAAAAAGAGAAAATATCCAGTGAGTAGCAGTTGTGTGGACAAAAATGCCTTGTTGACGTCAAATGACAAGAATGGGCAGACTGGTTTGAGATGCTAGAAAGGCAACAGTAACTCAAATAACCACTCGTTACGACCAAGGTATGTAGAATAATATCTCTGAACACAAAGCAGGAAACTGAGGCTACAATTTGCACAGGATCACCAAAATTGGACAATAGAAGATTGGAAAAATGTTCCCTGGTTTCATGAGTCTCAATTTCAGCTGTGACATTCAGATGGTAGGGTCAAAATTTGACATAAACAACATGAAATCATGGATCCATCCTGCCTGCATCAATGGTTAAGGCTGGTGGTGATGGTGTAATGGTGTGGGGGATATTTTCTTGGCACACTTTGGGTCCCTTAGAACCAATTGAGCATTGTATAACCGGCACGACCTACCTGAGTATGGTTGCCGACCATGTTCATCCCTTTATGACTACAGTGTCCCAATCTTCTGATGGCTCCTTCCAACAGGATAATGTACCAGTTTACAAATCTCTAATCATCTCAAACTGGTATCTTGAACATAAAAATGAGGTCACTGTACTTCAATGGCCTCCACAGTCACCAAATCTCAATCCAATAGAGCACCTTTGGTAATGTGGTGGAACAGGAGATTCACATCATGGATGTGCGGCTGACAAATCTGCAGCAACTACGTGATGCTATCATGTCAATATGGACCAAAATCTCTGAGGAATTTTTCCAACACCGTGTCGAATTTATGCCACGAAGATTCAAAGTGGTTCTAAAGGCAAAAGGGGGTCCAACCCGGTACTAGCAAGGTGTACCTAATCAAGTCGCCAGTAAGTGTATTCTAAAAAAAGATGTTGTCACCACTCTTCCTGTAAGAATGTTCATATTGTTGACTTACAGCTCAATTCAAGACAGATTCACATACTTATATCATATAGGATTCAAAAATAGATATAATTTTTATTTGATAATTACAGTAAATATGTAAAAAAAACTATTTCTGGATTTCAAATATTTGTTATCACTCTTTATTGAACATGCCACTAATATCTAAGTTTACACTTGCATTTGGGAAGCAGTAAAAGCAAACAGTTGAGCTGCATTTTTACTGCCCCTAAAGCTGTAAAGTTGGCCACAGATGGACTGAAATTATCCCTGCTGATTTTCGATCTGTGGCCTTTCCCGATTGACTATATTAGAATATAGTTTAATAATGGAAAATTATTTGATCAGGAGTCCTGCTGTTAGTATATAATATCACAGCAGGGAGGATTCCTTTATCCACCTTGCTTGTTTGAATGGGGGATACATACAGGGTAGATAGAAATAAAAGCAAGTCACCTATGGCAACCGTAAAGCTGCAAAGGCAGTTGAAGGGGGGTTGTATACTTGCCATAACTACAATGCTTTGTTTCAAGGGAATGGGGCCACCCTGCAACCGCCCAACAACCACGTGCATTGCAGCACAGCGGTGTGGGCTTTTACGGATTAAAACAGGCAGTAAGAAAGTGACATAGCACAGCCCAGCTACCTGTCCACCACAGATCGCCCTTCAGAGGGAGCTGCTAATGTAAATGATCCCCCTACAGAAACACAAAATACCTCCTGCGAACACAGTGGCACTATCACTATATGTATATAAAATTACAGTATATAGCCATGCTTCCATGTACCAAATCAGCACACTTGCTCTTTTGTATCAGTTGAATCATCAATTCTCTCTGCCAATACTGAGAGCAAAACTCTTTAATTTAGCATTTCCTATTGTGCAATATTTCCTTAACAGTCAGCAGCCTTTGTTTGGGAAAAAAATGTAATTGATGGGTTTGGAAAGGTTTGATATACTCCCCTGTTATGTCATTACTCTATCCCTCCCCTCTAACTTTACCGGTAATGTAAAATGAGGCTAGGCTCAGAACTTTATTGCACTTGAATTTCTGATCTAGCGCTTCCTGGTCCTTGGTTGGCTCTCAGGGATTACAGTGCTTCCACTATGTAGAAATAATTCCACGAATTGATTGCTTAACATTCTGTTTGACTTTTACAATAAATATATATTATTAGAGCTTGTTAATATAATATCTATGAATACATTTTAAAGTTAAACTCAAGTCAGGTATTAAAAAAAATACAGATTTGAATTCATTAAAAATGTATTTTTCAATGCAACTAATGCTTTGTTTTAGCTTTGTATCAGCCTCTTGTACTGCCCTGCAAAGCAAAGACTGGGAGAGGAAAAGGCTAGATTTAGGCTCAATTCACATCTATATGACCCCTTCACACTGGTGCCACTCCGTGCTAGCGGTAAAGCGTCGATAGTTTTAGCGGTGCTTTGCCGTCGTTTTAGCTGCACTTTTTGGCCGTTAGCGGAGCGATTTTAACCCCCGCTGGCGGCTAAACAAAGGGTTAATGGTGCCTGTGTTGCGGAACCACTTTTCAGGTGCTTCGGCAGCACTACCCATTCATAGTTACATAGCTAGTAAGGTTGAATAAAGACACCAGTCCATCCAGAGTGAGTGGCTACAATTGTCCCAGGGCCGTCTTTAAGGAAGGGCAAAAGGGGCAGCTGCCCTGGGCCCTGTCATTGTTGGGGGCCCAAAGCAGCTGCCTCATACTTGCCAACTATCCCAGTTTAAATTCCCTTGTCCCTTGAAGTTTTAGTCCTGTGGTGTGTCTCGATATCTGGTGCTAATGCTGCCCAGCTCTGCCCTATTGTTGTATACAAGTAACTCACCTGTAGACCCTGTGTTTACATGTAAATAACCAGCATTCATATGTAAATAGCAGCAGCATTAGTAAGTAAATAGATGCGGCCGGCGGCATTGATATGTATATAAAGGCAGCATTCATATGTATATCATGCTCCCCTGCAGTGCGGTGATGATGTGCTGTAACCTCTAGCAACGAATCAGTGAGCCATAATGTGTGCTGTAACCTCTAGCAACCAGTCAGTAAGCAGTAATGATATGCTGTAACTTCTGAAAACCAATCACAATTTCTGCCTGATCTGATACAGTAAACTGATTTTAAGTCTAGCTGTTATTTATTGTATGTCTCAGAGCAGGTGGAGAATGAAATTGCATGGGGGGGCCCCAATAAGATGTTTGCCCAGGGTCCAATTAATATTAAAGACGGCCCTGAATTGTCCCTATCCCTATACATCACACACTCACATCAGTCCCTACTCTCAAGGAGCCCACAATCCAAGGTCCCCATTCATATACTAAGGACAATTTTGGACAGAAGCCAATTAACCTACCTGCATGTCTTTGGAGTGTGATAGGAAACCAGAGTACCCGGAGGAAACCCACGCAGGTACAGGGAGAACATGCAAACTCCAGGCAGGTAGTGTTGTGGTTGGGATTTGAACCAGTGACTCTTTTTACTGCTAGGTGAGAGTGCTAACCACTACACCATGGTGCCACGCATTCATTTTGATGGGCAGGGCATTTTCGGAGCGGTGTATACAGCGCTCCTAAACCGCCCCAAAGATGCAGCTTGCACAAGCACCGCCCCAGTGTGAAAGCACTTGGGCTTTCACATTCGAGAGGCATGAGAGGCGTTTTTCGGACATTTTACAGGTGCTAAATTTAGCGCTAAAACACCTGAAAAGCACCTTCAGTGTGAAAGGGGTCTTAATGTTGCTTTTGAGCATTTCTGCAGTGCTTTTTGCTGTGTTTTCTGTGTTTTTTTTTACAGCAATTTTTTGCCGTGATTTGCACTTTGTGTCTTTTTTTTATTTTTTACATTCATTGTATATAGTTGGTTGCTAAGGAGCAGGTCGGGAAGCTAGCTGCCGCGTCCATAGCAACAGATGAGTGTTCAGCTGTAAGCGGGCTTACCCTCTGAATGAAAAAAAAAAAGAATTGCTAGATAAAAAAATTCACAAAAAAATGGCATGGGGTCCCCTCTAAATCCATACTAGACACTTGTCCGAGCAGGCAGCCTGCTAGGTCAGGAAAGGGGGACAAGCGAGCCCCCCCACTCTCCTGAATCATACCAGATCGCATGACCCTCACCCCAAAGCTCTGCACCCCCACCCCAAAGCACATTGCACCCATGTTGATGGGAACAAGGGCCTCTTCCCGACAATCCTAGCTTGGTATTTGTTGGGGTCTGTGGGCGGGGGGCTTTATTGGAATCTGGAAGCCCCCTTTAACAAGGGGCACCCAGATCCCAGCCCCCCATGTGATGTCACAGGGGGGCAGTCTCTTCAGCTGACGTCATCGGATGGCCACGCCCCATGGCTACATAAGAGATGTCAGACAGTGGGGGACGTCACAACAGAGAAAGACAGCATCAGGGCAAGAGCGGAATTTTTTGTTTTTAGTGGGTAACCGGCGGGGAAGAACACTACTCCCGTGAGAGAAGACAGCTCCAGGAGAGATGACGGCGAAAGAAGACAACTCGGGGAAGACTGTTCAGGGAGAAGACAGCTCCAGGAGAGACAGTGGTGGAAGAAGACAGCTCAGGGAGAAGACAGATCAGAGAGAGGACAGCACTAGGAGAGATGGCTCGGGGAGAAGATAGAGCTATTTTTTTAAATAAAATGATAAATGATGTCACAGTGGGGTGGGCTCTCCGGGTGATGTCATCAGATGGCCATGCCCCATGGCTAAATAAGAGATGTCAGATGGTGGGGGACGTCACAATGGAGGAAGATAGCATCAGGGCAAGAGAGGACTTTTTTGTATTTACCGGGTAACCGGTGGGGAAGAACACTACTCCCGTGGGAGAAGACAGCTCCGGGAGAGACGCGGCGGAAGAAGACAGCTCGGGGAGAAGACGGCTCGGGGAGAAGAAGGCTCGGGGAGAAGAAGGCTCCGGGAGAGACGGTGGCGGAAGAAGACAGCTCGGGGAGAAGACAGCTCCGGGAGATACGGCGGCGGAACAAGACAGCTCGTGGAGAAGACGGCTCTGGGAGAGACGGCGGCAGAAGAAGACAGCTCGGGGAGAATCCAGCTGTATTTTTTTAAATAAAGGACTTTTTTTTTACATTTTAATGGGGCAGCCCCCCGCCCCTGCAGACCCCGACAACCACCGACCCGGGTTGTCGGGAAGAGGCAATTGTTCCCATCAACATGGGGGCAGAGCACCCCCCCTTTATGTTGAGGGCATGCAGTCTGGTATGGTTCAAGAAGGGGGGGCGCTCGCTCATCCCCTCCCTTTCCTGACCTGCCGGTCTGCATGTTCGTATAAGGGTCTGATATGGGTTTTGGGGGGATATATTTAAAATTTTGGCGTGGGGGTGTCCCCTCCAAATCCATACCAGACCGAAGGGTCTGGTATGGACTGGGGGTGGAGTCACCACGCTGATTTTTTTATAAATTTTTTTGGGGATTTTTTTTTTATACTTAGCGGGGAAGCCCGCTGACAGCTGATGACTCATCTGTTGCTAGGGATGCAGCATCCGGCTTTCTGACCCACTCCTTAAAGAGGGATTCCACCAAAAAAATAAATATCAAAAGCCAGCAGCTATAAATACTACAGCTGCTGACTTTTAATAAATGGACACTCACCTGTCCCGGGTTCCAGCGATGCCGGCAGCCGAGGCCGATCGATCGCTCAGCTCTCGGCTGCTGTCGCCACCATTCTAGGTGAGGGAATCAGGAAGTGAAGCGAATCGGCTTCACTTCCCGGTTCCCTACTGCGCATGCGCGAGCCGCGCCGCGCAATAGGAAATCTCCGTGCTGTCACTGGGACCCGTGTGTGTCCCAGCAGACAGCACGGCAGGGCAGGAAATGGCGTAGACTCCCACGGGAGTCTATGCCCGGAAGTGGGTGAAAATACCTGTCTTTGACAGGTATCTCCACCCCCCTCCCCCCTGAAAGGTGTCAATTGTGACACCGGAGGGGGGGAGGGATCCGATCAGCGGAGGTTCCACTTTAGGGTGGAATCCCGCTTTAACATCCAGCTATAAACAGTGAATGTAAATTTAAAAAAAGACACATTGCAAAAAACACAAAATTGCTGTAGATTGCAAAATCGCTGGATGCGAGTCCATTGAAGTCTATTACATGCAAAACACTGCATTTTGTGGGAAAAAAGTCCCTAACCCTTTCCAAAAATGCAGAGGCACAAAAATGCATTGATGTGAACATGTTCCATAGGAGCCCATGTTAAAAAAATTCCCTGCATCTCTGCAAAATGCAAAAAGCATCAAAAACGCATTAGAATATTAATCTGCTGTTTGGCAGGGCAGTGTGTAGGAAGGGCCTTTAGAACGTGGGCATAACATTAATTCCCGGGTACCTATAACACACCTATTGTCCTAAAATACATTAGTGTGAGTCCCCACTTCCAGAGGGAGAAAAATGTGTGCATTCACAAGCATGTGTACATTACCATGCCTGACACCTTACCTCGCATTCTACCCGGCTGAGCCAGGGATCAGGTCAAACTATAGGCCATAGGCAACAAGAAAAGGCACGTCCAATGCATTTTCAAAGTTTTACTTTCAAGGTAGACAACGTTAGGGCATTAAACTTCAGATCCTACATCTTCCTATTATAGTAGCGGTCGTGGACACTTTCCTAGGTAGAGTCATCTATTTCCTGTCTCCAACTCCCTCCTAATTAGGACACTATGGCTCTCTACTCTGCAGCGGCGGTGGCAGTGTGGCAGTGTGGCATCACAGACTCGGCTCCTCCCTCCTAAGGCTCCTCCCTTCTTTAGGAGGGAAGAGCCGAGCCTGTGACACCACACCACCACTGCCGCTGCAGAGAGTGGTGAGCTGGCTGATGTGATTTTATAAACAGTTTTGTTGTTCTTTTATTCTTGTAAGTGTTTTTTTGGGGGGCATTTAAATAAAGGTTCAAAATGGGAGGTACTATGCATCCGCATTTCTGTTTCATGTAATCCATATGCGGGATACGAGTATATTGGAAATCAGGGGGGTGAGATCAATTTGGATCTGAGATGGAGTGAAGAAAGTTTACCATATGAGTCGGTCCGAATAATTAACATAGATGAGCACGTTGTCATTTACTTAAAGCGGTGTTCCACCTAGGGAAATAAAAAGTAGTGTCAGCAGCTACAAATACTGTAGCTGCTGACTTTTAATATATGGACACTTACCTGTCCAGGGAGCCCGCGATCTCAGCACCCCAGCTGATTTTCGGATCGGCTGTCGGGTGCTGCCGCCACCATTCTTCATAAGGGAAACCTTTCGGCTTTACAGCAGGTTCCCAACTGCGCATGTGTGAAGTGCGCTGCGCTTTCTAAAGGGCCCGGCAATGGAGAAAGAAGGAGGGGGGGGACTGAAAATCCAAGGAACGGCACCACTGTGCTGTCTCCTGGAAGTGGGGAAGGGTACCTGCCAAAAAACTGGTACCTGTTCCCCCCCTGAAAGGTGTCAAATGTGGCACCGGAGAGGGGGAGGAATGAGATAAGCGGAGGTTCCACTTTTGGGTAAAACTCAGTTTTAAGGTGAGCAGGTTTTTCACCTGGTGGGTAGAGGTGTAAGGATCACTGGATGAAAGAAAGAAATAGAAGATCACTGTTTTTTGCTGGAAGCACTGAACTTTTATTTGTCCGGATTTTCATTGTATTTAATATATAGACTGGAAATTTCACAATTATAGTCTAAAGTAAGGATTAGCGGATTTTCACAATAATTATATATTTATATGTATGTACAGGGCTGGACTGGGCCAAAAATTTGGCGCTGGACTTCATCCAGACCAGCCCACTTTCATTTTGCAAACACGCAAAAAACAGTATATAAACTGTACGCAATTACGCAAAAAAGCCCCTAGAGAGCCCCCTTTACATCAGGGTCCCCAGAGAGCCCCTCCTTACATCTGGGTCCCCAGAGAGCTTCCCCTTACATCAAGGTCCCCATATAGCCTTCCCCTTACATCAGGGTCCCCAGAGAGCCCCTCTTACATCAGAGTACCCAGAGATCATCCGCCTTACATCAGGGTCCCTAGAGAGCCAACCCCTTACATCCGGGTCCCCACAGAGCCCCCCCTTACATCAGGGTCCCCAGAGAGCCCCTCCTTACATCTGGGTCCCCAGAGAGCTTCCCCTTACATCAAGGTCCCCATATAGCTTTCCCCTTACATCAGGGTCCCCAGAGAGCCCCTCTTACATCAGGGTCCCCAGAGATCATCCGCCTTACATCAGGGTCCCTAGAGAGCCAACCCCTTACATCCGGGTCCCCACAGAGCCCCCCCCCTTACATCAGGGACCCCAGAGAGCCCCCCCTTACATCAGGGTCCCCAGAGAGCCTCTCTCTTACATCAGGGTCTCCAGAGAGCTTCCGGCTTACATCAGGGTCCCCAGAGAGCCCCTCCTTACATCAGGGTCACCAGAAAGAGGGCAGGTAGTGGGCCAGGACCCTGTGGTTGGGGACTCCTGGACTGACTCTGGGCTATGGGCCCCAGATTCGGGGCTATAGCCCCAAAAGTCCCCCTCCCCCAGCGATGCCACTGGCTGTCACTGAAACCGGCCCACTGAGCCATCGGCCCACCGGGAAACTCCCTATAGTCCCTATGGCCAGTACATGCCTGTGTATGTACAATGATTACTTGGTTGAGCTGCACTAGCTTATTTTGGATTTATATCATAGGGTGTTGTGAAATCACTCTAGGGTAGGGGTAGGCAACTTGGGGCCATCCAGCTGTTGCAGAACTACAAGTCCCATCATGCCTCTGGGAGTAATTGTAAGTGCCAGTCTTGAAATGTCTCATTGGAAATGTACTTTACCAATAGCTGGAGGGCCCCAAGTTGCCACCCCTACTCTAGAGTGTTCATCTAGTAACATATTCTCATAGTGTTCTATTTATTTTGATTTAATATTACTTGAGGGTATTAATGGTTGCGCTGACTGAAATTAGTTTCTGCTACATCAAGAAATGTATTTTTATATTATAACATCAGTTTAAACACCTGCATTTGATTCAGTATTGCCATCTTACGATCCCCTGTACAATAGCAGGCACACCTGGTAGTAGGAAAATCAGCACAATCAGTTATGCTGCAGTGCTTATGTGCTAACAGTGGACATGCTGATAGGAGCAGAGAGCAGAGACAATGATGACAGAGAGGTGAGCTTATCAGTCTTCTGATTCCCCTTACACTGACCAGTCACAGGCTGGGGCAAGGGCAAGACATGTAAGTGTTGCCTAACTGCAGAAAAGAATAATCAGGTCTCCTTCCCTGCCAAACAGGCCTGTGCTGTGTAGCAGAGCTTTGCGAATTTCAGAACTGGATAGATAGAAATACAAATTTTTGGCAGGTAAAACAGCTCCCAAATATGTATTTGATATGTGAAGAGCACACCCTATGTTTTTTTTGTCATTTAATATTCCTGGAACCGCAGTTTGGTTTTGGGTTCAATTTTGGCCTCAGTACTAGTCTGGCTGGATTGCATGGTGTTCTGCCTGACCATAGGTGGCGCTGTCATTTCTGGCAGGTGATGGAACGCAGTCCAGTTAGGTGCATTAAGTGTCTGTTCTCTCTTGGAACCAGCCCAGTGGGAGTTTCCTCTTGCTGTGCATTCTGGGGGAGGGTACTTAAGGTGCTGATGTCACGTGCTTCGGGTTTCCAGCCCAGAAGTGCTTTCTGTCTGTTTGGTCCTGGTCCTCCTGTCAGGGCTGTCTTAGCCCTTCCTTCTCTGGGCTGGCTGCTCAGCTGTCAGCTAATTGCCAGCTCTCATCTCTCTCCACAGTTACCAGCTTTTCCTGATCCTGCTCGTCTGACTTGCCTACTTAAAGCTGTCCAGCTCACTTCACCTCTGCCTTCGCCTTGATCACATCACAAGAAACCATCTCCTGCAGTTCTGTTAAAGACTGGCTTGCTGACATCCCTTCTGGCTCCTTATCCTGCTTGCTGTTGCTCTACTTGGATCCCTGACTTCTGGCCTGGCTGATTACCCGATCTGGTTTTTGAACTCTGGCCTGGCTGACTACTCTATCCGGTTACTGGACTCTGGCTATGCTTTGACTACGCTTTTTCTATTTACCTTTTTATTTTTATTTAATAAACAAGTGTGATTTAATTGTACTTCTGTCTAGGTCTGATTCATGGTTTCTGACACCAGCCCCCAGGGCTCTCATGGCCTGGGGTGCAGATCCACCCAATTCCGAGTCTTGGGGTTTGCTAGCCCGAGGCAAAGTAACTGAAAGGAGGATTCGGAGGTGGTCCGGTGAAGTCTCGGGTTTGTGGAGAGGTCCAGCAAGTGGAGAGGCATCCAGGGGAGGTCTCTTCGGTAGAAGGCCACGTAAGGGTTGGCTTCTCAGAAAGAGCCTGGAGGCTTAGTTGAAAGACCCCAAGCGAATCTAATCTTGTATGGTATCACCGGACCGGCTGCAAGATACTGGTACCGTACGAGGGTTCTCTAAGCTGCTTACACCTTTCAGTTATTCAAGTGTTCTACAAGTCTGTGGCAGAGACTTTACTCAAGTGTTCTACAACAAGTCTGTGGCACAGACTTTACTCAAGTGTCCTACAGCAAGTCTGTGGCAGAGACTTTGCTTTGTTTGAGCATTTTATCGGCTGCTAGGCCTAGTGAGAGAAGGACTCTCCGATAAGAATGAGGATCCAGATGTGAATGGCTATTCTCTGGATTTTCGTAATGTGAGAGACTTTTTTCTATTTGACTTAGTTCCAAGAGTACCTGGACTTTCCTACCTAAACCCACTTACTCTACATTGAGACACTGTGTTTCGTTCATTCATTTTTGCAAATAAAAATCCCTTAAGCGAATCTGGTGTCAGTCTCTGCAGTTATTGGGCCATCTACCTTGGGAAACCCCTAGACATACACAAGGTCAAGAAGGTAACGGTAAGCCCAATCAAATCAGCCGCTCCTTCGGGGGTCAGTGCTACATGTGTATTTAGCTGTTTACCTGGGGTCCAGCTTTACTCAGGGGAGTGCTGCCCCCCTAATCTACTGTATATACTCGAGTATAGGTCGATCCGAGTATAAGCCGAGGCCCCTAATTTACCACAAAAAAACTGGGAAAACTTATTGACTCGTGTATAAGCCGAGGGTGAGACATCCCTGTGTGCCATCCATCCCTGTGTCCATCCCTGTGTCCCGTCCATCCCTGTGTCCATCCCTGTGTCCCGTCCATCCCTGTGTCCATCCCTGTGTCCCGTCCATCCCTGTGTCCCGTCCATCGCTGTGTCCCGTCCATCGCTGTGTCCCGTCCATCCCTGTGTCCCGTCCATCCCTGTGTCGTGTCCATCCCTGCCTACCTGTGCCAATCTGCAGCCTCTGTGTGCCATGCCGCACCTCTCCTCCTCGTCTGACAGACGGCGGCCATTCCACTGTTCAAAAGCCGCGCCTCTCTGTCTGTGATAGGCGGAACACTTAATTTCCCAGCAGTCAGTGTTCCGCATATCACGGACATCCTCTCATCCTCGTCCGTAGTATGAGAATGAGCGGATGTCCGTGATAGGCGGAACACTGACTGCTGGGAAATTGAGTGTTCCGCCTATCACAGACAGGGAGGCGCGGCTTTTGAATAGTGGAATGGCCGCCGTCTGTCTACCTGATCTCCGTGACTCGAGTATAAGCCGAGGGGGGCACTTTCAGCCTAAAAAAAGGGGCTAAAAATCTCGGCTTATACTCGAGTATATACGGTATATACAGGGCTCCAGATATATGAATTCCAATGGGTTATTTTTTTTTTCAAAGCACGTGATTAGAGCCGGAGTGTGGGCTCCGGGCGCAGAGCCGAATTAATATTCACTAATGTCTTCCTATTTCTCCTTCTGGCCAATCAGGAAGTGGGTCCTGAGACCCGATTGGTCGGGAGTCCTAAGACCCAATTGGCCACGAGTCCTAACTCCTGCTTGGCCGGGAGGAGAAGCGACCAGCAGGACTTGGGAGGAGACACAGGGGGGGAAGCCACCGAAGCTGCGACCTGGATGGGGTAAGTGGTGGGCTGGCGGGGGGGGGGGGGTCTGCAGAGCGATCGATTGGTGATCGATCAAATGAGTGCTGGGGGGGGGGGGGGGGGGGTAGGTGGTTTATGTGGTTGGTTGCCTGGCTGGGGGAACTGCGGGTCATCCTCCTCCAAGAAAATTGACACCAGCCACCACTGGCTTTAAGGCTTTATCTGGTCTACAAGGCAGCCACTGGAGCATAAACATAGAAAGATGTTGATGTTTCTGCCAGTGAATAATTCAGTTGTTCTTGTTGCATGCTGATTTTCTGTTTTTTACTAAATATATTTAGGCAAGTAAAGAAATGCCACTTGATGGAAAAAAAATCTGATTTCTAAGAATATGCTGGTATGCGAGGGGTTGCTGTTATATCCCATGTACAAATGTGCTCTAGAAAGCTAAACTGTCCCGATGACCCTAATATTCAGTACGCCCCCCCTGCGTATTTTAAAACATACAGTCCTAAAAGGGATAAGTCCAAAAGCGGCTATGTCTGTTTATAGTCTGTCTCCCCCCCTTCTAAGCTTGGCGTCTCCGACTACAATACAGGAAGCTCCCTCTGTCCAAGGTCTGTCTGCTGCAGCCCCGGTCTGCCCTTCCTGAGCACGCAGCTGCCAGTATACGCCCGTCAGTCAACAGCACCCGCTCCAATGTTCTCAACATAGGGCAATATGCCATCATATGTATATATTGGTATGCACGTACACAGGAGTATTAAATGCTATACAGAACTGGCATATATATATTCTATCAATATAAATATAGCTGAAAAGTCTAACCATATACGGTATAGCAATTTACCATATATGGATGGATAATGTATAATGATGTTTTGCTTCACAATATAAATTTAATTCAAGTAAAAATTAAATAATGTTTGTCTTGAGCATTCTTCTATTAGTTGTGCATATGGGGTATTTAGGCGGTTGCATCATCATTATTATGATTATTATACATTAATATTATTATTTTCTATTATTATTACTACTATTTCCCTGGATCTCAGGGAAAAGGTAATAATTTTTGAAAAAAAAACTTTTGAAAAAAAATAAATAAATAAAATGAAAGGAATAAAATGTATGCATTGTAAATATCCCTGGCAGTGTTATAATTTGTGGCATCTTCATATTTGTTGGACAAACTGGTCTACCTAAAAATCTGAAGAAATTTATATTTGAAAAAACAAATAGGTAATTCATATAGCAAATATTTTCACTAAATGTAAACTGTACGCCCATAGAAATACAATATTTTCTGCAATGATTGTCCTGAGACCTGAGAATGAAATTGAGATCCAGGGACATAGTAATAATAATAGAAAATAATTATAATAATGGATAATAATAATGATAATAATAATACAAATAATAATATTGCAGACATGGGATTATGTCCTATACCAGGAATCTTCAAACTAAGGTTCTCCAGCTGTTGCGGAACTACACATCCCATGAGGCATTGTAACACTGACATTCAGAGACATATCTAGGCATGATGGGAATTGTAGTTCCTGAACAACTGGTGGGCCATAGTTTGAAGACCCCTATACTAAACAGTCATAACTATGGTGGGATAAGAGAAAAAAAATGCATCCCGTTACACAATATTATTGGCAAAATGGTAGGTAAGCATTAAATATTGTAAAATATGAATTAAATATTATATATATTTATATTATTTATTACATATTGTTGACTTTTTAATTGTTTTAGTACTTGAAGATAGCTTGTTTTAGTGGTTAGCAATTATGTGGTCACCATTAGTGGTCACCATTATGTGAGGCTCTCAGTCTGCAGTTATTGATTGGCTTTTGTTGTAGGTCAAACATTGCTATGACGTCTTTCGTTTTTATATAGTAAATCTAAGAAAAATGCCAACAACACAGAACTATACAACACATTTACTGAGTTTTCCTTCAAAATAAAAGTCAGATATACTGTCTGCCAAGTCTCTACCAACTTCCTTTTAGTCATTGTTAACCATTGTAAAATTTGGCATATGGCGTTGCAGGTACAAAGTGCATTGTTGGTTTGTGGAATTCTTGCAATTCCAGAAGCTCTATTTTCCTTCTAATTCTTACCTTTCAGACAATATACATCCCTGAATTTCAGTGCTGAACAATGATTGTGCATTTTCTGCATAGTTTCTATATGCTGTCATCTGTTTGTGTAAATACAATTTATGGGACTCAGCATATAAACTGTGACCCTATGGGGCTTCTGGACTTCCCCTTTTTTTTTTAAAGAAAACTTTTTTTATTTTTTATTTCACCAATTCAATTTGCCTATCTTCCTTTGAAGCAGTTTTCTTGGCCTTGTGCTTTTATTTTTATTTTTACATAATCGGGTCACAGAAATCTCTGGAGTCAAGGTGGCTATACACTCAGCTGAAATGTGAGCTGTGGATGGCTCTGCAAACACCAAATTTTGACTGAGCAATCCAAGGAGCTGAGCGGAAAAAGTCAGCCGAACACTGACTGCAGCCAATCAGATGCAAGCACTGTTCTTGTATTCTGATTGCTGTGGTTGCTGGATGTCAGAATATAATAGCAAGTAGTAGGAGATTCATCCATTCATGCTGTTTAGTGTGGATTGTGGACTGTGTTCATCTGTTGGTATCTCTGGGCATGACTGAGCCCTAGCTGTTTATTTATTTACCTTTCAAGTCCAGTTTTGATTATTGTGGGGCCCATTCACACCAGAAACTGCACATAACTGTGCGTTTTGAACTGCATGTTTACATGCATTTGAAGCACGTTTAACCACTTCAGCCCCGGAAGGATTTACCCCCTTCCTGACCAGAGCACTTTTTGCGATTCGGCACGGCGTTGCTTTAACTGACAATTGCGCAGTCGTGCGACGTTGCACCCAAACAAAAGATGACGACGGAGAAGACCGGGCCAGCGCTAGTAAAAGAGCTGGAAGAAGATAGCAGAGGAGCCCGGCAGAAGGCAAACTGACAACATCTCAGGAGGGATTTTGTCACACTCCTCTTTGCAGATCCTCTACAAGTCATTAAGGTTTCCAAGCTGACGTTTGGTAACTCGAACCTTGAGCTCTCACCACATATTTTCTATGGGATTAAAGTGGATGTAAACCCTCCAGTGAAGTGAACAGCCTCAGATGATACACAGAGATAAAACAAAAATCTCCCTACAAAAGTTTTACATGTATATTATCTGTTTTCATCTTTATACACTGTTTAGAAATGGCACGTCCTGTTAGAATTTTCTCTTTCTGATCCACTTGTGCATGTAGATTACTGCTATACACTGTGGGACAGCTGATTGGAGTAAAGGCATACACCCCCTCCCCACACATGCAGAGTTCGCCTCTGAATAGTTCAGCTTTGTGCTAATCTATTTATAGGACCCTCCCTGGCACATATTTCAGGCTCCCGTCTCAGAGACCTTGCCAGAAGTTATCAGGCTAACGGAGCAGGAGAAAGCTTCGGGACGTAGTGTTTTGAAGAGAGATAAGAAAACTCTGCAGATATATGTGCCCAGCTCAAATTTCATGCATTGGGTTTACATCCACTTTAAGGTCTGGAGACTGGCTAGGCCACTTCATGACCTTAACGTGCTTCTTCTTGGGCCACTCCTTTGTTGCCTTGGCTGTATGTTTTGTTGCCTTGGCTGTATGTCATTGTCATGCTGAAATACCCATCCACATCCCATTTTCAATGCCCTGGCTGAGGGACGGAGGTTCTCACCCAAGATTTGATGGTACATGGCCTGTCCATCGTCCCTTTGATGCAGGGAAGTTGTCCTGTCCCCTTATGAGGATATTTTTCCACCTTCATGTTTGATGATGGGGATGGTGTTCTTGGTGTCATAGGCAGCATTCCTCCTCCTCCAAACACAGCAAGTTGAGTTTATGCCAAAGAGCTCAATTTTGGTCTCATCTGACCACAACACTTTCACCCAGTTCTCCTCTAAACCATTCAGATTTTCATTAGCAAGCTTCAGAAGGGCATGTACATGTGCTTTCTTGAGCAGAGGGACCTTGCAGGCGCTGCAGGATTTCAGTCCTTAACAGCATAGTGTGTTATCAATTGTTTCCTTGGTGACCATTGACAAGATTTTCCGTGTAGTTCTGGGCTGATTCCTCACCATTCTCATGATCATTGAAACCCCACGAGGTGACATCTTGCAGGGAGCCCTAGACTGAGGAAGATTGACAGTTATTTTGTGTTTGTTCCATTTGTGAATAATTGCACCAACTGTTGTCACCCTCTCACCAAGCTGCTTGGCGATGGTCTTGTAGCCCATTTCTGCCTTGTGTATGTCTACAATCTTGTTCTTGACATTCTTGGACAGCTCTTTGGTCTTGGCCATGGTGGAGAGATTTGAATTTGATTGATTGCTTCTGTGAACAGGTGTCTTTTACACAGATAATAAGCTGAGATTAGGAGCACTCCCTTTAAGAGAGTGCTCCTAATCTCAGATCATTACCTGTATAGAAGACACATGGGAGCCAGAAATCTTGCTGATTGATAGGGGATCAAATACTTCTTTCACTCATTAAAATGAAAATCAATTTATACTAAAAACAAAAATCCAGGCGCACAGATCAGAGGCCAAGTGAAAAGTCAAAAAGAAAAATTAAATGTAGCTGTGGCAGCTGCTGTCCAAAACTCATAGACAAATGAGGACAGAAGATATAATCAAAGGGGTGAACAGCGCTGATCAGCTGACATAAATAGGACCCTCAGAGGCAAACTAAAAACTTTTTATTATTGTTAAAAAATAATAAAATGTTCCCCAAGGCAAACAGCAGTCAATTGATGGTCACGCAGAGACAATTGATGGTCCATTGATGCTCACGCAGAGACTTGGATTAAAAAACTGACAGTACCTGGAGCAAATCAATGTATAACTTTTTAGAAATGCGTTTTTCTGAATATTTTTGTTGTTGTTATTCTATCTTTCACTATTAAAATAAACCTGCCATTAAAAGTATAGACCAAGCATTTCTTTGTCAATGGGTAAATGTAGAAAATCGTCAGGTGATCAAATTAAAATTCTTATTAAATCTCAGTTATTTAAAAAATCTGGAGAAAAGGAAATCAAACAAATACTGTAATCTCTACAAACAGAATGTGCACTGGAAAACATAAAGCAATCAAAAACCTAGTTCTATTTAGAAATGATTGGTTACATTTTCTGGGGTTTCCTTCAACCAAAACATACAAAATACTCCTCTATGTAGTACATGTCAGTTTGTATTCAGAAAACACAAATTGAATGAAATAGCGGTGCATAAGGAAGGTGTCCCTTTCCAATTAGACTTGTCATGTTTCAGTTCTGAATACATCTCAGCTGCAGCATTTGACCTCTGCCCTGTACAGTCAGTGTTCCAAGCTTAGAATGACAAATGTTAACAAAACTTTATGTTCTGTGGAAGGTACTAATTTGTTGGGAATTCATTGGAACTAAATTCCTGGTTGATTTTTTGGTATGGCTGGGGAAATGAAACCATTTTCAGTATGACAGATTAGTCCTATATTTGCTTTTCAGGGAAATTAATGGCCTCTTATAATACACAAATGCTCATTTCTCTGTATGTAATTGACCTATTATTCCGTGTACCTTATACACAAGGTCTAATGGATAAAAATAAGAGGAAAGGACAAACTAAGGTATCACCAACAGAATCAAACGCATATCCATGGCCAACATTTCAGGGGCCAAGGTTTATGAACAGTTTCTTGTTACCAGGGATATCCTTTCATTAAAGCCTCAGTGTATGCTAATACTAATTTCTTAACCACCAAACAATAAAGCCCTAATATTCTCTTGAGATTTCCTCAAATTCCAATCTCAAACAGCTGAAATGTGACCAACTCTATGGTTTCACTAACCTTTTGAAGAACTATTTCCTTTTCCCAGAGAATAGTGTATGATCATTTTCACCGTGTAGATCTATAACATGTGGGGACACACTGCACACTGCTCCCCAGATCAACAAGGATTGTGAGTATTGTGAAATAAAGATGTGTGCAAGGGGGCATGTGGGACCCCTGGAGACCTTGATCACTGCGTTGTGGGACTGATAAAAAAATAATTGCCCTAATAAACTTTGATACCCCCTCGATACTACATACCCTAATGTTTCATATGCTATATGTAAAGTGTCCTCCCACTGTAGTCCACTTCTGGCTCTTGAAAGATTCTTATGCATATGCAGATTTTTTGAAAGTCAGTATTTACACCTGTAAGCATGCCCACTCCTGGCATTAGGTTGCTCAGACATTGAGCACAGTCACATTGGGAAGGTTGGCAGTGTGTTTGTTGTTGTTATACCCAACAAGGCAGAATTATGTTTAAGTTAAATCTAGCCCAGGGGTGTCAATTTAATCGAGGATCACAGCAGCATTATGGTTGCCCTCAAAGGGCCAGTTGATTTGTAATGCCGCGTACACATGACCGGACTTTCTGGCAGAAGAGGTCCGACGGTCTTCCCGACGGAGTTCCGATGGACTTTCGAAGGAGTTACGACGGACTTCCAACCAAACGGACCTGCCCACACACAAATGGACCAAAGTCCGTTCATTATGAACATGATGGCGTACGATGGGACTAGAAAAGGAAGTTCAATTGCCAGTAGCCAATAACTGCCCTAGCGTCGTATTTGGGCCATCGGACCAGCATACAGACGAATAGTTTTCCTGATAGAAATTGATTCCGTCGGACAGATTTGAAACATGTTCTATTTCTAGGTCTGTCTGAATTTTTGAAGAAAAAAGTCAGATGAAGTCCACACACGATCGTAATATCCGACCGAATGATTCCATCTGACCTTTTCTGCCAGAAAGTCAGTCATGTGTATGGGGCATAAGACTACATTTATCCAGGGCTTTTTTTCCCCCTCCAAAAATAGGAGCAGAAACTCAACAACTGGTATTTGCCACCTTAAGATCATCCCACTTATAGTGCAATGGTGTGGGTAAAAATTGCGCTACAAGTGGGAGGATCTTATGGTGGCAATAAATACCAGGTGTGTGATATGTGCAGGGTTCAGGGAATGTGCTATGTACAGAGTGCAGAGTTCAGGGGTGTGCTATGCACCAAGTGCAGGATTCAGGGGTGTGCTATGTACAGAGTGCAGAATTTAGGGGTGTGATACGTACAGAGGGCAGTGTTCAGGAGTGTGCTATGAACAGTGTGCAGAGTTCAGGGGTGCACTATGTACCAGGTGCAGGATTCAGGGGTGTGCTATGTACAGAGTGCAGAGTTCAGGAGTGTGCTACATACAGATGCAGAGTTTAGGGGTGCAATGTGTACGGAGAGCAGGGTTGAGGAATGTGCTACATACAGACTGCAGGGGTGTGCTATGCACAGTGTGCAGGGTTCCTGCTGAAAAAGGAGAGCCACGTGAAATAGCCTGGTGGGTCGGATTTGGCCCATGGGCCTTGTGTTTGACACATGTGATCTAGCACCTTATTATGTCTAGTAATCAAAGATAATTTTAATTTAGCAATACTAGTAGTACATTGCTTTAAGTTATATGGCAATATAAGCTATCAGTTCTTCGTCAAGTAGATGGGCATTGTTCTCCAAGTCTCACTATGTGAGTGTATAGCCTGTCATGTTATTGTTGATGTTCTAATTAAATAAAGTACTAGTTAAACATCTCTTCTCACATGCTGTATATTAAGTAAATACTTTATATAGGAAGTTTCCTGATGCAAGTCTTTGTTCTATATTTAGCATCCCTCTAAATGCTCACACCCTGCAAAATGTTCTCGCCCGTGTTATACTGATTACTTTTTCCTGAAGACAGGCGCTCCCTGGGGGGAACACACAAAGAACAGCTTTATAGCAGGCTGCACCTAGGTGTCAAAGTTTTTCCTGTGCTGATCATAGGGCAGGTATTGTGCTGCCTTAATTCACATACTTATTGGGGTTGATTTACTAAAGGCAAATAGACAGTGCACTCCGCAAGGGCATTTGCCACAGGACTTAGTAAATGAGGTGAAGCTTCACTTTGCAAAGAATACCCAAACATATGTAAATAGAATAAAAATAAAAAAACAGCATTTTTGCTTGCACATGATTGGAATAAAAGTCAGAAGAGCTTCCCCACACGAACTAACCTCTGGAGTAAATGCCCTTGCAAAGAGCACATTCTATTTGCCTTTTGTAACTCAACCCCATTGAGTTATTTCATTCATGCTAAAAGTGGTATTAAACCTAAAAACAAAAATGTATTATATTGCAACTTATCAATTCTTAGCCCTTGTACACACGGTCGGAGATTCCGACAACCAAATCCGACGGATTCTGTCCGTCGGATTTTGTCCGACGGATCTTGTCCGAAACTGTTGCATACACACGGTCGACGAAGTTGTCGGAAAATCCAAACGTGAACGTGATGACATTATTTAGTTACGACGGGATTACGTTCAGGCTAGTAGCCAATAGCTTTGGTGTAGGAATTTGATCTGAGCATGCGTGGCACTTTGTCCGATCGGAATTCTCTACACATGATCGGAGTATGTCCGATCGGACCAGTATGTCGGAAAATATTTCCAGCAAGTTGGAAAATTTGATCCGACGGATATTCCAACGGAAACATACCACACACAGTTGGATTATCAGACAAAACGGTCCGATAGGACACATTCCGACGGATTCTCCGACCGTGTGTACAGGGGCTTAGATGTGGTGGCTGCATTTGTTTTGTTTTTTTTAAGGGTTTTTTCCTTTATTTTGACCTGGTGATCTGTTATTTTTCAGCTTTCTTTTATAGACCAAACTGTCTAGTAGATGTGGCAGTTAGAGGGTTGAAACAAACCATTTTTTATTGACAGGGGTGCTTAAAATGGTCAGCTTTTATTTATTTTTGTAAAATTTTTATCACAAAGAGAAGAAAAAAAAAATCTGCTTCTTCTAGTGAATGGGTGTCTCCATTGATCCTCTATCCAAACACCCTAAGCCCTTGTACACACGGTCGGACATTCCGACAAAAAAATCAGTCGGATTTTTTCAGATGGATTTTGTCCAAAACTGGTGTTGCATACACATGGTCGGACAAAGTTGTCGGAAAATCCGATCGTTCGTAACGTGATGACGTTTGTTCGTTATGACTGAACTTTGTTCTCGTACTTTGATCTGAGCATGCGTGGCATTTTGTCTAAATGGAATTCTCTACAAACAATCGGAAAAAGTCAGATCGGATTTTGTTGTCGGAAAATTTGAGATCCTGCTCTCAAACTTTTTCCGTCAAAATTTCAGACGGAAAAAGTCTGATAGAGCCCACACACGATCGGATTTTCCGACGATATAATCCGATCGGACTGTTTCCGTCTGACTTTCCGACCATGTGTACAAGGGCTAAGACACAATGTTGTTGATTTGCTAAAGGCAAATAAACACTGCACTCTGCAAGGGCACTTGCTTCAGGGCTTAGAAAGTGAGGTGAAGCTTCACTGTGCAAAGAATACCTAATCAAATGTAAGGAAAATAATGAAAAAAACAAACAGCATTTTTTCTTGCACATAATTGGATAAAAGTCAGCAAAGCAAATATTCGTTGTTCAGCGAACTAGTGAATGGGCAAACGGCCTAACTTATGTTCGACTCGAACATAGATCTCATCCCTATAATTAAACAACATTGGTCTATATTATCAGCTTCATATACAGATATTCCAAACCCACAGAAAGCCTCAATACGGGCATTTCAATGAAATCAGAGCCTTAGGGACTGGTTGATACGTGCTGACTTTAGCGCAAGCCCTCCGAATATTTTTTAGAATCAAAGTGGTTCATTTCCCTGCATCAATTGTGTTTAATGCTCTTTGATGCAGAAAGGAAGAAAATGTACACACCCTCCAACCAAGGACATTACATGTCATTCCTCTTTTGTCATATATGTGTTGATGTGCCCCTGTAAGTTATTATACATTTGGGACGTGACACAAAAAGGAAAAGATCACATTGCCCAGCATTGATGCTTTAGGCAGCACAGTGGCTTTGTGGTAAGCTTGTCTGCCTTGTAGCACTGAGATTCCCAGTTTGAATGCCAGTCAGGACTGTTCTTCCTGTGGGTGTATGGGTTTACGCCAGTTTCCTCCCATACTCCGAAGACATGCTGGCAGGTTAATTGGCACCATTCCAAATTGGCCCTAGTATGTGTATGCATGTTAGATAGGGACTATCACTCTGATGTCCCAGGAAGACATTCCATTGAGCTAACCAGATTTCTGGCGGAGAATGGCGGTGATGTCAACACGGCTGCCCTGAGTACTGGTGGTGTGGTCTTTTAATACACATAAGCTCTTATGTTTGTGAATACCTTTTTAGTTTAGTTTTTAATAAAATAAGATACCGTACTTCCGAGAAAGTTTGCAATGTCACATTGGCACAGTAAAAGATTCTTTCTGGCAACTCGACCATGCAGCTCATTTTTGTTCTAGTATCATTGTATTGTGCCCCTTGAAACAACCATCACCGTCTTTTTCCAGAGCAGCCTGTATTTCTCCTGAGGTTACTTGTGGGTTTTTCTTTGTATTCCAAACAATTGTTCTAGCCGTTGTGGCTGCAAACATTCTTGGTCTACTTGACCTTGGCTTGGTATCAAGAGATCCCTGAATTTCCCACTTATAAATAAGTGATTGAACAGTACTGAATGGAATTTTCAAAGCTTTGGATATCTTTTTATATAATTTTGTACTATTACCTTGCTACGCAGGTCTTTTGACAGTTTTTTTCTGCTCCCCATGGCTCAGTATCTAGCCTGCTATGTGATTGCTAACAAACTCACTGATTATTTATACACAGACACTAATTGCAATTTAAAAAGCCACATATGGGGGAAATTAACCTTTAATTGCTATTTTAAATTGCGTGTGTCATTTTGTGTCTGTACCAAAGCCAAGTATTCCAGGGGATGGAAACTTTTGAGCAGAACCATTTGGGGGATTTCTATTATTATGATTTAAGAAGGAGCCAAAGAATTATGTTATAATAAATGGCTTCATATGATCACTATCCTTAAATAAAAGACAGTTTTTTGGCCACGATTAGTCATATTTTCAATATCAATGTCAAAATTTCTCTATTTATGCCAGGGTATGCAAACTTTTGAGCACAACTGTTTTTACTAGCAGGCTTATAACAGAAACACCTTAGACACCTTACAATAAGCACCTTAGAGCAAAGTCAGAAGTTTTTGCGTATCCTCTGTATGGACCTCTCGTTGGTCTTTATCAGTATCTGTCGGCAGTATCTATGCCTTGACTTCTCAAAAAAAGTAGTGGGCTATCATACCTCCCAACATTTACAGATGGGAATGAGGGACACCTACTAGAAAATATATGTGGGCATAGGACACGCCCCTGCCACACACCCTTAAAGGAGAATTAACCCAAAAAAAAGGTTAATTAAATCCACAAGTGCTTTTTTTTACTACTCCTATTCCTTTATATTGGCTTTTAAAATGTACAAATGCAGCAATTTAGAAATTGGATGAAAGGTTTAGCACTGGGAAACACTTTTTGAAAGATAAAAAGTGCATTTTATATACAACTATATGGATCAGACCAAAATGAGGGACAAATGAGGAGGAATGAGGGACAGAGGGACATTGGTCCAAATCAGGGACAGTCCCTCGAAATCAGGGACAGTTGGGAACTATGGGCTATACTGAAAATAATAATAATAAACTCAGACATTCCTATAGGCACACAGCAGAACATTAACACGCACTAACATACTAACGTTGTGTACCAAATCATTTTTATTTAGTTGGCTGTTTCAGTGAATTCAGTGAATTTTTTAAGAACAGTCATTTATTATCATTACACTGAATACACTCATAGCCGCAAGGCACACATTTTTCTTCCTAGTATTTGCAATGTTTTGATAGTTTGCAGTACATATCCGCCTGCAGGCATGAGGTTTTATGAGGGAGAAACTCCCGGGAAGATCTAAACATGAGAATAAAACACCAGATAGTGAAGCTTTACTAGAATTATACAAACTATGCAGAAAGAGTGCTAACATTGAACCGAATCATCTATGAGCTGCAGTGCTTACACTTATATAAACTGATAAGACCATACCGTATTAGGTTACAGTCATGCTGCCGAATAGCAGCAGTCTGGGGGTGACCAACAGCAGCAATCAGTAGAGTCTTCATGAAAGTTGTAAATGCTGCCTATGCGACCAGGAGCAGCTATCCTCATTGTACATTTTTCCCTCTATTCCTTTACTGGTGACAACCCCAAACTTGGGATTTTCTTTCATTTTCACTCCCAGACAGGGTCGGGAAAAAGTATTCATACCCCTGGAAATTTTCCACATTTTGTCATGTTACAAGCAAAGACGTAAAATGGAAAATGTATATCAAATACTTACCGTAATTTTCCTTTCCTGATGGACTCCATGGCAGCCTACGTATGGGTTAATCCCGCCTCTCCTACCTCATAGGACCCCACTCCCATAAATCTTTGCTTCTAGTCAGAGACCACGTTCCGTAACTTAGCCTACTCCAGCAAATGGGAGGGAACTCCTGCTGCCATGGAGTCCATCAGGAAAGGAAAATGACGGTAAGTATTTGATATAAATTTTCCGTTTTCCTGACAGACTCCATGGCAGCCTACGTATGGGAAATGACTAGCCATACACACCCGGGTGGGCAATTGCTGGTTAAAGAAAAGAAGGTTTAATTTGCACCGTCAACAAATAAGACATTCAAACCAAAATTAACCGAAGACAAGGAAGCCGGTTCTACACAATAGTGTGTCATAAAAGTATTAATCGACGACCATGAGGCCGCTTTACAGATCACTTCCGGGGAAACATGACGGGAAGCTGCCCACGATGTAGAAACGCTCCTAGTAGAATGAGCAGTAACCACTTCTGGGGGAGCCAGACCCTTAGCCTTATACGCCCTTTGGATGGCTTGGACAATCCAAGACGCTATAGTTCTTGAAGAAGCACGTAAACCTCTATTCTTCCCATAAAAGTAAATGAACAAGTGGTCAGAATTCCGGAAAGGACCTGTGGCTTCTATGTATTGCTTTAAGACTTCCCCAACATCTAGAGGATGAATATTGGAGTCTTCATCTGCCTGGAAAATTGGAAGGACAATTTCCCGATTTTCATGAAAAACAGTTGTTGCTTTCGGATTTGATCCTAACATAGGAATCAAGACTGCCCGATCTGGGGAAAAAGTGAGAAATGGCTCCTTGCAGCCCAGAAAACTAATCTTAGAAACCCTTTTGGCCGATGTTATGGCCCCTAGGAAGACAGTTTTAAGAGAGAGATCCTTAATAGATGCTTGTCCCATATGCATTTCTGAGAAAAAGTCCAAAACAAACGGCAGATCCCATTTTGGAAACCTCGTATTTCTCTGAGGTCTGCGTCTTCTTGCCCCTTTGAAGAACTGCCTAGTGAGAGGATGCTTGGCCCATGAGACTCCGGAAAATGCAGAGATCGCAGAGACCTGAACCCGCAAGGAACTTACAGATAGGGACAAGTCTAGACCCGTTTGTAGAAAACCAATAACATCCCGTATCTTCGGATCTCTACATGAGCCGTTGGATGTAGACACATAGACCGCAAATTTTGACCAAATCCTCTGATGAACTTTGTTGGTACCTGGTCTTCTGGCATTTAGTAGAGTAGAAATGGCTGTGTCAGGACAGCCTAATGCTTCCAGCCTTTCCCTCTCAAAAACCAGTCTATCAGATGGAGCTGAGATGGGCAAGGGTGATAGGTTGTTCCCTGTGACAAGAGGTCCGGTCTGGGAGGGAGAGGAACTGGATCCTGGTAGCTGAGCTGTAACAAGAGAGGGAACCATGGCCTGTTGGGCCAGTATGGAACAACCGCTACTACTTCAACTTCTTCCCACCTGAGCCTGGACAGAAAGCGGAGAATCACCGGAACCGGGCTAAAAGCATAAGCCCTGTGGAACCTCCACTGGTCCGTCAGTGCATCCACTCCGAAGGCCTGGGGACAACGACACCTCGTGTAATATTTCTCCAGCTTGAAATTACACGGGGAGGCAAACAGGTCC
Organism: Lithobates pipiens; assembly: GCF_037356315.1. NCBI lineage: Eukaryota > Metazoa > Chordata > Amphibia > Anura > Ranidae > Lithobates > Lithobates pipiens. Next base: position 540,263,434 of record NW_027507903.1, read on the forward strand.
ACCTCCGGTAGAATTCCCAGGGACAGAATCCAGTTGAACACCTCGATGTGGAGAGACCATTCGTTGTTGTCCAGGGAAAACCTTGATAGAAAATCCGCCTGGACATTTTGAATTCCCGTAAGATAGACCGCCGTCAGATTCAACAGATTCGACTGGGCCCAAGACTTGATCCCTCAGCAAGGAAAGACTGCGGGTGCCCCCCTGTCTTTTGATGTAAGAAACAGCCGTCGTATTGTCCATCCTTAGAAGGACTGAGGATCCTGATGTCAGGTGGAGAAAGGCCTGTAAAGCACGGAAGGCGGCCCGGAGTTCCAACACATTTGAGACTACCTTCTGGGATGGGAAATCCCACATGCCTTGGGCTACTTCCGACAGACAGAGAGCACCCCAACCTCTGCTGCTGGCGTCCATTGTCACTGTTACCCAGGAGACCGGGGCTATTGAATGGCAATTCAGAAGATTCTTCTGCTGTAACCACCAGGGGAGACTCTCCCTCATTGAAGGGGTTATCCGAACTAGATGGTCTCGGGAGCCCGGATCCCACTGTTGGAGAAAGCCCTTCTGAAAGATGCGCCCATTTCACCATTGGAGCTGTGGCCACCATGGTACCTATTATCATCAGACACTGTGAGGCCCTGAGAAGGGGAGATGATATTGCGAGATTCTGTCGCGAATCATCGGAATCTTCTCTAGAGGTAAGGAGATTGTACTCTTTACTGTGTTGAATTGGGCTCCAAGAAACGTTAAGGACTGAGTTGGGATTAGATGACTTTTCTCCCTGTTCAATAGCCACCCGAATTCCGTCAGGGTAGAAATGACCTGATCTCGATGTGACAAGAGATGGTCTCTGTTTTGAGAGAGTAAGAGTAGATCGTCCAAGTAATGGTGCAATCGAATACCTTTGACCCGGATTAGAGCCACGATAGCCAGTAAGAGCTTGGAAAACACCCAAGGCGATGTTGTAAGCCCGAATGGGAAACATGTAAACTGAAGGTGCGTTTGACCCACTGCAAAACAAAGATACTTCTGAAACTCCCTTGCGATAGGAACATGAAAGTAAGCATCTTTCAGGTCTATGGAAATAAGCCAGTCGCCTGGTTGGATCGTCTGGCGTATTGTTAGCAATGTCTCCATCTTGAACCCTTCTTTCTTTATAAATGAGTTCAGGTGTGTCAAATTGATGACCGGCCTCCAGGAACCATTCTTTTTGAGGACCATGAAAAGGGGAGAGTAAATCCCTTTGAACCTTTCCTCGGCTGGAACTCGAATAGCGGCCCCTTGGGCCAACAGGGATTCTGTATAAGACAGAAGAATTTGTCTCTTTTCTTCTGAGTGTGGCAGAATTGTCGGAACAAACCGGTGTATGGGCGGGGCTGCTGAAGACCCAGGAATGGCCCGCTGACACTGTTTTGATTGTCCAATAGTCTTTGACCGAGGCTGCCCAGATGTGCTGGAAAAGGAGTAAACGAGCCCCAACCCGCTCCGCCTGGACAGGCTCTATATCAAAAGGACTTGGAAGGCTCCCGTCCCCCAGATGTAGCTGACTTTGAGGACTTCTGGCCAGAGGGCTGATTTCTCCTCCAGTTTTTTCTAAATTCGCGTCCAGGTCTGTAGCGACGGGCATCTCTAGCGCATTCTGGATCCTGTCTATGTTGAGATCTTCTCTGGCCCAGGAGACGGCAATCCTGGGGTAAGAACCCCGACTTACCACCTGTAGCACGTGTAATAGCTGAATCCAACTTGTTCCTGAAAAGGGAAGATCCCTCAAAGGGAATTCTGCACCACGCCTGTTTGGAGGCAGGATCAGCAACCCAGGGACGAAGTGACAAGGCACGCTTGGCCGTAACGGAGGAAAGCATAACACGTGCTACTAGGCGAATAATATCAAGGAACGCCTCCCCCAGGAAAGCCGAAGCAAGCCTCAGCTCATGTATTGGTGATCTCCTGACCAAATCTTCTGACAAACTGCCCAGGGCTGCGCCAACCTCATCCGTCCAGGCCTCCATCGCTTTGGACAATGCTGCCAGGGCTAAGGCTGGTTTACAAGCCATACCTGCTGTCAGTGGCGGAATTATCAGGGTCGCAACAGTCGCAAGTGCGACTGGGCCCTGTAATTCTCGGCCACTTCAGGGGGCCCACCGGCAGCCCGCCCGCCGCCCGAGGGGCCCACCTGACTGTCCGGCCGGGGGTGTGCGTGTGCGGTGTTATTAATGTCAGGTTCATGCCGTCCTTCACCAGCGTGAGAGAAGTGCTTGGTTGGCTCCGCCCCTGCCTCCCTTACAGTCGCTCTGGATAGGCGGGGGCGGAGCCAACCGAGCACTTCTCTCACGCTGGTGAAGGACGGCATGAACCTGACATTAATAACACCGCACACGCACACCCCCGGCCGGACAGTCAGGTGGGCCCCTCGGGCGGCGGGCGGGCTGCTGGTGGGCCCCCTGAAGTGGCCGAGAATTACAGGGCCCAGTCGCACTTGCGACTGTTGCGACTCTGCAACACAAAAAAACCTTCAGCCAATGCAGTGAAGGCACTCTCTGAAGCAAGGAGGAGCGGAGGCACGCTTCGTGGAGGAACTTTACGTCACTCTGCAGGATTCACTCTGCAGGATTCTGAGGAGGGGGAATTGAGGGGGAATCGATCATCATCATCGACTGATTGGCGGTAAGTCACCACCCCCCCTCCAGATTGTGCCAGCCCGCCACCCCCCTCCAGTGCCACCACCTGCCCTCCATTGCCACCAGCCCACCATCGCCCCTCCAGTACCACCCCTCCAGACTGTGCCACCCCCTGCCCTCCAGTGCCACCAGCCCACTACCCCCCCCTCCAGTGTCACCAGCCCCCCCCCTCCAGACTGTTCTACCACACCCCCCAGACTGTTCCACCCCATCCCCCCCAGACTGTTCCACCCCATCCCCCCCTCCAGACTGTTCCACCCCCCCCCCCCGACTGTCCCACCCCATCCCCCCCTCCAGACTGTTCCACCCCATCCCCTCCTCCAGACTGTTCCACCCCATCCCCCTCCAGACTGTTCGCCACCACCGCCCCTCCAGACTGTGCCACCCCCTCCCTCCAGTGCCACCACCCCCCCTCCAGTGCCACCAGCCCACCACCCCCTCTCCAGTGCCACCACCCCCTCCAGTGCCACCAGCCCACAACCCCCTCCAGTGCCACCACCACCCCTCCAGACTGTGCCACCCGCCCTCCAGTGCCATCACCACCCCTCCAGACTGTTTCACCACCCCCTTCCAGACTGCCACCACCGCCCCTCCAGACTGTGCCACCACCTCCCTGCAGTGCCACCCCTCCCTCCAATGCCACCACCACCCCTCCAGTGCCACCATAGTGCCACCAGCCCACCACCCCCCCTCCTCTGCCACCACCCCCCTCCAGTGCCACCACCACCCCCCTCCAGTGCCGCTACCCCCACCTCCCTCCAGTGCCACCACCCCCCCTCCAGACTGTGCCACCACCACCCCTCGAGTGCCACTAATCCACCACCCCCTTCCAGTGCCACCACCACCCCCTTCCAGTGCCACCACCCCTCCAGACTGTGCCACCACCCCTCCAGTGCCACCACCCGCCCTCCAGTGCCACCAGCCCTCCACCCCCCCTCCAGACTGTGCCACCACCACCCCCCCTCCAGACTGTTCTACCACACCCCCCCGACTGTTCCACCCCACCCCCCCCCCGACTGTCCCACCCCATCCCCCCCTCCAGACTGTTCCACCCCATCCCCTCCTCCAGACTGTTCCACCCCATCCCCCCCCCCGACTGTCCCACCCCATCCCCTCCTCCAGACTGTTCCACCCCATCCCCTCCTCCAGACTGTTCCACCCCCATCCCCTCCTCCAGACTGTTCCACCCCATCCCCTCCTCCAGACTGTTCCATCCCCTCCTCCAGACTGTTCCACCCCATCCCCCTCCAGACTGTTCGCCACCACCGCCCCTCCAGACTGTGCCACCACCTCCCTCCAGTGCCACCACCCCCCCCCTCCAGTGCCACCAGCCCACCACCCCCTCTCCAGTGCCACCACCCCCCTCCAGTGCCACCAGCCCACAACCCCCTCCAGTGCCACCACCACCCCTCCAGACTGTGCCACCACCTCCCTCCAGTGCCACCACCCCCCCTCCAGTGCCACCAGCCCACCACCCCCTCTCCAGTGCCACCACCCCCCTCCAGTGCCACCAGCCCACAACCTCCTTCAGTGCCACCACCACCCCTCCAGACTGTGCCACCCGCCCTCCAGTGCCATCACCACCCCTCCAGACTGTTTCACCACCCCCCTCCAGACTGCCACCACCGCCCCTCCAGACTGTGCCACCACCTCCCTGCAGTGCCACCCCTCCCTCCAATGCCACCACCACCCCTCCAGTGCCACCATAGTGCCACCAGCCCACCACCCCCCCTCCTGTGCCACCACCCCCCTCCAGTGCCACCACCACCCCCCTCCAGTGCCGCTACCCCCACCTCCCTCCAGTGCCACCACCCCCCCTCCAGACTGTGCCACCACCACCCCTCGAGTGCCACTAGCCCACCACCCCCTTCCAGTGCCACCACCACCCCCTTCCAGTGCCACCACCCCTCCAGTGCCACCACCCGCCCTCCAGTGCCACCAGCCCTCCACCCCCCCCTCCAGACTGTGCCACCACCACCCCCCCTCCAGACTGTGCCACCACCACCCCCCCTCCAGACTGTTCCACCACCACCCCCCCTCCAGACTGTTCCACCACCCCCCCTCCAGACTGCCACCACCGCCCCTCCAGACTGTGCCACCACCTCCCTGCAGTGCCACCCCTCCCTCCAATGCCACCACCACCCCTCCAGTGCCACCATAGTGCCACCAGCCCACCACCCCCCCTCCTGTGCCACCACCACCCCTCCAGACTGTGCCACCCCCCTCCTGTGCCACCACCACCCCCTCCAGTGCCGCTACCCCCACCTCCCTCCAGTGCCACCACTCCCCCTCCAGACTGTGCCACCACCACCCCTCGAGTGCCACTAGCCCACCACCCCCTTCCAGTGCCACCACCACCCCCTTCCAGTGCCACCACCCCTCCAGACTGTGCCACCACCCCTCCAGTGCCACCACCCGCCCTCCAGTGCCACCAGCCCTCCACCCCCCTCCAGACTGTGCCACCACCACCCCCCCTCCAGACTGTGCCACCACCACCCCCCCTCCAGTGCCACCAGCCCACCACCCCCTCTCCAGTGCCACCACCCCCCTCCAGTGCCAACAGCCCACAACCTCCTCCAGTGCCACCACCACCCCTCCAGACTGTGCCCCCCGCCCTCCAGTGCCATCACCACCCCTCCAGACTGTTTCACCACCCCCCTCCAGACTGCCACCACCGCCCCTCCAGACTGTGCCACCCCTCCCTCCAATGCCACCACCACCCCTCCAGTGCTACCATAGTGCCACCAGCCCACCACCCCCCCCTCCTGTGCCACCACCACCCCTCCAGACTGTGCCACCCCCCTCCAGTGCCACCACCACCCCCCTCCAGTGCCGCTACCCCCACCTCCCTCCAGTGCCACCACCCCCCCTCCAGACTGTGCCACCACCACCCCTCGAGTGCCACTAGCCCACCACCCCCTTCCAGTGCCACCACCCCTCCAGACTGTGCCACCACCCCTCCAGTGCCACCACCCGCCCTCCAGTGCCACCAGCCCTCCACCCCCCCTCCAGACTGTGCCACCACCACCCCCCCTCCAGACTGTGACACCACCACCCCCCCTCCAGACTGTGACACCACCACCACCCCTCCAGACTGTTCCACCACCCCCCCTCCAGACTGCCACCACCGCCCTCCAGTGCCACCCCTCCCTCCAATGCCACCATCCCCCCTCCAGTGCCACCACCCCCCCTCCAGTACCACCAGCCCACCACCCCCCCTCCAGACTGCCAACACCACCCCTCCAGACTGTGCCACCACCACCCCCCCTCTAGTGCCTCCACCACCCCTCCAGACTGCCACTAGCCCCCTCTAGTGCCACCACCACCCCTCTAGTGCCACCACCACCCCTCCAGACCCCTCCAGACTGTGCCACCACCCTTCCAGACTGTGCCACCACCACCACCCTTCCAGACTGTGCCACCACCACCATCCCTCCAGACTGTGCCACCACCACCACCCCTCCAGACTGCCGCCACCCCTCCCTCCAATGCCACCATCCCCCCCTCCAGACTGTGCCACCACCACCACTCCTCCAGACTGTGCCACCACCACCACTCCTCCAGACTGTGCCACCACCACCACTCCTCCAGACTGTGCCACCACCACCACCCCCCCCAGACTGTTCCACCACCCCCCTCCAAACTGTTCCACCACCGCCCTCCAGTGCCACCCCTCCCTCCAATGCCACCATCCCCTCTCCAGTGCCACCACCCCCCCTCCAGTACCACCAGCCCACCACCCTCCCTCCAGACTGCCACCACCCCTCCAGACTGTGCCACCACCACCCACTCCAGTACAACCGCCACCCCCTCTCCAGTACCACCACCATGCCACCCACCTCCAGTACCACCGCCACCCACCTCCAGGACAACCATGCCTCTCCAGTACCATCGCCACCCTCCTCCAGTACCACCACCCACCCTCCGGTACCACCGCCACCCCTCTCCAGGACCGCCACCCCCCTTCAGTACCACCACCGCCACCCACCTCCAGTACCACCACCACCCACCTCCAGTACCACCGCCACCCCCTCTACAGTACCACCACCATGCCACCCACCTCCAGTACCACCGCCACCCCTCTCCAGGACCATCATGCCTCTCCAGTACCATCACCACCCTCCTCCAGTACCACCACCCAGCCTCCAGTACCACCGCCACCCACCTCCGGTACCACCGCCACCCCTCTCCAGGACCGCTACCACCTTCAGTACCACCACCGCCACCCACCTCCAGTACCACCATCAGCCCCCCTCCAGTACCACCACCACCACCCACCTCCAGTACCACTGCCACCACCTCCAGTACCACTGCCACCCCTCTCCAGGACCACCACCGCCACCCACCTCCAGGACCACCATCCCCCTCCAGTACCACTGCCACCCCCCTCCAGTACCACCACTGCACTGGTGACACAGGTTTCACTCGGGACACAGGCTGCACAGAAATGTTTTACTTTGTTCTACAGTGGAAAAAAATATAGTATCAAAATCATGCTTTTCGGGGGGGGGGGGGCCTTCCTGATTTCTTGCATCGGGGCCCTGAGGTTTCTAGTTACGCCTCTGCCTGCTGTTATATAAATACTTTTCAATTCCGTATCAATCTTTCTTTCTAAGCCATCCCTGAAGGACACAGTATCTTCCAGAGGGAGTGTCTCACTAGCCTCATTAAGGCTGCATCAATGAGAGGGAGTATACATCAGGTCATGGATCACCATCCGAATAGTCGCTGCCCACTTCAGGATCGATACACCTCATATCTCCAGGGTTTTCCAGGGCTAGCGTTTCCTGCTCCCCATATTGCTCTTTTTATCGTTCATTTTTATTGGATCACATGATTCTTTTTGGATATTTTTTATGTCATTTTTTATATGTCATTTGGAAAAAAATTTCAAATAAAACCTTTAATGGTGGAATTTCACTATGAGAGGCATTGTGTCCTTACCTTTTGTTTATGGTGAACCCGCTCTGAGCCCCTAGCTGACCGGAACCTTCGAGAGAAAGTTGAAAACCCTGGAGATCTGAGGTGTATCGATCCTGAAGTGGGCAGCGACTATTCGGATGGTGATCCATGACCTGATGTATACGAATGGTGTGTGACGCACATAAGCCTGCATGACACATTCACTATATAGTAGTTTGTGTCCACCATTTTCGGTAAGGGTATCCACCGTTTTCTATAATATTTTCTGGCTGTGAACGGAAGGCTATACATAGTTCATACCAACGGAATATCTGGACTCACGTTTCACATTATTTTGTCATAGCTGGACTTTTTTATGCTCATATTGTTAGTTCACTGTAGCACATTTTCTGTATTCCTTACTAGACTGCATAACATGTGATATGTGTGCTGACCTTTTAAGTTTGATTTCACTACCAGATCATTTGGTGATTTATGTCTAGCTTTTTTACATTTTTTGACATTATAGTGCTACATTGTTTGTTATCATTCGTTATTTTGACTTAGTTTGTTTGTATGTTACCTGCCGTTTTGTGTTATATCACAATTTTTTGTCACTTATATAGGGAGCGCAGTGTTTTCCCCCTCTTTTTGATTTGAACCCGCATTGCACAGACATCGCATTCGATCGGCACAGCAATGCGGTGCGAATCACATGCAATGTCTGACATCGCATATGTGTGAACCTAGGCTAAATGTTCACTCTAAATACCCAACTAGGTGCGAGGCAAATGTTAAAAGGATTTTTGCTTGCACATAAATGAATGGTTGAAGAGAATGCAGCGTCACCACATTCACTTGGCTAAGTAAATGTTCAAAGTGATAAATTTCTATTTCTTTATTAAATCAAATCCTTTTTGATTAAATGGTTTCATGTTCTCAGTCTCTTGCTTCCTATCTGCTATAATATCCTTCTGTAATGTAATGCACAAAATTAACATGACGTTACAGGAAAAAATCTACAATAATTAATGACTGATGCAAGCTTGGAAAAATATACTTCTAAAGCTATTTTACTGGATCGACTCACCTTCTGATGAAATTCCTGGGGAACCGGAAACAAATACTTTTACAAGCTCTTATTTTGTTTTTATGTAATAAAAAGATGTTATTTGCAATAGTAAAGCCTTGTACACACGATCCGATTTTCAGATGGGAAGTGTGCCATGACAGGCTGTTGGCGAAAAATCCGACCATGTGTACGCTCCATCGGACAATTGTTGTCGGATTTCCCGCGGACAAATGTTGGATCGCAGGTTTTAAAGTTTTCCGCGGACAAATGTCTGTTGTCCGATTTTTCGGGCGTGTGTACACAAGTCCATCAGACAAAAGTCCAAAGTACAAACTCACATGCTCGAAAGCAGAAGCGGTTGGTCTTGTAAACTAGCATTCGTAATGGAGAATTAACATTCGTGACGTGACAAATTATTAAATCTCCAAATGCAGCGTACAATTCTCTTCTTATTTAATGGGATAATAATGAAGCTGCTTTGCTGGTGATACTGATGGAGTTATTGCAAACAAATTTTCAAAGGCTTTTTTTTCTAGTGATATCAAGAATAATATTATAATGCTTCTTTTTTTTTTCTTTGGGCAAGTTACCACAACACCATTATCCCGTAGTTTGTAAGATCAAAGATACAACTCTGTTGGTGTGCCTTGTCAATTTTACATTGTATTTTTTAAATGTAACTGCCTACTCCTAAACTGTCATTTGAAATAAAACACATAGCCAAGTATTATTCTACACAATTTTTTTTATTGTGCATTAAAAATTAGACGTTTGGGCCAACGCCCTTCAGACAAAAGTCCATGGTTTTGTTGGCCAACAATCCAATCATGTGTACGAGGCTTAATGCCACGTACAGACGATCAGAATTTCCAACAACCAAACCATGGATTCTTTTCCGATGAATGTTGGCTCAAACTTGTCTTGCATACTCAAAGTCGCACAAATGTTGTCAGAAATTCTGATCGCCAAGAACGCAGTGACATACAATGCGTACGATGAGCTAAGAAAAATAAACTTCAATAGCCAGTGTGGCTCTTCTGCTTGATTCTGAGCATGCGTGGAAATGTGTGCGTCGGATTTGTCTACACACGGTTGGAATTTCCGACAACGGATTTTTTTGTCAGAAAATTTGAGATACAGCTCTCAAACATCTGTTGTCGGAAATTCTGACAGCAAATGTCCGATGGAGCCTACACGCGGTCGGAATTGCTTTCATGTTTACAGTCCCACACTTCCTATCTGCTATAATTTCTTTCTGCAGATATAATGCACAAAATTAACAAAGAAGTTGCAGGGAAAAAGCTATAATATGTACTGACAGATGTAAGGCTTTTTACAGGATACTGAGTGGTTTGGCTCACCTGCTGATGAAATTCCTGGGGAACCAGAACAATTGTTTTTACATTATTTTTAAATTTTATCTTTAGGTTATAAAATACATTATTTGCAATATTAAGTCTTTTGGCTTTCTGAATTTCACTGTTGGAGTTTCTTTAACCAGGATTAACTGTGGCTAAGGAATATAGAATAATGAATATAACTAAGGAATATAGGATAATACATGGATCGGCTCGCCAGCTAATGAAACTCCCAGGGATCCAAAGCAATTGTTTTTACAAGCGGACATTGACAACTTGATAATATCGAGCTCAAGGGATCCGATGAGTGCCTTGTGATCCTTGTCAGTACTTAGTACACTAATTTCATTTCACCTTATTTTTTTTATAGGTCTGTCTTTTTGGTACTTAGTATCTCTCTATCACAGCCATGTTCTCTCTTGTGCCAACCCTTGGGTTTTCTCATTGGGTGTCTTCACAGAATAAATTATTGCAGCACACACATACAAAAAATTACATTTAATGGTATTTAAAGCACCTGAACATTTTCCAAAAATATAGGGATTTGGTCACACCATATGGCTATATGGTGCTTAAGCCCACTTACTGCGTCAAATTACCCCATTTTCAGTGGGTCCTAGGATATTCATAGAATGGAAGATCCTGCTTCTCTGAACCATGGAAGAAATACACTCCTCTATATGGGAAAAATAAAGGACTCCTCCTTTGTCCCTATCCACTACTCCTGTATCAGATACTGAGCAGCAGTCGCCATTTGGAGGTACTATGTTTTATCAAGTTCCAAGCTGGTTTGTAAGTCTTTTATACAATATGCATATATAGGGCTTTGGCGTGTCGAGTTATAAGATGCATCCCCTTTATACTGCAATCATCTTGGTTGTGTAAAGCATGCATTTGAGCATATACCAACTTGATGTACATTATATTTTGCTATATGTACCAACTGGCTTGACGTGTCATACTATTTTTATGTGTACATTGTGTCAAATCCTTGTATAATAAATTGATATTTTCTGACTTTTGTATTATGCCTCATTTAAAGTCCCATATCCATGCCCAAGAGGATTAAAGTAGTGCTGGAAAATAATGGTGGTCACAAAAAATATTCACATTTTGGGCCCAATTTGGACATTTTCACTTAGGGGTGTACTCACTTTTGTTGCCAGCGGTTTAGACATTAATGGCTGTATGTTGCTTAATTTTGAGGGGACAGCAAATTTACACCGTTATACAAGTTGTACATTCACTACTTTACATTGTCGCAAAGTGTAATTTCTTCACTGTTGTCACATGAAAAGATATAGTAAAACATTTACAAAAATGTGAACGGTGTACTCACTTTTGTGAGATACTGTAATTTGACACGTATGCCTAATACACACGATCAGAAATTCTGTCAGAATAAACTTGGATGTTTTTTCTGACAGAATTCCGCTCAAGCTTGCCTTGCATACACACGGTCACACAACTTTTGACCGTCAAGAACGCGGTGGCGCACAACACTATGACAAGCCGAGAAAATTTATTTCAATGCTTCCAAGCATGCGTCAAATTGTTTCTGAGCATGCATGATTTTTTACGTGTCCGAATTGCATACAGACAAATGCATTTTCAGATAGGAACTTTTTCCGACCGAAAAATAGAGAACCTGCTCTCAATCTTTTGCTGGCTGGAATTCTGCCAGCAAAAGTCCGATGGAGCATACACACGGTCGGAACTTCTGACCAAAATGTCACATCTGACTTTTGCTGGCAGAATTTATGATCGTGTGTATGGGGCATCAGGCTCCATTCACACCTTAGTGATCTGGATCGTGGGCGGAACGCTCTTGCGATGCCATTATTTCTTAATGGCACCCCAAATGCTGTGTGATTTTTTTCACACAATCGTCGAGTGTCAAAACGTGCTACAAGCGCAGCAAAAATCGCAACTGCAAAGATTTGATACATGGGCTTCTTTGAAGAATTTTTGGAGCAGGGTGGCCCATTTAAATGAATGGTGCTGATCAAAAAACACTCCACTAAAAAAAAACAATAAAAACTTTAAAAAAAAATGGGCTGCAGCAGCTGCCCACGCAGATCGCTAAGCTGTGAATGGAGCCTTAAAGTTTGAGAGCAAGATTCAGCAGGGTGCTGCTAAAATTATTCAAGTTCTCTCTGAATACCTAATCATATGCAGGGCAAAGTAAAATACATTTTTGCTTGCACATAAGTGGATGATTGAAGAAAATGCAGCGTCACCACATTCAGTAAACCGAATGAATGGTAACTGAGCAACAAAGGAATTGAGGATAATACCTGGATCAGCTTATCAGCTGATGAAACTCTCAGGGAACTGAAGCAATTGTTTTTACAAGTGCTTATTGACCTCATGATAATAAAAAGGTCAAGGAATCTGATGAGTGCATTGTGATCCTTGGCGGTGGTCTAATGTCTCATGCAATCTAGAACTTAAAGCGATTGTAAAGGATTGTTTTTTATTTTTTTTAAATAACATACATATCATACTTACCTCCACTGTGCAGCTTGTTTTGCACAGAGTGGCTCCGGACATCCTCTTTTGGGGTTTACACAAGGGTTTATAACACCTTTAACCTCCCTGGCGGTACGATTATTTCGGATTTTAAGTGCTTAAAGCGGTACAATTATTTTGCATGGAAATTTGCCGTTTTATATTGTAGTCCTGTAATTCTTAGGAATAACTCACTTAAATCTGTCCAAACCAGAGTCTAGCAGACATCCCGGGTATGATAAAGTTTGAAAAATGAAATCATAAATTATAATATAATAAATAACTATAAATAATTATACCAAATAATATTATAACAATAATAAAAATTATTCTATAATGTAATCAAATCAAAAACACTGAAATTTGCTCAGTTGCAGAATTGTCGCTGTCATTACTTTTCAGTATTTGATGACGGATCTCCCCACAAATCGATATCGCTCAATTCTGCGAGTGATTCCAATTTATTATCGCTGTTTTCTAGCTGGTCTAAAATTATTTTTGATGTAAAGGGACAGTTTTGCTTGCTATGGACAATCTTCAGTTTCCAGGCGTAAAGAACAGTTTTTATAATATAAAACTGCATGCAAGACACTGGACAGACCACTAGGGACAAAGGGGATGTGAAATTATTACATACAGCAATGTAATCTGTAAGATTACATTATACTGTATGTATAGTGTGTGTTTTACTTTTTGAATTTGGCCCGGATCTCCGTCCCCGTGCATCGCATCACTCGCAGGGAATGGAGATCGGCTCCATGATGAATCGAGCGGAGGACGAGCTGCTTGTACAGCGCGGGGACATCGCTGGATCCAAGGGAGAAGGTAAGTAAACCTCCTCTTGGATTACCACTTTTGGTGTAAAACTTCCACCCCGAGCCAGACTCGGGAATACCGCCAGGGGGGTTAATCACTTTCATATTCACAATCCTATGCCTCCTATCTGCTATAATTTCCTTCTGCAGATCTAATGCATAATATCATCATGGAAATCATAGGACAAAAGCTGTATTAATGAGGATGTATTAGTGGTATCGTGGTTAGCACTTTCGCCTAGCAGCAAAAAGGGTCAATGATTCGAATTCCAACTATGGTACTACCTGCCTGGAGTTTGCATGTTCTCCCTGTACCTGCATGGGTTCTCTCCGGGTACACTGATTTCCTCCCAGACCCCAAAGACATGCTGGTAGGTAAATTAGTTCCTGTCTAAATTGGCCCTAGTATGTATGAATGTGAGGTAGATTGTAAGCTGCTTGAGGGCAGGGACTGATGTGAATGTACAATTTATATGTAAAGCGCTGAGTAAATTGATGGCACTATATAAGTACCTGAAATAAATAAATAAATAATAAGTAGCGGGTTTCATTTACTAAAGGCAAATAGACTGTGCACTTAAATGTAGTTGCACTCTGCAGGGGCATTTGCTCCAGAATTTAGAAAATGAGAGGAAGCTTCACTTTGCAAAGAATACCCAATCACATGCAAAAATAAATATATATATAAAAATAAAAACAGCATTTTGCTTGCACATGATTGAAGTCAGCAGAACTTCCCTTCATTTACTAAGCTCTGGGGCAAATACCCTTGCTGAGTGCAACTGTATTTGCAAAGTGCACATTCTATTTGCCTTTAGTAAATTAACCTCAGTGCAGGGGCATTGCTAGGTGGCAAAAAGACCAGGGGCTTCAGCCCGAAGTCCAAGGCCGGAAATGGGAGGTGGGTAGGGGGTGTTGTATGTGACGCTGGCTTTTTTCTTTGTCTGGGGCCGTAACCTATCTGACCTACATACACTGACGGTAGTGACCTACATACACTGACCTACAGACACTGACGGAAGTGACCTACATACACTGACCTACCTGACCTACATACACTGACGGTAGTGATCTACATACACTGACCTACCTGACCTACATAAACTGACGGTAGTGACCTACCTACACTGACCTACCTACACTGAACTACGTACACTGACCTACCTAAACTGAACTACCTACACTGACCTACCTAAACTGAACTACATACACTGACCTACCTACACTGAACTACATACACTGACCTACCTACACTGAACTACATACACAGACCTACATACACTGACCTGCCTACACTGACCTGCCTGACCTACATACACTGACATTTACATACGCTGTCTGACCTACCTCAGCTCAGCTGTGGTGTGCGGTGTCACAGCAGGCAGTCAGTCAGTCATCAGAGGAGGAGAGGAGAGTCGCCCGAGCGCCGAGCGGGGATGTGGCGAGGCGCCCGCATTGTAATTCCCGCCTTCTGGAGCCTGCATCACCTATGATGGACGTCACACGTCCCGCGGTCCAGGCATTGGACCAGTGGGATGTCCATCATAGGCGTTGCAGGCTCCAGAAGGCGGGACCTGCTATAACACTCAGCCGCACTTGGCAGGACTTGGCCACACTCGGTAGGACTCGGCCATACTCGGCAGGACTCGGCCACACTCGGCAGGACTCGGCCACACTCGGCAGGACTCGGCCACACTTGGCAGGACTCGGCCACACTTGGCAGGACTCGGCCACACTCAGCAGGACTCGGCCGCACTGATCTGTCCATCATGACAGCACAACGCCTATGATGGACCATCAATCCTGGGATCACGAGTGGCGGGCGGGACCTTGTGTGTGACGTGACGACGGACGCACACTCCGCCTACGTGACTGGGCGGACACTTGCTCATCCTCGCTCATGCGCAGTGCGGCGCCGCACTTTCATTGGGGACATGGGGCTAATCATTTTAAAATAAATGGCTGAGACTCTGGGCTTTTCGGGTTCACATTCGGGGCTTCAGTCCCCCCAGCCACCCCCTCCCAACGCCCCTGCCAGTGACTGATGCAAGCTTGTGAAAATATAATTCTAAAGCTTTTTTTATACGACACTAAGTGGATCGAACAGTTTCTTTTACGCATGCTTGTTTTATTCCTATGTAATATAAAGACGTTATTTGCAATGATAAGACTTTTCGTTTCTCAGATTCCACGGCGAGGGTTTCTTTACTGGGATTAACTGTGCCAGCCACTAAGATTTTCATTTTGGCATAAGTGGATGGTCGAAGAGAATGCAGCCTCACCGTATTCACTAAGCTAAGTAAATGTTCACTTTGCCAAGCAAAAATTCTCTACTGTTTTATTAAATCAATCCCATTGTGATTAAACGCTTTCATGTTCGCAGTCCCACGCTTCCTATCTGCTATAATATCCTAATACAAGACCTAATGCACAATATTAACACAGAAGTTGCAGGACAAAAGCTATAATTACTGACGGATGCAAGCCTCCAAAGCTTTTTACAGGATAATTGCATGTTCTGGCATGCTTGCACTAAAGTAACATAAGCAAAGAAAGGAAGCCAGTACAGTTATCATAAAAGAGCAGGCTTTGTCTTCTACTTTTGGAAAGGGGGGGGTTGTTAAAATAAGAATTGGGGTTGATTTTCTGTAGAATTCAGGTTCTTCAGAGGGAGGAGGTGGAAAGGGTTAAGCTCACAGTTCCGGTCCCTCCCCATGGGTGGGGGGGATGTCAGCAGACAGCTCAGGATATAAAAGGCAGCTCCCTAGCCGGTTTCTACACCAGTTGTGACTGTCACAACACTAAGCTGCAGCTTCTAGCTCAGTACTTGCTGATCACACTGCCCAGAAACCGGCATCATGTCCACCTCCCTGAGAGTCAGCCCCTCCGTACATGGCTACCGCTTCGACACTGCCAACCGCAAAAGAGCCACTGGCAACATCTTCGAAGGAGTGGACCAGGACTCCCTACAGAGGCTCTTTAAAAAGACCGGTGACAAGAAGGCTGAGGACAGGGCAAGGATCATCTTCTGCATTGACCAGGACAATGAGGAGAAAGCCAGGGCACTGCTGGCCCTCAAGCAGAGGACCAGGGACAAGATCCTGCAGTTCCTGAAGCTCAGGAAGCTCCCTATCAAAGTCATCTGAGGCCGTTGACCGCAGAGCTTACAATCTAAGCACAGAAGTGACTACTCCTAAGACTGGAGAAAACCGGTTGACCAAGCTTGTCACTGAGTTCTAAGCCTGATCCCTTGAAGTATTGATGGGACCGGTCCGCAGAGCTTGCGATCCAACCTCAAGAGACTGTCCTGATGAGTCTGAGCTTTTAAAGAGACTGTTTCAAAGGACTTGACAGTTCCCTCCAGAAGAGGTGTTCCCACCACGTGGGTGACTGAAGGAGAACAGGTTCCTTGGCTGAGACCTATGAGATGGCTGGTGGCACATGCCAGTGCCCTGTGAATGCTCTTGTCGTGGACAGTATGCAGTATTGGGGACACCAGCCCCCCCCATGTGAGCAGAGAGAGCAGATAGAGGACTGAGATGCTAACATGACTTTTCTTGGTGCTGCAAATCCTAATACAAGCTATTTAATTTTTGTGTGCTAGATTTTATTTTAATAAATTATTTTTTTAATTATTCAAATTTCACTTGCATTTCTATTATTTATGTAGAAGTATCGGGTAATGCTTTTAGATATATGCTTGATAAGATGAAAATGGCACGCGATGCATTTGGTGCACTACACATGGTATTTAATCACTGATTCTGTAAGAGATAAGCAATTTGTGTATTTGCAGCTGATGTGGAACTACAAGTATCAGCAAGCTGGCAGGATAGCAGCTGAAAATACACAGGATGTCACAGTCTTTGATGTAACACTTTAAGTATTACAACTGGTGGTCCATACAGGAAGGTATGCGTTGAAAGGTGTAAAACTGGCAGCAAAGTGTCAGTAAATATGTGGTATATGTGCAGATCTCTGCCAATAAAGTGTATACTTTGGTTTTCATGAACACCAGGTTTTCATGGGTGCCTCAGATTCAGAAAATCATGTTGCAGATCTCAACTAGTATTATATAAATAAAAATCCTGTGAATTGAAAAAAACCTTCATGATGATGGTACCTCTATACTTAAAAAAAGAGCTATTATTTTAATAAAACATATGTCAAACAGTATTATGATAATATAAAAATATAAAAAAAAACTAAAATACTACACTATACTAAAAAAGGTCCTTTTATTTCAATAAAACATCCATCAAACAGTATTCAGAATAATAAAAAATAAATACTTAAAAAAATAAATACTATACTGAAAATGGTGCTATTATTTCAAGAAATACATCTGTTTAACAGTGTTCATGATGATAATAATAATATTAATTTAAAAAAAATACTAAAACACTATACTATGCTAAAAAAAGGTGATATTATTTAAATAAAACATTGCCAAGCGGTGTTCATAATGTTTAAAAAAAATACTGAAAAGCTAAAACACTTTACTACACTAAACATGGTGATATTATTCAGGAAAAAATGCGTTAAACAGTGTTCATGATAATTAAAAAAAACAAAACTAAAACATTATACTAAAAAGATTCATTATTTCAATAAAACATCTGTGCGAATTTTATTATTTTATTACAACACCTGTCAAACAGTGTTCAGGATCATAAAAAAATACAAAAAACCTAAAATACTATACTAAAAAGATGGTGCTATTATTTCAATAAAACATCTGTGAAACAGTGTTCATAATATTAAAAAACAAAATACTGAAAAGCTGAAACACTATACTACACAAAAATTGTGCTATTATTCTGGAAAAGCATGTGTTAAACCAGGTGTAGGCAAGCTGGGGCCCTCAAGCTGTTGCAGAACTACAAGTCCCATTATGCCTCTGGGAGTAATTGTAACTGCCAGCCTTGCAATGCTTCATGGGTAATGTAGTTCCACAACAGCTGGAGGGCCCCAGGTTGCCTACCCCTGTGTTAAACAGTGTTCATAATATAAATAAATAAATAACTAAAATACTATACTAAAAAAATGGTGCTATTATTTCAATAAAACATCTATCAAACAGTGTTCATAATATTAAAAATCGAAATACTAAAAAACGGAAACACTATACTAAACTAAAAATAGCGCTATTATTCCGCAAAAGTATGTGTTAAACCAGGTGTAGGCAACCTGGGCCCTCCAGCTATTGCAGAACTACAAGTCCCATTATGCCTCTGGGAGTCATTGTAACTGCCAGCTGCCAAACGTCTGTAAAATAGTATTCATAATATAAAAAAAAATTCAAACACTATACTAAAAAAAAATATGCTATTATTTCAATAATACATCTGTCAAAGAATGTTCATGATAATGGTACCTCCATATAAAAAAAAAAATGTGTTATTATTTTAATAAATATCTGTCAAAGAATGTTCATAATAATGGTACCTCTATATAAAAGAAATTGTGTTCATGATCATAAAAAAAAAAATACAAAAAATAAATAAAATACTATACTAAAAAAATGGTGCTATTATTTCAATAAAACATTTGTCAAACAGTTTAAAACTAAAATATTATACAAAAAAGGTGATATTATTTTAGTAAAAAAATTGACAAACAATGTTCATGATAATAGTACAAAAAAAAAGTGCTATTATTGAAATAAAACATCTGTTGTTTAAAACAGCATGCATGATAATGGTACCTCTAAACAAAAAAAAAAAAAATGGTGCTATTATTTCAGTAAAACATTTGTAATTTAAAACATTGTTCATGATAATGGTAATTAAAAATACAATTTTTTTTACTGCTGCTCAATGTACAGGTCCAATGCAAAATAGAGAACTGTTATATCATCACCTGTTGTTCCAGCATGCAAATCATTTTGGGGTAATATAAAGGTAAATAATACGTACAGTAACTGTGCAGTATAACGCTGCATAAGCTTTCATCAATAACGTCATTTTGTATACAATTACTCTTATACCTTCGATATTGATGTGTGGATGGGGAATAACAGCTCAAAAACATATTACAGATGTATCACGTGGTTAACACTAACGCCTCTTACACGCGGTCGGACATTCCGACCACAAAATCCGTCAGATCCGTCGGAATGCATGCACACGGTCGGACAAAGTTGTCGGAAAATCTGATCGTTCGGAACGTGATGACGTTCGTTCGTTATGACATGACTACGTTGAGGCTAGCAGCCAATAGCTCATAATTTTATCTGAGCATGCGTGGCACTTTGTCCGATCGGAATTTTCTACAAACGAGCGGAAAAAGTCCGATCTAATTTTTTTGTTGGAAAATTTGAGATCCTGCTCTCAAATTTTTTCCGTCTGAATTTCCGACGGAAAAAGTCCGATAGAGCCCACACACAATCGGATTTTCCGACAATATAATCCAATCGGACCTTTTCTGTCAGAATTTCCGACCGTGTGTACAGGGCATTAGTGACACGTTCTCTTTAAAAAGCGAGTCATGGCAATGTACATGTGACCACTCAGTGAAAGTTAAATCTTGGCTGCAGATGTACCTTCAATGTGTTTATTGTCCAAATATGATTCAGAAGCTGTAAGACAATGGGTTACATGTACAATATATATCATTGTCCCAGCAGGTGTATCCTGGATGAGGTGTATCCTGGGACTTGTCACATATCACCTATGGTGTCAGCATTAAGAACTGCAGGTATCATCCAATGGTCACCTACCAATTAGGTATAGACATTAATAGCTATGATTGGCTGAATGTGATCGATAGCTGTGGATAAGTGATTCTACTTATAAGTACAAGCTATTTATTGAATATTCCTGCAATGAGTTTGGAGACCCTCTTCAGATCACCATCTGGAATATATAATTCCTTCTTTCCCTTACATGACCTAAATTACAGGGAACTTCTCTCTAGGTACAAACAATTTCAAGTGTGTGTAAAACCCTAAAGCCCCGTAGACACGATCAGACTTTTCCGACAACAAAACCGTGGAATTTTGTTCGAAGGTTATTGGCTCCAACTTGTCTTGCATACACACGGTCACACAAATGTTGGCCAACAACTAGGAACGTAGTGACGTACAAGACGTATGGCAAGCCGATAAAAAGGAGGTTCAATAGTCATGTGTTATCTCCATTACGAACGCTAGTTTTACAAGACCGAGCGCTTACGGCTCGTCCTTGATTCTGAGCATGCGTGTTTGTACTTTGGACTTTTGTCTGACGGACTTGTGTACATAAGATCGGAAAGTCCGACAACACACATTTGTTGGTGGACAATTTGAGAGCATGCTAGCCAACATTTGTTGGCGGAAAGTCTGCCAACAAATGTTCGATGGAGCATACACACGGTTGGACTTATCGACAACAAGCTCACATCAAACATTGCCTGTCGGAACGTCCGATCATGTGTACGCGGCATTAGTCTATTGTCTGTACATTTAGCATTGTCTCACTTCATACAGTTTTCTTAAAAGCTGAAGTTTAGCTATGGCACTTTTTACAGTTACACTGGTCCAGCTTGGTATGGAACATGCCTGTGGGATCCCCAGGAGGCTGGAAACTCACTTATCCATGTCTTTATGGACCTTGCTTTGTGCACTTGCGCGCAGTCATGTTGGAACAAGGAGGAGCCATCCCTAAACTTTTCCCACAAAGTTGGAAGCATGAAATTGTCCAAAATGTCTTGGTATGCTGACGCCTTAAGAGTTCCCTTCACTGGAACTAAGGGGACAAGCTCAACCCCTGAAAATCAACCCCTCACAATAATCCCCCTCCACCAAATAATTTGGACCGGTGCACAAAGCAAGCTCCATAAAAACATGGATGAGCAAGTTTGGGGGGCAGGAACTTGACTGGCCTGCACAGAGTCCTGACCTCAACACGATAAAACACCTTTGAGATGAAGTAGAGCGGAGACTGTGAGCCAGACCTTCTCGTCTACATCAGTGCCTGAGCTCACAAATGCTCTTCTGGAAGAATGGTCAAACATTCCCATAGACACACTCCTAAACCTTGTGGACAGCCTTCCCAGAAGAGTTGAATCTGTTATAGCTGCAAAGGGTGGACCAACTCAATATTGAACTTTACGGACTAAGACTAGGATGCCATTAAAGTTCATATGGGTGTAAAGGCAGCGTCCCAATACTTTTGGCAATATAGTGCATTTGTACATTGTTCCAAGTTGGACCAATGTAACTATCCCCATCCCAGGAAAAATCCATTGGCTTGAAAAAAAAGAAAAAAAGCTTGACACACTGAAATGCATAGCCATGCCCCTGCTGTAGATCCACCTTTGTGCCACGTCACCCCCCAGCCCTGTGCATTCCAAGGTGCTTACTGTGCATTTGATTCTGGGTCACCAGCACCTTTCCACTAGCTAGCGGCTACAGGAGCAATTCCAGCACAGAATTGATCATCCATACTCCAATTATCCTGAACCATACTAGATGAATGATCTGTTTTATTTCACAGTGAGTTGCCATTTTTTTAAAATAAACGTATCACTTAATACTACACTTAGCTGGTGCCCCCTTCCTGTCTTCTTTATAATCTACAGTTTGAGTGTGGAGTAGCTGCTAATGTTATACTACAAGCTACCTTTGGACTTACTTACACACACTATCAAAGACTTAGCACTCCGAGGCCACCCAATTGTTTGACTATAGCAAATTCATTTTCGTTATTTTCACAAAGTTCCTCCCTGACAATCAGGAGGCAGGTCTGTAAGACCTGTTTCCCGATTGGCCAAAGCGGCAGGCAATCCTATTGGATACCTAGTGCTTTGGCGGAAGAGGAGACACAGGGTGGAGGAAGCTGTTGGAGGAGCGGACACCGGAGCCAAGTAAGTGCCGGGTCACCCGGGGAGTGGGGGGGGGGGGGTGTTTCAGTGCCATGCCATGCCATCAGACGGGATGTTCCTTGTTTGCCACACCCAAAAGAATAACCCACCAGCCGCCACTGTACAAAAATCAAACAGGATGGAACTAAAATCAGATATTCTATCATCCAATCATTGCTCGCACATGATTGGATAATGGACTTGCAAAATGCACAGTCTATTTGCCTTTAGTAAATCATCTCCATTGGGTCCCTGATTCAGAATGGTTTGTAGATCAGTAAAGTCAGAGAACAAGAAAAAAATCCTTGTATCCAATATACTTGTTCCAAGTCAGTGTCGTTCATTTTTTTAAAGCCAGAGGAATGGCATAACAGTTAGGCAACCAGTATTTGCAATAGGAGAAGTGAGAAAAACCGTTTCCTTTTAACTGACACAGACATTCATTCCACGCTATAAACATAGCTTAGCCATTGCAGTGCCTGAATCTATGGGGTTGATTTACTAAAGCCAAATAGTCTGTGCACGTTGCACTTTGCAAGTGCAGTTTCTCCAGAGCTTAGTAAATTAGGTAAAAATTCCCTTTGCAAAGGATACCCAATCACATGCAAGGAAAAAAAAAAGAGCATTTTTGCATGCACATGATTGGATGATGGAAGTCAGCAGAGCTTCTGCTCATTTACTAAGCTCTTGCAGAGTGCAACTGCACTTTGCAAAGTTCACAATCTATTTGCTTTTAGTAAATCAGCACAGTTTAGCCTCGAGTGCTGCAGGGGATGGATACAGAAAATGAGACAGAGAATAGCAGAATTGTGCATCCCTGTCCACATGTAAAGACTTTTAACTTGGGGTTCGCCCTGAAGTTACCAGCACTGGACTATGACCGTGAAGGGTCTACACTTGCGTGAGAGAATCTGTAAAGCACTATGGACACTGAAATGCACTTTCGCAGGTATGCCAGGGCAGCACACCAGCCTGTAGTCAGAGTTAGGTGTAGGGAAGTGTCATGTTTTATCCGTTTGACTGTGAAATGTCTATTTTGCACTTTTGCCAAGTAAAGTGTTGAAACATTGTCCCTATCTGGTCTTAAGTTACTAAAGGTGTATCGTAAGTATCCAGCAAGCACACAGTTAACCAGTGGGTCTTCAAACATTGGGGTAGGAAGACCTCAGCGTAGAATGGAGTAATGCTAAGACATAATTATTTGCCTAGAGAAGTGTTTCTCAACTCCAGTCCTCAAGGCACCCCAACAGGTCATGTCTTCCGGATTTTACTCAGATGAAACAGCTGTGGTAATTACTAAGGCAGTGAAACTCATCAAATCACCTGTGCAAAATAATGGAGAGCCTGGAAACATGACCTGTTGGGGTGCCTTGAGGACTTGAGTTGAGAAACATTAAGGCCCACCTTAAGTTTACATATTCCCCCATGGCAGCCTCCACCTTGTCCCAGGGCATTGGTGAAGACGGCACAGAGCAAAGGTACCCCATGTGTGTGTAAGGTGACCCTGCAACAGAGTGCCCAACGCAGCCCAGAAGAACCCACATGGGGTAGGCCTCCCATGTAACCCAGCACTTGGTACCCAATGAGTTCATGGAGAAACATGGAGGCTGTGACAAACCAACCATCTACTCCTGTAGGTCCAGTCGCCACCAGCCCGTCCCGCCTACAGATCAAGTGCTACTTTTGTGACTTATGTTTTTATGAGATGCACTAAGTATTATGCATGTTTTCTACAGCACTTTACTTAATGATGAACTAAATTCTTATAAAAAACAGATGTGACAGGCTCACTAAGCAATTAAATGTGAATGAGCCAAAAAAACTAGGTATGGCTATGCTGTCCGAGGAAAATAGTCAACATATGAACCAATATTTGTCACCTGAATCTGCATGCCAGCCAGAACTCCTGAGCATAGCCAGAAAGATAAGTGTGTGCAATACAATGCTACCCCACATTCACTGAGACTCTTTAATAAATGAGGCCTCATTCACACATGTGGCTGGAGGGGCTGTAGAAACAGACAGTTGAGCCTTATTTTTACAGCCCCAACCATCCACCTAAAAGATAACATGCAGCTACCCAGGTTTGTAC
This sequence comes from Lithobates pipiens, assembly GCF_037356315.1. NCBI lineage: Eukaryota > Metazoa > Chordata > Amphibia > Anura > Ranidae > Lithobates > Lithobates pipiens. Next base: position 540,287,703 of record NW_027507903.1, read on the forward strand.
ACATGCAATTGCAAGAGCAAAAATGATATTATCTGTTGCATTTGTCAGGCAGTACTGCCACCATACAAAACCCATTTAAATGGGACCACACCACAAACCCAAGCCAAATGCCTGGCTTGCAGTTAGAGGGCAGTATTTATATTCCATTGGGCTATCAAGAAAAAAAGGCAGCATTCAGGAGTTTTTTTATTGAGGCAATATTTCCTCCTGGATGCCTGGCAGCTGCAAGGGTTGCTGCCCATGTGAAAAAGGTGTATCTTACAGTCTCCTTTAATGATAGGTGTGTGCAGTAAATGCAGTTTTTTTAACCACATGATAGGCATATTAAAAAATACTAATAATGATTAGAAAATAGTAGATGAATTCCCATTTTTATTTTAGGGTCACTAGAGCTCAGCTGGAGTAGGTTTGAACAAAGGAACATACATTCAATAGTAAACCACACTTGTTAGTATATTCCATTTATATGTGCTGTTGCCTGTACAAGAGCATTTACATGTTTCATTGGCGCATAGTAAATTCCATAAGCATACAATTCACTTGTTTGCACACAACTCATGTGCTGGCATACATGCATATCCCATAATAAATTAGTTCCAATATCCCTAGACATTTTCAAGCATGCCTAATCATTTTTTCCTGCAGTGTTCAAGACCAAGGCTATTTTCCCAGTGTGATCTTCTTCAGTGACCAAAGACCACAGTCATCTTCTCCAGTGTTCAAAGACCAAGGTCATCTTCTTCAGTGAGCAAAGACCAAGGTCATCTTCTCCAGTGAGCAAAGACCAAGGTCATCTTCTCCAGTGAGCAAAGTCATATTCTCCAGTGAGCAAAGACCAAGGTCATCTTCTTCAGTGAGCAAAGACCAAGGTCATCTTCTCCAGTGAGCAAAGGCCAAGGTCCTCTTCTCCAGTGAGCAAAGACCAAGATTATCTTCCTCAGTGACCAAAGACCAAGGTCAATTTCTCCAATGAGCAAAGACCAAAATCATCTTCCTCAGTGGACAAACTAACGTCATTCTCCCCAGTCTTCAAAAGCCAATGTCATCTTCTCCAGTGACCAGAAACCAAGGTAATTTTTCCAGTGAACAAAGACAAAGTTCATCTTTACCAGTGAACAAAGAACAAGGTCATCTTCTCCCGTGACCAAAAACCAAGGTAATTTTCTCCAGTGAACAAAGACTAAGTCATCTTCACCAGTGACCAAAGGCTAGGGTCATCTTCTCCGGTGACCACAGACCAAGGTCATCTTCTCCAGTGACCACAGACCAAGGTCATCTTCTCCAGTGAACAAAGACCAAGGTCATATTCTCCAATGACCAAAGACTAGGGTCATCTTCTCCGGTGACCAAAGACCAAGATCATCTTCTCCAGTGACCACAGACCAAGGTCATCTTCTCCAGTGAACAAACACCAAGATCATCTTCTCCAGTGACCAGGCATGTACCGGCCATTGGGACTACCGGGAGTTTGCCGGTGGGCCGAAGGCTCAGTGGGCTGGTCAGCTGTAGTCCTGGAGCCGCTCCTCTCTGACAGTGAGTGATCGCGATCTCACTCCTGTCAGGAGGAGCAGCTGTCATCACTTGCTGGAGAGAGGATTAGGCTTTCTGCTCCCCCCAGCCTGCAGGGGGAGATAGACAGCCGACAGACCTTTTTTCCTTCCTCTCTCCCCTTATCACTTGTCACTTTTCACATGACTGGAGAGAGGAACGAGATGCTGCCTTCAGAACTGTGAGTAAACGTGGGAGGGGGAGGAGAGGGAGGACACTCTGATGTAAGGGGACTGCTGGTGATGGGGACACTCTGATGTAAGGGGACTTCTGGTGGTGGGAACACTCTGATGTAAGGGGACTTCTGGTGGTGGGAACACTCTGATGTAAGGGGACTGCTGGTGATGGGGACACTCTGATGTAAGGGGACTGCTGGTGATTGGGACACTCTGATGTAAAGGGACTGCTGGTGATGGGGACACTCTGATGTAAGGGGACTGCTGGTGATGGGGACACTCTGATGTAAGGGGAATGCTGGTGATTGGGACACTCTGATATAAAGGGACTGCTGGTGATGGGTACACTCTGATGTAAGGGGGCTGCTGGTGATGGGGACACTCTGATGTAAGGGGACTGCTGGTGATGGGGACACTCTGATGTGAGGGGGCTGTTGGTGACGGGGACACTCTGATGTAAGGGGGCTGCTGGTGATCGGGACACTCTGATGCAAGGGGACTGCTGGTGATGGGGACACTCTGATGTAAGGGGACTGCTGGTGATGGGAACACTCTGATGTAAGGGGACTGCTGGTGATGGGTACACTCTGATGTAAGGGGACTGCTGGTGATGGGGACACTCTGATGAAAGGGGACTGCTGGTGATGGGAACACTCTGATGTAAGGGGACTGCTGGTGGTGGGGACACTCTGATGTAAGGGGACTGCTGGTTATGGGGACACTCTGATGTAAGGGGGCTGTTGGTGAAGGGGACACTCTGATGTAAGGGGGCTGCTGGTGATCGGGACACTCTGATGTAAGGGGGCTGCTGGTGATGGGGAAACTCTGATGTAAGGGGACTGCTGGTGATGGGGACACTCTGATGTAAGGGGGCTGCTGGTGATGGGGACACTCTAATGTAAGGGGACTGCTGGTGATGGGGACACTCTGATGTAAGGGGGCTGCTGGTGATGGGGACACTCTGATGTAAGGGGACTGCTGGTGATGGGGATACTCTGATGTAAGGGGACTGCTGGTGATGGGTACACTCTGATGTAAGGGGACTGCTGGTGATGGGGACACTCTGATGTAAGGGGACTGCTGGTGATGGGTACACTCTGATGTAAGGGGGCTGCTGGTGATGGGGACACTCTAATGTAAGGGGGCTGCTGGTGATGGGGACACTCTGATGTAAGGGGGCTGCTGGTGATGGGGACACTGATGTAAGGGGGCTGCTGGTGATTAGGACTGCTGATGAGTACACTCAAAATTAAAGTGGGCCGGTCTGGATGAAGTCCAGAGCCAAATTTTTGCAACAGTCCAGCCCTGCCAGTGACCACAGACCAAGGTCATCTTCTCCAGTGAACAAACACCAAGATCATCTTCTCCAGTGACCACAGACCAAGGTCATCTTCTCCAGTGAACAAACACCAAGGTCATCTTCTCCAGTGACCCAATATCAAGGTCATCTTCTCCAGTGGTTCATGCTCCATAAATAAACAAGCGCTAAACAATCACTTTTCAGGGAGCACTATGATAAACAAGGTTTGCCCTTCAGTTCAGTGCGTGTGTCTGATTGGGCAGGACTTCCTGGGCCCTGTAGCCAAGGCTAAAATGTAAGAGGGAGACCAATGGTAGAATTTAGTTTCGTTTTTGCTGCAGCTGAACTATGTGTAGAGACCTAAGTGGCTTCACGCCCTTCTTTATGGTATGTAAAACTGTGGCGCAAACCACCAGTTTTTAGCGCCCCTGTCCTCCCATGTGAACAACCACTAATTCAGAAGACAAGTATGTCATATCAGTGTCTAACTTTACAATATGAAATCTGGGGTCCTAGACTCATGAAGTCATTAATAAAACTCTCGCCAAGATCAAACAGAATGCTGAATTATTCACATACTTTATGGTCTATTTATAAATCTATTTGTTTTTCCTTTTTGGTGTTTATAGAACACTAAATATAGCTTAGTCCAGCTGTGTGAGGCCCCAGGCTATACAGAGCACCCTTTCACCGCTGCATAGAATGACACATCAAGGTATAAGACAATGAATGGGTACATGCTATACTAGAGGTGATTCATCCAGCTTAGTACAAATCTCTAAAACTATTTGAACCTGGAACACATTTGGGCAGTTGTCTAATGGACCAAGTAGTAAACAAAGGTTTGCATGTTACAAAAGCCTGAGTGGGAGAGGTAAATGGAAAATTCCATGATATATGTTAAATAAGTGGGCCCTTGTAGGCACCATTAGCAGTAAAGGTTAAAGCATAACTCCGGTCTATTGGAACAAGTCAAAAGTTTCACAGGATGTGTAACTGACAGATAAGTCGGCCCGAGTTGTGCATTCAGTGGCAGTGGTCATCCTACAAACACTGAATAGGGAATTGGATTTTTGACAAAGAAATGTCCTTATGGAATAATGAAATATGCAAAAAAACATCCACACGCTACTATCCACACACAAAATAAAGTGAATGCAATACCAACCACCTAAAACTAGCAAGGAAAACTCAGGGAGCTGCAACCACTAAAACAGTGCTTATCACCACACTACAAATATATAAAATCCAAAAAATTGCGAAGTGCTCCTTATTTCAAAACATATGGTGCAGTTGACTCAGAAATTCCTAGTTATCATATGAATAAAAAAACGCATTTCAAATCAAGAAATGTATATATTAGTATCAGTATTCAACATACAAAAATATATGAATACACTTTAACTTCAAAACACGACTCCCACAAACAATTTTTTTTTACTATTTGTTTCTGGGACTTTAGTCTCCTGTTTTGAAGTTAAAGTATATTAATATTTTTTGTATGTGGATGTATATAGAATTTCTGAGTTAAATTGTTTGTTGCCCCAATATTTCATATTCCTGATATGTGTTTGCTGTTCTATGTACTTGTGTGAGAAAGTATCCTGTTCTCTGTTCTCTTGTATTGCTTCCTTTATGTGAAATCCCTGGTGTTCCTGTCAGTCCCTCTGCTTTCCTTTTAAAAACTGACCACGCTAACTGCAACTGACCACAGGAGAGCACACCATGGTCAATTCTCTAGCTATGCTGAGAACTTGACCTACTCTTCCCCAATGATCAGACTTGTCTGACATGCCCACACTGCACAGCCTGTCACTAGGATGCTCGCTGTACTGCTGTTTCTCCTCCCCCAGCTCATATGCAGCTAAAAACAGAGGGAATGTAATCACTTATAAAAAGGAAAAAAAGGCATTTATATATTTTTTTATATCTATACAAATATATTTTTTCCTTTCATTTCTATTTTATATTGAATGGGTTGATTTTCAAGGTGATCGTTTCCAATCATTTTAGCTGCACTATATCTCATGGTATAATCATTTGGAAAAAGAGGGACACATTCTTGAAGGCATGGCAGCCAAAAGCAGGATATTAGTTTGAAATAATATTTGTTAAATGCACCAAATGTTCAAGCTGAACTCAAAGATAAACACATATTGTCTATATAGAAGAGTCATGTGTATTCTTACTCGATTGTTGCTGTGCGTTGTGGATTTCTTCCAGATCTGAAACTTGGAACTTCCTTAATAAAGACCGCTCACTGATGCTCTCTCTCTTTGTGCAGGGTGACTGGTCTTGTATCTGCCCCCTCCATTACTTTTATGCAGGCAATCTGTAGTGCAGGTGTAGGCAACCTTAAAGTGGAGTTTCACCCAAAAGTGGAGCTTCCGCTTATTCATCTCCTCCCCTCTGGTGCCAGATTTGGCACCCTCCGGGGGGGGGGGGGGGGGTTGGGGGAATAGGGACCTGTTTTTGACAGGTCTCCTTCTCCACTTCCGGAGATGGTGCAGTCTGTTGGACCTTCGGCCCCCCTTCTCCTTTCTCCGCCGCTGGGCCAATTATAAAGTACAGCGCTCTTTACGCATGTGCAGTAGGGAACTGGCTGTGAAGCTGAAAGGCTTCACTGCTGGATTCCCTTACCGGCAATGGCGGCTGCTGCACCCGACAGCCGATCTAAAGATCAGCTGGGGTGCCGTAATTGTGGGGACCCTGGACAGGTAAGTGTCCATATATTAAATATCAGCAGCTGCAGTATTTGTAAAAACACCACCTCCCAAACTGCAAGTCCTTACTCTTCTGAGCCCCCCTATAACACTGCTGGGATACAGTAGCTGCACTTTGCCATAGACTTCTATTATATCCTGCAGGTGTGGTGCACTTTCTGAAAGCACATGAATCCCCTGCATTCAGGATGGAACAGGAGCCAGCGCTACAGAGAAGGCATCAGCTTATGCGGCTCTTGCTCCCCACTACACCTCCAACTTTGGAAGTAATCCCTCTGCATTGCACTCTGTTTGATGCTCTGGGATGGCGGATCAGCAAGCCTAGACTGCGATGTACTGGTTGCTGACCTCTGCTGTAGTGGGTGGAGCCTTCTGGGCCCCTCCCACAGCTCTGCTCTCTGTACAGGCTATAGACAACATAGTGATGATGTCATAGCCACTTTTACAAGATATTAACTTGGTTTACATTCAGTACATACAAAGTGGTTCTTTATTCTTTTTTGCTTTTTGAGGGATATATTTAAATAAATATCTTTGTGCCCGGAGTTCAGCTTCAAAGCCCAACTGAATGTTTCGTTTGAAAAAACTAAATACATAACAGTTATATCAAACTAGAGTTGTGAAAATCTTACATGGACTTAAAGTGATTGTAAACCTATGTTTGCACATACTTACCTCCACTGTGCAGTTCGTTTTGGACAGTATGACCCCAATCATCGTCTTCTCGCGGCTCCTCCTTGCATCGGTAAACCCCCTGGGAGAAGCACTCTCCCAGGGGGTTATCTTGCAGGCAGGCTCCCGAGCCCAGCATTTGCGTGCATAGACACAGAATGCTGAACTCGACCCCGCCCCCCCCCCGTTGCCCGCGTCATTGGATTTGATTGACAGCAGTGGGAGCAGGGCTGCGCTGCTATCAATCTATCTAACCAAGAGCCGAGAAACCCCTGGGCAGAGAGGAAGAGCGCGTCTCCACCGAGGGAACGAATGTCTCAGGTGAGTAAAACAAGGGGGATGGAGGGCCGGTCAGTGTCTCAAGTTTTTTCACCTTAATGCATAGGATGCATTAAGGTGAAAAAACACGAGGGTTTACAACCCCTTTAAGTGCTAAAGCCACTCTTCACCCTCAAATACAGGACTTTCCCACTGGAGTAGTGTACTGCCAGCATGGTAAACAAAAAGTCCTGCTAGAAGCATCTTTGGAGCGGTGAAGCAGCGGTGTATAGACCACTTCTTCACCACTCCTGACCTTTGAAATCAATGGGGCAGCGCGGCTATTCCACTGGCGGTGGTTTTAACCGTTTCTCGGCTTCTAGCAGGGGGGGGTAAAACTGCCCCGCTATCGGCCGAATACCGCCGGGACAGTAGAGCAGCGCTAAAAATATCGCAGTTTTATTGCCGATGCAGCTCCCGCCCCAGTGTGAAAGTGGCCTAATGGGTGTCCTTAGATTGCATACTACATTCATATCTGGTGCAGTGACATATCTAAGATAGAGAAATAAAGGCATCAAATTAATTCAACATACACCATGTTTAAGGCCTTTTTCAGATGGGCGCTGAGGCCCATAGACCATGTAACGCTGGTCATACGTGGGCCATCCGTGTGTGGCCGCTGTGGTTTAACAAAAGTTGATCTACCTCTGTTAAAATGCCCTGTTGCTATTTTCTCGCTCTATCAGCACTACAGGTTATAGACAAACAAGGCTGATATGTGTATTCTGATGGCGAGAGAGTTTCCCCGCTGTCACAATACAATAACACAGGGGGGAGGATCCCCCCATCTACACACTTTCTGGTTAAACAAAAAAAACTGACACATGTATGGCCAGCTTTGGTGTATGAGGACACAGACACTCATCCCAATCTGACAATCACCAACACACTGTCAAATTGTGGACAGTGGCTGGGTCCATGCAGCTGCTGTATCTCCATTGACTTGAATGGACTGCCTGCATGCAGCATTTGGCTGCTCAAGCCACATAGCCACATGGCACATTTACAGTCTATAGGCCTCAGCACCCGTGTATATGAGGCTTAAAAAAATTTTTTAACGATAAATCAACAGGTAAACCACAAATCTCAATAGCACATAAGAGAAAAAAATGCTTAATTATGACAACATTATGTTTTTGATGCTCTGTTCAACAAAAACACAGATTTGGCCTACTCCTGACAGAGGTGGCCTAGAACAGAACACCCCTCTTTGCAACCTAATTCCCTCTGTCCCTCTTTTTGTCCTCAGTGGTTCCTTGGCCATTGCAACTTATTTTGTTGTTGCATGTTGTTTTCAATAGTGCTTTGAAAACACAGCTGAACAGACTGTACTACATCTTGCTCCCACATCCAAGTCTCCTGATAAAGCCCTTCTGGAATCCCCATTATAAAGGTCACTCTGATGATCAGCCCCTGACTGTGTCATATTTATACGAGTGCCTGCACTCAGTTCCAGGATCTCTGTATTCTGAGGTTGCTCAATTGCCGTGGGAAGTGAAGCTGAGATTTTTCTGTTAGCACAAAGGATAGTGCAGCACAAGAGCCAGCTTGTTAACAAAGGCATGACGAATGAATTAGGAAACATTCCAGCTCTTGAGGTTAGACAGTGTCTCACTCAGAACTCCAAGCTATATGGCCATATGTCAAATCCATCTCCGTCACAGAGATCCTACAGCTTGAAAGTGTGCTACATCTCATTTGCAGAATCCCTATAGTATGAAAGTGTGTTATATCTCCTTCACAGAGATCCTATGGCTTGAAAGTGTGCTACATCTCATTCGCAGAATCCTTATAGTATGAAAGTGTGCTATATCTCCTTCGCAGAGATCTTATGGCTTGAAAGTGTGTTATATGTCTTTTAAAGAGTTCCTATAGTATGAAAGTGTGCTACACCTCCTTCACAGAGATTCTATAGTAAAGTGTGCTACATCTCCTTCGCAAAGTTCCTATATACTGTAGTATAAAGGCGTTCTATATTTCCTTCACAGAAATCCTATAGTATGAAAGCATGCTACATCTCCTTCACAGATATCTATAGAATGAAAATGTGCTATCTCTTATCAAATAGTTCCTATAGCTTAAAGGTGTGCTACATCTCCTTTGAAGAGTTCCTGTAGTATTAAAGTGTGCTACATCTCCTACACAGACATTCTATACTATAAACGTGTGCTACATCTCCTACACAGAGATTCTATATGATAAAAGTGTGCTACATCTCCTACACAGAGATTCATTAGTATAAAAGTGTACTACATCTCCTACACAGAAATTCATTAGTATAAAAGTGTACTACATCTCCTACACAGAGATTCTATAGTATAAACGTGTGCTACATCTCCTACACAGAGAATCTATAGTATAAAAGTGTACTACATCTCCTACACAGAGATTCTATATGACAAAAGTGTGCTACATCTCCTACACAGAGATTCATTAGTATAAAAGTGTACTACATCTCCTACACAGAGATTCATTAGTATAAAAGTGTACTACATCTCCTACACAGAGATTCTATAGTATAAACGTGTGCTACATCTCCTACACAGAGAATCTATAGTATAAAAGTGTACTACATCTCCTACACAGAGATTCTATAGAATAAAAGTGTACTACATCTCCTACACAGAGATTCTTTAGTATAAAAATGTGCTACATCTCCTACACAGAGATCCTTTAGTATAAAAGTGTGCTACATCTCCTACACAGAGATTCTATATGATAAAAGTGTGCTACATCTCCTACACGGAGATTCTATATGATAAAAGTGTGCTACATCCCCCACACAGAGATCCTATATGATAAAAGTGTGCTACATCTCCTACACAGAGATTCTATAGTATAAAGGTGTGCTACATCTCCTACACAGGGGTTCTATAGTATAAACTTGTGCTACATCTCCTACACGGAGATTCTAGATGATAAAAGTGTGCTACATCTCCCACACAGAGATTCTATATGATAAAAGTGTGCTACATCTCCTACACAGAGATTCTATAGTATAAAAGTGTGCTACATCTCCTACACAGAGATTCTTTAGTATAAAGGTGTGCTACATCTCCTACACAGAGGTTCTATAGTATAAATGTGTGCTACATCTCCTACACGGAGATTCTATATGATAAAAGTGTGCTACATCTCCTACACAGAGATTCTATATGATAAAAGTGTGCTACATCTCCTACACAGTGAGTCTATAGTATAAAAGTGTGCTACATCTCCTACACAGCGATTCTTTAGTATAAAAGTGTACTACATCTCCTACACAGAGATTCTTTAGTATAAAAATGTGCTACATCTCCTACACAGAGATCCTTTAGTATAAAAGTGTGCTACATCTCCTACACGGAGATTCTATATGATAAAAGTGTGCTACATCTCCTACACAGAGATTCTATAGTATAAAAGTGTGCTACATCTCCTATACAGAGATTCATTAGTATAAAAGTGTACTACATCTCCTACACAGAGATTCTATAGTATAAACATGTGCTACATCTCCTACACAGAGAATCTATAGTATAAAAGCGTACTACATCTCCTACACGGAGATTCTATAGAATAAAAGTGTACTACATCTCCTACACAGAGATTCTTTAGTATAAAAATGTGCTACATCTCCTACACAGAGATTCTATAGTATAAAGGTGTGCTACATCTCCTACACAGAGAGTCTATATGATAAAAGTGTGCTACATCTCCTACACAGAGATTCTATGGTATAAAAGTGTGCTACATCTCCTACACAGAGATTCTATGGTATAAAAGTGTGCTACATCTCATACAAAGAGATTCTTTAGTATAAAAGTGTGCTACATCCCTTTTTGAAGAGCTCTTATAGTATAAAAGTGTGCTACATCTCCTACACAGAGATTCATTAGTATAAAAGTGTACTACATCTCCTACACAGAGATTCTATGGTATAAAAGTGTGCTACATCTCATAAAAAGAGATTCTTTAGTATAAAAGTGTGCTACATCCCTTTTTAAAGAGCTCTTATAGTATAAAAGTGTGCTACATCTCCTACATAGAGATTCTATGGTATAAAAGTGTGCTACATCTCCTACACAGAGATTCTATAGAATAAAAGTGTACTACATCTCCTACACAGAGATTCTTTAGTATAAAAGTGTACTGCAACTCCTACACAGAGATTCTTTAGTATAAAAATGTGCTATATCTCCTACACAGAGATCCTTTAGTATACAAGTGTACTACATCTCCTACACGGAGATTCTATAGAATAAAAGTGTACTACATCTCCTACACAGAGATTCTTTAGTATAAAAATGTGCTACATCTCCTACACAGAGATTCTATAGTATAAAGGTGTGCTACATCTCCTACACAGAGAGTCTATATGATAAAAGTGTGCTACATCTCCTACACAGAGATTCTATGGTATAAAAGTGTGCTACATCTCCTACACAGAGATTCTATGGTATAAAAGTGTGCTACATCTCATACAAAGAGATTCTTTAGTATAAAAGTGTGCTACATCCCTTTTTGAAGAGCTCTTATAGTATAAAAGTGTGCTACATCTCCTACACAGAGATTCATTAGTATAAAAGTGTACTACATCTCCTACACAGAGATTCTATGGTATAAAAGTATGCTACATCTCATAAAAAGAGATTCTTTAGTATAAAAGTGTGCTACATCCCTTTTTGAAGAGCTCTTATAGTATAAAAGTGTGCTACATCTCCTACATAGAGATTCTATGGTATAAAAGTGTGCTACATCTCCTACACAGAGATTCTATAGAATAAAAGTGTACTACATCTCCTACACAGAGATTCTTTAGTATAAAAGTGTACTGCAACTCCTACACAGAGATTCTTTAGTATAAAAATGTGCTATATCTCCTACACAGAGATCCTTTAGTATAGAAGTGTGCTACATCTCCTACACAGAGATTCTATATGATAAAGTGTGCTACATCTCCTACACAGAGATTCTATAGTATAAAAGTGTGCTACATCTCCTACACAGAGATTCATTAGTATAAAAGTGTACTACATCTCCTACACAGAGATTCTATAGTATAAAGGTGTGCTACATCTCCTACACAGGGGTTCTATAGTATAAACGTGTGCTACATCTCCTACACGGAGATTCTATATGATAAAAGTGTGCTACATCTCCCACACAGAGATTCTATATGATAAAAGTGTGCTACATCTCCTACACAGAGATTCTATAGTATAAAAGTGTGCTACATCTCCTACACAGAGATTCTATAGTATAAAGGTGTGCTACATCTCCTACACAGAGGTTCTATAGTATAAACGTGTGCTACATCTCCTACACGGAGATTCTATGTGATAAAAGTGTACTACATCTCCTACACAGAGGTTCTATAGTATAAACGTGTGCTACATCTCCTACACAGAGATTCTATATGATAAAAGTGTGCTCCATCTCCTACACAGAGATTCTATATGATAAAAGTGTGCTACATCTCCTACATAGTGAGTCTATAGTATAAAAGTGTGCTACATCTCCTACACAAAGATTCTATATGATAAAAGTGTACTACATGTCCTACACAGTGATTCTATAGTATAGAAGTGTACTATATCTCCTACACAGAGATTCTTTAGTATAAAAATGTGCTACATCTCCTACACAGAGATCCTTTAGTATAAAAGTGTGCTACATCTCCTACACAGAGATTCTATATGATAAAAGTGTGCTACATCTCCTACACAGAGATTCTATAGTATAAAAGTGTGCTACATCTCCTACACTGAGATTCTATATGATAAAAGTGTGCTACATCTCCTACACAGAGATTCTATAGTATAAAGGTGTGCTACATCACCTACACAGAGATTCTATATGATAAAAGTGTGCTACCTCTCATACGCAGAGATTCTATGGTATAAAAGTGTGCTACATCTCATTCAAAGAGATTCTTTAGTATAAAAGTGTGCTACATCCCTTTTTGAAGAGCTCTTATAGTATAAATGTGTGCTACATCTCCTACACAGAGATTCTATAGTATTAAAGTGTGCTACATCTCCTACACAGCGATTCTATGGTATAAAAGTGTGCTACATCTCCTACACAGAGATTCATTAGTATAAAAGTGTACTACATCTCCTACACAGAGATTCTATGGTATAAAAGTGTGCTACATCTCGTACAAAGAGATTCTTTAGTATAAAAGTGTGCTACATCCCTTTTTGAAGAGCTCTTATAGTATAAAAGTGTGCTACATCTCCTATATAGAGATTCTATAGTATTAAAGTGTGCTACATCTCCTACACAGAGATTCTATAGAATAAAAGTGTACTACATCTCCCACACAGAGATTCTTTAGTATAAAAGTGTACTGCAACTCCTACACAGAGATTCTTTAGTATAAAAATTTGCTACATCTCCTACACAGAGATTCTACATGATAAAAGTGTGCTACATCTCCTACACAGAGATTCTATAGTATAAAAGTGTGCTACATCTCCTACACAGAGATTCTATATGATAAAAGTGTGCTACATCTCCCACACAGAGAGTCGATATGATAAAAGTGTGCTACATCTCCTACACAGAGATTCTATAGTATAAAGGTGTGCTACATCTCCTACACAGAGATTCTACATGATAAAAGTGTGCTACATCTCCCACACAGAGATTCTATATGATAAAAGTGTGCGACATCTCCTACACAGAGATTCTATGGTATAAAAGTGTACTACATCTCTTACACAGAGATTCTATGGTATAAAAGTGTGCTACATCTCATACAAAGAGATTCTTTAGTATAAAAGTGTACTACCGTATATACTCGAGTATAAGCCGAGATTTTCAGCCTCTTTTTTGAGGCTGAAAGTGCCCCCCTCGGCTTATACTCGAGTCATCGCTGTCTGCCTGCTCGATCAGCGTATCGAGCAGACAGACAGCGGCCATTCTAACATTCAAACGCCGCGCCTCCGCCTTCGCCTGTGATAGGCGGAACACTGAATTTCCCAGCAGCCTGTGTTCCGCCTATCACGGGCATCGTCTCATCCTCGTACTACGGACGAGGATGAGACGATGCCCGTGATAGGCGGAACACAGGCTGCTGGGAAATTGAGTGTTCCGCCTATCACGGACATCCGATAGGCGGAACAGCAGTCAGTGGGAAATTGAGTGTTCCGCCTATCACCGACGGAGGCGCGGCTTTTGAATCCTAGAATGGCCGCCGACGAAGAGCTGAAGGACGGAGGCTCGGCTCGGGACGGGACGGGCCGGGCCGGGACGGGCCGGGCCGGGACGGGACGCAGGCTGGACGGGACGCAGGCTGGACGGGACGCAGGCTGGACGGGACGCAGGCTGGACGGGACGCAGGCTGGACGGACACAGGCAGGCTGGACACAGGTAGGCTGCACGGACACACACACACACACACACACACACACACACACACGGATGCATGGACACACACACACACACACACACACACACACACGGATGCATGGACACACACACACACACACACGGATGCATGGACACACACACAGGGATGGATGGACCCACAGGGATGGACGGACACACAGGGATGGACAGGCATGTCTCACCCTCGGCTTATACACGAGTCAATAATTTTTTCCAGTTTTTTGGGGGTAAATTGGGGGCCTCGGCTTATATTCGGGTCGGCCTATACTCGAGTATATACGGTACATCCCTTTTTGAAGAGCTCTTACAGTATAAAAGTGTGCTACATCTCCTACACAGAGATTCATTAGTATAAAAGTGTACTGCATCTCCTACACAGAGATTCTATGGTATAAAAGTGTGCTACATCTCCTACACAGAGATTCTATGGTATAAAAGTGTGCTACATCTCATAAAAAGAGATTCTTTAGTATAAAAGTGTGCTACATTCCTTTTTGAAAAGCTCTTATAGTATAAAAGTGTGCTACATCTCCTACATAGAGATTCTATAGTATTAGAGTGTGCTACATCTCCTACAGAGAGATTCTATAAAATAAAAGTGTACTACATCTCCTACACAGAGATTCTTTAGTATAAAAGGGAACTGCAACTCCTACACAGAGATTCTTTAGTATAAAAATGTGCTATATCTCCTACACAGAGATCCTTTAGTATAGAAGTGTGCTACATCTCCTACACAGAGATTCTATATGATAAAAGTGTGCTACATCTCCTACACAGAGATTCTATAGTATAAAAGTGTGCTACATCTCCTACACAGAGATTCATTAGTATAAAAGTGTACTACATCTCCTACAAAGAGATTCTATAGTATAAAGGTGTGCTACATCTCCTACACAGGGGTTCTATAGTATAAACGTGTGCTACATCTCCTACACGGAGATTCTATCTGATAAAAGTGTGCTACATCTCCCACACAGAGATTCTATATGATAAAAGTGTGCTACATCTCCTACACAGAGATTCTATGGTATAAAAGTGTGCTACATCTCTTACAAAGAGATTCTATGGTATAAAAGTGTGCTACATCCCTTTTTGAAGAGCTCTTTTAGTATAAAAGTGTGCTACATCTCCTACACAGAGATTCTATAGTATTAAAGTGTGCTACATCTCCTACACAGAGATTCATTAGTATAAAAGTGTACTACATCTCCTACACAGAGATTCTTTAGTATAAAAGTGTGCTACATCTGCTACACAAAGATTCTTTAGTTTAAAAGTGTACTGCAACTCCTACACAGAGATTCTTTAGTATAAAAGTGTACTACATCTCCTACACAGAGATTCTTTAGTATAAAAATGTGCTACATCTCCTACACAGAGATCCTTTAGTATAAAAGTGTGCTACATCTCCTACACAGAGATTCTATATGATTAAAGTGTGCTACATCTCCTACACAGAGATTCTATAGTATAAAAGTGTGCTACATCTCCTACACAGAGGTTCTATAGTATAAACGTGTGCTACATCTCCTACACAGAGATTCTATATGATAAAAATGTGCTACATCCCCCACACAGAGATTCTATATGATAAAAGTGTGCTACATCTCCTACACAGAGATTATATAGTATAAAGGTGTGCTACATCTCCTACACAGAGATTCTATATGATAAAAGTGTGCTACATCTCCAGGGCTGGACTGGGACAGAAATTTGGCCCTGGAATTCATCCAGACCGGCCCACTTACATTTTGAGTGTCCCATCAGTACTCCCTTACATCAGAGTGTCCCATCACCAACCCCCTTACAACAGAGTGTCCCATCACCAGCCCCCTTACAACAGAGTGTCCCATCACCAGCCCCCTTACAACAGAGTGTCCCATCACCAGCCCCCTTACAACAGAGTGTCCCATCACCAGCCCCCTTACAACAGAGTGTCCCATCACCAGCCCCCTTACAACAGAGTGTCCCATCACCAGCCCCCTTACAACAGAGTGTCCCATCACCAGCCCCCTTACAACAGAGTGTCCCATCAGCAGCCCCCTTACATCAGAGTGTCCCATCAGCAGCCCCCTTACATCAGAGTGTCCCATCAGCAGCTCCCTTACATCAGAGTGTCCCATCAGCACCCCCCTTACATCAGAGTGTCCCATGAGCAGCCCCTTTACATCAGAGTGTCCCATCACCAGCCCCCTTACGTCAGAGTGGCCTACTGAGCCATCGGCCCACTGGGAAACTCCCGGTAGTCCCAATGGCCAGTACATGCCTGTACATCTCCCACACAGAGATTCTATATGATAAAAGTGTGCTACATCTCCTACACAGAGATTCTATGGTATAAAGGTGTGCTACATCCCTTTTTGAAGAGTTCTTATAGTATAAAAGTGCGCTACATCTCCTACACAGAGATTCTATAGTATTAAAGTGTGCTACATCTCCTACACGGAGATTCTATAGAATAAAAGTGTACTACATCTCCTACACAGAGATTCTTTAGTATAAAAGTGTGCTGCATCTCCTACACAGAGATTCTATAGTATTAAAGTGTGATACATCGCTTGTGCAGAGTTCCTATAGCATGAAAGTGTGCTACATTGCCTTCGAAGAGTTCCTATAGTATGAAAACTTTCAAGACCTCTGCAGAAACCGATCAAGCAATAGATCACTAATGTAGCAATGCTCCAGTTTCAAGATCAGCTTTGCTCTACTCAAAGATATCTGCTGGGGCTCATAGGAAATTCTCAAGCATGAGGGTCGGCTGAGATGCTGCCATATTCCATCCAGTTGGCGGGCTCAGTCTGATCTAAGTAGTCTGCACTAGAGCAGTCTCTGTACACTCACCACCTGTGGCACAGCTTTACCCCACTCTACAGGTTTTTATGACTAGAGGTAGTAAAGTCTAATAAAAAAAAAAAAAAAATCTCTTCTCCCTTCAAATTAAGGGCATGATGTGTTTATATGCTAGGGACACGGCGTGAGGTCAGTGGCTGGTGAAACACTGGCTAGTATCAGAGACAGATACACACAGGTTACATATGCTGTGAACGTTAGAGCGAGAGCAATAATTCTAGCACTAGACCTCCTCTGTAACTCTAAACATGTAACCTGTAAAAAAATTTACAGTGCTGCCTATGGAGATTTTTAAGTACTGAGGTTTGGCACCATTCCACAAGTGTGCACAATTTACCGTATCTATTTACTCAGCGTAACATCATCTTGCACATTATACAAAAAAAATCAGGCTAACTTTAGTGTTTTTTTTTTTTTTTTTTTTTTATTCTATTCATGAAACAAGATGGTACAAGACTCCAAGCTGTCCATTGAGCTCAGTGCCTCTGACAAGAAGTGAGGAGAGGCACTGTGAGCTCATCCTCTCAGTCTACTGCAAACAAAGTGTGCCAGCTTGTATTTAAACTGGCTGCTCTGTATGTAGTTTCCGACAGGCTGCACATGGAGCCCTGTATCTCTGGAACCATAGGTTGTAGGAGCCCCAAATGTTGACAAGTGGTGGAGTAGGTCTCTATGACCCAAACTCGCCAAGCTTCAACCCTCAATTTTTTTTTTTTTTTTATGTTTATGGCAGGTGAGGCTCTGCCTTAACTGCCTCCCCTGACTACCTGTTGTATGCATCCCACACTAGCACATTCTGAAAGACTTACCTCTAAAACAAAGCCTTTCAGTGGTGCGCTGTCACCACTGACAGGGCTTCCATCTTCACCCAGTCTTGCTTCCAAGTTTGTGAGCTCCAGCCATTTGAATGGCCAAACTGCAATGACGTCATTCCCGCCCATACACACGGGTGTTATGGCCGAGATCACTGACAGCAAAAAAACATGTCACCCCCTTGTCTCCACCCCTACCCAACTTTGAGTACTGTTCCTTGGTTCCACACCCTACCCACTTCCCAGTAGTGCCTCTTTTAGAGAATACAGAGCCAACTATTATATTGTGCCCCTAACAGCCAATAGTGGGAGTGGCAACATTGATAAGTGAAGGGGCTGTAGTAATGGTGATCTCTAGAAGTCTCATGTGACATGTCCCCTGTTTATGTCCCCTGCAGCAAAATTCAACCACACCTGTAGTATGTCCCTCTATGTTTCTCTGATTGTCTATTTTAGCATGTCAGCAGTCTTTGACAATGTTCTATAGTCAGGCATGTACTGGCCATTGGGACTACAGGGAGTTTCCAGGTGGGCCGATGGCTCGGTGGGCCGGGTTTCAGTGACAAAGTAATGGCTGCACGGCTTGCCCTCAACTTCGCGCAGTGTTGTGAGAAAGATGAGAAAAATACAGAGGAGAATAAGTGAAATAATAAAAGAGGTTAGTGAGGACTACTTATGTTATGCTACCTATGTTTTTTTGCACAATTACGTATAGTTTTATATACTGTTTTTGTGCTTGTTTGCAAGATTAAAGTGGGCTGGTCTGGATGAAGTCCAGGGCCAAATTTTTCTCCCAGTCCAGCCCTGTCTATAGTATTACATATACTGTAAAATCCATTGGATGTCACTGCACACTGTCCAGGCAGTATGTGCCTGCACTGCAGCAAAGTAACATCAGTAGATGAACAGAAAGTAGTAGAGGCACTCAAGGGTCTTGAGCAGGAGTATGTGCCCAAACAAGGGGATTCATTTGTTTAACATTTCGATGGCTTTCAGTCCATCTTTTTCAAGGCAAGGCGCCTTGCCTTGACAAAGATTAAGAGTGATCGATCAAAATGCTGGACAAAAAAAAATATACCCTTGTTTGGACACATACTCCTGCTCAAGACCCTTTAGTGCCTCTAAAGCTTTTTATTTATCAACTGGCAATGCATAGACTGAATATTATGTGCAGCCCTCAGTCAGAGGCAGCCTCTAGGCTTTGTGAGGCCTTAAGCTTTGTACACATTATTCGTTTTGACTCAATCAACCCAACGTATTTAACAAAGGAAAATTGACATCTCAAGTCGGAACTTCACTACTAACTATGCGATGTTAGTACAGCTATCTTCCCTGTTGTTCTATTGTGTTCTGACAAGGGGACGGCCCCACCAGAACACTCTGGTCAGTGCTCTCAGCCATTGGCTGAGTCGCTGATTGGCAGAACTTTTATCAGTCATGCCCCAATGTCATTCGGCCGGCGTCTGTCAGGCCAGCTACAGTACACACTGGTCGAATGTCAGCATGCCCATAATGGGGAAATAATTAATAGCAATAAAAACTGAAATGTATACCATATATACTCAAGTATAAGCCAACTTTTACGGCACATTTTTTATGCTGAAAAAGCACCCCTCGGGTTATACTCGAGTGAGAGTCTTGAGTAAGGGTGCAGCCTCACTGTGCCCATCTGTAGCTGTACCTTTGATAACCAAAACAGCGTGTGTCTCCCGCTGTGTTATGCAGTCTATTCGGTGGCCGCCCACTGTAACAAAGCCCACCTCCTCCTCGTCCATGATAGAGGGAACACTGATACAATGCTGGGAAACTGAATCAGTGTTTCGTCTATCACACGAGGAGGAGGCAGGGTTTTGTTGCAGTGGTCGGCCACCGAACAGACTGCATGACACATCGGGAGACACACACTTTTTTGGTTATCAAAGGTACAGCTACAGATGGGCACAATGAGGCTGCAGATGGGCACAGTGAGGCTGTAGATGGGCACAGTGAGGCAGCAAATGGGCACAATGAGGCTGCAGATGGGCACAGTGAGGCTGCAGATGGGCACTGATGATACAGGTAGGCACAGTCAGCGAGGCTGCAGATGGGCACAGTGAGGCTGCAAATGGGCACAGTGAGGCAAATGCTCAGATGCTTAACCTGATAGCTCCCGGCTCAAGCAGTGCCACAACTGCAACTACTGCTTATAAAATTGTGAGCTGCTGCTTCTGCCTTGTGAATGTGTGAAATAATATGTGCAGGTGAATGATTTCACGTTTCACATTTGTTTTCTCTCTCTAATCTCTTCTTTAATTCAAAATGCTGAAACAGCAAAATAAGCAACTCAATAAATATACCTCAGTACAGGCTGAACACTGTGACTCCATAGCATAATTATTGCTATCCACAGTTCTGCTGAACTTTTCCAGGAGAATTACATCCAGACAAATTAAATTGGCACAGGTGAGCATCTAGAATCGCCGTTAATCACATAATTTACACAAACAGGCTTGTTCCAGGATAAATTGGCAAATTCAGTTTACATGCTAAAGATATACTGATGCCATACTTTTTTGTATCCTTATATGCAGAGCCAATTAGAGTTTACTTTACTAAAGGCAAACCAGTACAACATGAACTTTGGTTGGTGGCTTTGGGGTTCTTCCCTTAAAGTTAACCTAGCACTTTTCATGTTGGGTATATACACACTAAGTAATATGTATGTATGAAGCTGGTAACATACTTCTTGCTTGATGCATTTATCATTTAAATGAATGGAAACACATCCAAATGCATGTCAATTTGTCCCAGATTTACATTTATATCATAGTAACGTGCAGAATATGTACATTTTACTACATGTTACTGCATAATACGATAACATGAGAAGTGTTACACACAGCCAAGTCTTGTTACACACAGCCAAATCAGTGTTGCCTTTCAGTGCCTGCCCAAAAAAAAGTATCGGTAATTGGTATCGGCGAGTACTTGGAAAAAAATTATCGCCACTTGTACTCGATCTTAAAAAAGTGGTATCGGTGCAACCCTAGTATAAATTGCATATGTTATGAGCCTTAAAGTGGTTGTAGCCGTAGACAGCGGCGCGCAGGCGCACTGAGTGCAGCACCGTCAACGGCGAATATGCAACGCGTGGCGGCTCCCGCGCTCATGCGCGGGAGTGATGTCATTGCGGCTTCGCCGAATGACAGCGGCGGAGCAGCGAGACCCACCGAGAAGATGGATGCGCCGGACTACAGGGGACAGCGGTGACTTTGCGGGCTCCTGTGTCAGGTAAGTGACACATAATGGGCTACTATGCGATGCATAGTAGTCCATTATGCTTTACCTTTGCAGGGAATGAAAGAGGAAGTAAACTCATCAGGGTTTACTTCCTCTTTAAATCCTATAAACTATACCTACCATCCGTCTGTCCATCTGTCTGTCAGCTACGCAGCAGGTCTTCCCAGATCCCAGATCCTCGGCAGGCCTTCCCAGCTTGATATCCTCCTGCATGGATTTTGGCCCAAACTTGTCTTGCATACACATGGTCGCACAAAGCTGTCTGAAAATCTGATCGTTTAGAACGCGATGACGTAGAACGCGTACAACAGGACTATAAAGAGGGCAGTAGCCAATAGCTTTTGTCTCGTAATTTATTCTGAGCATGCATGGCACTTCGTCCGTCAGAATTGTCTACACACGATCGGAATCTAAACGATCAGATTTTGTTGTCGGAAAATTTTAGATCCTGCTCTCAAACTTTGTGTATCGGAAATTCCAATTGAAAAAGGCAGATGGAGCCCACACACGATCAGATTTTCCGACAAGATCCGATCGCACATTTTCGACCGTGTGTACAGGGCATTAGGTTAGGTTCACACATGTCCAGTGCAAATTCACAATCAATCCTTTTTCACTGTGAATTTCCAAAGCAGCTGTCAGGCAGTTCCCCAATGATAGCTAAATGTAAACCAAAGAATTGACGCCACTGAAAAATAAAGAAAAAAAAACATCATGGGGTCCCCCCCCAGTCTATACCAGGACCTTTGGGTCTGGTAGGGATTTTAAGGGAAACCCCATGCCAAAATAACACAAAATGGTATGTCCCCCCCAAATCCATGTTAGACTCTTGGGTATGGATTAGGAAAGGAACCCCACACCAACATTTAAAAATAAATGGCTTGGGGTCCCCCCAAAATCCATACCAGATCGATACTGACCCCCCTCCTGTGGGGGGTCGGTGGCATTCATCATGATTGGTGCTTGATCTACACCAGATCTACATCCGCCTTGCTTGTGAAGTCATCGTATTCTTTGAACCAGGAAGTGGACTTTTTTGTACCCCCGAGATGATCATTTTATGCAAGCGCCTTATATTTTACCAAATGTGAGTGTTATTCTATGGTTTTAAATAAATTCTGCTATATAGTTTTACACTATGTGGGATTGTCTATTTCTTATATGGATGTGGTCGGTGATGCTGAGCTGCAACTGGCTTTAGCTTTACCCGTGTGACCAGGTTTGTTTGATGGTATACCACCTATTCGACTGTTCCCAGAGGAGAGGTCTGATTTGGACAACATAGATACATTAAGCATGTTTGACTTCATACCCATGGTATGGGAGTCCTTTTTATTTGGTAGGCGTTTTGCCCCTCCTTTCCATAGTGATGGTTCATGGGAGAAGTGGGACTGATATGTGATGATCCCCAGAAGGAAGAGGATCCCTGATTAATCACTGTGGTGTTATCACTTCAGACTTCATATTTCACCGCACCCCGTGAATAAGTATGGGGTACATGGGGTACAAAGATTTTTTGACAATTCTTTTACTTGGAAAAAAACAAAAAACAATGTCCCCTGGGGTAGATCCAGTATCAATCACAATGAACACCGACGCCACCGACTTGAAAGAAAAAGAGGTCCGCACCAGTCGCTTGCGCCCACCGCCTGCCCGTTCCACCATCTGACAATTCTTAAATAACTAAGGGATGGGACCACCCGATGATGTAACCAGGTGACCCTGCCCCCTTTTGATGTCATCAATCCAGCATGCATCGGTCGATGACTTCACAAGGGGCAAGGCCACCCGGTGACCTTGCAGGGTGTCCCCCCCCTTAGCTATTTAAGAATTGTCAGACGACAGTTGGCAGATGGCAGGAGCCAGCCACGGGTGTGGACTGTTTTTTTTGTGGGGGGTCGGTGGCATTCACCATGATTGGTGCTTGATCTACACCAGATCTACATCCACCTTGCTTGTGATGTCACTGCGTTCTTTGAACCAGGAAGTGGACTTTTTTGTACCCCGGGATGATTGTTTTATACAAGTGCCTTGTCTTTTACCAAATGTGAGTATTATTCTATGGTTTTAAATAAATTCTGCTATACAGTTTTACACTACGTGGGATTGTCTATTCCTTATATGGATGTGGTTGGTGAAGCTGTGCTGCAACTGGCTTTAGCTTTACACGTGTGACCAGGTTTGTTTGATGATATACCACCTATTTGATTGTTCCCAGAGGAGAGGTGTTTGATTTGGACAACATGGGCACATAAAGCGTGATTGACTTCATACCCATGGTATGGGAGTCCATTTTATTTTGTAGGCGCATTTGCCCCTCCTTTCCATAGTGATGGTTCATGGGAGAAGTGAGACTGATCTGTGGTGATCCCTACAAGGAAGAAGATCCCCGATTAATCACTGTGGTGTTATCACTTTGGACTTCATATTTTCTAATTTTATATTCCTTGTTCATATTTTCATTTGTTGATTCACATTTTACTTTAAGCGTTCCAATTTAGTTATATTTTCTGTGATGTAAATTTATGTCTATTGATGTGCTAGCTGCTATTAAGTTCTCTGACCGCAATTTCCTTTTGCTCACCTAGTACACCTATACCTATGTCAATACCTAGTCAGCCTTTCTCCCTAAAATCAACATCACTAGCCTCTCCAATAGGGATGAGCCGAACACCTCCCGGTTCGGTTCGCACCAGAACTTTCGAACGGACCCCAAATTCGTACGAACGCTAGAACCCCATTGAAGTCTATGGGACTCGAACGTTCGAAATTAAAAGTGCTAATTTTAACTGCTAATATGCAAGATACTGTCCTAAAAAGGGATTGGGGACCTGGCTCCTGCCCCAGGGGACATGGGTCAATGCCTAAAATGTTTTTAAAAATGGCCGTTTTGGCGGGAGCACTGATTTTAATGACGATTAAAGTGAAAAAAAAAAGTGAAATATTCCTTTAAATATGGTGCCTGGGGGGGTGTCTGTAGGATGCCTGTGAAGTGCCACGTGTTTCCCGTGTTTAGAACAGTCCCTGCACAAAATAACATTAAACGGAAATAACACCATTTAAAACTGCTTGCGGTTTTAATGTTATATCTGGTTCCTGCAATATGGTTGAAAATCATTGAGAAAAATGGCATGGGTAGCCCTCCCTGCCCATTACCAGCCCCTTTGGGTCTTGTACGCATATTAAGGGGAACCCCGTACCCATATTAAAAAAAGGAAATGCGTGTGGCCCCCAGGCCCTATATACTCAGAACAGCAGTATACAGGCGGTGCAAACAAGACAGGGACTGTGTAGGTTTGTTGTGCTAAGTTGAATCTGTTTGTAATTTTCAACTGGTACATTTTTAAAGTGTAGCTCCAGTCAAAAAAAATTTTTTTAAGCTTTTTGGAAAACATAGGGAAGGGTTATCACCCCTGTATAATTTGTTTTGTCGTCCATCTTTTTTCATCTCACTTGCTGTTGTCTCCTTCCGTTTGCAAGTAGGAGATGGTTGTAAGTTGGATGTTTGAAAGTAGGGGCCTGCCCTATATGCTCTGCATAAATGGCGGAACAAGGTGTTGGTTTTGCCACAACATTGTAAGCCCTCAAAGTGACTCTTGGTGGGCGCTGGAGCGCCCTGCTGTGAACGATTATATCAAGAATTGTAATTACATGCCATTGTTGAACAGTGGTAGAAAAATTGACCTTTGGTGGTTGTGGTGCTGGTGCCACAACACTATAACTCCTCATCGTTACTCTGGGTGGGCACAGGAAGGGGCCCTCCTGTGAAATATTATATCAAGAATTGTAATTACATGTCCCTGTTAAACAGGGGCAGAAAAATTTGGCCTTAGGTACTGGTGCTGGTGCCACCACACTGCAACCTCTCCCATATACTCTAGTTTTATTGCAGGAATTAGCCCTGCTGCAAAGCATTGCATCAAAAATTGTACTTAAACGCCCCTGTTAAACAGGGGCAGAAAAATTGGGCCTTAGGCACTGGTGCTGTTGCCACCACACTGCATCCTCTGCCATATACTCTAGTTTAATTGCAGGAATTAGCCCTGCTGCAAAGCATTGCATCAAAAATTGTAATTAAACGCCCCTGTTAAACAGGGGCAGAAAAATTGGGCCTTAGGCACTGGTGCTGGTGCCACCACACTGCAACCTCTTCCATATACTCTAGTTTTATTGCAGGAATTAGCCCTGCTGCAAAGCATTGCATCAAAAATTGTAATTAAACGCCCCTGTTAAACAGGGGCAGAAAAATTGGGCCTTAGGCACTGGTGCTGGAGGCATACACAACTTCCAATAACTCCTGCAGATGACAAGTGGGCTCAAATAGAGAACAGCTATGTAGGTGGATATAGCGGTATGTACTGGGTACAGAGCACGCAGACAGCACGCACAAGCTCCTAACACTACTGACTGCAAGCTCTATTATAAAAGATAGATCACTAGCTATATAGGTGAGGTGAATATAGCGGTGTATACTGCGGTGAGGGCACGCGACAACAACCACTACACAACAGCAAGATCGAAAATCGGGCGAAAACGATCGGTGTGTACTGTGTTGAAGGTACACAGAACACCCACTGCTTCAGACGCCAACACACTACACAAGGCCGCCGCGCTGGCGGCCTTATATAGTATGGGGCGTGCACTACACAGCCTGAGCTATGATTGGCCACAGGCATCCTGCCTGTGGCCAATCATGGCTCTCCTCGCTGCTGGCGCTGCGATTGGCCAAGCATGCGGAGTCACAGTGCATGCTTGGCCAATCATGAGCCAGCAATGCACTGCGCCATTGCAGTGCATTGTGGGCCATGAGCGCCACACGAATTTGGCGTGAACGGACCAAAATGTTCGGACTTCGCCGAACGGACGAACAGCCGATGTTCGAGTCGAACGTATGTTCGACTCGAACGCGAAGCTCATCCCTACTCTCCAAATACCAACCAAATCGTTCTCTTTGTTCCTCCCATCCTCTGAAACTCTCTACCCCAAACTGTTTGACTATCGCCTATGCTGTTGGAAGGCAACATGGTTTAATATCATATTTCTGGAGTTTTCTTTCTGGTTGATACAACCAGGTGACTTAAGTTGGAAGTTGAAAGTTGACCCAGCAGGGTATCGAATCATGCCCCGAGCAGGAAGAGTAAAGATTGGAATGTTTGATAACAAACTTCAAAGAAAGCAATGGCTGCCAGGATGATTGACACGTTGGACTGCATAAGATCAAAGGGCCAACAGTCACTGAAGATGTTCCGGGTCACATAGTGATGATACATGGACGAATGCTGCCCCTAGAGGCCAATATAGCAGGAGGAACAGAAATATAATATATTAAGAAGGACTGACTCCAAACTACTTTGGTTCATCAGAAACCTACATGGGCTGGCAATGGGTTTGGGTCTGGACTGTGTATGATTGGAGTTTTAAAATGCTCACCGAAGGGAAATCAATCTCTTGGCTCTCTCTTGCTTCTATTAGCCCAGGGCTGGCCCTACAATGGGACCCAATGGGACTATGGCTCCAGGCGGCATTTAACAGGGGCAGCCACGGCAGCCAGGCCAGCAAGAAGTTACCACCAGGAATCCCGGATCATCAGTCGGCAAGACTCTCAGGACTCAGAGCAGAGCAGAGCGGATGCTGGTCGGCTGTGCTGTTCATTGTGGGCTGTCTTTTGCCCTGGTTGATAGAATCGCCTGCCGCCCGACGCCTGGCAACCAGTGATGTAAGAGGCCGTGGCCGCCCCAGCATTCAGAGCGCTGAGCTGTCATTTTAGTGGGGGCCTTTTGGTGGGCATGATTTCTTTTTTTAGGGGGGGGGGGCAGCATTTCATTTTTGGTCCCAGGCAGCACCATGTCTTGGGCTGGTGTTCTGACACAAAGTGTCAGCCTATCGGATCGTGTCTGGGCCGTACTGCGCAGGCGCAGCGCTTGTGCAGTATGGGGGACAAGGAGAAGCCAAACATCTCCAAAGAAGAAAAAGAGTCCAGGTTGAAGCCCCACCAACCAAGTGGACATAGGGTTGCAGATAGTAAGAGGCCCCCTCGCGGGCTCGCTTCGCTCGCCACGCTTCAAGAATGGCCTCGCTTCACTCGGCTCTTTTATATTCTAACTCTATGTCCACTTGGATGGTGGGGCTTGAACCTGGACACAGTGCACAGGCACCGTTCTTCCTTTGGAGATGTTCGGCTTCTGTGATGGGGGAGAGTATCTGATAGGACAGCAGCACTGTATTAGCCTCACGGCTCTCTTTTGCCATTTTGAGCCCAGCTGACGAGACAATATCTAGAGGACTGCCTTATGATAAGTATAATTGATGATCTTTGTAAAATGCTTTGTAATATTTTCCTTAAATGTTTTTATGTTAGCATTTCATATTTTCTTGGGTAATAAATAAGCAGTGTGTTTATTTTCATAGCTAACCTTATATCATTTTACTATCAACAGTAACATTATCAGAGTTTTAATAGACTAGTTAACTATAGGAATAGACAAGTTAATATGTATATTGAAAAAATAGAGGGAATCCATAGCCATCACCCAGGTTTAATATTTAGTTAAAAAATTATTTCATACGCTGTCCACTTTAGGGGATCCCTGAAAACCCTTCTCTTAAGAGAGGCCTATTCTGCCCCCACCTAACAACTGTACTTTTATCTTCTCCATCAAATCACCCCTACAGTTATTACCTTTTGCATCACTTGCCTCTCCTTGTTAGATTGTAAGCTCTAACGTGCAGGGTCCTTGGATTCCTTCTATATTGGGTTGTATTGTAACTCTACTGTCTACCCTCATGTTGTAAAGCTCTGCGCATACTGTTGGCTATATACAGTAAATCTTGTATAATAATATCCACTTTCAGACCGGACCATTTTGCTGGCTTAAGACCAGACCACTTTTTGCGATTCGGCACTGCGTCGCTTTAACTGACAATTGCGCGGTCGTGCGACGTGGCTCCCAAACAAAATTGACGTCCTTTTTTTCCCGCAAATAGAGATTTCTTTTGCTGGTATTTGATCACCCCTGCGGTTTTTATTTTTTGCTCTATAAACAAAAATAGAGCGACAATTTTGAAAAAAACACATTATTTTTTACTTTTTGTTATAATAAATATCCCCCAAAAATATATAAAAAAACATTTTTTCATCTCAAATTATACAGACCTACACGGTATGTCCATATGAGTTGAGAAGTGCATAGTGAACTGTACTGACTCTTACTTACACTTTAACCACTTCAGCCCCGGATGAATTTACCCCCTTCCTGATCAGAGCCTTTTTTGCGATTTGGCACTGGATCGCTTTAACTGACAATTGCGCGGACATGCGACCTGGCTCCCAAACAAAATTGACATCCTTTTTTCCCCACAAATAGAGCTTTCTTTTGGGGGTATTTGATCACTCCTGCGGTTTTTATTTTTTGCGCTATAAACAAAAAAAGCATCAATTTTGAAAAAAAAAAGCATTATTTTTTACATTTTGCTATAATAAATATCCCCCAGAAATATCCCAAAAAAATGTTTTCCTCAGTTTAGGCAGATACGTATTCTTCTACATATTTTTGGTAAAAAAAAATCGCAATAAGCGATTATTGATTGGTTTGCACAAAAGTTATAGCGTTTACAAAATAGGGGATAGTTTTATGGCATTTTTATTAATATATATAATAATAATATATTAATAATATAATATATAATAATAATAATAATAATATATATCATACATTTTTTATTACTAGTAATGGCAGCGATCAGCGATTTTTCTTGTGACTGCGACATTATGGCGGACACATCGGACATTTTTGACACGTTTTTGGGACCATTGTCATTTATATAGCAATCAGTGCTATACAAATGCATTGATTCCTGTGTAAATGACACTGGCAGTGAAGGGGTTAACCAGGGTGTAGCAGTGTAGGGGTTAAGTGTTCCTAGGGGCGTGTTACTAACTGTGGGGGCTGGGCTTGGTGTTAGCGAACACTGATCTCTGCTCCAATCACATGGAGCAGAGATCAACGTCACTTGCTGCTAGGCAGAGCGGGGAGATGCTGTTTACAATGGCATCTCCCAGTTCAGTCTCCCCGTGAGACGATCACGGGTATGCCCGCGACGATCGAGTCCGTGGGACCCGTGACCGGACTCACGGGGGTCCCGACCGCCATGCGAGTGCGCCGCCGGCGGTGCGCATGCGATGGCAGGGCAGAATTTAAAAATGGACATACCTGTACGCCAATATGCCTGCCCGTTACATTCTGCCGACGTTCATCGGCGTGCGCCGGTCGGGAACTGGATATAGTAATAAAACGTGATAATTGTTCCTTTGCTAGCCTGAGCACACTAAGTAGGCTAGTATATTTTATGAAGCTATTTTAATAATTTTAGTCTTACTGATCTACTCTGTAAGCCATTCCAGCACTTGGGGCAATTTCTATGACAAACAAGTATTACTACAGCGGAAATCAGACATTTGCCTAAGGGCAGAAATGAAGAAAGTCTAAGAAAGTCTAACGTCATCGTTTTCCATCGTGTCTACAGAAGAGTTTGAGAATGCTATTTATTTAGCATGTCAGTAATCGTATGTGAAGTTCCTTGCTTACGAAAATGTTCAATGACATCTCCAGTGTACATTCTCCATGTATACTTCCGTATGATGTAACCATCACATAATACATATGGTATAAATGAAAGTGTAATTTGTTTTTTACAAAGCATAGTGAGAGAAATTATTCCCAGCGAACATTATATTTTTAGCTTCTCATGCCAGGACCTGCTACAGGAAATGGAGCTGCCACAATGGTGCCATAATGATGGAAATTACCAAAATTGTGTCATTACAGAATCTGTGACATAACACAGCTCATAATAGAAGCTATAGGTGAACAGAACTCAGTGGCATGGAGAGCGTGTGCTACAGATCCAGGATTCAAAAGAGCAACTGTAACAGAAAATACATAAAATGCACAATAAATTGCTCTAAGAGGGTGTATGGTGTGACATGGAGAATGCACACTCCTGCCGAATTGTTCCTGTGGTATTAACAACGCACATAACATCAATTTTTCCATTCTATCAAGTCACCCGCTTTTTTTTTTACAACAATATGTCCCCTCTCTTCCAGTTGCCCAAATGGCTTATTAGTCTTCACATTTTTTTTTCTTTATTTCTTTTTATTACTTATGCAAAAATGACAAGAAAACAAGGTTCAAAATAAAACAAAAACACTCCCCATAAAACAACAACCCCCTTACCCCCTTCCAGTCAACACCCCATTAAGAACTTCCACAACATCGGATGTTATGAGTCTCTCGGGAATGGAGAGTAAGGGGTGCCTGTCCACCAGGGGCCCCGCCACAGCCATTTCTGGTATGCTTCCTTAACTTTAACGAACAAGATAGGATCCTGGCAGAGGCGTGTAAGAGGGAAGAGTTGCACTATGAAAATTCAAAGATCATGCTATTCCCTTACTTCTCTGTGGAGACTTAGAAGAAATAACGATTCTACACTGAGATCCGCAGGTGCCTACAGACCAAGGGCTTGAAGTACAGTATGCTATATCCAAGCAAGTTTTGGGTTGAATATAAAGGTACTGTGAAGGTTTTTGAATCCTTTGCTCTGGATTGGCTTGATTCCATCTAGCCCGGCCTGCTATCAGGATCACTTAAGTGCCCCTGCTCCTCATTCCTGCATCCGGGTTTTGGCTATTGCATTGTCCCTGTCTGTGTCCACCTGCAAGGAGATTAATGTGGTCAGTCACCTGTTATAAGTAAGCCAAATGCTCAGTCCCTTGCTTGTGATAGAAAGTGATACTTGTGTTGTTCCTGATTAAGCTCCTTGTCTGTCTGCCCTGCTTTGCTAGTTTGGATTTCCCTGTGTATGACTTTGGACTGGATTATTGGACTATTCCCTAAACTCAGCCTGCTTCTTTCCTGTACTGTCATAGAACCACGCTATCTGTCTGCTAACTGTTTGCTTTGCTCAGTTTGCATTTGCCCTGGTGTGCTGGCCAGGCACTATAGCATTGTGTATAAGTCCTGGGTGCAACCGAGTATCGGTAGGCCTGCTTGCCTTAAGGGAAAGAGGCTGCTATAGGTGGAGCACACTGTAGCTAGCTATAGTGTCTGACCACCTGTGTTGGGGTACACGTGACACCTGCCTACAGTTTCCTTTGTTAGCAATTTTTAGGACATGGGCGCGGGCCTCCAGCAAGTTTTGTGTCTGGGGTCTTTAACCAGTTTTCTCACATTGACTGTTGCCTCCTCTGCTCTTCAACTCCCCTGCTGATTGTTGAGTCCATCCGTCTATGCTGCAGATGCTCTCCCTGTTATCCTAACTGTAGGGGTGGGAGCCTACCCTAATACTTGGAGTGCTCATGATAGGAGCTCCTGGGATAACTATGCACTTTTTGCACAAGAATCTTCACATTTTTAAATAATTTTCTGTTCACAAATATAGTGAGGGTGGCACAGAATGCTTGTTATCCAAATCACTCGCATATCAAAGGGAGTTTCCCCATAGAAGTCAATAGAAACAAAGATAAATTGTTCTGGATTGACTTCTATTGCATGCAATACCGCATGTGGCCAGAGGTGGGGGGGTGGGGCGCCGGAGAGACTCGGAAATACTCGGAGATCGCTTGGCTGCACTAGGAACCCTCAGAAAGGCTCGGTAACACTCAGGAACTGAGTATTTCCGCGTGTTTCCGAGTATCTCCGAATGTTTCAGAGTATTTCCGAACGACTCTGAACGGCTCCAAACCGTTCCAAGTGTCACCAGGGCCCCCACACCTCTGGCCAAATGTGGTACTGCACACCGCAGAGGCTTGAATCCTGCTCATTTTGCGAGACAACACTCGCAAACAGTCAGAATAAAAAAAAAATTGCTCATATTCCGAAACGCTCATTAACTGCGTTACTCACAATCCG
The DNA here is from genome assembly GCF_037356315.1 of Lithobates pipiens. NCBI lineage: Eukaryota > Metazoa > Chordata > Amphibia > Anura > Ranidae > Lithobates > Lithobates pipiens. Next base: position 540,319,671 of record NW_027507903.1, read on the forward strand.
AGGTTCCACTGTACCTATAATTTGATAGTTAGTTATTTTTGCAGATTTTTGTTCTTTTTTTCGGATTTTCTTTCTTATTTTCGCATTTTCAAATGTTCTGACTTCCGAATTTTCAGATTTCGAATTTCCAAACTTTTGGATTTACGAATTTTCGAATTTCCAAATTTATTCGCAATAATGAATTCCGATCATAACGAATGACCCCGAAAAAAAAAATGAATGAAACGAAATTGAACAAATTTTTTGGCAGCGCACATGTCTATCTGTAAAATAAAAAAAGAAAAGAAATCAGGAAATTGGATCATGCCTGCTTGCCCAACCACCCTCTGTGTGAAATTGTGTGAGGGTTTGGAGTACAGTCTTCTGGTACCTGATACAGTCAGTAAGCAAAAGAACTGAAAAGTGGCTTGAATAATCTACAACACATTTTCAACATTACAGAGCAAGTTCAATTGAAAGTGACTAACTACTACTAAATACTACTAGATATAGGTAATAATGTGTTTTATTGTTTAGTATTTCTGTAGGGATTTGGTTCGGTCAGGTTAGTGTTAAGCCAGGTACACACTACAGATATTTTTTTTAGTGCAACCCTGTGGGTTGCATGAAAAAAACCTGACAGCTCAGTTCGGGAGCCACTGTACTAACCATGCAAGGTTAGTGCAGCGATCTCTCCCACTGAGCTGTTGTGTTCCACCCCCCCCCCGTTACCAGAGCATTCTGATCAATGCTCTTTGCCATTGGAGTTTTCCAGCATGCATCTACATTGCCAGGCTTTTAACCTCTCTGGCGGTATGATTATTTCAGATTTTAGGTGCTGAAAGCGGTATCATTATTTTGCATGGAAATTTGGCATTTTATATTGTAGGCCTGCCATTCTTAGAAATAACACACTTAAATCTGCCCAAACAAGAGTCTAGCAGACATCCCGGGTATGATAAAGTTTGAAATACAAAATCATAAATTATAATATTATACATATATAATAACTATAAATAATTATAACAAATAATAATATAATAAAAATTATTCAATAATGTAATCAAATCAAAAACACAGAAATTTGCTCAGTTGCAGAATTGTCGCTGTCATTACTTTTAGTGTTTGATGATGAATTTCCCCACGAATCACTATCTCTCAATTCTGCAAGTGATTCTAATTTATTATCGCTGTTTTCTAGCTAGTCTAAAAGCGACGTAAACGGACATTTTTTGGTTGCTATAGACAATCTCCAGTTTCCTGGCATAAAGAACAGTATTTATCATATAAAACTGCATGCAGGACACTGGGCAGACCACTAGGGACAAAGGAAATGTGTAATTATTTGATACAGTAATGTAGTTTTTAAAGCGGGAGTCCGCGTTTTTGTTTTTTTTTAAAAGCCAGCAGCTACAAATACTGCAGCTGCTGACTTTTAAAATAGTGACACTTACCTGTCCAGCGCGCCCGCGATGTCGGCACCCGAAGCCGATCTCTCGATCGTCTCTCGGGTGCTGCCGCCGCCATCTTGGGTATGGGAATCAGGAAGTGGAGCCTTTCGGCTTCATTTCCCGGTTCCCTACTGCGCATGCGCGAGTCGCGCTGCGCAATAAGGATGGACCCGCTGCCTCTGGGATCTTTGTGTTTCCCAGCAGGCAGCGGGGGACTTTTGGAAAGGGGCGTAATCTACGCCCCTTTCCGCAGAGAGCTATCCCGGAAGTGGGTGCAGATACCTGTACTGTACAGGTACCTGCACCCCCCTCCCCCCTGAAAGGTGCCAATTGTGGCGCCGGAGGGGGGGAGGATTCCAATGAGCGGAAGGTCCACCTTAGGGTGGACCTCCGCTTTAAGATTACAGTATACTGTATCTATACAGTGTTTTTTAATTTTTTAATTTGGCGCCAAACTCTGTTCCTGTGCATCGCAACGCTCGCAGGGAACGGAGCCCGCCACTGTGACAGATCGAACGAGAAGCGCCGGCTCGTAGATCACAGCAGGGAGGACATCGCAGGATCCAGGGGACAAGGTAAGTAACCTCTACATGGATCCTGCGAAGCGATCCCGAGTGTGGCTCTGGGTTACCGCTTTTGGTACTGAAATCTCACCCCGAGCCACTTTCTGGAATACCGCCAGGGACCAAACTTTATTGCAGATTCCTACCTTTTGCTATTCTGAAGAAATAGCTGTTTGTTTTTCTGTGTCCAGTAGTGAGACCTCCTTTCACACTGCCAGTGGTCCGCGTTATCGCTTTACCGTAGTTTTAGCCCATTTAACCCCTGCTAGCGACTGAAGAAAGAGTTAAATGTGCAAGAAAAGCGGCGTCCATTTCAATGGGCAAGTGCGGTGGAGGAGCGGTGTATACCTCATTTCTAAACCGCTCTACAGATGCTGCTTGTAGGACTTTTTCTAACGTCCTGCAAGCACACCGCTCCAGTGTGAAAGCACTCAGGCTCTCATACTGGGACTGCAGGGGAGGCGTTTTTCAGGCGCTTTACAGACGCTATTTTTAGCCCTTTAGCGCCTGAAAACGCCTCACTGTGAAAGGGATCTGAATCTAGTGGGAGTGATGTTATAATTATCAATCAGCTGCTGTTCTGATTGTGGCAGGGTCCGCATCCCTTTAGACATGATTTCCCCTTTGCAGCATCTCGCTTTTGTTGCAGGGGATGTCTAAAATCTGACTGGGAGGTGTTCTGTACACTATCTTTATGCAGAACGCCTTTAGGTTGCCATATTGCATTGAATCTTGCAGAAAATGACAGCTTGATTGAGAAGGAATGGTCATTTTTAATGACATTCAATTATAATATGACTTGTGTAGCAATTGTATATACTATATTACTGTATTTATTTTTTATTTGCTAATTTTTTCCCCATGAAAGTGGACTTACCCTTTAATGTTGATTGAGAGAGTTTAGTGGGGGTGGGCGTTAATGGTGCACTTTAGAAGTTAAGTGTTAGCATTAGGGTTATGTGGAAGGTTAAGTATTATGTGTTAAGCGTGTGGAGGGGGCTTTAGTGTTGGAGACAGTGTAGTGTTTAGTAACATTTTAGGACCTTGCTGTTTTTACTTTGTTCGTTATTGAAAGCCCTGTGTTATAGCACAAAATGACAGCACTAGATTTTTGGCTCTGAAAGCTAGTGCACTGTTTGAGCTCTGTGTTCTCTAAAAGAATGCAGGACTTCTGTTTATTTTCATCTTGGTGGGTGTGAGCATCCCTGCTGATTCCAATCATTTAAGTCCTTCTTAGATTACTTTAAATACTCTACAGAACCACTATCAATCAGATGAGACCTTTTCCTCATGTGGAGTACTAGGAGCCAGTTACTTTCTTATTTTAGGAACTTTAAATATGAACTAAGAGAATAACTCCTAAAGAACAAACTTTCCTATTGTTTCTTTTTGCCTTCATGCTATCTAAATTAGCAATCTCCAGACTTTGGCCCACAGGGTGGTTATGGCTCACTGGTCACAGTAAACCGACCCCTGCACTGAGGAGACCTTCATACAAGGCATGTACGTCGGGGTAGCTGCTGTGCAGAATGGCAGTTGGTGCATTTAAGATTCCATTGACACCAATGCTATGGCGAACCATCAAGATCTCACCGACACTAATGCTGAGGGGGGTGGAATTCAGGGTCCCACTAACCTCCCAGACCTTGGGAGAACATTCAGGATCCCACTGATACCAGTACTTGTGAGGGACATTCAGGATCCCACTGACACCAGGGTTGAGGGGGGCATTCACGGTCCCACTGACAACAATGCTTGGGGGGACGTTCATCAGGATCCCACTGACATGAATGCCTAGGGAGACATCCAGGAGCCCACTGATACCAATGCTGGGAGTGGACATTCAAGATCCTACTTATCCTAATAATTGAGGGGGGGGGCTTCAAATATCCCACTAACCACCAATACTAGAAAACTTTTCTTTCTACTGAACACCAATGATGGGGTAACATTCTGACCACTGATGCCATTGATGCCATGATTGCCATTTATTATTTTCACTGACTCCCGAAGCTGTGTAATTTTTTTACTTTTACTAACCACTGACTCCAGGGCGTATTTTTACTTCAACTCATTAAGGTTCATTTATTACTGATGAAGAAAAGGACCCTGCCCCCACCTATAACTGCTCTTCACAGCAAGGAGCACATGGATGGGCAAAAAAACGCAGATTTCAAGTACAGCGTTGTTTTAAAATCCACAGCACTGTGACAACGGATCCGTGCTTTGCCAATAGGTTACTATGGATCTTGTTTCACCATGTGCCCCGCTCCTCACAGTAGAGTTATGCACTGAAGTTTTATTGGACTTTGATTCACAATATATAGATTATTCACAATATGTACTTTGAATCAGCATTTTTTTGGATAAATATAATAATTTTTATGTCACTGATTTCATATTTTGATTTTACACATATGCATTGTATTAATTAGCACAACAGCTCATTATACACATTGAATTAGCGGTTAATGGATGAATTTCATGGGACAGTACAGAGTAGCTAATAATAAATAAATGAAACTGACACACAGTATATTTGGTCATAAATGGCCACGGTGTTTATTCAAGGGGTAACCCAAATTAGCTACATTCACATTAACTAAAAATTCAGCTTTCAGCATAGAATTAAATTTCAAAATTAACAAAATGATCCAATACCAGATCTCAATCACCATGTCCTTCCAGACTTATACTGGAAGACGAACCCCCACTGAATATCACCGTGACTAAACAATCATAAAATAGGGAGGGGGGGTGGGAGCGCAAACTGGTCCTCTTCAGGTGGCTGTGAAGCTGAGGTAGCGTCCGGCTTATATAAGCAGTCATAGGAGCGAAGAAACAGCCCGCCAAATTCCTCCAATGACGGCTTGTTGCTAAGGGATATTGCACCAATAGCCCTGCTGAGAGAAAGGAGAGAAAATGCACAGGCAAAGAGCCCTCTGCCCTGTCCCATGCGGGCCCCCGGTTAATGCCGGGGACCGAACATGGGACAGTACATAGTAGCTAATAATAAATAAATGAAACTGACACACAGTATATTTGGTCATAAATGGCCACGGTGTTTATTCAAGGGGTAACCCAAATTAGCTACATTCACATTAACTAAAAATTCAGCTTTCAGCATAGAATTAAATTTCAAAATTAACAAAATGATCCAATACCAGATCTCAATCACCATGTCCTTCCAGACTTATACTGGAAGACGAACCCCACCGGCCGAAGCCAATTGTGAAACAAAATGCTGAGGCCCCCCCAACACCGTGGCTTTCTCTATCATATTCTGCAAACCTACATTGAAAATGTCCAGACCTATGTCCGACAAATGTACCAAGTCTGATCTATAGAGACCTGAGATAAAACCTTCCAACTCAACGTGGCGATAGGATAAGTTATTGGAAGAAACCAAAAAATTATGAATGGTCCTATTTAAGCGTCTACGAATCTTGTCTAGATAAAATAAATTGCTAGAGGGGGACCAAAGTAACCTAGGAATCATCTCAGAAAAAGCGATAATTGCGGATGGAAAAAGGACCTTAAACGAAAAGAGATCCTGTTTCATCTCACATAAAAGATTCCAAGTTTTAACTTTACCAATATCATTTGCCCCAGCGTGGATTATTAATAGATCCGGGCTGGGCCAAACATTATTTAAATAAATTAATTCATTTCTTACATCTTTCCAACGTAACCCCCTAACACCATGCCAAAAGATTTGCAAAGCATGAACCTTAAAACCCAAAGTCTTTTCGAAATTCCGTGCTTCGGCTCTTTTGTAGGCCCAATGAATAAATGAATGGCCTATAATCCAGACCTTGAACCTAGGAAAATCTGAAAAGAAACTTAATTAGTAACTAACTCAGGTCGAATGTAAGACTTATATCTAACACTGTCCCAACGACCCAACCTCTGAACCTCCTCAGAAGAAAAACCCATAGAGTTAGCAGCAGTGGCAGCCCCTATTCTGAAGGAGTGAGATGAGAAATAAAAGCCCGACAAACCAAGGGTTTTTAGACAAGAAGAAAGGACAGAAGAAAATTGATAACGAGTAAGAGGAGACAGGTCATTGTGAATAAAGAATGACCCGTGAAAGAAAGGTCTAAAGGCGATAAAATTTAAATTATTTTGGACCGGGCAGATAGGAATATACCCTGCCCGACCCAACTTAATCATGCGTCCCTTACCAACCTGATCGGTTTTTGATCTTCTGATGCATATAGTGATAGAATCTGAAGAAACAAACACATCACTATCTAACAGGATAGCGCATGAAGACTTATTTGAGGCGGAAAACTCACCCACCCGTAAAGCGCCAAAAAATGCCAAAGAAAAAGCTGCGTTAAATAATAAAATTTCATAAGGGGAATAGCATACTGAAGGCAAAGTCTGAATTAATTTAACCAAAAGATCAATAGAAATGGGTCTCCTACCATCTCTAACCAAATGGGAACGCCTAAAACCTTTCAATACCTGACGTACTGTATAGAAAGAAGACAAGGCCGGAAGGTCAAAAAATTTTAGAAAGAAGGAAACCCCGGCCAAAATTTTATGTATAGAAGCTGCACTAAGGTTAGAATGGATTAAAAAAGTAACAAAAGACAGAGCTGTGTAAGCATTACAACTGGCAATACTTAAATTGTATGTAGAGCAGAAACTATCCCATCTCGACCATGCTCGCAGATAGTCCTCCCATGTTCTCAGTGAAACGGAGTTCTTTAAATTGGCGGAGATTAATCCCAAATCAAGCCCCAGAGGAATTCCGGGCATTGGGAGCCAATTGGGTCTGCCTCCGGAGCCAATTCGTGGAACCTGGAAAACTGAAGACGAGATAACGAGTCTGCAATGCTATTGCTTACACCTGGTAAATGTTTAGCCTTAAGCCAAATATTATATTTCATACAATGGAGAACTAAGAAACGAAGCAATTTGATTACAAAATCAGACTTAGAAGATAAACAATTAATCGTGAATAGGACACCTTTATTATCCGTGTGAATTAAAACTCTCCGATTTTTAAACAAATCACACCAAATAACTACCGCCACCACTACTGGGAATAATTCTAACAAGACTAGGTTACGCGCAATCTCAGGAATCCTCCAAGATGTGTGCCACTTTGAAGCACACCAATGACCTGCCAGGAAGGCACCAAAGCCTATAGAACCTGAAGCGTCGGTAAAAAGGCCTAGTTCAAAATCGTCTATAAATTCTTTCTGCCATACCGTTGATCCATTAAAACCTAACAAGAACTCATCCCATACCTTTAAATCATCTTTAATGGCTTTTGACATGGTAACATGAGAAAAAGGATTTTTTAAATCCTTTGTAGCCCTAGCAAAACGGCGAGAAAAAATCCTAGCTACCGGAATTACTCTTGCAGCGAAAGCAAACAAGCCTAATAGAGATTGGACATCTTTAAGCAGAACTCTCCGTCTAGATATAAAAGAGGATATTAGCGACCTAATCTTGAAAAGCTTTGATGGAGGCAATCTGAATTCCATGGCATTTGAATCAATGACAATGCCCAAAAATTCCAGACTAGTAGATGGAAACACTGTCTTCTCCTGGGCAAGGGGAATGCCAAAATTTTCACAAATATCAAAGAAGGCTGACAAAGAATCAGAGCAAACAGAACATTCAGGTGGACCTATGAAAAGAAAATCATCTAGATAATGAATATAACCAACACCGGGATGCACCACAGACACTACCCATTGAAGAAAAGAAGAAAAAGCCTCAAAGTAAAAACAAGATAAGGAGAAGCCCATTGGCATACATTTATCAAAATAAAAATATCCGTTAAAATGAAAACCTAGAGAACTAAAGCCTTGCGGGTGTACTGGAAGTAAACGAAATGCAGACTTAATATCCGCCTTGGCCATTAATGAATTCCTTCCAAAATGCTCAAGGAGAACCAAAGCCTCATCGAAAGAAGCATACGTAACTGAAGCATCGAAATCAGCAACCTCATCATTAAGAGACTCGCCAGCAGGGTATGACAAATGATGTATTAGGCGAAAAGAGCCTGGCTCTTTTTTGGGAACTACGCCCAATGGAGAAATTCTGAAGTTGGAGAAAGGGGGTGAGAAGAACGGACCCGCAATCCTGCCCTCTGTTAGTTCTTTCTCAATTTTAACCCTAACAACCTCTGGGTGTGAAAAGACCGAACGCAAATTGTCCACTAACTTACAACCAGACCCAGAAAAACCAGGGACTAAAAAACCATGCTTGAAGCCGTTATAAAGCAGCTCCGCCATCCTGGTGTTTGGATACATTTCTAGCCAAGGAAGCATGTTTGACAATTTCACAGTTGTCTGTGCCTTTTGAAAACCCATCCCTGGATTGAGGCTGACCTGACATGGCAGAGGCCTTTCGATAACATCTACAAGCCGGGTGTGACCCTGTACAATATGAACACTCGTGCTTGTATCTACAGTTGGCCAGAAATCTGCATTGTCCTTCATTGAATGCAAAGCAGAAACCTTTGCGAAATGAATTATTAGTAGAGTTGGGTGCTTTGAATTGCACCTGCGGTTTTGGAGGCAACATCAGATTTAACCAAAGGCCAACGTCTTTCACACCCCAACGTAGGGAAGGGTGTACCGCCAGCTTCTGCCTGAAATTCTCATCATAATGAAACCATGAAATACCCCCGAAATGCCTAAAGGCCTCGGCAACAATGTCTAGATGTTGAAATAGCCCAGAACATTTCTCTGGAAATTTTTCACCCATAACTGAAGCGAAAATACAGAATGCTTGAAGCCAATTCTGGAATGTTCTAGGTACTGCTCTCCTTCTATCTTCTTCTGAACGCTCCTCTGATTTCTTATCTAATTTAGAAAGAAATTCTTTAGAAGAAGGCAGGAGGGATAATAAATCAACAAATTCTCCTCTCCAAATTTTCTCCTTAACTGAGGAAGACAAGTGGAAACCTAACGGGGAGATTTCGCACGGAAGCGCCTCTTTCATACAAGCTTCTGCTACTTGACAAGGTGTATTATTACAAGAACTAGGCTGTAAAAGACCACCAGTATTCACTAAAATGCTCTGAGTTCTTAAAGGGTTAAACTGTTTTTCCATAGGAATAGTAACATTACCCTGCGAACGCATAGCGTTCCAGACAGGGCCAACCTTTAAAGCATCCGCAGTGACTGACTGCTGCAATCCAGTACCATCTTGATAAGCACCAATATTTTGTGCACCTGAAGCAAGCAAAGGCTGCACATCTTCCCTTACACCAATAGGGGGAGCAGTACTGATATTCAAATGATTAACAGGATTTTGTAATATCGCTCCAGAATACTGAGCACCTGACACTGCACCAGAATACTGTGCACCTGGCTGCAAATTATAGGAAAAAGTACCAGAAGACTGTACACCTGACAAAGTATTAATAGGAGCACCAGCAGGCTGTGTCTCCTGAGCTGCACCAAATAAATGTGCCCCTTGTAAGGTACCAGAAGGCAGTGCCTCCTGTACAGGGATAGTTGTTTGAACTGAAACATTGTTTAATTGCTGTCTATTCTGAAAAGAACTGCCAGCGCTTGCAAACAGAGCCCTGGCAATGAGAGAGGGAGAGGGAGATCCTTGTTCCCCTTCTGACAGGCTAGTAAAAGCATTTGCTAAAGAATTAAGGATAACAATTAAGTCAGGTAAAGAAGAAACAGGATTCTCACCAGGCGGGATATCTGACACAGCATTCTGTCCCAAAGGAGCTGCAGCGCTGGTTTCTGGAATGGAGGATGAGGAGGATAAAGTTGCAGCATCTTTAAGATACCTGGAACGAGAAGTAGAAGTGAAAGAATCTTCCTTAGAATAAGGAACAGCAGGGGCTGCCGACTTTTTCTGCTTCTTTCCTTTTCCTACAGGTGTGCGGGAGTTGCCAGCTGAAGGAGAATTCCTGTGTTCCTCCATAATGTTCGGCATGGGCGTCAGACAGGCAGGGAGAGAAGAACAAGCAGGAGGGTCTTCAGCTAAGCAGTGCCTCAGCCACTCCTCACCGCCCGAGCTTTCTGCTTTTTCCAGAAGCTGACGAAGGAGAGACTCCATTCTAACTGTACACCTGAGCGCAAACTGGTCCTCTTCAGGTGGCTGTGAAGCTGAGGTAGCGTCCGGCTTATATAAGCAGTCATAGGAGCGAAGAAACAGCCCGCCAAATTCCTCCAATGACGGCTTGTTGCTAAGGGATATTGCACCAATAGCCCTGCTGAGAGAAAGGAGAGAAAATGCACAGGCAAAGAGCCCTCTGCCCTGTCCCATGCGGGCCCCCGGTTAATGCCGGGGACCGAACAATACGTTGATATCACTGATTCTATGTTTTGATACACATATGGATTGCATTAATTAGCGCAACTGTTTATTTATTTATTGACTCTTTACCTGTTCCTTGGAGTCAACGTTTTTTCTGTTCATCTTTCAGCATTCCATTGCCATCATAATCTACAGAAAAAAAAAAAAAGTTAAAAATTCAAGAGAAAGACCAGGGTCTGCTTATATGCACAATTCTTACTTACAGTCCCTTTAAGGACCACTGAATCATATGTCAGTTTGATGAAGTGGAATTTATCTTGAAGGATAAAGTCCAGGAATTACTGAAAATTTACACCCAAAACCACCACCTCTCTCTACAGAGCATGTCTCAAAAAATATATTTTTTTTCACTTTCTCATGTAGTGCAAAACACCATTTATTACTCCTTGTAATATTATTATCAGGTTTGTAAAATTCTTCCCAGGGGGAGCTGGATGGTAATTTCTTAAAGAGATAAAACATTTTGAGATGTGCATGCATTGCAAAGATGTATAGAATATATATATTTTTTTAATTTTAACTCCTTCCAGTTCCATAGGTTTCGGTCCAAAGACAATATAAGCCCACCTTCTTGGTTGCTTTGTAAATGCGTAATTTAATACACCACAACCTGCAATAGAATACATAGGGTATAGCTCCCAACTGTCCCTGATTTCGAGGGACTGTCCCTGATTTGGAGCCCTCTTTCCTCCTCATTTGCCCATCATTTTGGTCCGATCTATATAGCTGTATATAAAATGCACTTTTTATCTATCAAAAAGTGTTTTCCAGTGCTAAACTTTTCATCTGATTTCTAAATTGTTGCATTTGTAAATTCCAGAAGCCAGTATAAAGGGTTAGTAGTAGTAAAAAAAAAGCACTTTTGGTTTAACCAATCTTGTTTTTTTGTACAATTCACCTTTAAGGGGGCATGGCAAGGGGTGTGTCCTATGCCTGCATACTTTTGCCAATAGGTGTCCCTCATTCCCATCTCAAAAAATGGAAGGTATGCACAGGTATCCAAGTTTTATGTTCTAGACATTCCTTACCTTTCTTTCCTATTCCTCATCCTGAGTTTTCTAACCTTGACTGTCCTGTTCCTCACCTTGACTCTTCTAACCTTGAATGTCCTATTCCTCACCTTGACTGTCCTGTTCCTCAGCAGTCAAATTCTTATAGCCACAGAAGTATCTTTTTTTTTTTGCAAAACCTTTTTTATTACATTTTTTCATTAGCATACAAAATTAGCCCACACAGGGGCGAAATCTTTGCCCACGCAGGGGCAACAGAAGCATCTTTTTAGTACTTACTGGCAATGGTTTCATCTAAACAAGATAAGCACCTTTGAGTCCTACCAACCAAAATATAATAAAAAAAAATGATTCACACTGATTCAAGACAAGGGTAATAATTGAGCAAGTTAAAGGAAAACAGAATAGAACATTATAACATGCAGTTCTCTAACCATAGTTTACTGGATGTGACTTCAGTGTTCTGTTTTCATAAAACGTCATTGTGTGTCCTGAATATTGTGCTTACAGGTTAATGACTGCATTCAGTAGCAAGCCAATACAATACAGGGGAGGAAAAACTGTTGTAATTAATATTAAGCGTGACAAAACCCTGACAAGTATTTATCCCAAAGGCACTGAGGGCTAATGCAGAGTTTCTGAAATATTACCCAAATCATAGAGGTAAGTAATTTCAATGTTTGTGTTCCCGCAAATAGTATGGCTTTCTGCATGCTGGCTGCTCAACAAAGCTCTTAAGCTTGATACACATTAATAATCTTTAAAAAAAAACAAAAAACTGCCATCTCCGGTCGGAGCTGCTGCACTAACAGATTCGATGTTAGTTGGCTGACATACACGGGCCGAATGTCTGATTGTTATTATTGAACCGGGCCAATGTCTCCCAACATTCGAGCCCAAGTGTACTAGGTATTACTCAGTAAAAGATGGTTCACACGAGTGAGCAGTAGGTGGCTAAAAATAGGTGCTGGGCCACTATTTTACCAACCAAGTTTTTTTCTCATTCATTTTTACCTAGTGATTCTGCCAGTAACATATTTTCAGTACTAGACTGACAACTCTTAAAGTGATATTTTTTCAATAACAAACACGTCTTACTTATCTACTCTGTGCAGCGGTTTTGCACAGAGCTGCCCCAACCCTCCTCTTCTTGGATTCCCCTCCAGAACTCCTGGCCTCTCCCTCCTGTCCCCAGAACAAGCAGACCAATCCGCTGCTCTGCATGTCCATTTATACATGGAGCCGCTAATCGGCTCCACCCCCTCCATCTCCTGATTGGCTCACTGTTGCTGTCTTAGCCAATGAGGAGTGAGAACCCTCTTGTACACATTTCTGGATCGCGATGGGGCTCAGGTAAGTATGGTGGGGGGGCTTGGGGGCTGCTGCACAGAGAAAGTTGTTTACCTTCATACATTAAAGTAAAAAACCTTGAGCCTTTAGAACCACTTTAATCACCCTTCTATATTAGGACACCAGAAAAAGGACAGGGCCACATAACCCCACCCTTTATGAATCGTCCATAACAAATTGTGTGGTTCTGTAGTCTTTAGAGCTAACTCAGAACATTGCAACTGATAATAACACAGGCAGATAGTACTTGAAGTTATTCGCTCCCAAGATTTTGGCAAGTTTAACAGGTATTGTTTTTAACTTACCAAACAGGTAACAAAGGGCTTTCAGTTGTATATTTAACAGAACAAAAGAGACCAAATCACAGATGTTTGATATTTGGCTTACATAGCACGGTCCAGTTGGTTAAATAAGCTTTGAAAATTACAGTCTAACACTTGTGCCAACACTTTGTGAATTCAGCCGAAAGGAGGAGCTACAGTCTTTTCTAAAGTCAGCAGCTACAAACACTGCATTATGAGCCAGGGAGGTTCTTCTATCCCAAAGCATCTTCAGACCTGGAGAGCTGATAAGGGAGGTATTTATGGAGCTGAGAGGATGGCACAGAGAGGAACTCTACTTTGTGATGATCTTTGTTCATGGATCAGTCATATATTAAATCAGAAACTATAGAACAACGAATTATGATGTCACCGCATATGCATTGTGGCAGGGGAACATAAGAGTAGCTAAACAGAATTACACATACATTTTGGTAAAAAAAATAAATAAATAACAATCATATGTAAGGTAAAATTTTACTTATGAGTGTCAGAGTCTTGCTCACTATAACTGTACTGAACAGGTATTGACTCCAATGCCATCAATATGTCTGGGCACTGTAATCATCTGCCCTGAATCTTGTATCTGCCAGCTTCCCTAGTAATACAATATGTACAAATGTTTTCCACTTACTACCACTAGATTCCACCTTATCCAAGAAGTCCCACCACTCATGTGGTCTTGCGCAGAGAGGGTTTAATAGGCAAGGAGGACCTAAAATAAAACTGCCCATAAATTATCCAATGTTCTTATTCAATTTAATTTAGATTTACCTTCAACTATGTAGTCCAAGGCCCTGCCTGACTGCATACAAATTGAAAGTGTTTAGGTTGGACCTCATATTATAGGGTTTATAGAAAATTGTATCATGTGTGGCTAGCCTTAGGGATTAAATCCAGCAGATAGGTAACAGAGGGATAATAATATTGGTGCCAGGGGGAGGGGGGAGAGAACCATTAGTGTCATGGGGGGGGGGGGGTAAAACACACTGGTTTCAGGCACCAAAACCTTGGTATCAGTGGTAGGGACATAATAATTAATTGGTGTTCCTTGGGACACTTACCTACGGGTGCTGGGACAGTTCTAACACTCGGCTTCGGGTCACAGCCTGCGTTGAGACATATTTATTTGCTTTCAATGTTTTTTTTGTTTTTTTTTTATTACTTTTTTTATTAGAATTTTCAAGTTTAAAAGATACAAAAAAATGCCTTTGGGCATTCACCGGCTCAGAAACATATAAATAGAACAATAATAATACGTTTTAAAACACGCTAACTTAGAAAACCATAGACCGGTTCTCAAGTCTACTCAATAATTGAACAGCTCCAGAAGACAGTGTAGCAGCAATCCAAAGGACCCTGTCATGGGCATGAATAGGGACAATGGCCTACAGAATGATGTAGAAGAAGTGGACAACCCCTCTATAGTAATGTAAGGGATATAGGAACCATAGGTCATTTCATTTCTCATTAATCCCCCAAAACCTGAAAAGCCCTATCAATAATTAGTTATAGGGGAACTAGATACATGTGACTTTATAGTGTTGTTAATGTTTCCTCGTAAAACCCATTGATACCAGTCCAAAATCAGACAGATGGCATCCCTTCACAATCCATTCTGCTTTCATTTACAGATATCACATAATATCAGAAAAAACAACAAAGGTCACGCCAGATGATACTCAAATTTATGTTTCAAAAAACAGAGAAAAACAGATTTACTAAGTTGCCATGGATATTTTGCAGCTTTCACAATAGTAACCCTTTTTTAACCACTATGTCCAAGAAATTCATGACTTTGCGTAATAGCTACTGATTCAGCTGTGCAATGTGTGATCGCAGGCCTCATTATTAGGTGGAAAGAGGAAATCCCTGGTGATGTCACAGGCTGATTTTCTGAGACAATATGCAAGTACTCCACCTTATCACAGCTGTCACAGGCGGCAGCAATGCAGATCTGGACATTCTTTGTACCAGAACATGATGATATTTTAAAAAATATTAATGTATTTTGCCACACAAATGATATTACGGGGCTAATAATAGGACATCTAAAAAGAACATTTGTCTCAGAAAAGAAGAACTTGCTTCTTTTAAGTGTCTAGTTATATTCAGAAGTCATCCATTTACAGTTGTGGGAAATGTCTGGAAAGCTGTATGAATGGTTCCTAAAATGTGATCTGATCTGCATCTAAACTATAATAAATAAGAGTAGCAACAAACAATGCACACTCTTTTTTTCATTCCCATGCCATTGCTGAAAACACAGTTCAAACAGTCATATATAATAACTGTATTTTAATTTTTTATAATTTTATATTTTAATGAACACAGATTAAAAGGCAGTCATATATTTACTTTGTATTCTGCTATGGTTTTACTTAGTTTCTCTTCGCCTCTTATGTATAATGTAATCATACCACCAAATGCCCACAAACAACTGTTTATGGTGGTTATGACAGCTGGACAATTGTAGTGTGAACTCCCAAATGACTCTTATGCCTTGTACACACGGTTGGAAATTCTGACAGAAAAGGTCCGAGCGTATTATATTGTGGGAAATCTGATCGTGTGTGGACTCTATCAGACTTTTTCCATTGGAAATTCCGACGGAAAAAATTTGAGAGCAGGACCTCAAATTTTCTGACAACAAAATCCGATCGGACTTTTTCCGATCGTTTGTAGAGAATTCCGATCGGACAAAGTGCCATGCATGCTCAGATCAAATTACGAGACCAAAGCTATTGGCTACTAGCCTCAACATAGTCCTGTCGCAACAAACGAACGTTACCACGTTCCGAACGATCGGATTTTCCGAAAACTTTGTCCGACCGTGTGTATGCAACACCAGTTGAGGACAAAATCTGTCTGAAAAAATCAGATGGATTTTGTTGTCGGAATGTCCGACCGTGTGACCGGGGGCTAAGGCAAAGATTTCACCTATGTTGCCTTTTCCTATGTATCCCTACTTTAGTCAGATGGGACGCATGTTGTCTTTGGACCCTAGGGGTTTCATAGACAAGTAGGAAGACATCTGTCTTTTGCTTGTAGCATTGGTAACCTTTGTCATAATCATGAAATTCGATTTCAGAGGTGCTTTTTATCATTTCCCTGGGGTACCTCAAAATGGCCTGATCAATGGGCAACCAAATGTTGCATTACAGTGCCCCTTGTCCCTTCCCTAGTCAGCCAGGACACTTATTGTCTTTGGGACCTGGACATGTCCTAGACAGGACAGGAAAAATCAGCTTTTTTGTTATAGTGCAGGGACTGGCAGCCACTATTAGTTCTGATCTCTGGCCAAACATCTTGTTTTGTTGTTAGTGCTTACTATTACCACTCTTTGATAAAACAGTAGACATATCTAGGCATAAGGAGCACATGTATATTGCAAAGCCTGAGTTGTACATTTCTGGATAGTCAGCCTGAGCTGAGGATTTCTGAATAATCCGCCACAATAGGATAGGTGTTCTTTTAGTACAGTTATCTTTTAAATGTCCCCATCTCCCCCAACATCTCAACCCCCAAATATTATGCATACCTGTCATTGTTCCACCAAGATCTTTTCTGTGAGGCTCATTGGGAAGTGTACAGTCTCCATAGAAAAAGTCTAGAGTTGGCCAGGTTCTGCTTCTTCTTGGCATGCACAGAAGAATCTCCATTCATTCCCAGGGAAAGGCATTCACCATTGGTGTGAATAATAGATGGCCCTTCCATAGAAAGAAACGGAGATTGAGGTGCATGCACAGAAGAAGCAGAATCCAACCAGGGGATCTTTCAGTGAAGAGACTGTGTGGCCACACATTAAAAATTTCAGAGGAGCAATGGCAGGTATAGTATATATAAGGCTTCGGGGAAGGGAAATAATTTATAGGATAACTAAAAGTACAGTAATCCATTAAGTGACACAAAAGCATAAATACCCAAAGGCCAATATTTCAGAATAAAATATGTTGCATTCCCCATTTTATGCTCTTAGTGTACATAAAATGTATTTATATTAAGCTCCAATGACCCTGGACATAGTAATAACCTGACCTAGCCATAACACCCCCTACATAACATGCAGTCTTAAATAAGTTATAACATTGTGACAATGTCAGCAGATGTTATGACAATTAGAGGACTCAAAGTGCTTGTTAAGGCCATTAAAAGACAAAAGAAGAGCAAAGATAAGACAGGGTGTGTGCTATTATTGCAGGTAAGAGACGAAGGATGGAGCCAAGTGGCTCTTATCAGCTGTCACACTGTAAGTGTCTTAATAAAAATCCAGGAGATGGACCCCCTACATGGATCAGGGATGTGTAAAGCAGGGCGGGGGGCTCCTTCCCGATCTCTTATAGGCAGAACAAAGAGAGGAAAGCTCTGAGCTCTCCATGCTTCCTGCACCAGCGCTGCAGTTCATTGTCCCAGGATAGATATTGTCCCTGACAGACGCCAGCTGACAGTCTGACCACAGGCCGCAATGTGCTGCCAAGAGGCCTCTCGCTCTAAGGTAACCCTTAAGACCCCACAGAAGCCAGAAATGTATCTAGTCAGAGATGAACTTCCCTAAACAGGCTTTCTAAAGAACACTGGTGGCCAAATGAACTAGATGTTTCATCGCTATGTGGCTGCAGGTTAACACAGTTAAAATTGATATTACAGCAGAATAAAATGTAATAATGTTCTTATTATCCCTGAATATCAGCTCAGTAATATGAATCCTATTTGGCTTCTTTAGCCTGGGAGCATTTGTGCATCCTGAGGAGATGCACTATGGCCGTCTAAGATTTGAGGGTCTATACTAAATGTTGGTTGAGCAGGAGCACTTCCTTCACTCCCTGCATGCCTTTCAATTTTAGAGCTTGAGAAAGAGACACTTTGACAAGCAGATCGCATTCGGCATGTAGCGTGACACTGCAAAAAGTGGTTGTGAATATGTTGCATTGAATATTGGGCATAGTGTAATGGGGTCTAATTAAAAAGACATAGCCCTAGCATCAGAAGGAGGATATAATGCCTATGCATCTCTCGATGGTGGGAAGTTCTGCAAGGGCAAGAACACTCAGGTAGCTTGGAACAGCAGCTACCCATCCGCTTCATCTACCGACAGCTTTACCCTGCAGGATCTGGGACAGTTGAGGGCTTTGATTTCTTGTACTTTGAGAATACTGGCCTTTTGAACTGTATGTAGTATGTTTTAATTTTTCAAATCCTGTACATTGTGTACACTGAGAGAAAAAACCTTTTACCAAGTGTCCTTGCTGCCAGGGTATAGTACTCCTGGGCTCCATTTAACATCAAAAGCCCTGTGGTTTGGCATGTGGCCTGCAGTAGCTCTGCATTGTGGGAGCTGACATTCACTTTGACTGAAGATCCTCCTGACAACAGCACCCCAGTGTACAGCTGCTGCAACATTAAAAAACCTAAGGCCTCATTCAACATATCTAGGAGGAGTCCCAGTGTGAATGAGGCCTAACCCGTTGTTTAGATAATAAATTCACCTTTGGAACTTGCTACATGTTATCGTTACTGTTTTTAGGGTGGAACATGCAACATGTTCCTTGTAAAAGTGGGTGGGAGATTCTCTCCACCCACATGGCCGCGCAATTTATTCACAGTTTCCTGTGAATGAATAGACTACAAGTACCATCAATCATTGCGACTGACGGCTTGTAGTCCTCAGTGAACTGAGAGGGTGCTGATGAGCGCTCTCATAATTCATTGATTTTCCTGCTCTTAGATAACTGTTTGTCCGTATTGTAGGTATGAGCAGATGGATATAGAGAGTCTGCAGGAGCTGGACATTGCACCCAGGATCAGCAGGTTGCAGGTACAATGCTCTGCAGGGTCATTGAGAAAAAAAATTGTACAGTAAATGCACTTTTTTTTACCTGCTCTTTAACCACTTGCCTGCCAGGCAAATTCTGACATTTCTCTCCTACATGTAAATATCATAATTTTTTGCTAGAAAATTACATAGAACCCCTAAACATTATATATGTTTTTTGGCAAAGACCATAGAGAATACAATGGCGGTCATTGCACTTGTGCTTTAAAAAAAAACAGTAAAGTTAGCCCACTGTTTTTGCATAATGTGAAAGATGAAGTTACGCCGAGTAAATAGATACCTAACATGTCACGCTTCAAAATTTCACATGCTTGCGGAATGGCGCCAAACTTTGCTACTTAAAAATACCAATAGACAACGCTTAAAAATTTTTTTACTGGTTACATGTTTTGAGTTACAAAGGAGGTCTGGGCCCAAAATTATTGCTCTCGCTCTAATGTTTGCGGTGAACACCGTTTTCATATGTGGGCGGGACTTACATATGAATTCGCTTCTGCGTGCGAGCTCACGGGGACAGCTTAGAGGTGAGATATGGGGTCAATAATTTCCACTCTCCAAGAGTTTGGATGGCTCCTGAACATAGAGAAGAGTCATAGTAGGTAATAGTTGGTGCTGCGCTCCAAAATAGACAAAAAACAAATATAATAAATAAGCTAACTATCGTGCATGGACGTCAATAAATAGTCAATAAATAAACTACGTGCCTTAATAAACTCAGACAGTGTATATATCCACTCTGGTGCAATGCATCAAACTGTGCTACTAATCCAGTGCTAACAGTAACAAATCAGGTGCTATGTGTAAAATCCAAAAATAAAAATACAATGGATCTTGTGTTCACACACTAGGTGCAATAACTACCTTACCTTACTGCTGTAAGGTAAACAGCATTCCAAACAACACTTGCTATCCACTGGTATAGGTTCAGTAAATGGCTTTACTCTGGACACTCAGTCATCATGTGTATGTAGTTAACATAAAGGGAAGAAAGGGGAAAAATAGGAAAAGTCTTGGGTACTCACATTTAAAAAACATAAAATGCACAGTTACAACACACGAACGAGCACCGCGCTCGTACTCCGGACGTCACTTCCGGTGTCCTCACTCTCCAATAGCGTTCCTACGCGTATCGTCACCAGTCATGTGACTTCATCATTCCCTGATGAAGTCACATGACTGGTGACGATACGCGTAGGAACGCTATTGGAGAGTGAGGACACCGGAAGTGACGTCCGGAGTACGAGCGCGGTGCTCGTTCGTGTGTTGTAACTGTGCATTTTATGTTTTTTAAATGTGAGTACCCAAGACTTTTCCTATTTTTGAATAAATTAAAACTGTGAATACATACTTCACGATTGGAGTGTTCCCCTTTCTTCCCTTTATGTTAACTACATACACATGATGACTGAGTGTCCAGAGTAAAGCCATTTACTGAACCTATACCAGTGGATAGCAAGTGTTGTTTGGAATGCTGTTTACCTTACAGCAGTAAGGTAAGGTAGTTATTGCACCTAGTGTGTGAACACAAGATCCACAGGAGCACCGAAAGGAATCAGCCCTCGCTTTTTGTCACACAGGACACTGATTTATTTATCACTGAATGGACTCACACTTTGCATGATTATAGTTAACCCCTATTTGATGTGTTACTATTGAGCACCTTTTGGACGGTTATACTTTAGAGCACATTCTGGATGTGCGTTTGGATTTTAATTATTATTTGCAGCACTACATGCACTTTGATTAAGTATTGCACTATACTAAATTGCACTATTAAGTTTCTAAGTCCTACCCTTTTGTATAACC
Source organism: Lithobates pipiens (assembly GCF_037356315.1). Taxonomy (NCBI): domain Eukaryota; kingdom Metazoa; phylum Chordata; class Amphibia; order Anura; family Ranidae; genus Lithobates; species Lithobates pipiens. The sequence continues at coordinate 540,340,293 of NW_027507903.1, forward strand.
TGAGTATTTTACGTTTTATATAGTTTCTTATTTCTGTCATTTTAATTTTATTTATATATTTTATTTTTTATTTTTTTACTATAAATAATTTCCAATCCTACATTCATTTTAATTTAATTTTTTCATTTATTTTATTTGTTTTATATATATATTTTTTATATTTCCTTATTTTTATTTATGTTACACGACGTTTCACTTGTATTTTTATTTTTGGATTTTACACATAGCACCTGATTTGTTACTGTTAGCACTGGATTAGTAGCACAGTTTGATGCATTGCACCAGAGTGGATTTATACACTGTCTGAGTTTATTAAGGCACGTAGTTTATTTATTGACTATTTATTGACGTCCATGCACGATAGTTAGCTTATTTATTATATTTGTTTTTTGTCTATTTTGGAGCGCAGCACCAACTATTACCTACTATCACTTATTCTGGGGAGGGTTATCACCCCTACCGGTGCTTTGCTGCAACCATAGTCTTTATTAATATTTTTTAGGGCACGTAGTCTGGCGCGAGAATACCTCATACCTTTATAGAGAAGAGTCACTTGGAGCTCACACAGTCTCTCGTGTTTCTCAGAGCCCAATTCGTCGCGGTGAGGTGCACCATCTCTCTGCCCGAGGAGAAGGTTTCGGTGGTCTAAGACAGAATACATCTGGCTCTCTCTTTACATCTCCCCTCTGTGCCTTCCAGTGTCTGAGGATTATTGGTCACATGGTTGCCACAATACCCATGGAGAAATAGGTGCAGTGGAGAATGCAATCTTTCCAGAAGGGTTTCCTCCAACAATGGAGGTCAGAGGGCAAGGATCAGCGCATCTACTTATCACCGTTTATGAGGGAATGCCTCCCTTGGTGACTTCAAGAGAGTAATCTGCTGAATTGTCACTCCATTACCCCCATCACATGGCTCACAATAACGACAGATGACAGCAATATGGCCTGGGGTGCCCACTGCCTAACGGAAGTGGCGTAGGGCAGATGGGTCTTCCCCTCTCAAAGTAGAGTATCAAACATTCTGGAGCTCCAGTCAGCATTCCAGGCATTACAGGCATTCCGCCACCTAATGATGGGGTCCTCAGTGATGCTCAGATTAGACAACACAACAGCAGTAGCCTACATAAGGAGACAGGGTGGAACCCGCAGCCTGTCCCTGCTACGAGAAGTAAAACCAATCATGACCTGGGTTCAGAAGAATGTTTCCAACATATCAGCAACCTATGTACCCAGAGTCCAGAATGCTCAAGCAGATTTCCTCTCCCAAGTCCGGCTGGACAACAAGGAGTGAGTTCTCCACAAGAAGGTATTTGAGTGGGTCCTGACCCTGGGGATCTCTCCAGAAGTCGACCACTTTGCGTCTCCATGCAACAACAAACTGGTAAAATATTACTTGAGGTTCCAGGAACCCCAGACCTCAGGAATATGCAGTTCAGATTTGGGCACCAGTTCTTAAAGAGGATATTGGGGAACTGGAGAAAGTGCAGAGAAGGGTAACCAAACTGATAAGAGGCATGGAGGAGCTCAGCTATGAGGAAAGATTAGAGGAACTGAAATTATTCATTCTTGATAAGAGCAGATTAAGGGGGATATGATAAACATGTACAAATATATAAGGGGTCCATATAGTGAACATGGTGTTGAGTTATTCACTTTACAGTCAACAAAGAGGACAAGGGGGCACTTTTTATGTCTAGAGGAAAAGAGATTTTATCTCCAAATTCAGAAAGGTTTCTTCACAGTAAGAGCTGTGAAAATGGGGAATAGACTCCCTGCAGAGGTGGTTATGGTCAGCTCAGTAAATTGCTATAAGAAAAGCCTGGATTACTTCCTAAGTGTGCATAATATAACTGGGTACTAACATTTATAGGTAAAGTTGATCCGGGGAAAATCCAATTGCCTCTCAGGGGATCAGGAAGGAATTTTTTACCCTCAGAATATTTCAGGCCAGCGTGCTGGAAATTTATCGTCACCTACCTACAAATCGCACACTGCTCAGCGCTTGAGGATTTAATTTTAAAAGAAAAATATAGCAATCTTTAGACTACTCCTTATGATTACTAAATGATTCAATCAAATAAATAAATAGAACAATAAAAATAATAGTAAAAAAAAATAATTTTTTACCCTGCCTTAGCAAATTGGATCATGCTCTGCTGGGGTTTTTTGCCTATTATTATTATTTTTTTTTGTGATTGAACTGAACCTGACTAACTATGTAACTATGGGGTGGATGCTCTAACGGATTAATGGAGGTTCTGCAGGGCCACGCCTTTCCTATGATCCCAGTCATTCTCCAGTTCCTGTGGCAGACTCAGACAGGGAAGGTGAAAATAGCAGTGATAATCCCATACTGGCCCAACAGGCCATGATTTCCCCTACTGACACTACTCAGTTACCGGGATCCAATTCCCTTGCCTTTCAGACCAGACCTGCTGTCTCAGATCACTGCCCTACATCCTATTCGCCTGCACTTGAAGGCCTGGTTCTTGAGAGGGGAAGGCTAGAGGCTCTAAGCTGTCCAGAAGAAGTCACCCCTACACTCTTGAGCACTTGGAGGAAGAGCACTAACAGGGTCAACGAAAGAATGTGGTAAAAATTCACAGACCATATATCCTCCAGAGCCAGTCTGTGTAGTGCCCCAACAGTCTGAGATATCCTAAGCTTCTTACAGTCAGGCCTAGACCTGGCCCTGTCAGTCAGCTCTCTGTTGGCTCTATCAGCTTTCACTGGAGTGTCATGGGCCAGGCATATGCTTGTTCGCCAATTCTTCAGACTCAGGCCCCAAACTCAGACTCAGGCCCCAAAGGAAGCCTAGATTCCCCAAGTGGGATCTCCCGTTGATCTTTGACTTCTTCTCACAGTTTGGGTCAGAACCTAGCAAGCCACTCTTGATTAAAGAGCTTGTTCTCAAAATTACTATTTTTGGTGGCCATTACATCAGCAAAAAGAATATCCGAAATCTGAGCCCTAGGCTTGAAGCAGCCTGTCCTAACCTTCTTCCCAGAAAGAGTGGTTCTAATTTATATGCTGGGGTCAAACCCCACCTCAGTCTTCCATGAAAACCAGGAGATTGTGCTTCCCACTTTTAGATCAGCCAAATATTCTGATGTCCATCCTCTTGATGTGGGAGATACCTTGAAACAATATCTGAAGGCTACGGCTCCCTTTCGTCAGGCCAAATACCATTTTTGTCCTCTTCCTCTGGAAAAACAAGGGGAATGCGTGGATCGTTCAGTCTATCCAGTGGGCCTATAGAGCGAAGGGCTTGGTGCTTCTGGAAGCGATGACAGCGCATTCAGCAGCCAGAAGCATCTCAACATCGTGGGCAGCTTCACGACACGTCGCTCCCAAATTGATCTGCAGGGCAGCTTCTTTGTCTTCAATTAACACATTTATGTCTCATTATTGTGTTGAACCGGCTGCTCTATTTTCTGTTAATTTTGGTTTATATAGCGGTACTCTAGTAGGGGCTACTGAATGTAGTAGTCCGTCTGTTACCCTACCCAGCCAGACACACACTTTTGCACTGGAGACTCGCTGGGCAACACTAACTCCTGTTGTCCTCTTTGGTTTCTCTCTGTGCCTCCTGTCCAGATCCTCTCTGCTTGTTGAGAAAGCCTCTGTCCTGCACCCAAACCCTCAGGCCCAAGGTCACCCCCCCCCCAGACTGGGGAGCACCCTCAAAGGCTAGGCCTGATTAAATTTACCTGCACTAACAAAAATCATACCTTTAGCACCTACCCAAAGTAGAGGGTGCTACACTGACCCCCCGCCAGAAACCAGCTGGTCCCTCAGCTGTGAAAATTTGAAAAAAATGGCTCCTGCAAAGGCATCCCATAAGAAAAATTGGGTGGGGAAAGGGAAATAACCAGGACAGGGCTATGGTACAAATAAGTACGTACAAAAATATATAGGAAATATCTAGTCAGTATTTACAACTGTACAATATTACACATGCCTAACTACAGGTCCCTGGCAACGAGTTCCCGGTCTATGTGGATTGCTCTCCCCAGCCGCCATTCATGCTGAATGTCCTCAAAGCGGTCCCAGATCTCACATTCTGGCACCCGCAAAGCCTTGGGGATGTGTAAATATTCCCAGACCAAGTCATCCTCCCACTCTCCCCGGGAGCTATAAATGACGCCCATGGTCTCAGGAGGGACATAGGGATAGTCCAGACCCCACTGCAGAGCAACTCTGCACTGAACCTCCTCTTGGAACTGGGAAAACCTGGGCAGTTCTCTGGGCTTTCGTTTTCCAGAGAGAGGACACAAGCATCCGGAGTCCTCTTGACCCAGGGCCTGTATTCAGTTTCTCTGGTCTGAAGGGTGGAGAGTCTGTTCAGGTTGTCCTTTACTGACAGGGGTTTCTGCAGCTTCTTCAGCTCCCATAGCCAGATCTGTAACATCTACCACCCCGTACTGGACTTGGGAGTCTGCTATCTCTCATTCCTCCTGCGAGCTGCTGTGGGACGACTAATCTGCTATCTCTTCCAGGGACCCATTCTACGCTTCCAATCTGGGGTGAACCCCAATCTATGTACCTGCCCTCACCTTCCCTGCCCAGCTCACCTGAAGGTGCACCATCTCCTAACACTGGCTCCTTCTAGACCAGGATAGCAGGGGACATAGGAGCGGAACCTGGAACTTAGAAGGCTGGTGAGGCCTGCAACACTAGCTCCTGTTGTCCTCTTTGGTTCCTCTCTGTATCTCCTGTCCAGATCCTCTCTACTTGTTGAGAAAGCCTGTCCTGCACCCAAACCCTCAGGCCCAAGGTTACCCCCCCCCCCAGACTGGGGACACCCTCAAAGGCCCCCGACAACCCAGTGCTCCATCTCCAGCTTCTTCCACCCAACAACTGCTCCCTAGCTGGACTGACCCTAGGTATATCAAGGAGGCCTGCCCCCTGCCATTCCTAGTTGCGGATGGGTCAAGGCTCCCTGAGACACCCCAGACAGCTCCACCTCTCTTCCCCTCCTTCCTGCTAGAATCCTCTAGAGCAGGGGTAGGGAACCTCGGCTCTCCAGCTGTTATGAAACTACAAATCCCATCATGCTTCTACCTCTAGGAGTCATGCCTGTTAGGGTCTTGCAATGCCTCATGGAACTTGTAGTTTCAAAACAGCTGGAGAGCCGAGGTTCCCTACCCCTGCTCTAGAGTTTAGAAGCAGAAGGGAGGTAACCAAAAGATGATGCTACCTGTGAATCACCAGCCAACTCTGAGACACTCCCAGCCCACACAGATCAAAGCAAACAGCTCGGCCTGATTAAATTTACCTGCACTAACAAAAACCCTACCTCTAGTACCTACACAAAGTACAGGGCGCTACACTTACAAATCCAGTCAGTTGACTGTGTCAATTAAATCTTTTTTTTGCTCAGGAATTGCCCTCCTGGGTGTGTACAGCAAATTATTTCCCATACGTATGCTGCCATGAAGTCTGTCAGGAAAACAGAAAATTACCTATCAAATACTTACCATAATTGAGTTGGCTAGCTACGGAACATGGCCGCTGGCTTAGAGCAAAGATTTATGGGAGTGGGGTCCTATAGGGTAGGAGAGGAGGTGGCACTAAACCCATACGTATGCTACAATGGAGTCCATCGGGAAAGGAAAATTACGGTAAGTATTTGATAGGGAATTTTCTGTTTTTATTCCAATTTAATACCAAATCAGGGAATAGGTTTAAATTATATTAATGGAAAAATAAATTTACACCTTATAACTGTTAAACGAAAGAAAACAGAGTGCTGTCTTATTTTATTTAAATCATGGGTCCACTTTGGCAGCTGACATTTACAGAAAAAGAATACATCTGTGTAAGTGGGAAAATTTTATTTTGTGGCTTCATAATACGTGAATACAATTATTGGGTGCATGGAACAAGACCACTAAAAAGTAATTAGACTTTTCATGAAAATACAGGAAACTGCATGTGCTTTCTTTAATCCAATTAGAGTCTAACTTTATTTTTCTGTGGTTAGAAAATAAAAAAGAGAATGTGACAAGTTTCCTCTTTCACAAACTTTAAAGGCTAATGCATATAGCATATAATTTAGAAAATGCATGCAGATTTTATGTGTGTAAATGCATGTACATGCATAAAGTCATTAGAAGAATGTTCAGCGTCTACATGCTTCTAAGCGCGGGTACTTTAGGTGGGTATTTTACACATAATCATCTGTTAGCCCTGCCAGCTAAAACCTGCATTCCAAGCAGAAAATATGCTAGTGCCGTGTGAATAAAGCCATCACATGAGGCACATTATAGTCTCTATCCAACACCTGAGTTCTGGTGCCCTACAGAGTACAATTAAAATGAAATAATACTTTGGATGGGGTCTTCTCAAATAGATTTCTACATACAGGGCTGAATTTTTAGAAAGATCACAGAGGAAAAGAATGCCAAAGATGAAATAAACCCCCAATATACAATACATGTAACAGTAATCAATTAGGTCAATTGGCATGCCTAGTTAATAAGTCAGCACAAAGAGTAAGACCCCTTTCACACTGCCATCTTTTTTCAGGCGCTACAGCGCTAAAAATAGCACCTGTATAGTGCCTGAAAAAGCGGCTCCTCTCACTCCAGTGTGAAAGCCTGAGGGCTTTCACACTGGAGCAGTGCGCTGGCAGGGCATCACAAAAAGTCCTGCCAGCAGCTTCTTTGGAGCGGTGAAGGAGCGGTGAACTCACCGCTCCTCCACCGCTGCTAACCATTCTACTCAATGGGGCAGTGCTGCGATACCGCTGGCAAAACGCAGCTCCAGCGGAGTTTTGCGGGCGGATTTAACCCATTTTTGGTTTAAATCCACCCCGCTAGTGCCTGAATAGCACTGCTAAAACTACGGTAAAACGGCGCTAAAAATAGTGCCGCTTTACCGTCAACACCCCCCAAAGCTCAGTGTGAAAGGACCCTTGAAAAAGTCACGTGACATGTGACGCAACGCATTGGGAGGCGGGGCCAATGACGACATCGAATGTGAGTGTTAGCAGAGCAGATGCTTTGTGGAAAGCGATGTCACAACTGACCATTTTTTCAAAGCACTTAAATCATTTCATCAATGTGAGTGAATACAATTCAGTCTTTTGACTTACATCACTTACAACGCTGCGCAATGATGTGGTTTTTTCATTCTATTTCATATGATCCATCATCTTAACGGTGAATATGAGTGGAGCAGCAAGCAAGTTTAAAAACTTGAGTTTGGACAGTTATCCTTTGCAGGACTGATTCGGTACACCTGTGAGCGGGGATTCACTTACATATCCACCGTATTGTCTGATGCTATTTTCTCTATGGTGTATGTGTATATTTTATTTGTATTTTTAGGGGGAGTCTGATCCTCAGGATTGGGGTGCACTGGCAGCACTTTATCCCGCCTAACATTGAGTGGGGTCCCCAGAATTGGGGTGCACTCTTATCGTTTTATTTTATTTTGTTTTACACTAAGTGTGTTTATATATGAGCCAATTGACCCTCACAATAGGGGCGTACTGTTTAGCACTTTATTTAACATATACATTGTGTAGGGTGGGTTGTTGATTCTAGCGCACTGATATTGATGTACTTATTGTAGTCACAGCGTCAGAGCATTAATTAATTGGTTGTAGCTGTTATCATTGAGGTAATTCCCACTTGTTATCCACATCTGCACTTTAGTAATTTTTATTATCAGTGTGAAAGGGGCCTCAAAATGTTATATCATTTGGTAGAAACAAGTACTAATTTATAATAGTATAAGTATAGCATAGAACTAGTTTTTGACATTCAGAAAATGCTCACTTAAGGGGTTAAGATTAGTACCGTATTATTGTATATCTATATACACAGGCGCATGCAAAAAATATACAGTATATAAATATAGATACAGACAGAGACTTCCGGACACAGCATACCATAAATCAGAGCTGCAAACATTACATTGTACTTACAGAATAAAAAGAGGGCCGTCTATTATCTCAAATAGAGGAAACAGGAGACGAGATTGGATGTATTTACATGGAGTGTTATATCACAGCTTACAGAGAGAGGCTCTTCTGATGTACATACACACCACTATTTGTGCTTGTGGATAAAAGTGAGTACACCCCTCACATTTTTGTAAATATTTTATTATATCTTTTCATGTGACAACACTGAAGAAATGACACTTTGCTACATTGTAAAGTAGTGAGTGTACAGCTTGTATAACAGTGTAAATTTGCTATCCCCTCAAAATAACTCAACACACAGCCATTAATGTCTAAACCGCTGGCAACAAAAGTGAGTACATCTCTAAGTGAAAATGTCCAAATTGGGCCAAAAGTATCAATATTCTGTGTGGCCACCATTATTTTCTAGTTGAAGTTCACCAGAGTTTCACAGGTTGCCACTGGAGTCCTCTACCACACCTTCATGATGACATCATGTAGCTGGTGGATGTTAGAGACCTTGCGCTTCTCCACCTTTCATTTGAGGATGACGGCACATGATAAACAGTTCCACTGTTGCAGGATTAATATAAGTGTCCACTCCAGCACTGGTTGGGGCAACTGGATAAGCAGACAGCAGCAATTGACAACAGCTCCCACTGGTTGCTATGGACAATGACACTTATTACTGTAGCACTGGATAGCAGGCAGAGCACACAAGTCCTTCCACAGGGTTCAATTCCTCAATTGGTGCAACAACGTGCAGTCCCCCAGCTGGTTCAATCTTGGTTGCTAGGAGGAACGGCTGGCAGGGTCCCTGTGAACCGACATCCTGGATGAGCCCCCAAATGTAGTGGTACCCCCGTTGGGGCTGCTGGATGTAGTAGTTCGTCTGTCACCCTAGCCAGCCAGGCGCACACTATTTCCCTCCTCAGAGACAATAAAGCGGCCCTTGCATTTTTGTTTTTGTTATTTTTATTGAGGAGATTGAACTTAGATGGGGTGTGGGGTTTATGGGATGCACAATGATCAATAGGAACTTCTATGTACACTTTACAACTCTAGTCTCCTCCAGCACATCACTTGCTTGCAAACTGTTACTCCCTCTCTCCTACACAAACTTTATTACCAGGCACAGCTAGCACATGGTTAGGCCCACCTCAGACTAGGGTTGCCACTTTTTCTTCAAGCCAAACCTGAACACTTTAGCGGCACACAGCATACACTATAGGATTGTAACAGACCTGGAACACCTTTGGGCGCTCCAAAGAGTATAGTAATGTGGCGTGCATAGTGCCCCTTCACACTCCTATTTGGCCCTGTGAGCCACATTCCTGTCTGAATGTTGTGGACTGAAACCCAAACAAATGATTCAAAACCCAAACTGTCCAGGTGAACCCCGGACAGGTGGCAACCCTGCCTCAGACTCAGTTAGGCCTTACCATTATCTGGCAGGGGCCGTGGGTCACTTTGATGTCCTGTGGTGGACTACTGCTCCCAGCTAGTCCACTTCATGCCCTGCCAGCCCTCCTGGCTGTAGCTGCCCAACTCCACTGCCCATGACATCACAGTCCTTCCTGCTGGCTCTACATCCATCTCAGACTGCACACTCCCAGTCCACTCTGGCATGCTTCTCCAGTGTCCCCAACTGTGCCTGTCACTCATAAGCCCTCCTAGCTGCACTCTGGTGGAACCCTTCTGGAGACATGCCTGACAACACTAGCCTGTTGTCCTCTTTGGTTCCTCTCTGTGTCTCCTGTCCAGATCATCTCTGCTTGTTGAGAAAGCCTGTCCTGCACCCGAACCTTCGGGCCCAAGGTTACCCCCCCCCCCCCCAGAATGGGGAGAACCCTCAAAGGCCCCGACAACCCAGTGCTTCATCTCCAGCTTCTTCCACCCAGAAACTCCTCCCTAGCTGGACTGACCCTAGGTATATCAAGGAGGCCTGCCTCCTGCCAATCCTAGTTGGGGATGGGTCAAGGCTCCCTGAGACACCCCAGACAGTTACACCTCTCTTCCCCTCCTTCCTTCTAGAATCCTCTAGAGTCTAGAAGCAGAAGGGAGGTAACCAAAAGATGATGCTACCTGTGAATCACCAGCCTACTCTGAGACACTCCCAGCCCACACAGATCAAAGCAAACAGCTAGGCCTGGTTAAATTTACCTGCACTAACAAAAACCCTACCTCTAGCACCTACCTAAAGTAGAGGGCGCTACACTTACAAATCCAGTCAGTTGACGGTGTTAATTAAATCTTTTTTTTTGCTCAGGAATTGCCCTCCTGGGTGTGTACAGCGAGTTATTCCCCATACATATGCTGCCATGAAGTCTGTCAGAAAAACAGAAAATTCCCTATCAAATACTTACCATAATTGAGTTGACTAACTACGGAACATGGCCGCAGGCTTATAGCAAAGATTTATGGAAGTGGGGTCCTATAGGGTAGGAGAGGAGGCGGAGCTAAACCCATACTTATGCTGCAATGGAGTCCATCAGGAAAGTAAAATTACGGTAAGTATTTGATAGGGAATTTTCTGTTTTTATTCCAATTTAATACCAAATCAGTGAATAGGTTTAAATTATATTAATGGAAAAATAAATTTGCACATTTTAACTGTTAAAAATAGAAATAGAGTGCTGTCTTATTTTATTTAAATCATGGGACCACTTTGGCAGCTGAAATTTACAGAAAAAGAATACATCTGTGTAAGTGGGAAAAATTGAATTTTGTGGTTTCATAATACGTGAATGCAATTATTGGGTGCATGGAACAAGACCACTAAAAAGTAATTAGACTTTACATGAAAATATTTGTAAGGAAACTGCATGTGCTTTCTTTAATCCAATTAGATTCTAACTTAATTTTTGTGTGGTTAGAAAATAAAAATGATAATGTAACAAGTTTCATCTTTCACAAACTTTAAAGGCTAATTTACATGCATACAGCATATAATTTAGAAAATGCATGCAGATTTTATGTGTGTAAATGCATGTACATGCATAAAGTCATTAGAAGAATGTTCAGCCTCTACATGCTTCTAAGCGCGGGTACTTTAGGTGGGTATTTTACACATGATCATCTGTTAGCCCTGCCAGCTAAAACCTGCATTCCAAGCAGAAAATATGCTAGCGCCGTGTAAATAAAGCCATCACATGAGGCACATTATAGTCTCTATCCAACACCTGAGTTTTGGTGCCCGCCCCTACAGAGTACAATTAAAATGAAATAATTCTTTAATTGGATGGGGTCTTCTCAAATAGATTTCTACATGCAGGGCTGGATTTTTAGAAAGATCACAGAGGAAAAGAAGAGGAAATATCCCCCCAATATACATGTAACAGTAATCAATTAGGTCAATTGGCATGCCCAGTTAATAAGTCAGCGCAAAGAGTAACAATGTTATATAATTTGGTAGAAACAAGTGTAAGCAGGACTGGATTTCCCACAAGGCCACCGAGGCCAGGCCTCGGGGCAGCAGCGGTGCAGGGGCGGCGCCGCTCCTGTAGCGACTCCCCCCCGCACTAACATAGCCCCCGGCAGGCGGCGGCGCCAGCACTTGCTACTTTGCCTAGGCTGTGTGAGGCCGTGAGAGACAGGCGTGCGCGCAATGACTTCCTGGTGGAGAAAAAGTTGGGTAACTGGCGAAGACGGAGCATTACTCTCCTATGCGCTGATCACGTGGCCGGGAGCAGGGGTCTCTTTGACCAGTGATGTGACTCGTGACGTGAGGAGAAGAGACAAGTCACGAGTCACAAGAAAAAGAAGGGGAACCCTACCCTCTCTGCGTGGCCAGCATCATCTCTCCCAAGCCAGGAGCAGGGGTCTGAGACTGTGACGTCACCACCACCACCAGAAAAAGAAGGGGAACCCCCAGGCAGCAGCAGCCAGCAGGGATCATTAGCCCTGAGTGCAGCCTAGCAGGTACCTGTTGAAGATGATTGATGATCATGTTGTGCAGAGCATGTGTGTGTGTGCCACTGTGCCATGCCCAAGCAGAAGCAAGCAGCGAGTTAAATATTATAGTGCTGGATTATATAAATATGCATAGCACTAGCAGGACATTTGATAAAAGTGAAGCTTCAATTTCAGAGCTCCACAAAACATTCAAAGCAGAAAAATTGCAGTTTATTTACCCTAATATTGATATAGCAATGCGTATTTATCTTTGCACTCTGGTTACTAACTGTTGAGCAGAACGATCTTTTTCATGTCTGAAACGAGTAAAGAACTATTTACGATCATGTTTGGGTCAAGAAAGACTGAACAGTTTAGCTTTACTTGCCATTGAGTCAGAACTTTTAAATACTTTGTCCTCCGAAGATATTATCGATGAGTTTGTCAAAAGAAAAGTTAGAACAAAAAAATTGTAGGGAGTTTCTCACTGCAATAATCTTTAAAAGGCATTTTCTGCTTTACAGAGTATTTTCAGTCTGTAAAATTAAAGCCAGTTATTTTCAGTGTTTTCGAGTGTGGAGATATGTTTTTAATTGATCTATTGTAGCAGTCATCGATAAAGGACGAGAATGGTGGTGTGTGTGTGTGGCGGGTGGGGGGGGGGGGGGGGGGGGGGTCATTGAAGGACCCGGCCTTGGGGTAGCAAAGGGAGTAAATCCAGGCCTGAGTGTAAGTACTAATTTATAGTAGTATAAGTATAGCATAGAACTAGTTTTTGACATTCAGAAAATGCTCAATTAAGGGGTTAAGATTACTACCGTATTATTGTATATCTATATACACAGGCGCATGCAAAAAATATATAGTATACAAATATAGACACAGGCAGAGCCTTCCGGACACAGCATACCATAAATCAGAGCTGCAAACATTACATTGTACTTACACAATAAAAAGAGGGCCGTCTATTATCTCAAATAGAGGAAACAGGAGACGAGATTGGATGTACTTACATGGAGTGTTATATCACAGCTTACAGAGAGAGGCTCTTCTGATGTACATACACACCACTATTTCTGCTTGTGGATAAAATATACAGTATCTTACAAAAGTGAGTACACCCCTCACATTTTTGTAAATATCTTATTATACTGTATCTTTTCATGTGACAACACTGAACAAATTACACTTTGCTACATTGTAAAGTAATGAGTGTACAGCTTGTATAACAGTGTAAATTTACTGTCCCCTCAAAATAACACAACATGCAGCCATTAACTCTAAAATAAATCTAAACGGCTGGCAACAAAAGTGAGTACACCCCTAAGTGAAAATGTCCAAATTGAGACTAAAGTGGCAATATTTTGTGTGGCCACCATTATTTTCCAGCACTGCCTTAACCCTCTTGGGCTGGTGGATGTTCGTTTGGACCTTTCGTTTGAGGATGCCCCGCAGATGCTCAATAGGGTTTAGGTCTGGAGACATGCTTGGTCAGTTCATCACCTTTACCCTCAGCTTCTTTAGCAAGGCAATGGTCATCTTGGAGGTGTGGAGGATCGTGCTCTGTTTCATTATGTTACAGTACATGTTGGCATTCATGGTTCCCTCAATGAACTGTAGCTCCCAAGTGCCGGCAGCACTCATGCAGCCCCAGACCATAACACTCTGACCACCATGCTTGACTATAGGCAAGACACACTTGTCTTTGTACTCCTCACCTGGTTGCCGCCACACATGCTTGACACCATCTGAACCAAATAAGTATATCTTGGTCTCATCAGAACACAGGACATGGTTCCAGTAATCCATGTCCTTAGTCTGCTTGTCTTCAGCAAACTGTTTACAAGCTTTCTTGTGCATCGTCTTTAGAAGAGGCTTCCTTCTGGGACAACTGACAACTTCCTTCTGGGCCATGTAGACCAATTTGATGCAGTGTGCGACGTATGGTCTGAGCACTGACAGGCTGACCCCCTCCCCTTCAACCTCTGCAGCAATGCTGGCAGCACTCCTAAATCTATTTACCAAAGACAACCTCTGGATATGACACTGAGTATGTGCACTGAGCTTCTTTGGTCAACCATGGCGAGGCCTGTTCTGAGTGGAATCTGTCCTGTTAAACTACTATATGGTCTTGGCCACCGTTCTGCAGCTCAGTTTCAGGGTCTTGGCAATCTTCTTATAGCCCAGGCCATCTTTATGTAGAGCAACAATTCTTTTTTTTAGATCCTCAGAGAGTTCTTTGCCATCAGGTGCCATGTTGAACTTCCAGTGGCAAGTATGTGAGAGTGAAAGCGATAACACCAAATTTAACCCACCTGCTCCCCATTCACACCTGAGACCTTGTAACATTAATGTATCACATGACACCGGGGAGGAAAAATGGCTAATTGGGCCCAATTCAGACATTTTCACTTAGGGGTGTACTCACTTTTGTTGCCAGCAGTTTAGACATTAATGGCTGCATGTTGAGTTATTTTGAGGGGACAGCAAATTTACACTGTTATACAAGCTGTGCACTCACTACTTTACATTGTAGCAAAGTGTCACTTCTTCGGTGTTGTCACATGAAAAGATATACCGTATTTATCGGCGTATAACACGCACCTTTTTCCCCTTAAAAGTAGGGGGAAATCGTGGGTGCGTGTTATACGCCAATCCCCCAAAATTCTGAGCCTCTGGGCGGCTTTCAGACGCCTTCGGCTCTTCAAGGCGACTTTCGGCTGCCTTCGGCCATTATTGGCGGCTTTCAGCCATCTTCGGCCGTTCTCGGCAGCTTTCAGCCGTCTTCGGCTCTTCTCGGCAGCTTTCGCCCGCCTTCGGCTGTTCTCCGCAGCTTTTGGCCGCCTTCGGCTCTTCTCGGCGGCCGAAAGCTGCCGAGAATGGCCGAAGGCGGCCAAAAGCTGGCGAGAAGAGCCGAAGGCGGCCGAAAGCTGGTGAGAAGAGCCGAAGGTAGCCGGAGGCCTGCTGAGAACTACCGCACGCCTCCGAGATACACATCCGGCTCTGTATCTCGGCGGCGGCATTTTAAAAAAATAGGCACGGCTGCAATGGGGGACAAGACTGCATAAGGCTGCAATGGGGGGACAAGACTGCAATGGTGGACAAGGCTGCATAAGGCTGCAATGGTGGACAAGGCTGCAATGGTGGACAAAGCTGGATAAGACTGCAATGGTGGACAAGGCTGCAATGGTGGACTAGGCTGCAGATGACACTGATGGGCATATAAATGTAAGTTTTTTCTTCCCCTTAAACTTCCCTCCTAAAAGTTTTTTTCCTTAAAATTCCCTCCTAAACTTGGGGTGCGTGTAATACGCTGGCGCATGTTATACGCCGATAAATACGGTAATAGAATATTTACAAAAATGTGAGGGGTGTACTCACTTTTGTGAGATACTGTATATAGACCACACATGCGCAAGTTACATGGATTTTGCGTGGCACACTTACACGGATCAATGTTTTCAAGTGATACCACCTAGGCTTAATTTTAGTAGGGTTCAAATGTGAAGTCAAAATGTTTTTTCTGCAGTTTTGGATGAGTGGTGATAGGATTTATCACTAGTTTCCCCGTTTTGTCCAATTCACATCTAGGGTAGCCAGAATGTGTGTGTTTGCCATTTTTTTGTCATTTGTGTTTGCTTCCTACTCTATTAATGTTAAGTGATCAATCAACTTGGTACATTTAGCCTGCCTATACATGGTTCAAACAGGAACTTGAATTTGAATCATCTATGGCTGGCCTAAGAGTTGAAGAGGACAATTCAACAATCAGTTTCAACTAAAGTGGGCAAAAAATTCGGAGGACAAGGATGGAAAATTTGTTGAAAAAATATATTATTTACAGTATATTATATGTCTTATATACCTGAACCTTGCAAAATAAATCCAGAAGTAGAACATTTGTACCATGAAAATGATGACATTGTCATGCTTCTCAAATGAAAAGTCCTTCAAAATTAGTTCAGGGGGCACCATTGAATGGTTGGACAAGAGCTTATTATAATTTCTTGCCCAAACGTACAAAGTAAACTCTACAGGTGTAAGGCTAGCTTAAAGGTCATTGTTTTATTCCTATTATAATTGTATTGGTTTGCAGGCATATAGTTATATATGACCTCACCATCTCCTGTTATCTGTTTTCTGAACTGATATGATGGGTGACATTGATCAGTGGGGGATGAAGGTAAGACTGGCACACAAAGCAGAAATCGGTGAACAAATAATGTTCTGCATACTATACTGGTGAGTAACTGTTTAACCAGAGCCCATTACTTATATGTACATACCAGGGTGTAGCTGTGTAAAGCAATAGGTGTGGGAAATAAACCTAGATCAGATATCAGCAGTGCTAAGGACAAATGGATTGTGCAAAGTGCAGAGATTTAAAATGGCCAACCAGATTTTACATGACTGTAGCCTGTAAGCCAGACCAGTGTTTCTCAACTCCAGTCCTCAAGTTACCCCAACAGGTCATGTCTTCAGGCTTCCCATTATTTTGCACAGATGATTTGATCAGTTTTACTGCCTTAGTAATTACCACAGATGTTTCTGATTGGTGACCTCTGATTGTAACTGCTTTTTACGCTTTGCTTTCTGTTTTGCTAAACAAGGCCGATAATGTATATCATGTATTTCCATCAACTGGCTGGTGACAAATATTTGAATGCATAACTCAATTGTCACATAAATGTAATATACAGTAGTAAGGCAGCATAAGGAAATTAGTATTTTTGTATTACAAAATTTTTGTACAATTTTTTTAATTACAAAATTTGTAATTCATATTCACGCCACCCTACAAGTAAAATGGGCTGCCTGGGAGGGCAGCAGCTCCCCAGCCTGGGGACTTCTCCTCCTAGACAAGACCACACTTCTCTAGACCTCAGAATATTTACAGTATGTGCTCTGCAGCCACTTAATGGGCACCCTCCACCCCAGGGATGGCCAGGGACCCCATAAATAATAAGGTTGTTTATTTGAATTGCTCTACTGCTATGTCCAGGAACTTTTCAGAAGGCAGGGTGAAGCAATCAAGCCTGGAGCCTGTGAGATAGGGTTGCCACCTTTTATTCAAGTCAAACCCGAACACTTTAGCGGTGAACAGCAATCTATTATAATATGAGCTATACATATATTTTGCAATTAAACAGAATTTCTAATCAAATGAAGTTAATCACAAGAGTGCCCCTTTACATCAGAGACCACAGAGTTCCCCTTTTACTTATGAACTTGCAGAGTTCCCTTACACTATAAGGGGGGACTCTGCAGACTCTGATGTAAGGGAGAATTCTGGGGACTCTAACATAAGAGATGCTCTGGGAACCCTGATCTAAGGGAGAATATTGGGAACTCTGATGTACGGAGAGGACTCTGATGTAAGGGGGAACTCTGAGAACCCTGATGTACCTTAATGCACTCACTCAGAGGCAGGAGAGAGAAGGGGGGAGACTTCAGTCACAGACAGGGATAAGTTGTGAGCTCACTCACCACTTTGCAGTCACCACCTCTCATCCAGATGTAGCTGAGGCTGCTGGAGTGTGGGTAGACACAGAGGGGTGGGGGCAGGAGAAAGAGGAGAAAATCAAGCCCTTTCTCCTCTCCCATCTGTGTGAGGGGGGGGGGGGGGGCAAATTGCTAGTGCTGGCTTTGGGCAGTGTGAAAGAGAATGTAACAGACACTCTCGGCTTATACAACTGCAACCCCATAGTCTGGTCTGAATAATGTGTCTGGGTTTCAGGAGGTCCAAAACCCGAACGCATGATTCCAAACCCCAACTGTCTGGGTGAAACCCGGACAGGTGGTAACCCTACTGTGAGACTCTGATCAGTCCAAAACAATCAGACACTGCTCCACTGATTAGAGAAGCAACTAAAATAAACTAAATTTGGATATTAGCCTAGCACCTAACTAGGAGGATGCTACAGTTGCAAGCCAAATTCCTGTTTTGCATAGTGGATATTTCAAAACCTACATAACAATGAAGGAAACGTATGGCTAATAAATACTATTTAGAAACAAGATTCATTATTTGTCCTTACTTGTTCTATGAAATTTGTCAGGAAAGAAGAATCAGGCATTAAAGGGAACCCTTGCTTTGCCCCTGCAGGTTTACTTCGCTAGCAGCGTGTAGTCAGCTGCTCATTCGGGCCCTGCAGGGGGGGTAAAATCCCTGGTGCTTCTTGGTATTCGGAAGTTTGTGACTTACTGCCTCTTCCTCCTAAGTGGGAGGGTAGAAAGGAGTTATGGGAAAGTAGATAAGGCAAAGCAAAGCTTTACTTTATCACTCCCAGCATGCTCTGCAGCCAGGCGGATCATTGTGACCCTTTAAAAACATTTTGGCTCAAATAATTTTTAATAGAAATAGTGTGATATTTGCTTTGCCTGGAAACAATGTTACACATCTGTAAGTGTATAAACAAGGAATCCAAAGTACATGGAGCACAAATTAATGTGTAAATAAATATAATCTAGAATATCCACTCCCCACGGCTATATAAATAGAAAGGGATTAGGTTTGATTTTAGGTTTACTTTGTCAACTATATTTTAAACCATGTTGTAAACGTGTCTTGTCTTTGTTATGGGAAGAAGTTCGGAAGAAGTTGGTGCTTGGTCTTGTTGATCAGAACAGTCACAGGAAATGTAAAATTAGAAGAAACTTGCGCTGAGAAAAATATAGTATATGTACAAGTTGTCTGCCTTTCATGCTAATCCTCTGGCTTCAATACCATACAGTATAATCACCAACTCGGAATTAAATATGCAGATCAGGTAACCAGAGTTCATTTTTCGGAATCGTTATTCCCAGTCAGTGACACGGAAAATAATGAAGCCAGAGAGACAGATAACTAGCATTTTCAAGAGTAAATCTGCAATAACACATCTCATTTAACATAGCTTTACATATGTATTTGAAGCTCCAAGTTGAAAACTGGCTTACGCTCAATTTAAATGTATTCAAATATACATTTTTTTGGACAGTGCTGTTTAGAAATTTGGTTTGTTAAAGTGTATTTTTTGTATTGGATGCAGTAGTGGAGGTTTGATTACCTGCACTTTTGAGAGATTTCTTCTCACTACAGGAAGGGAAGTGAAGGAAAATCTTCCCAACAGGCCATAGATGGCAATAAGGCCCCTTTCACAAGGTGGGGAATCTTTCCGCTGATCCCTGCTGAGCAGGCGGATGGCTTGTCCGTGTCCACTCCGCTTAGTCCCAGGGACTATTTAAGGGGTATTAGTGAACCTCCATGCCCTTTCCCTTTGGTGGTGGATGGATCTGAAATGTGGGATGCTTATTGCAATACAACCAGCTTGGTAGGTTTCTTCCGTCGTTCATTTATCTATATGGGACAGCTTAATACTTGTTTTACGATGTGATAGGTTTCTTTTTACTATCCTTTGTTTGTCTGTTGTTCAGGCTGACCAATCCTGGGACTACATCCTCTGATCCACATACTCCAAATTTTGGGTCCGGATCTTGTTGGACTAGACCAGGGATATGCAGTTAGTGGACCTCCAGCTGTTGCCGAACTACAATTCCCATGAGGCATAGCAAGACTCTGACAGCCACAAGCATGACACCCAGAGGCCGAGGCATTATGGGACATGTAGTTTTGCAACAGCTGGAGGACCGCTAATTGTATATCTCTGGACTAGACTATACTTGATCACTTTTGTTTTACTTGGCCCTGTGGTCAGTATCTAGCTTGATTTGGTTTTGTTAGATTATGGCCTAACTTTGACATTCATTTAGTTACTAATGAAGGAATTTGACTATTCACAGATTATATGGCCACATCTATGAGTACTTATACACTACCTCTGCGTTATCATCAGTGATCTGGCCAGTGGTCTTGGCCATTTTTGGAGTAAGCACTTTTATGGTTTACCCTCCAATATCTATTGTTTCACACCATCTTTGATGAGGAAGTCTATCTTCATGGACTCTACATCTATATGTGAACATGTACTTAGCTTTTATGTTTATACTACTCCAGATACAGTGCATCCAGAAAGTATTCACAGCACTTCACTTTTTACACATTTTGTTATGTTACAGCCTTATTCTAAAATGGATTGAATTAATTATTTTCCTCAAAATTCTACAAACAATACCACATAATGACAACGTGAAGGAAGTTTGTTTGAAATCTTTAAAAATTTATTAAAAATAAAAATAAAAAGAGACAAATTTTATGTAGATAAGTATTCACAGCCTTTACTCAGTACTTTGTTGAAGCATCTTTTCAAATGTTCATGTGGGTTCAAGTCTGGTCTCTGGCTGGGCCACTCAAGGACATTTACAGAGTTGTCCTGTAGCCACTCCTTTGTTATCTTGTACTTAGAGTCGTTGTGCTGTTGGAAGATGAAACTTCACCCCACTCTGAGCCCCAGAGCGCTCTGGAGTAGGTTTTCATGAAGGATGTCTCTGTACATTGCTGCATTCATCTTTCCCTCGATCCTGACTAGTCTCCCAGTTCCTACCGCTGAAAAACAATCCCACAGAATGATGCTGCCACCACCATGCTTCACTGTAGGGATGGTATTGGCCAAGTTATGAGCGGTGCCTGGTTTCCCCCAAAACACGACGCTTGCCATTCAGGCCAAAGAGTTCAATCTTTGTTTCATAAGACCAGAGAATTTTGTTTCTTGTGGTCTGAGAGTCCTTCAGGTGCCTTTTGGCAAACCTCAGGCAGGCTGTCATGTGCCTTTTACTGAGGAGTGGCTTCCATCTGGCCACTCTACCATACAGGCCTGATTGGTGGAGTTCTGCAGAGATGGTTGTTCTCCTAGAAGGTCTACTCTCTCCATTGAAAAACACTGGAGCTCTGTCAGAGTGACCATTCGGGTTCTTGGTCACCTCCCTGACTAAGGTCCATCTCCCCCGATCGCTCAGTTTGGCCAGTGGCCCACTCTAGGAAGAGTCCTGGTGTTCCAAACTTCTTCCATTTACAGATGATGGAGGCCACTGTGCTCATTGGGTCCTTCAATGCTGCATACATTTTTCTGTAGTATGTATAACTAAAGACGTCTGCGCTCTATGGGTAAAATAGAAGAGGGCGAGAGTAGCGAGTGAAGAAAGCAGCAATCACTAAATGAGTTGACTCTCACTAATAGAAGTAAAATAAAAAAGGTGTGATGCGCTAATTTCAAAAAATTAAAAATAGCCACAATAAAACCAATAGTGTGCAAATACATTCAAGGTTAGAAAAATTATTTAAAGTGCAACCATGCATAAATATATCAAAAGGTGACTGGTAGACATGGACCCCCTTCCCTTCTTGTTACAGCCGCCTGTCTTCTACGCGATTTCAGATTGATTTCCAGTGCGGTTGTAGCACACGTCCACGGTCGGATATAGCTTTTCATTTCAACCCTCGCTTTTCTTCTTCAGATGCACACGTAATCTGCAACACCCTGCGCAAAGACCATTGGTTAGATGAATTAAAGTTTTCAGGAGCCCCACTAAAAAAAGGAGAGACCTTTGTGCTCCTCTTTCTCTTCCTTCCAGACAAGGTCAAGGTGAGCATTGGTGGACACCATTTTCTAGATTTTACCTATCGACTTCCTCTGAAAGATGTGGACGCTGTGGGACTTTATCGAGACGTCACCATAAAGGAGCTCTCCTTTCTCAGCAGTAATCCCTTTCATGACGAGTTGACTCGATATCCTTTTTGCCCGCCCTTGAAATCTGGCAGTGCAGATCTGTTTATCCACCATCCACCACATGTGAGGAAGTTAGAGAAGTCTCCAAAAGAGCCTGTTATACAGCCATCTCTGTGATCATCCCTTGCTACCTGGGTGTCCAGTACTATTTTCGCTGTTTACCTACAGCGGTGAGGTAATTGCATAGCATTAGCACCATTTGCACGGATCATCACGGAAGGATTGTTGGCCCAGCACGTTGCACGTTTAATTCAGTGTGTTTACCGAATTGCACTATTTGATCTGATTGTGTATGGGACACTTTATTGTGATTCACGGTTGTCACTTGGATCAAGAATTTGTTTTATTGTTCACAGTATCATTTGTCACTATATGGTTTAACCTTTTACACATTTAATTATGTTTACACGTTTTTGTATATGAATTTTGATATTTATGGTAAATTCATGATTTTTTGTGCACATAGTCACTTTACGATTTACTGCAGCATAACTTTGACTTATCTAAGCATATCCTTATATATATTATGCACAAAGTCACCTTTTGATATATTTATGCATGGTTGCACTTTAAATAATTTTTCTAACCTTGAATGTATTTGCACACTATTGGTTTTATTGTGGCTATTTTTAATTTTTTGAAATTAGCGCATCACACCTTTTTTATAATACATTTTTCTGTACCCTTCCCCAGATCTGCGCCACGATACAATCCTGTCTCTGAGGTCTACAGACAATTCCTTGGACTCCATGGCTTGGTTTGTGCTCTGACGTGCACTGTTAACTGTTGGACCTTACATAGACAGGTGTGTGCCTTTCCAAATCATGTCCAATCAACTGAATTTACCACAGGTGGAATCCAATCAAGTTGTAGAAACATCACAAGGATAATCAGTGGAAAAAGGATGAGTCTGAGCTCAATTTTAAGTGTCATGGCAAAGGCTGTGAATACTTATGTGAATGGGATTTTTTATTTTTTTGTAAAAAAAAATGGAAAGGTTTCAAACAAACTGTCACATTGTCATTATGATGTATTTTTTTTTATAGAATTTTGAAACAAATAATGAATGTAATCAGTTTTGGAATAAGGCTGTAAAAGTGAAGCGCTGTCAATACTTTCAGGATGCACTGTATATAGGAATCATTTGCTGACCCTTTATTGGTTCCCTCCTATACCTCCCCACAGCCTGGGAAGATGTGATTGGTCCTCTGTACATTCATGTTGTTTTGTAAGTATATTGTCTTGTTTTTTTTGTGTCCTCCCTTTTCCCCTCTTCCTCTCCTCTTTTTCCCTTATGAGAATAGTTTTTTCTGAGAATATATATATACCCATAAATTCATATTTATTGTATGTTTTTCCTTTTTTCAACTATAGATATAGGATGATTTACAATAGACATCTGTCTTGTATGAGTACGGTAAATGTTCTGAAGAAGCAGCAACAACTGAAAAATGTGTTAACTGGCTCAATACAAATCACAGCAATCCTGTTCTGTGTGTATAATAAGTGACAAATAACTCGTTACATATGACAATAATTCAGTTTTGTCTGCAAAATAAATTGCTTTTGCACTTCTGTTTTGTAATAATAATTTATAATAAAATTCTGTATGTTGATGGTTTTATCTATTCAATTGTTTTTGATGTATTATTAATATACCGGAATGTCACCCTAGAACACTTTCTTTTTCTTTTGTTGTCGCAATTTTTGAGTTGGTGCCCTTCCAGTATAAGGCTGCTTTAGCTACTATTTAAGCACTTGACCTGCGGAAGATTTACCCCCATCATGACCAGGCCATTTTTGTGATATGGTACTGCGTTATTTTAACAACTGTGCGGTCGTGCGACATAGTACCCAAATAAAATGTATGTCCTTGTTTTCCCACAAATAGAGCTTTCTTTTGGTGGTATTTGGATCACGTACTAGGTACGTGATCCTGCGCAGGAGAGCCCCCCTTGGCGCCTTATATGTAAGTTATATGCTTGGCAAGCGGTTAAAGGAGTCGTAAAGGCAGTAAGGTTTTTTATCTTAATACATTCTATGCATTAAGATAAAAAAAAACCTTCTGTGTGTAGCAGCCTCCCCAGCACCCCCTACCTGAGTCCTATCTCTCTCCGGTTTTGTCCACCAGTGTCTTAGGCATCCAGGACTCTCCTCCTGATTGGCTGAGACACAGGAGCGGCGCCATTGGCTCCCACAGCTGTCAATCAAAGTCAGTTAGCCAATCAGGGGAGAGAGGAGTGGGGCAGGGTCAGGGCTCCGTGTCTGAATGGACACATGGAGCTGTGACTCAGCTCGGGTGCCCCCATAGCAAACTGCTTGCTGTGGGGGCATACGACAGAAGGGAGGAGGCAGGATAGCTGAAGAAAAGGGTCCGGGCTGCTCTGTATAAAACCAACTGCACAGAGGAGGTAAGTATAACACGTTTATTTACTTATTTATCTTTAAAACTAGACTTTACAACCACTTTAAGTACACCCTCAGCTGATATGTGAGGCCCACATTATCTATACATCATAGATGTGCGCAGGGGGCGTGCCTGGGCACACCCTAATCACTCTGTGCAATGCCAATTCTTCCTACTGCTTAAGTTCCCCCCCCCATGTTGCCCCCTCTGTAGTGCTTCTGGCTTCCTTCCTCTCCTCTCCCCTCGGCTGCTGCGGGGAATGTTTCTTGATAGAGGGCAGGGGAAAGGGCTAGTCAGTATGTAATTTACCGGCCCCTTCCTTTTCTAAGTGAACACACTCACTCACTGTGTTCAATCATAACTGAAACATAGTAAACTCTGCCATTGTGCCATGCCACTGTACCATGTCCAGTGCAGCTGAGGCTGAAAAGAAAGGCATGTGTTTTAGTTTTGGGGTGCACACCCTAATGCAATAAGCTGTGCACACCTATGCTATAATTGTTAACGTTAAACAAAGTAATACCACTTATCTGTTTTGTGGGCCTATTGCTGATACATATGTAACATGGGGGACTGTATACACACATAGAATCTGAGGTATAGGAGACCACATTTCAACTAATGTGTCCCACCAATGTCTCTAGCAACTAAAATAGATTACAGATCTCTTGATCATAATCTGATCTCTGATATAGGCGACAAGGCTTTCCCTCCTCTGTCCTCCTATATGGCTATCAGGACATTTTTAATCTCGGTGTAGCATCATCCCACTCTCCTTCCAATGGACAAAGATGTGATGATGATGTGCAATGATACAAATTCACCAGGTTCAATAACACCTTCCTCAATTATTACTATTTTTTTTAATTATTTGTGTTACCCTTAAATGCACACCCAAAGTCAGTTACTTGAGGTTCCAAGCACTCCTTCCCCTATCTCCAACCATTTCAATTGTGTTTACCATTCAGGCAGACCTCCGTAGACATTAGGACCATGAAGCATTCCAGTGACTTCAAGCTGTAATAGTAATGGCCAAGGAGGGAGGGCTCAGGATGCGGTGAATCAGATAAGTCAATAGCAGGCCAGGCTACAATAAAATATTTACTTATTAGTCAGCTAGGACACATAAAAGCTGATAACTCTCTTTTATTAATGTTTTAGGTGGTAAATGATGCCTTAGGCAAAACATTTTTTTTTGTTTTAACAAAGTGGAGGGTTTAGAACATCTATCAAGTTTTCAGTGCTGTCTGTGCAACTGGTAGGGAAATTCACCCTCTCTATTTGTTATGTTTAACAAAAGTGAAAGAAAACCCCAAATTTTGGGTTATCCCCAGAATAGGAAAAGAGGGAAAATCTTCAAATGGGGGGCAATAGTACTGGTGGCAACCAGGGATTCTCTTACTTTGGGGACATTTTCTCATACTTCCTGTCAGGGACCGTAAGCAAAGGTAAATCTCCTAAATAGCCCTCCCTTTGGCCAGCCATAGAAGGAGCAAATTTCATTCCTGTAACCATGAGCGTTGACAGGGGAATCCCTACCACCGAGCCATTGTGTTCTCCCGGGAGGGGCAAGGGAAGCCGTTCCTGCTGGAAGAACACAGTAGTTATTTCTAGCAGTCATAACAGCCGCTAGAAATAATTACATGTAGAATCCGGCAGGCTGGTTGTACCCAAGTTGATCCATCGGTCGACTTGAGTACATTCAGGCTGCCCACACGCGGTTCAGTAGGAACTGGCCAAGATTCAAACCGTATATTGCTGACTTTACTCTATCCAAAGTAAAAAAACTATTTGGCTTTAGTTCTACTTTAATCATAGCAAGATAAAGGGCAATCTATTGTTAATCCAAACTTTCACCTCCAGATGTAGTGTAAGAGTACCCACCTGAGTACAGAGCCATTATGATATTAAAGATTGGGCACTTCCTGAAGCTTGCCCATCTCTTTCTGCCTCTTGCACTTTCCTACTGGTCAGCAAGGCTGCCCATGATCCTGATTTGCACAAAGTAATATTTGAGACACACCTCTATGTGCCTGTCCTTTACACCAGTATTATTTTTTATATTGAAAGATAGGGTCTCTTTATAGAGAATTGTGGATCTTCCAGTAGGCACCTGCTAAAGCCTAAACTACATCAGTGCCGGGTTACTAAACCGCTACCTGAGCCGTCACTTGATACCGCCCATAACATAGGCACAGACAAGAATTGGTAAAAGAAGTGACTTTGTAGTTGACATTAGGGTCCAAGTATCACAGCCCCCCCCCCCCCCCCTGATGACGGTGGATCTAATAACAGATGGAGAATAATTAAGAAGGAATAGAAGTGGTGGAGGGGGCAGAGATTCACCGAAAAAATGAATCAGAAACAGGGAGATTCTTGAACTGCAGGTCCTCAGTTGCCCTCTTCTGTCAGCACTTTGCTCCTAGGTTTACAGACACATTCAGAAACAGGTATGCCTCCCGTGACAACTTTGCCAGCCTAGGCTGTGGCCTTGGGTTAATAATTTTGGTTATGTAATTTTGCTTTACTGTACATATGTACATAATGCTCAGCTCTAAATCTCTATAATGCTGTCTCCCCCTCTGGGTGCTCCATGGCAGGTCCATCCTTCTGGAAGAAAGAATTCAAACTATTATGGTATGTTGCGGTATGTTAGTGCCTGGACATCATGATGTGTGTTAATGTGAATTGCATTAAAGTAACACATATCATTATAATTAGGTGACCAGTGCACCACGTACATTTTTTGGGGCGGCATGAAGCATACCACAATACACAACATGTGCGTTGTGATGCATTAATGCCGGCTATAGATGGTGCGATTTTCAACCTATGGTTGCAGGAAGGAAAATTGCTTGATTCTCCCATCATCACAATTAATGTGGATGAGGAAATGCCTCTGATGGAGCTATTGTGCGCGGAGCCATCCCTGCCGGTGAGAATACAGTGATTATTGATAATCCAGGTTGCTGGTTGTACCCAAGTTGATTGATGGATCATCTTGGGTACAATCAGCCTTCCCATACTTTTTTTTAACAAAGTGAGCCTTCCCATACTTGGTTTGAATGTTGGCCGGTCCCTGCTGAACCTTCCAAAATTCAAACCATCTATGGCCGGCCTAATGCATGTTTGAGTTGGCCAATACTGCAAGGTGCATTGGGTTGCAATCTACAATGAATGGTAACTAACTGCTTTAGTGCACAGAAAAACATCAGTTTTACCCCATGTTACAGCTACTATTGCATAGACCTTTAAGTGGCATTCTGATTTTCATGAATTGCTACCATAATTCAGTCCCCCTGCCAGGGAGAGCGATCAGTGCTGGGAGGGGTGCAAGAGCCAATGTTTTAGTATCAAGTCCTTGTGTGTGTGAACTGCCCTTGTTATACCCTTTATTTGTTCTTTTTAGCAGTTCATTGTAATATCCGTCATTTGTGTAGCTGTGGCAGAGCAGAAGGTAACAGAAGAATATAAAGTCCAGCTCAGCACTAATGGGGGAGGATTTTGTTTCCTAGTGTCTCCAGGACAAAGGTATATATTGCAGGATTTCTCATGCAAGAGTCATAGTGTAAGCAGAAGATTAGAAGTCGGATCAAACTGGTTCTGCGTTTCCTCCCTCCTTCCCACCCGCTTTGTAGCCAGGTGTCTGGAGATCGGTGACGCCATACGGCATAGGGGAAGCCCTTATGACTCACAATAACCCTGAACTAAGCTGTGTGTCTGCTGAATGGTTCACTACTTGCTGCATTTATTATACATGAGGCATGATACCTCTTCACTAGAATACTAAGTACAAAGGCACTCAGCCCTGGAGAAAAGTCTGCGTAAAATTGGTTTGAAATATTATGTTTTAAGAACGGTTGCTCGATTTTCTAATCGTTGGTGGGGTCAAATCAATGTTCGTTTTTCAACTGCAGTGACGGTCTGTTATTTCTCAACAGGGCAAGCTGTCCTGCAGATGTAGTAGTTACAGGGTTGAGATGAACCATTTACCACTGAGAGGGGTGCTTACAATGGTCAGCTTTTATTTATATAAAACTTCTATCCCAAAAGAAAAAAAAAACTGTTCCTGTAACTGTTAAGTGAAGATTAGTTTTAATTTGTTAGTATATCTAATTCTGCTAGTTTATGTAACACTCCCCCAACCCCCCCCTTCTCCATTCCTGAATGACAATGCTGCTATCCAAATGTCGTCGTCCCCCCGTGCTCTTTCATCCACAGTGGGGGCCTCTCCAATACAGAAGGTGTGTTATTGGCCAGATCACCAGGTGAAAACAGAGGGGAAAAGGCCTAAAAAAAAAAGAAAAATAATGCAGTTACCATATCTTATGATTGGTAAGCTGAAATATATTGCATTTTTTGGTTTTGGCTTTAACTGCTTGCCAACCGCCGGCTGTCAAATGACGGCCAGGCGGCGCGGCTCTTGTGGCAGGAGGGCGTCATATGACGCCCTCCTATTTAAGCAGGGAATGCACGCGATCATGCGTGTGCATCCCTGTTCCTTCGGTGGCGGTGTGTCACGGATACACCACTCGCCACGAGGGGGTGAACAGCCATTGGATATGGCTGTTTACCATGTGATCGGCCGTGATGAAGTCACGGCCAATCACAAATGGTTCCACCCCCACTGTGCATGGCGCATGCGCGTGATCGAAAGCACGCTGTGCGTGCACGTCGGTGGCGGCATATTCCTGGGAACACTGCTCGTCGGTGATGCTGCTAAACAGCCATTGGCCCGCTGTTTACCCACTGATTGCCCCCCCCCCAATAAAGAGGACCTGTCACCACCCATCATAGTATGGGTCACTCACAGTCCATCAGAGTACCTGTCACAGTCCATCAGAGTACCTGTCACAGTCCTGTCCATCAGAGTACCCGAGTACCTGTCACAGTCCATATGAGAACCCGAGTACCTGAGTACCTGTCACAATCCATCAGAGTACCCGAGTACCTGTCACAGTCCATCTGAGTACCCGAGTATCTGTCACAGTCCATCTGAGTACCCGAGTACCTGTCACAGTCCATCTAAGTACCCAAGTACCGGTCACAGTCCATATGAGTACCGAGTACCTGTCACAGTCCATCAGAGTACCCGAGTACCTGTCACAGTCTATATGAGTACCCGAGTACCTGTCACAGTCCATCTGAGTACCCAAGTAACTGTCACAGTCCATCTGAGTACCCGAGTACCTGTCACAGTCCATATGAGTACCCGAGTACCTGTCACAGTCCATATGAGTACCCGAGTTCCTGTCACAGTCCATATGAGTACCTGTCATAGCCCTTCAGAGTACCCGAATACCAGTAACCAGGCCATCAGAGTACCCAAGTACCTGTCACCAGGCCATCAGAGTTCCCTGATTACCTGTCACCAGGCCATCAGAGTACCCGAGTACCTGTCACCAGGCCATCAGAGTACCCGAGTGCCTCTCACCAGGCCAGAGTACCCGAGTACCTGTCACCAGCCCATCAGAGTACCCGAGTACCCATCCATAGAAAATCAGAGTACCCGAGTACCTATTTGCAGCCCATGCCTCATAGAATATACGTTGGGGTGTTTGCTTTCCAAAATGGGGTCATTTTGTGGGTAATTCCACTGTCGTGGTGCTCAAGGACCTTCAAAAATGTGATAGGTAGGAATGAAATGAGATGTGTAATTTATGCTCGTAGAACACCTGAAGGTACTACTTCAATGTTGGGCCTCTCTATGTGGCCAGGCTGTGTAAAAATCTCACACACGTGGTATCGCCATACTCGGGAAGAGTAGCAGAATGTGTTTTGGGGTGTAATTTTTGCTATATACATGCTATGTGTTAGAAATATCTTATAAATGGACAACTTTGTGTAAAAAAAATGAGTTTTCATTTTTTTTCCACATTTTCCAAAAACTTCTGGAAAAAATGAAGCGTTCAAAAGACTCATTATACATCATAGATTATACGTTGGGGTGTTTGCTTTCCAAAATGGGGTAATTTTGTGGGCAATTCCATGGTCCTGGTGCTCCAGGGCCTTCAAAAGTGTAATAGGTGGTTGTGCAATGAGATGTGTCATTTCTGCTCCTAGAATGCCTGAAGGTGCTACTTCAATGTTGGTGCTCTGTATGTGGCCAGGCTTTGTGAAGGTCTCACACATGTGGTTTCGCCATACCCTGGAAGAGTAGCAGAATGTATTTTGGGGTGTAATTTATTGTATGCATATGTTGTGTGTGAAAAATAACCTAATAATATGACAATGTTGTAAAAAAAATAAAATCTTCATTTTGCAAAGAATTGTGGGAAAAAATGACAACTTAAAAAAACTCACCATGCTACTTACTTAATACCTTGGAATATCTACTTACTAAAAATTGGGTAATTTGGGGGGTATTTGTACTTTCCTGACTTGTTAGGCCCCTTTCACACTGGGGCGGTGCTGGCGTTGGCAGTAAAGCGCCGCCATTTTTAGCGGACTTTACCGTTGTTTTAGCGGCGGTATGCGGCCGCTAGTGTGGCGGTTTTAACCCCCACTAGCGGCCAAAAAAGGGTTAAAACCACCCACAAAGCACCGCTTTGCCAGCGGTATAGCCGCGCTGCCCCATTAATTTTAATGGGTAGGAGCGGTTTAGGAGCGGCGAATACACCGCTCCTTCACTGCTCCAAAGATGCGGCTAGCAGGACTTTTTTCACCGTCCTGCCAGCGCACCGCTCCAGTGTGAAAGCCCTCCGGCTTTCACACTGGAGTGAAAGGGGCTGTTTTTTTCAGGCGCTACACAGGCGCTATTTTTAGCGCTGTAGCGCCTGAAAACCGCCTCGGTGTAAAAGGGGCCTTAGTGTCTCAAGAAATTAGATACACCTGATGTACTGTGTACATTTTCAGTGATTGGCACCATAGTTTGTGGACTCTTGTAACTTTCACAAAGACAAAATAATATACACTAATCTGGGTTATTTTTTAGCAAAGATATGTAGCAGTATAAATGTTGTCCAAAATGTATGAAGAAAAATTTTATGACAAAAACAAAGAAAAGGGCATTTTTTTCACAAAATTTACATTTTTTTTTATTGATAGCACAAAAAACAAAAAAAACACTAGTGATTAAATACCACCAAAAGAAAGCTCTATTTGTGTGGAAAAAAGGACGCAAGTTTCATATGGGTACAGTGTTGCATGACTCAGTAATTGTCATTCAAACTGTGAGAGCGCTTAAAGCTGAAAATTGATCTGGACAGGAAGGGGGTGCACTGTTTTGAGGTGGTTAATGTGGCTTTCAGAGGACCCTGAGACCTCCTGACCTCATGAACCAATAAACAGTGCCATGAACCCCTAAACTTATTAAAATGATTCAAGCTGTTAAATCCAAACCATAAATATTGATTATGGTTTATAATGTTTACAGATCAAATGTAGATCAGCAGTCTCCTTTATTTTTTCCATGCATTTTATTACTCTGTCCTAACAGATACTCTATGCCCTTGTACACACGGTCGGAGATTCCGACAACCAAATCCGTCTGATTTTGTCCGTCGGATCTTGTCCGAAACTGTTGCATACACACGGTCGGACGAAGTTGTGGGAAAATCCAATCGTTCAGAACGTGATGATGTAATTTCGTTACGATGGGACTACCTTCAGGCTAGTAGCCAATAGCTTTGATGTAGGAATTTGATCTGAGCATGCGTGGCACTTTGTCCGATCGGAATTCTCTACACATGATCGGAGTATGTCCGGTCGGAGCAGTTTGTCGGAAAATATTTCCAGCAAGTTGGAAAATTTGGTCCAAAGGATATTCCGACGGAAACAGTCCGATGCATACCACACACCGTCGGAATATCCGACCAAACGCTCCAATAGGACACATTCCGACGGATTCTCCGACCGTGTGTACGAGGGCTATCTGTCCTAGGTATTTCTAACCTGTCCACCTTTAGAAGATCCCTGAAAACTCACTTATTCAGGGAAGCCTATCCCACACCCACCTAACAACTGTCCCCGAGCCACCCCCATCAAATCATTCCTTGCATCTATTACCTTTTGTACCACCACCCCCTCCCTTTAGAATGCAAGCTCTACAAGCGGGGCCCTCCTGTCCCTTCTGTATTGAACTGTACTGCAATTGTGCTGTCCCCCATCTACATTGTAAAGGGCTGCATGAACTGTTGGCGCTAAATAAATCGTGAATAATAATAATAATAATAATTCCTCCATTGCAAGATAAAGGCATATCACTTTTTGAACATTTTATCAATTTGCCTTTCTAATACGAGTTTTTGTTTTTAAATATATCTTAGCTACACAATTGTCTTTTGGTATACAGTTCACCTGAGAATCTGGTGTCTAGTATGATTTACTATGTTCCCTGTTACATCATTTTCAACCTCTGTCCTCTTTTGTGCAGTGGCGGCCCGTAATGCAGGGTGCAGGGGTACCACCCCCCTATCCATACGTCCAGCCCCCTAATCTATATATGGGATGCCAGATGCATGGATTCCAATGGGGTTTGTTTTTTTGAAGCATGTGATTAGACCTAGAGGCTCTAATAAGCTTAAAAAAAAAGGTAGGCTCGGGGAGCAGTGAGCCCACCCATTTGTGTGACAATAGCCAATAAACATTCGTTACTGTCACACTGATTTTCCTCCTGACCAATCGTGAGACCGTTTCCAGATTGGTCGAAAAGAGAAGCGATCCTATTGGCCTAGGATGAGGAGGGAGGAGACGCATGGCGCCATGATGCCGAGGAGGAGATGCAGGGGAAGCTGCCACCCATCACCCATAGATGGGGTAAGTGCAGGCTTGGTAACCAACCAACCGGGGGGGTCATGCACCAGTTCACACTGCTTTTGTGTTTGCTATCACAGTTTTAATAGTATGTAAACAGGCAGGTCATTATAATAGAAGGGTACTGTAGGCCCAAGCACAGTAATGATTCAGGAGATTCGAATTCTATGCGCCCTGGCTACCTGTCATCCAAGAATAGAGAAATAGAGTTTTCTTTTGGTGGCATTTGATCGCCTCTGCAGTTTTTATTTTTTGCGCTATAAACAAAGAAATAGGAACAATTTTGAAAAAAAAATAATTATTTTTTACTATAATAAATATCCCCAAAAAATATTAAAAAAAAAATTTTTTCCTCACTTTATGCCGATACATATTCTTCTACATATTTTTGGTAAAAATAAAAAAAAAATTGCAATAAGTGTTCATTGATTGGTTTGTGCAAAAGTTATAGCGTCTACAAAATAGGGAATAGTTTTGTGGAATTTTTATTGATAATTTTTTTTTTACAAGTGATAAGCGATTTTTATCATGACTACGACATTATGACGGTCACCTCGGACAATTTTGACAAATTTTTGTGACCATTGGCATTAATACAGCGATCAATGCAAAAAAATTGCATTCATTACAGTAAAAAATTCACTGGCAGTGAAGGGGTTAATCACTAGGTGGCACTGTAGGGGTTAAGTGTGTCTTAGGGAGTGATTCTAACTGTGGGGGGGAGGGGCTGTGTGTGACATGTCACTTATCAGCGCTCCCGATTACAAGGAGAGTTGATCAGTGACAATGTTACTAGGCAGAATGGGGAGATGCTTGTTTACATTAGCATCTGCCTGTTCCTTCTCACTGTGAGATGATCACGGGACCGGCAATCGTGGTCATGGAGCTCCCGGCGGGAGCGTGCGCCGCCTCTTAAAGGGCAACGTACAGGTACGTTATTCTGCCTGTAAGTGCCCTTCTGCCGCAGTATATCTGCATGAGGCGGTCAGGAAGCGGTTAAAGCACCCCTATTTCATGTTTTTTTTGGTTACAACCTGACTGTGCAATATGTTTGGGATTCACCAATTACTGAAAGCATTTCCTAAACGATAAACGATCCATGAATCTATCCAGACCGGCCCTACATAGCCTTCTCGGCTCAAGACCTCAGTTGTGATGAAACACATAGGACAGAGCCTACTGTGATGTCATCGCACCACCAGATGTTTTCATGCAGCCATTTTGTAGACCGGCCGGAGTGTTTGCCTAATGCCTTTACGTTTAATATTGAATGTGAGCGTTACTCTTTTCTAATAAAATATCAGTTTTTATGGGTACATAATATGTGGATTATTTTCTCCCCTTGGGTATGATAGTATAACCTCGTGATCAAGAGCACATTGAGGCATCCCAGGTGATGAAAGGCACTATCCCAGCATTAGAAGGATACTATCTGGAAAGACTTCTAATAGCCCTTTTGGGCGGAGGTGCTGCCTGACCTTCCTATTATGAGAATGGCTTACCAGGCATGCCATTCTGGAAACCATAGGGTGGTGGACTTCATATCTTCCTTTTAAAGACCCCCGCACCATCTCATTTTGAATTTTATCACTTTGTATTTTTTGGAATTTTTATTCTTATTAGGATTGGGAATTTTTTATTCAGTTGATGACCGTTTTTTACATTGTATTGATATTTGTGTTTATGAATTTAGGGTCAGCACAACATGTTTGTATTGATATATATAACTATGTTGATATCACATGGTGTGATTTCTGCTTTCCCATACTCATACAGTACATACTTTGATAGACTTTATATTTCATTTTACACTTCAGAGAAGTTTACATCTTTCTGATATTTGTGATCATTATGGTGTATTATACCATAGTTGCACTGGTCCATACCTGCCCAATTCTTCTGAAAGCTGGAAATCACTGAAATAGACACTGCTTCCAGGGGCACCGGCCAGGTATGGTACAGTATATACCTAGTTACATTGGCCCAAGCCGGACCAATGTAACTGTATAGAATATCCACACCTGGAGTTCTTGTTTAAGGAATATTTCATTTCTGAAGCCTTTTTAATGTTTCCCAAAATAATATTCCAGGCAAATAATATGTTGGAATAAAGTTTATGTACTTTTCCAAAAAGATCTATAGGGTTAATGAATGTCTGATGGCATGTGGAAAACACTTCTAATGCCGTGTACACACGACCAGACTTTTCGAGGGACTAAGTCTGACAGACTTTCGACGGAGTTCTGACGAAGTTCTGACAGAGTTCTGACGGACTTTCCGAATGAATGGACTTGGCCACACACAATCACACCAAAGTCCGACGGATTCGAACGTGATGACGTATGACTGGACTAGAATAAGGAAGTTCATAGCCAGTAGCCAATAGCTGCCCTCGCGTCGGTTTTTGTCCGTCGGACTAGCACACACACGAGCGGATTTCTCGGTAGGAACTGGGTCCGGCGGAGTTCTGTCAGAAAAATTTGAAACATGTTCCATTTCTAAAGTCTGTCAGACTTTTGCAAATCAAAAGTCCGCTGCAGCCCACACACGTTTGAATAGTCTGCCGGAATCATTCCGTCAGACTTTTGATGTTGAACAGTCTGGTCGTGTGTACGGGGCTTAAGAAAAAGTCTAGAAGTTCTAAGGATTGTAATCGGGGAGGAAAAGAGACTCAGAGCTGAGCTTTATCTCAGAAGTTCACTTACGAACAGTGAAAGAGATCCAGGAAAATGGGCAGATTATTGAAACCCTTTTATGATAGAATTGGGACCTTGAATTGTATCCTGTGGACAATAAGGGGCCATTGTATCGGGTAAGCGGTCCGCATTACTCCAAAGGCCATTTTATAGTATACACATCAGAACTCCTTTGTGTAATCCCTACTCACTTCAGGACCAGAATGACTTGGCAAACCATCATCAATCATAAAGGGGGAAAGAAATGTAAATAAATATAAAGGAGATAAAAAAAAGAATGCATATCACTTTTCTCACCTTTTCCGTTCTCCTGACCTCCCCTTTAGAAAACTGGGTGTAATATGATTGGTAACAGACAGTATTGGAATTTGGAGATTTCTCTGTTTACTTCCTCGGCCTCTAGAGGCGCTTTCTGTCTAATGACCAGCATGGCTTATAGCTGTTTCTCAGGTTTTTCTCCTCACCTTTAGGTTTGTTCTTTCCATTAGCTGGACCTTCACATATTTGAAACCACCTCCTTTACTGACGTATGATATTTGACAGTCATTTGGTACTCTTGTGCTTTATTTTGTGTACATTGTCTGTGTGAGTGTTTCTTGTATGACATGTAACCTGTTTACATTGCTGCTGTTTTATTATGTGCTGCTTTTTTTAGTTTTTGGTAGATGCTAGAGAATTTACTACCTAATAGATTCTTATATCTCTCTGGGACTGAATCTGTACTTGTGCTCCTGGATCTGCATGCCTGCTGTGGCCATTATATCAGAATCAGGAATTATGTCAGTGAAGTCTTGCTGTTGAAGTGTCCAACCTGCAGTTGGAATGTAAGAACACACCACCAGAGGGAGAAGACCAGAGGGAGAAGACACATTGAAGCTATGACAGGGGACATTCTCAATTTTTAATAAAGGGCTTGTCAAAACCGTCTCTTGTTTTTATTTACTCTACACTGCCTTTTTCTGGGTGAATGGGTAGGGGTACAATGTACTCCATACTCATTTACATGGGGGGGGGGACTAGGGGCCCCCTTGTTAAAGAGGGCTTCTAGATTCCAATAAGCCCCCTGCCTGCAGAGCATCACAACCACTGCCCAGGGTTGTTGGGAAGAGGTCCTTGTCCCCATCAAACTGGGGACAAGGAGCTTTGGAGTATAGGGCTCTAAGCCCCCAACTCCACCCATGTTAAGAGCATGTGGCCTGGTATGGTCGGAGGGGCACTCGCTCATCCCCACCCAACTTTTCTGATCTGCCAGGCTACATGCTCAGATAAGGGCCTGGTATGGATTTTAAGGAGGACCCCATGCCGTTTTTTTGGGCGTGGGGTTTCCCTTCAAAATTTATACCAGAATGAAGGATCTTGTATGGTCTTGGGGGGGGGGGGGGGGGCACACACACTGTTTTTTCTTTTTATTGGTATGGATCTGGGGAGGGACTCTACGCATTTTTTTTTTCATTTTGGCGCGGGCTTCCCCTTACAGATCCTCAGAGCACAGGTTGCATGCCACAAGTCGGATCATGATGATTTTTTGCGATATAAGCAAAAAAAGAGTGGAAATTTAGAAAAAAAACAATATTTTCTTCTTTCTATTTTAAAAGAAATCCAATAAAATTGAATTTTGTCATAAATTTAAGAAAAAATGTATTCTGCTAAATTTTTTTGGTAAAAAAGTGTATAATAATTGGTTTGTGTGATCACGGACAGATGTACACAAATGATCATGTACAGATGTGCACAGGTGAACACGGACATATGTGTGCAGATAATCATTGGGACGTGTGATTTTAGTGGGACATATGTGGGGGACAGGTGTTTTTATTATTTGGGGACATGTGTTTTGGGGACGTTGTGTGGGGACGTGCATTTTACGTTGTGTGGTGACACTAGGTTGGTGATCAGTGAGTAAAAAGCTGTAAAAAACACCTCATACTCATTGATGCAGCGATCCGCTCTCCTCTACTCACCGACAACTTCTGTGTGAAGAGAGGAGAGCCGATTGCCTAGCAACTGGCTCTGTGTTAACATCACATGATGGCTGTGATTGGACACGACCGTTGTGTGATCAGGAGGGCCAATCACAGAGCCCTCCTGCCGATCGGAGATGCGCCGTGTCCGGGTGACACGAGCGCATCGGGATCACGCCGCTGCAGGGGGGGGGGCCCATTCGCACTATCCCCCTCCTTTTGTGGGACATTCCTGAACATCCACTCAGGAGGAGAGAGCGCCCACCCGGTCATTTATGTACATTGGTCGAGTGGGAAGTAAAAAAAGAAAATACACTTAACATGGCTTAACACTGTATCCAGCATTAAGCCACGTTTAGCCGTGTCCGATTTTTTTTTACAGCTGTAACGCTGGTCTTCAGAACGCGCTGACCCTGGTTTTTTTTTGCAGCTTGAAAATGCCTATGCCACCTACAGCTCCTAAAAACCTACAGTATGTGTACACGGACACATAGAATAACATGGAGAGGCATTTTTAAGCTGCAAAAAAAAAGTCTGACACTGGTAAAGACGGCTGTAAAAAAAACCCTGTGTGCATGAGGCCTTACAGTTTTTGTTTGTGACTTTTCCTGACAGACCCTGGGCACACAGGTTAGATCATATGTGTACCCCTTTCTGATGGTGGAGAACATGCACTTTATTCTGTGCTGGGGGCAAGAGGTGAGTGGTAATGCAATGCCCAATGCAGACAGTTCCTATTTCATAAGAAAAACAAAAAGATCCATGCAGCGACTAACATAACTATACTAAATGCTAGGAGCTACATTGATGGGCATTTCGATACAACTGGCAATCAGTTATTACATAATTGCAGATCTTGTTTGTAAAGCAGCAATTCTCATTATCTGCTTGGAATTTTTATCGCAGTTTTGGACTGCATGACTTTACTGAGGCTTCCAGTTGAAGAGGTTGTAAATCACTAATTATACTTCCTTATTCTTAGAAATACTAAAAAGCTGATCTCATTTGATCAGAAGTCACATTTGACGTACAGTACAATGGTAACTACTAAGAGATCTCTGCCTGT
Source organism: Lithobates pipiens (assembly GCF_037356315.1). Taxonomy (NCBI): domain Eukaryota; kingdom Metazoa; phylum Chordata; class Amphibia; order Anura; family Ranidae; genus Lithobates; species Lithobates pipiens. The sequence goes on from NW_027507903.1 coordinate 540,378,653, forward strand.
TGTTTAATGGTGCCGGATTTTTCAAATGAATGACAACAAAGTTGACTTACTAGAGGAGTAGAAAGGATATTTTCATGTAAGTTGCAGGTCCACTGTTGTGATCATTCTAATAATGTAAATGCCATGCTTTGGAAAGCTAAAAAAAAGCATGTACAGGAACAAAGAAAGCGCCAATAAAATTTGGTCAAAAATGAAACTTTACTTACAAGCCAATAAACATGTGCAGAACAAAAAAAATGTTTTTGATTTCGTTATTTACATAAATTTGTTTAGTTAAATTTGTTTTATCGGTTTAATTTATTTTTGGAATTTGTTTTGTTTATTCATATTCACATCGATTCAAATTGCTATTGAATCAATTTTGAATAGTTTTCGATTTGTTTTCCAAGGAGAATAAAAAAGAATAGAAAATAAAGGAATATAACAGAAATCAATATAACAGAATAGAAAAGAATATAACAGAAAAGAAAAGAATATACTATAGAGTAAAACAGAACAAAATAGAATAGAAAATAAAGGAAGAGAATAGAATATAAATGAAAAGAATAGAATAAATAAAATAAAATTGAAAGAATGTACACATCTTCTGAAATTCATATAGAAAAGAATAGAATGGAAAAAAATAATTAAAAAAACAATAGAATAGAATAGAAAGAATATAACCATTTCCTTAAAATTCAAATAGAATCAATTTGAATTTGAATAGAATAGAAAAGAATAGATTAGAATAGAATAGAAAATAACAGAATAGTATAGAAAAAAAAACAATAGAATAGAAAGAATATAACCATATACCTATTCTAATCTATTCTTTTCTATTCTGATCAAATTTAGATTTATTCTATTTGAATTTTTCAAAATGGATATGTTCCTTCTATTCTATGCTATTGTTTTTTTTTTTTTTATTCTATTGTTTTTCTGTCTGTTTATTCTATTCTGTTCTTATCTATTCTTTTATTTTCTATTCCATGCTATTCTATTCTATCCTGTTGTTGTTTGTCTTCTATACTATTCAGTTATTTTCTATTCTAATCTATTATTTTCTATTTTATTCAAACTTGAATTGATTCTATTTGAATGTTGGAAAATGGTTATATTCTATTTTATTCTATTCTATTGTTTTTTTTAAATCCTGTTCTTTTCTATTCTATTATAGTCTATTCAATTTTTTTTTCTAATGGATTCAAATGTATTCTTTTTGAAATTTGAATTTCAGGAGATGGTTATATTCTATTTTATTCTATTCTTTTTTATTTTATGCTATTCATTTCTATTCTATTCTGTTCTTTTATTTTCTATTCTATTTTGTTCTGTTTTACTCTATTATATTAAATTCTTTTATTTTCTGTTTTATTATTTCCTATTTGTTTTCAATTCTATTCTTTTATTTTCTACTCGATTTTATTCTCTTTGGAAATGGGAAAACACATCAAAAACTTTTCAAATTCAAATTTGAAAACTATTCAAATTCAAAAATTATTAGAAATTGATTTGAAAACTATTCTAATCGATTTGAATTCAAATTTCGTCCAAATTTATTTTTTCAGTTATTTCAGATTTATTTAATTCTGTACTATTGTAATTCGAATACATCCGGATGTCTGAATTTCAATTCGGAACGAAAGAACTGCACGTGTCTAATGTGTACATCACAGCAAAAAGAAGCCACCACTAATGATGCTCATCCTGGGCTTATATCGCTGCTGTGTACTGTAAAAGACCCAAGTGATATTGATGTTAGAAAGTAAAGCCACCACTTTACTTCCAGTGTTGTGGCAAACTGCACATACACACAACCGTTGTTTGCCTAGCCTCCTCTCCCCTTGCCTATTCACAGAAAGACTTGCATTCGGTGAACTATTCATAGAATACAAGGTGTTCTGTGAATGGGCAAGAGGAGAAGATAAAAAATAGTATGGCTTGTGTGTATGAGAGCAAATAAAATACATGAAAATTCAACAGGCTCACTTTTGTTGTGTGCCGTTTTACCAGACAAAGATGCAACAATTCTTGTGTATTATACCAGCTCTTGTATAATATATCAGCTCTTCCACTAGGTGGTAGTGTTTTGTATGATGTTAATGTTCTTTCTAATGGAACTACATGGTTGTGATGTAAGTTCTTGTCTCAAGAAGGGCTCAGCCACATTTCCAGCATCATCTAACTGTTTTCCAATTTCAAGAACTTTAATGCCACCCTGCCAGGAGCACATACTCACCTTTCTATCACACCCCACCTCTGGGGTGGCTAAATGACACTGAAACAAACAACGACCCTCTATATCGGAAGCTAAATTGTCAGGAATTAGATAGAAATAGGCAGGGCTTTTTTTCAGCTGGAACTTGGTGGAACTCAGTTCCACCACCTCTGGCTCAGTCCCCCTGCTTCCTGCTCACCACTATCACTTGTAAACACAGAAGTTTGGCTTCTGTGTTTACAAGTGACAGTTTGTCTCCCAACAGCTCCCACAGATCTGATCTCCTGGGCGGCTCCCACTGAGTGCAGGATGGAGACAAGGGAGGTGCAGGTGCTGACACCCCCACATGTTCTCCCTGCAAGTGAGAGAGGCAGAGCCACCTACAATGTGTGGGTAGATACTAGAGCCCCCTGGGTTCTTCAGTTTAATACAACACAATTAAGACAAGTGGAAGATGGTGGAACATTTAATGAGGAAGAAGATAGGGGCAGTGGAAGGGGGGTTGCATGCAGAGGTCAGAGCCGAAGAGGGGTGAAAGTGAGATGTAAATAGGGGATGCAGAGGTAGGCAACTGTTGAAGAAGGCTGACTCCATGCACTCTGTGTAGTGCAGAGCACCCCTGAACTCTGCACTCCATGTGTAACAATCCCCGAACTCTGCATTCTGTACATAATGCACTGCTGGTATTTAATTCCCCTTTAAGACACTTCAACTGTTAGTGAAATTTGATCACATGCACTATTTGATGTGGTTTGGAGGGTGTGTGGGGGGAGGGTTTTTTTTTGGGGGGGGGGGGTCATAGTTGAGTTCCTGCACCTGTTTCTGAGAAAAAAAAGGTCTGGAAATAGGTATACAAGGTTGGAACTTTTTTGCAAACTATTAGATAAAACCTCCAGCCCCAAGGGCAAGGAAAACTGTGATATAACCAATCAGAAATCGGCTTTCACCAGTCCAGTGCCACCCCAGCAAAAAAAATCTAGTAGATTGTAGCACTAACCCCCTAAGGATCTGCTGGTTTTATTCAGGCTTACCGTTACCTCACCTCCCCGCCTCCTCGTCTTAGGGGGGTCCCGTTGGAAAGTAGCCCAAATGATGATAAATCTGACACTTTTTGAAGATTTATTTATGGATAACACCAAAGAAAGACAAAAGACACAGTCCTTCAATAGAGGGTTAGAGGATAAAGGGGAGTCCAGGCACCTGGTAATTGCGGGTTAGAGGTATCAGTCAGATCCAAAGGACAAACAGCTCCACAGACTGGATCCAGCAATCACCGGATAGGCCCCTCTCACTTGACCTAGCAGCCGATGAGATGCTTAATAAAGTCTCTGCCACAGACGTGTCAATTGAACTTAGAGATTTTGAGAGTTTTAGTAAGAACTACCATACAGTACCAGATTCTTTCAGCCAACCCGGTGATACTGTAAGGATATTGATCTAGGTTGCGTCCTTCAACTGAGTTTCCAGGCTCCTCCAGAGACACCAGCCTTGCGCTCGGTCCTCCACCTGAGAAGTCCTCCCTGGATCCTCCAGTCACTTGGCTTCTCCCCGCAGACGAGACAGTACAGGACCACCCCTGGATCAGCAGGCCCCAAGACATTCCTGGGCCTACACTCTCAGTTGCGAGGCCTCGGGTCAGCCGGCCCGAGGCGCAGATCCATGCAACACAGGCCCCAGGCCAGGAGGGCCATGAGGTCGGGATAGCGGATCCCAAGACAGGGACCTGGAGACAGACCCCAAAAAAATGGTATTGGTACCTTAAATACCCTCTCCCAGAATGCACAGTAGGGAAACCACACCCACTAAACCATTTCCGAGCAAGAGGTGGCATTCAATGCATCCAGCATGCGGCTGTTCCACACCCACCGACGGTGACACCGGCACCTACGATCAATTGGGAATCAGTGCAACCCAACTGGACTGGTACAGAAACCAGAACTTTTAGAGAAATTAGTCTGAGCCAAACTACAGCTTCAGACAATTAAATTTGAACAAAAAAATAATAGCGTCTGCCCATCAGGAGCAGGGCGCTACAGATGGTTGCTGTAGGATTTATTTCATGTTTGAATTGCATGGTTGTATTAAATATGACTGAGATTAACAGTTCCTGCTTTATAGCAACAGTAATAACATGTGTAGCGTTTGTCATTGAAGCTAGGCCAGAACTTCCTGCCACTTCACTCCTCCTGGACTCCCCGTATCCAGGAAGGCGAGGGAGGGGAGGCAATTACCTCAATTCCCTGGCTCCGTTCTGACTGGCCTGGTCCCCCACCTGTCCGTCCCTGGCTCTTCTGCTGTATCGCTTGGAAATTCACTTGCGTAAATGGCTTTCTAGACTGTATCACGATGACGCTGTTGGTGATACAGACTAAGCGTGCACACCGGATGTAACTCCTCTTCCTTTTCAACCTAATACAGCTATTGAATAAAACCTCTTTTTTTATTGAAACCTAATTTCTAACAGACAAAGGAATCAGCCTGCAGCACTGAAATATGTACAGGCCACAGGTTTTTTGGCATATACCGTAATTTGCCTGTTATAAAGATATAATTACTTTACAATATAAAAAAAAATGCCCTTTATTAACCAATTCAGCCCCAGAAGGATTTACCCCCTTCCTGACCAGAGCACTTTTTGCGATACGGCACTGCTTTAACTGACATTTGCGCCATTGTGCGACGTTGCACCCAAATAAAATTGACGTCCTTTTTTTCCCACAAATAGAACTTTCTTTTGGTGGTATTTGATCACCTCTGCAGTTTTTTTTTTTTTTGTGTGCTATAAACATAAAAGTGAGAATTTTGAAAAAAAGGCAATATTTTTCACTTTTTGCTATAATAAATATCCCCAAAAAATATATAAAAAATCTCTTTTTTTTCTCAGTTTAGGTGATACGTATTCTTCTATATATCTTTGGTAAAAATGGCAATAAGCATATATTGATTGGTTTGCGCAAAAGTTATATCGTCTACAAAATAAGGGATAGATTTATAGCATTTTTATTATCATTTTTTTTTTTATTAGTAATGGCAGCGATCTGCGTTTTTTATCGTGACTGTGACATTAAGGCAGACACATCAGACACTTTTGACACCATTTTGGGACCATTGTCATATATACAGTGTAAATGACAATGGCAGAGAAGAAGTTAAACATTAGGGGGTGATCAAGGGGTTAAGGAGATGTTATAACTGTGGAGGGATGGGCTTCCACTGATTTGACAGCGATCACTGTTCCCGATTTCAGGGAGCAGTAGATCCCTGTCATGTCACTAGGCAAAACGGGGAAATGGCTTGTTTACATAGGCATCTCCCTGTTCTGGGACTCCATAACACGATCGCGGGCCCCTGGCGGACATCAAGTCTGTGGGACCCTCGGGCACGGTCACGGAGCATGCGGCAGATGCGTGCACACCCACAATGTTGTGATACCTGTACGCTCATTTGCCAGCCGTGCCATTGTGCCGGCGTACATTGTCGTGCGCTGGTCGGCTAGTGGTTAACTACTTCAAGAAACATCCAGAAATTCTCTTTGTAGAAAATAGATCTAAACATATAAACACCAAAAGTGTGAAAGCATACCCAAGAGGCAGAGTTGAAAATTTCAAAAGTTGAATTGTAGTGTTTGGGGGAGTTCCTGATTCATACGAGGGTTGTGATCCCAGAAGTGTTCATGTAATTTAAATTTTGCTTAATTTTGAAAAAAGTAGGCAAGAAACAAAATACACAGTTTATATGTATGTGTGTGTGTGAATTGTTTTTCCAGCCTAAAGATTTGTGATTCTTCTGAAAGACCTTTTGAGACTTCCTCATCATGTCCTTACCATGTTCAGAAGGCACAGCTTGCTCCATGACTTCCCTTTTTACCACTGGAATTAAAGAGATAAAGCTTGGATAAAACTTGAACACATTAATTTTGCTCCATGGAAATGCATTTCAACTAGAAGTCCTATTCGTTCCTAGGTGGCTATTTCATCTATGCGCTGCAGTTTAGGTCTCATGCACACTTGTGGGCAGGTGGGGCGGTGGTGTGGTTGTTTGTCATATCCTCCATGCTTTCCCTTAAGTCGTTGTGTGCCAAGTACTGAGATAAATGGAAGGCCTGCCCCATGTGGTTTCTTTTGGGCTACGTTAGGCACAGTTACATGGTCATGTTACACACATGAGGTACCTTTGCTTTGTGCCGTCTTCACCAATGCCTAGGAACCAAGGGTGAATACTGAACCTTAAAGCAGGCCTCTACTCTTTAAGGATGAACATACACTGTGTACACTGTGTGCTGCAACTGCTCTCCAGTTTACTCTCAGTTTCTCATGCCAATGCACAACTTCAGCATAACTTGCATTTTTTTGGAGGGACATGCTGAGCCAATATCCACAACCACCTGTCCAGCGTTTTCCACTACTGTGCACTCTCCCTGGGACCCTATCAGAGATGTCCGGTCTTAAAATCAGTGCACAAGTCATCTCCGTATATATGCTTATATACACACACATACGTACTGTATATATTTATATCTCTGCCAACTCATTGGCAGTTTTTAAGTGCAGACCTCCGTGGATCGGTACGTTTTTTCTTAAACTGATCTCCCACAATGCTCATTCCATGTCTCTGGCTTTTTGAGTCTTAATCTGTGTTATGCAAAATACTATCAATTGATCCAACTGTATCCATTGTTTTTACCTATATGTTACATTGTGATGTATGCACCAACTTTAAAAAAAAATAATTCAATACATTTTCTACTTTATTATTATATAATTATCCAGCATTTAATATAGTTGTCCTTCAAGTTCCCTATGTACTCTTTTGGGGGGCACCTCTTCTTTATGGTTTTAAATACATAAAGGGGGTTCAGGGGGGCAGTTTTTTCAATATGAAACCAAAATCAAGAACACGGGGACATGACCTTAAACTATATTTAACTACTTTATTAAAGCGGTTTGGTACCTAAAAATTAAACTTCATATTATTAAAATCACAAGATAGAATACTTACCTAAATGAACCCTGAAAAAAAAAATATTCTTTACTTACGTTTTATTTCAGATGTTTCTGCTGACTTCCGGGTTGTCCTCCCGTGGGAGTAGGCGTGGTTATCGTCCTCGCAATGGTCCCTGGGAAATTTCTAAGCTATTTCCCAAGAATCCATGGGGGGACAATGAAATTGTGAAATCTCGTGAGATTTCGTTAGGATTTCGTTAGGACGCCGGTCACGTGACGAGGGCGTGTCCGAATTTGCCATTTTTAAAGTGGGCAGGCAGCTGTATCTGCCATTACCACCATTGCACACTGAGCATGTGCGAGATGGAGCGGAGCATGCTGGCAGCCGAGAGTCATCGATATACAGGAAGTAAATGCCCACACTTAAAATGGAAAATGCCAGAGCACTTTTTTAAAAGTCATCCCGAGGAAAAGAATCGTCGCGCCGGGGGTCAAAAAAACGCCGGACGTGGATGCTAAGCGAAGGTAGCAGTCGCCCACCTGTAACACAGGTAAGAAAAAAAAGAGCGGAATCCCGCTTTAAGTTACTGAAAGGGTAGTTGATGCTTGCAATAAACTACCAGCAGAGGCAGTGATACCTTCAACAGTAAATGGCTTCAAAATGCTTTGAATAAACATAGATCTATAGTCAAAGTTAACCTTAAAAAAAAATAAAAAAAATAAAAAAATGGGCAGACTCGATGGACTACTCTGTCTTTTTCTGATGTCACTTTTCTGTTTCTATATGTTACAGTCCAACAGGCAAGACATGATACTTCTCTAATCCCCTAAATATAACTACAGGCTAATCCCCTAATCCCCTAAATACAATTCAGGTCTCAGCATGTGCTCCAACTCCTGTGGGTCTCTTCTTCCATATCCATTCCTATTCGGGTCTCACAACCCAAGGCTGTACTTTGCTCCCAAGAGGTCCTTTATGGAACCACTGTTGACTCCCTGGACTTTAAAGATAAGAGAGAGAGGCGCCTCTGAGTGTAGACTGTAAAATTCTTATTTAATGCACAGGTGGTTAAAAACACTCACATTAAGTAGTACATTAACAGGCAATGTAAAGATTCCAAACCGGAGGGAGACCCTCGATGTGTCATCTGTATCCCTTGCGCTGGGGGAGTCCTGTCGGCATGTATCCGCTCCTGGGGGCTGTGTTGGATGTGCAGAGCCGGCCGATGTAGAGCAGTGAGCGTTAGTCCGAGGCGTGGAACGCACGAGGAACTCCGGGCGACGGGAGATGACGTCACAGGGGATGCAACGCGTTTCCTGAGCTGGCAAGACCGTGTATGACAGGAAGAGGTTGCAGAGGAGGACGCAACAGAACGGCTAAACAGTGCGGGTTTATAGCAGAGGTGCTCCCCCAGAAGTCAGCTGTCTCTTCACCCCTCCCCGTCATCGGTTGCTGTCAGTCACAACACCCGGTTCTTCCTTCCTCTTCACAACCACAACAACATGGCGGAGCACGTCGGGAAGGCTTGGCAGGAGGGCGGGGCCACCCGGTGACGTAAACAGGTGACCCCACCCCCCTCTGACGTTACGTGATGTCACATGATGTCAGAGCCTAAAAGCTCATTCACACAATGAGAATATCGGATGAATGATCGTCTGTTTTTTTCTGCATGCTAATCTCATATCGAAAATGAAAAGGTTACTCAATTTACAAAGATTCTCATATGACAGAATACAACTTTGGAAGTGATGTATGTATTGTATTTTATAGTAATGTATTCTTTAGTTTCCAAGCATGCGTAGTCTTGTTCTGACTTTTTCTGGACAAAAACTATAATGACTGAATGAAAATCGTTCGTTCTGGTATCATACGAGAAAAACTTTCCTGTTTGTACCTTCAGATAATTTCAGCTGAACTGTCATGATCAGCTGTCAAAAAATGTGTACTAACAATCAGAATAATGCACAATCGCTACAAAAACAGTATTTTTCACCTGATTTTCTTTTTCAAATAACATTTTATTGGTCATTTTTAGAAAGTAAACAGCACTTTAAAAAACAAAAACAGTGTACCTTCTATACATTGCAAGGTCTAGATTGGATATAAAGTATGTAACATCGATTCAAGTGTACATCCAACATTCTTATGCAGACTGGCCGATGGTGCACTTCATAACAGACGGCACCATAAACCAGTAACTATATATTCACTTACATATCCATATAAATACAGATATATGACCAGTGTGCTAAACTGAGAGCAATGCAGAGATAGTCTGCGGTGTAAACAGAAGTAAAAGAGAAAGAAAGAAAGATAGAGAAAAGCAAGGTAGTAGATAGCCAGGGGGTCTTTGGTTCCATTCCAGTGCAGGCTCCCCATCAGTCCTCCCGCAGCCGCCACCTCCCCCAGACCAGGTCATGTTCCTCCAGCCTGTCCCGTATTCTAGAAGTCATTTTTTCCCATTAATTCTACGTCCTTAATCCTGGAATATAGGGCCTCTTCAGATGGAGGCAGTTGGCTCTTCCAATTAAGAGCTATCAGGCAACGGGCTGCTGTATGGATGTGTCTAAGGAGTTTCTTACATGGTTTAGCTATCTTTGGTTGGGAGAGGCCGAATAAGAAAAACTTGGGGGTCAGTGGTATTGGCACCTCAAAGAGGCGAGTAAGGAGCTGTCGGGTCAGGTTCCAGAATGGAGCTATGAGAGGGCATGTCCAATAAATGTGAAAAAGAGAGCCTCTGTCCAGCTGGCAGCGCCAGCATCGGTCAGAGGTGGAAGGGTATATTTTATGGAGTATGGTTGGAGCCTGGTACCAAAAGAGGAGAATTTTGTAACAGTTCTCTTTGTAGAGGGTACACAAGGAGGTTTTGGCTGCCTGTCTCCAGGGCCGTCTTTAATGGTGATTGGACCCCGGGCAAAAAATTTCTTAGGCCCCCTCCCCCCATGCAATTTCGCTCTCCACCTTCTCTGAGACATACAATAAATAGCAGCTAGACTTAAAATCAGTTTACTGTATCAGATCAGGCAGCAATTGCGATTGGTTGCCAGAGGTTACAGCATATCATTACTGCTTACTGACTGGTTGCTAGAGGTTACAGCACTCCTTAAGGCTCACTGATTAGTTGCTAGAGGTTTACAGCACATTTATGCTTGTTGATTGGCTGCTAGAGATTACTGTACAGTAATACTGCTCATTGGTTGCGATAGGTTACAGCACATCTTCTCCTCACTGCAGGGGGGGCATGATATACCTATCATGATATGAATGCTGTCTTTATTTACATATCAATGCCGTTGGCCTCAGCTATTTACATATGAATGCCAGTATTTACATGTAAACACAGGGTCTGCGGTGAGTCACCTGTACACAACAGTAGGGCAGAGCTGGGCAGCATTAGTAGCAGCACAGGACTAAAACTTCAAGGGACAAGGGAATGTAAATTGGGATAGTTGGCAAGTATGAGGCAGCTGCTTTGGGCCCCACAACAATGACAGGGCCCTGGGCAGCTGCCCCTTTTGCCCTGCCTTAAAGACGGCCCTGCCTGTCTCCACACCCCCTGCCATGCTTCCAGTGGAAGCTCCTCTCCCAGCTCCCTCTCCCAACATGTCAGGTATGCATGTTTACCTCTCGTTTGGAATTGGTGTGCATTGAGAATACGATATATGTCTGAGATCAGTCCTCTGCGGTTCCTCCCCTCAAGTAGGACCTGTTCAAATGGGGAGGGTGGGGAGAATTGGAGGTGTGGGGCTATAGTGTGGGTAAACTGCCTAATTTGTTAGTAACTGTAGAATGTCTGTCAGGGGAGTTCGTGCTTGGCCTGGAGCTCTGAGAATGTCAACAGTCTCCGTGTTCTGGGGACCACCAAGTGTCTCATCTGATTTTTTAATCGTATGTACTAGACTTAAGGTTATATTCTGACTTCAGCTAATATCTGATTGGCTGTTACAGGTTGCTGTATAGTGCATACTTTATTTGCCTATTGCAGCTATAAATTGATTAAATCTCATAATGTAATTTATAAACTATTCAAATGTCCCCAACGCAAATGGAAGCATGTGCACTAAATGAGACCCAATTTATTGACCCAAATACTTTGTCTATGTGACCAATAGCTTCCTTTCTTGTAGATCTAAATGAATATAAATGATAGGTCTCCTCTGAGTCTGTGATGGTTTGCTTTCAGACATTCATAGTTATGTTACCTAGTTACAACTTATCAGCATAAAACTTGTGATGTCATAACAGATAACCAGACACTATTTATACAGGTGGATTCACAGGAATGTAGATAGGTATAAAGGTTTCTTCTATAATGTAGAGATAAGAATGCAGACCAGTAAGTATATAGAAGCATAATCCCATTTTATGACGTATCTGAGATAGTATCAGCATTTTAAGATGCAGAAATAAAATGCGTCATATAGATAGTATCACTTTCATGTTATGTGAGTTTTTAAGGTGGGTAGTAAATTCTTCTCTTATACTGTATGCCAGGGATAGTCAAAGCTTTTTAATCAGACTTTGGGTTTGTGTTGATGGCATCAGGTTTACATCGGTTTGAGACACTTCAAAGATCATTCAGAATTAATTGGCAGGAGCAGTGGACCTCCTTCTGACTTGCATTTAACCTGTTTCAATCATCAGGTTTTACATTCCCATAGACATGCTTTTGAATCATCATAGGCTTTAAATATTTACAAAAACAGGAACTGGGATTAGGTTTTAAATCAATAAATCCTAGTGATGTCTTTCAGCTGCCAAAATGTGTTTTTAAAGACAATATAATACACCAGTGCAGAGTAAAAACTTTTACAGATGATGGCTGGAAAATATTACTTCACAAAATACATTTAATAAAAGAAAGTCATTTTTTTATTATTATATATTATTTTTATATATTTTTTATATTATTTTTGCATGGAGGGGGCCCTTCTGTCAGGGGGTCCAGGGCAGTTTCCCCTTTTGCCCCCTTATAAATCCAGCACTGGCTGCTAGTGGTCATCAGTAGCATCTGCTGGACTAGGGACATCCTATAATAACCTTGTGAAACATAAGGGGAATCAGTTTGCTGACTCTCCTCTCTGCAAGGAAGGGTCCTCCATCCTGTCCTTGTTCAAACATAGTAGGCCCAAGACCTTTCCATGGGTTTAAACTTCCTCCTGACTTTGCCCCACAGTTTCCAGATTCCTCTTACCAATAACAAATGTCAGATTTGACCTTTTCAGGCAGTATCTTTCCACTTCCATACCCTGAAGGTACTCACAAGCCGCTAAGAGCCTGCTAAGGGGAAAACTCTTGTGACACCTTAACTACCACATGTTGGAAAATACCCAAGTTTCTCCTTCCCATCCACTCCTCTTCCTCTTCCTTTATACTGTCTCCCATAGAAGGGAGCCCAGCCCATATCAAATAGGGAACAGGGCAGGGTCACCCTAAAAGGTATTCTGACCCCTGCTTACACACTTCTCATTTTTCCAAACCTAATCAGAAGCTCCATGTAAAGCTGTAGAGACAAAACTGCAGCACTCAGTGTAAGTGCTATAAGACAGTCCTTGTTTTCTTGTCCCACTACTACCACCATTCACAAGATATCAAGACTTCACATATTGAAAGAGGTCAAACAAGCATGCATATGACAGATATCAATCAAAAAAAGTGACAGGTATCCTTACTTGGTAGTAGCAATTATCTCCCAGCAATATAAAAAATATATATATTATACAGTATATACTGTATACAGTGCCTTGAAAAAGTATTCACACCCCTTAAAATTTTCCACATTTTGTCATGTTACAACCAAAAACTTAAATGTATTTTCTTGGAAATTTATGTGATAGACCAAAACAAAGCAGCACATAATTGTGAAGTGGAAGAAAAATGATAAATGGTTTTCAAAATTATTTACAAAGAAATATCTGAAAAGTGTGGCGTGGCATTTGTATTTAGCCCCCCTATACTCTGATACCCCTAACTAAAATATAGTGGAACCAATTGCCTTCTGAAGTCACCTAATTAGTAAATAGAGTCTACCTCAAGCCCTCAGAGGTTTGTTAGAGAACCTTAGAGAACAAACAGCATCATGAAGGCCATTGAACGCACCAGACAGGTCAGGGATAAGTTGTGGAGAAGTTTAAAGCAGGGTTAGACTATAAAGATATCCCAAGCTTTGAACATCTCATGGAGCACTGTTCAATCCATCATCCAAAAATGGAAAGAGTATGGCACAACTGTAAACCAACCAAGACATGACTGTCTACCTAAACTGACAGGCCAGGCTAGGAGAGCATTAATCAGAGACAGTGGCGGCTGGTGCTCCATTTTTTTAGGGGGGCGCAAAAAACCCACAACCAACCCCCCCCCCCCCAACGTCACTTGCCGTGATGGGGCCTATAGACAGAAAGACAGAGGGATAGATTGGATAGGACAGACATATAGACAAATAGACAGATATACATAAGATAGACATACAGACAGGTAGATATGCAGTTAAACAGATAAATAGATATACATAGATAGATATACAGACAGACAGGTGGACGGACAGATAGATAGATAGATATCCAGATAGATAGGTAGATAGAGAGATAGATAGACAGATAGATATACAGATAGATAGATAGACATACAGATATACAGATAGACAGATATACATATAGATAGACAGACAGATAGATATACATATAGATAGATAGATAGATAGATAGATAGATAGATAGATAGATAGATAGATAGATAGATAGATAGATAGATAGATAGATATACAGACAGACAGATAGATAGATAAACAGATAGATATACAGACAGACAGACAGATAGATATACAGACAGATAGATAGATTTACATACAGATAGATAGATTTACATACAGATAGATAGATAGATAGATAGATATACATATAGATATACATAGAGATAGATAGATAGATAGATAGATAGATAGATAGATAGATATACATACAGATAGATAGACAGACAGACAGACAGACAGATAGATAGATAGATATACATATAGATATACAGACAGGTAGATAGATAGATATACATACAGATAGATAGATAGATAGATAGATAGATAGATAGATAGATAGATAGATAGATAGATAGATAGATAGATAGATAGATAGATAGAGAGATAGAGAGATAGAGAGATAGATAGATAGATATACATATAGATATACAGACAGACAGATAGATATACAGACAGATAGATAGATAGATAGATAGATAGATAGATAGATAGATAGATAGATAGATAGATAGATAGATAGATATACATATAGATATACATAGAGATAGATAGATAGATAGATAGATAGATAGATAGATAGATAGATAGATAGATAGATAGATAGATAGATAGATATACATACAGATAGATAGATAGACATACAGATATACAGATAGACAGATATACATATAGATAGACAGACAGATAGATATACATATAGATAGATACATAGATAAATAGATAGATAGATAGATAGATAGATAGATAGATAGATAGATAGATAGATAGATAGATAGATATACATACAGATAGATAGATAGATAGACAGACAGATAGATAGATAGATAGACAGACAGATAGATAAATATACAGATAGATAGATAGACAGACAGATATACATATAGATAGCTAGATAGATATACATACATACAGATAGATAGATAGATAGATAGATAGATAGATAGATAGATAGATAGATAGATAGAGAGAGAGGGTGAGAGGGTGAGAGGGAGAAAGAGAGAGAGAGAGAACACTGACACTTCCACCTAAACCGTCCCCCTCCACCCCATTTTCTCCATGGGAGCACAGCATCAGCACTTACCTTGATGACTGTGTGCTCCTCTCCGGTGTTCTCCGCTCCTCTACTGCGGTGTGCTCTACTCCTCTAACTTCCTGTTTCCTCTCTCGGGTGCAATGGGAGAGAGAAGACAGGAAGTGACATCTGAGTCAGATGTCAATCAAACTGCCCGGCCGTAGTAATACATACTACAGCGCCGGGCGGAAACTACTCAGCGCTTCAGAAAGCGCACCAAGGCAGGCTAAACGCCCGCAAATGAAGCGCCACGTCTGCAATCTCATGATTGCATTGACGTGGCGGTTCCCATAGTGCACTGTGTCCGGCGCTCGAACACAGTGCACTTCCTTAAAGAACTTTTTTTTTTAAAGGAGCAGTTTTAAACTTTTTTTTTTTTGTGACTACACAGAAGGGGGGGCGGCACCCGGGCGCCCCCTATGGACGGGCCGCCGCTGATCAGAGAAGCAGCCAAGAGGCCCATGGTAACTCTGGAGGAGCTGCAGAGATCCACAGCTCAGGTAGGAGAGGCAGTCCACAGGACCACTATTAGCCGTGCACTGCACAAATCTGGACATCATGGAAGAGTGGCAAGAAGAAAGCCATTGTTGAAAAAAAGCCATAAGAAGTCTCGTTTGCAGTTTGCGAGAAGCCATGTGGGGAACACAGCAAGCATGTGGAAGAAGGTGCTCTGGTCAGATGAGACCAAAATTTAACTTTTTGGCCTAAAAGCAAAATGCTGTGTGTGACGGAAAACTAACACTGCACATCGCCCTGAACACACCATCCCCACCGTGAAACATGGTGGTGGCAGCATCATGTTGTGGGGATGTTTTTCTTCAGCAGGTACAGGGAAGCTGGTCAGAATTGATGAGAAGATGGATGGAGCCAAATACAGGGCAATCTTAGAAGAAAACCTGTTAGAGTCTGCAAAAGACTTGAGACTTGGGTGGAGGGTCACCCACCAGCAGAATAACGACCCTACACATACAGCCAGAGCTACAATGGAATAGTTAGATCAAAGCATATTCATGTGTTAGAATGGCCCAGTTAAAACCCAGACCTAAATCCAATTGAGAATCTCTGGCAAGAGTTAAAAATTGTTGTTCACAGACGCTCTCCATCCAATCTGACAGATCTTGATCTATTTTGCAAAGAAGAATGGGCAAAAATGTCACTCTTTAGATGTGCAAAGCTGATAGAGAGAGCCATCCCCAAAAAGACTTGCAACTGTAATTGCAGCGAAAGGTGGTTCTACAAATTACTGACTGCCTTTCATTGTTAATGGCACCCCAGCAATCAGACACATGTTTTTGCATGCAGGGAGAACATGCCAAACATGAACTAGTTTAGCACATTTGTCACATGTAGGGCAGCCCATTGCAATTAATAGATTGCAATATGTGTATCGTGAAAATGAGCAAAATTCACAAAACGCTACGTGTGGACCCAGTCTTAGCCCTTGTACACACGGTCGGAGATTCCGTCGGAATGTGTCCGATCGGAGCGTTTTGTCGGATATTCCGACTGTGTGTGGTCTGCATCGGACTGTTTCCGTCGGAATATCCGTCGGACCAACTTTTCCAACTTGCCGGCAATATTTTCCAACAAAATGCTCCGATCGGACATACTCCGATCATGTGTAGAGAATTTCCGATCGGACAAAGTGCCACGCATGCTCAGATCAAATTCCTACACCAAAGCTATTGGCTACTAGCGTGAACATAGTCCCCGTCGTAACGAAATAGCGTCATTACGTCCGATTTTCCAACAACTTTGTCCGACCGTGTGTATACAACAGTTTCGGACAAAATCCGTAGGACAAAATCCGACGGACAAAATCCGATGGATTTGGTTGTCGGAATCTCCGACCATGTGTACAAGGGCTTAGATACACTAAAACTAGGAACTCTTTAGACTATCCAATACATTTTTATTCAATCAGGCAGGTCCTCATGCTACATAGTTGTTGGTAGATTTAAAGAAAACAGATTGGAGATTTGTATTTTATAGCTCACTGCTCCCTCTACTTTACCTACACTCTAAGTTCACTTATAAACATGTGGATTTAGTAGGTGTGTAACAACATTACAATGCTGCCCCCTAGTGGAAATAGTTATGCATTATAACCTTTATACAAATACAGTTTATGAACATCTAGGTGTATGAGCATTCGGCATTCTGATCTGCATTTTGCTATTCAAGTTAAAATCCTTCAGGTTGGGTTCACAGGAGAAATGCATTGATATGTATAGCATTGAGGGTTTCATTAAATTGATACAAATGGCAAAATGATTGTTAATGTTCCCAAGCACATGATATAAGACTTTTCCCCAAAATTACTGAAATGAAATTCATAGGCCCTATTGAAAAAAAATGTTCATTGCTTTGGTTGCATTTAAATTGCATAACAGCGTATCCAGTGTACAACCTGACAGACTATGGAAAATAGGGCAAATCGAAACTAAATAGCCCCTCACTGAACCAGTGCGTAGCACGGTATGGACTTCTTATAACAAAATTGAACATGTTTCATTCCATCATATTTTCAAAAAACAAGAGGATAATTCTTCATTAAAGTGGCATTAAAACCTTGTTTTTTTGTGTTATGTTTTTATGAAAATAACAAACATGTTATACTTACCTGAATAGGCGTGGGCACACCCTAATCACTCTGCAGATTCCCCCTATTGCCTGGGCTTCCCCCATGTTTCAGAAAGGAGAGTGGGGAAAGGGGCTGGTAAATATGTCATTTACCAGCCCCTTCCTTTTCTAAATGAACACATTGAACACACTCACTGTGTTCATTCATAAATGAATCATAGGAAACTGTGTTTCCTATGCTTCAGTTTGTCAATGAACAGGAAGTCGCTCAGCACAGAGCACTTTTCTCTTCATTCACTGTCCAGTGCAGCTGAGGCTGTAGAGACAGGCATGTGTGTTTGAGCTTTGGGGTGCACACTGCACACACTTATGCTTACCTGCAATGGTTTTGCACAAAGCAGCCCCGATTCTCTTCTTCTAAGGTTTCCCCGCCAGCGCTCCAGGCCCCTCCTTTTCAGCGATGGCCCCCACAAAAAGCCGCTTTCCTCCTGAGCCCCGCTGCTGCATCCATTGACACAGACAGGGGGTCTCAACCCTGCCCCTCGCTTCCGTGTCACAGCACTGATTGACAGCAGCAGGAGCTAGCAGTCTTCACAGTGAGGAGGGAGACAGCGACTGCAGCCGCTGATCTCATGTACATCGTTGGATCAGATTTGGCTAAGGTAAGAAAAAAAGGGGCGGGGGTCTGGAGGCAGCTGCAGCACAGAAAGTTTTTCACCTTAAAAAACCATAAGGCTTTAAAACCACTTAAGGGTTACATTTGCATTGGTGTCTAGCTGATTCCTGCTGCTGTATTTGACACTTGTGAGTGGCTATCTGCTTTGTGTGCATCCAGCAGTGATCATCACAGGTAATAACTGGCTGTGTGAACAGCCACGAATACCTGCGGTTGCCTCCAACTAGTCATTAAAGTGTATGGGCTCGGTAGTCACAGCTAGCCGCGCACAGGTTTCAAAAACAGCAGCTGGAATCAGCAGATTCCTGCTGCTGTTATTCACACCATGGCTAAACACCCATGCAAATGAAGCCCCATAGGAGAAGATATCTACAGTGCTATGCACTGGATAAGTAGAAGTGTTCTATCCCACCTTCCATGTATTTCTCTGTTATTACCCTGAACTGTATTTGGTTAATATATTCTACAGTATGCTTGCATCTACCAGTGATTTAGGGCCACTACAACCTGTTTATTTGTGATTGATACGAATTTGAGGGATCATCATCAGAATTCCGACTTTATAAAGAATGCAACAAGAAATGTAAGGGTGCAATTCAGGCGGCTAAGATAGAACAGGAAAGACAAACAGTGGAGGAGAGCAAAAAAAAAAAACAGTAAAAAAGGGAGGACAGAACAAACTGGCCCTAAGGAATGAGGAGGGAACTCTGGTTACAAAGGATGGGGAGATGGCAAAGGTATTGATTTTTTTCTTCTCCTCAGTCTTCATGAGGGAATTGGGAGGCTTTAGTAACCAAAACTGCAGTGTTTATACTGCAGTGTTTATCCTCATGACACATCACAGGAAGCACCTCCATGCTTAACATTAATAAATCACTGGGACAAGGCGGCTTGCATCCAAGGGTACTTATTGAACTCAGTCAAGAAATTGCCAGACCATTGTTCCTAATTTTTACTGACAGTCTACTGACTGGAATGGTACCAGCTGATTGGAGAAAATGTAAGCTCTTGGAGGGGGTGATAAGGGACTATATACAAGATTTTAATAATGAGAACGGTATCATTAGAAATAATCAGCATGGATTCATGAAGAATTGTTCTTACCAAACCAATCTATTAACCTTCTATGAGGAGGCGAGTTGCTATATAGATAAAGGAAGGCCCTTAGATGTGGTGTATCTGGATTTTGCAAAAGCATGACACAGTTCTCCATAAATAATGATTCTCTTCATCCACTTTTTCCTCTACTTGTAATATATTAGCTATGGAGAAGAGACGCTTGAGAGGGGATATGATTTCAATTTACAAATACCATACTGGTGACCCCACAATAGGGATAAAAAAATTTTGCGTGTAACTATATACTTCCCTCTCTTTCTCCTCTCCTGTTGAGCACTAATCTAGTTTCTAGTTAAACCATCACTGTTTTTAGTGTAGTGGTACCCCTGTGAGGGCTGCTGATTGACTCTATACCACACTGGCTACCCCAGCTCTGCAGATCCTCTCTTACCTCTGACACCTTGGGTTCCATTCTGCTATAGGATGTTAGCAATGAGAAACTCACATAATGTCCCTGAACTACTCAGACAGTTTACTAGAGTGAATAATGGAACACAATAAACCATATGAATAAACACAAACAATAATTGACAGTTGGTATCACTCAATTCAGATATGCAAAACTGTTAACTTTATAATCACCGCTTGGAGTATATGTAAACAGGTGCACAATGGGATAAGGCTCCATCCGGAATCCCCTCCTGATGTCTCCATCTGGTGAAAATGGCGCCGCCACACCGTGCTGCAACTCCAGATGAGCTGAAGTGCAGGGGCTTCCAGTTGCTTTGAAGCGCAGACCAGTCCGCTTGCTTAGCTGACAAGGCTGTGCTCTGAGATCCCTCAGAGGTGGGGGATCCGGCTCTCCGTTGTATAGGCTGCAGTCTCTCACTCCTGAATGCACACACAGATCTACCACTGGAAAGTGTTGAATGGCATCCAGAGAGGCTGAAAACAGGCCGTGCCGGTCCTTTTATCACTGCTCCCCAATTGCAGTGCTGCGTGCTTTGCATTGTCTATCTTGTAGTTCAGGGCTGATCCAGCCAACAGAGTCACTTCCTCCTCCAAACTATATCTCCCACAATGCTTTGTTGTGTTCCTTCTTAAGAATTAGAAGAAAAATCCTAACAGGATTCAGTAGACACTAGAGGGAGCCAAACTTATTTAAAATAACAACTGTAATAATTATAGTGGCAAACCCTTGGCTACATTAGGTTTAATCAGCATTAGTAATAGCAGGGACAAGGTATAACAAGTCGTTGTATTCCTGGTTTTCAGAAGACTGGAAAAACATCCTCTGTATTGCATTTATCAGAAGTAAAATTGTGTTGTATTCAAGTTTTGGGTCTTATTGAAGAGTTAAACTGCCTGTTGATGATGTAGCAGGTGATCTGCAGACAGACTGGGTTTACGGAGGCATGACAATGCATTTGAAAATATCTGGGACCATCTCTGCATAACCTTGTTGGGTTATACATTTTCATTGCTCTCCAAGCCCTACTCCAGTGATGGCAAACCTTGGCACCCCAGATGTTTAGAACTACATTTCCCATGATGCTCATGCACTCTGCAGTGTAATTGAGCATCATGGGAAATGTAGTTCCAAAACATCTGGAGTGCCAAGGTTCACCATCACTGCCCTACTCCATAGAAATCTTTGGCACACTGTCATGCACCAATAATAGCCAACAAGCCACAAACAGCTTTTGGAATAAATGGCAACACAATATCTGTGCTATATGCCAGCATCTCTGGATGCAGTGTTACCAAAGGGGTTTACATGAACAATTTAAATCTATTCTAAGAGGGATAATATTCATGCAGGTTGTGCTGAGAAGAAACTAAACCAATCAAAAAAGCCACAACTCTACTCAGTGCTGATGACCAAAAAACCTAAAACAGCTGTATGCAGTTTGGAATAAACATCACTATTTGCACTACACACCAGTGGTTTTGGATGTACATCTCGCTAATGGGGCATAAAGGAATGGTTTGCATGGGTCCACCCACTCTCCTAACCTGAGGAATAATCCTCTTATTTGTGGGCTCTGTGATGGAATGAGACATGTAAATAGCTTCTGTTTTACACATTGATTAGAGTGACTTGTATGTGTAAGTGGGTTGGAAATAGCCATTTAGGTGCTGTCCTGGTCAGGGGGGTAGGAGTTAATACTTTCCTGGTTCTTTGTTTTTTCAGGGTTTTCTCTGGGTCTGACCCACGGATCCTGTGTTATAAAA
The DNA here is from genome assembly GCF_037356315.1 of Lithobates pipiens. Classification (NCBI taxonomy): domain Eukaryota; kingdom Metazoa; phylum Chordata; class Amphibia; order Anura; family Ranidae; genus Lithobates; species Lithobates pipiens. The sequence continues at coordinate 540,400,167 of NW_027507903.1, forward strand.
GAGGGACAGTGGTTATGAACAGCATGAGCCCTGTAAGGGCTTCCCCCGAACAGAGAGCCCTCGAGCCGAGAGGTCCTGGGTCTGTAAGAGAGAGACAGAAAACAGCACCCGTGATGTAAAGATCATCAGAACGTGGAGTTCACCCCGAGGACACCAGCTGCCAGAGCATGCCACTGATCTACCTTTGCAGGTACATGGCCTGAGTTAGAATTAGGGATGTAGGAGAACGTCTCCACATTTTGGACTTTGTAATATATTTGCACCTTTTATAAAATGAATATTAACCCCCCCCCCCCCGGTCTTAGGAAGAGAGATTGTCTAAAGCCCCATACACACTATCAGATTTTCTGCTGATTTTTTCAAATTTACCAAAACTATATAATATGAGGTCAAACCTTAGGCGTTTCAATTTGTATGCAATCAGGCAGGCCCTTGCACTACATGGTTTTGGTAAATCTGAAGACAAAAATCAGCAGAAAATCTGATAGTGTGTATGGGGCTTAACATAAATCAGGAATTTGGACTCTGGAGCCTCAGAGAACTCACATGAAGGAAAGATACTGGTACTCGGTAGTGAGACCCAGCATGTGTTGCAGTACCTGTCCCAGGGGGGCCCTGTGTCAACATTTGCAAGGCAATCACCAGGGCAGTTCATATGGGGCTCCATGATGGACAGAGTAAAGCAGACTGTCATGCTCAAGGAGCCCCTCAAAGGCGGCAGAGTGCGTGCCCAAAATCCAACATTGCTACACAACTGAGGGTGTTCTTTGATTGTAACTGCATCCTAAAGACTTTAAGTGATCAGACAGTGGACTTTGGTGGCAACTCTATGTCCTGTTTTCTGTCCCTTCCTCTTTGGAGAACCCTTGGATGAGACAACTGGGACAGCTCTGTCCCCTACAAGTGGAACCCTTCTTGGTATTACTTGGACACTTTTACAGAGAGCAGGGGCTTGAAGGAGTTAAACTTGTTGAAACCAAAGACTGTCTACAAGTTGATCAGAGACAAGGACATTGTGGAGTTTGTTCCCGGCCTACCACTAGCGACTTGTAAGGTGGTCTGGAGAAATGTTTCTTCAAATAGACTCACCACCAGTCATAAGATCTGGTGTGGATGGTAAACCAAAAGGAGGTTGCCACCAAGGACATTTATGCATGAAACAATCTGTGCAGATACAGGCACTGCTTCTTTTATATCCTCCATGAAGATACTGTCTTCCATGTTTTCCATGAGTAGGACATGAGGACAGGCGTCTAACTTGGGCACTGTAGGTGTGACATTGAACTGCTAGGTTTTATTAGTGGTACCTTAGTGGAAATATGGCTATGGAGCTATAGCAGCCTCCTGCATGACAAGATGGTTCAAGAAACTTTGCTCTGCACACAATGTTAGGCATCAAATCGCTGAGTGAATGTCATTTATTTGCGTGATTGAAACTGTAATGTAATGTAGTGTATTTGTGCCCTGTGTCACAGTACAGGAGGTAATGAACCCCCATTAGGTATTTTTTTTTTTTTTTAATTGTATATATAATTTATATATTTTTTTGAATATATAAATTATGCTTTTTGTCTTCAAATTAAATATAATGCTCTTATTTTTGGGATTTGTTATAAGATGCAACATGAATACCTTCTGTTTAAAGGCTAATATGCACCACTGAGAAGAGGACCTTCAGATTTTTTTTCACAAGACCGAAAATTAATAGGATTATTTCACTGGCTCACAAATCATCCATAGCAAGCCGCTTTCAAGAACAGGGATACAAGCTATTGGTCAGGTGGTATAGGGTTAATAAAAACTTTATCCGCAAACCTCTAAGCTATGCTGGCATTGCAATAAAGAGACAGGGAGACTATTACATATTTTCTGTCTGTGGCCTTTAATTAAATCATTTTGGAATGAAGTGAGGAACATGATTAAGCAAATGACATTAGTGGACCTTACAAAACCTCTGGGATATCTCTTGCATTTAAATAAGCTGCCCCTTCATCACTATAAAAAGACATTGATAGCGTCAATGAAGTGCAGAGACACCTGGCGGCCATGGACGACCTTTTCGTGTACATCCCAGTGTGATGATTGCATTTCCGTCTAGATTGGGTGGGCCGGGAGATTTGTGAGGGGGGCAGGGTAGGGTGTTGGAAGCTCTGAAGGGTTTGAGCTTGTGCTAGTTGGTTTGGGTCTCTTTTTTTATCTCTCTTTCCCCCCCTTTTTTTTTGCAGGTAGATTTTGTCTCCTGACCCCCAATGTTGGGGTCAGAAGAAAGGTTCCTTCTATCCTAAAGTAGATAAGTGAAGGTATTATAGCATACCTCACAACTTTTGAACTTTAGAATGAGGGACAATTGAGGGAGTAAGTGAGCTGCGACGTGCGTAACGGCTAACTGTGGGTGTGGCCAGTCTTAATGGCGGGAGGGGCCTAAGGGGTGTGGTGAAACAAAACCCAGCTCTCTCACCAATGCCTCCCAGCTCTCTCACCAATGCCCCCAGCTCTCTCACCATTACCCCCTCCTCTCTTAATAATGCCCCCCCAACTCTCTCACCAATTCCACCTTCTCTCACTAATGCCACCCCCCCAGCTCTCTCACCAAATTGTCCCTTCTTTCTTACTAATACCACCCCCCCCACCCACAGCTCTCTCACAAATTCCCCCCTCCTCTCTTACCAATGACCCCTCAACTCACTCACCAGTTCCTCCTTCTTTCTTACCAATGCCCCCTCCTCTCTTACTAATGACTCCCCCCAGCTCTTTCACCAATTCCCCCCTCCTCCTCTCTTTCTAATGCCCCCCCCAGCTCTCTTACCAATTTCCCCTTCTTTCCTACTAATGCCCTCCCCCAGCTTTCTCACAAATTCCCCCCCTCTTACTAATGCCCCCCCCCCCAGTTCTCTGACCAATTCCCCCCTACTCTCTTACTAATGCCCCCCCAGCTCTCTCACCAATCCCTTCTTTCTTACCAATGCCTCCCAGCTCTCCCACAAATTCCCCCCCTCCTCTCTTACTAATGACCCCTCCCCAGCTCGCTCTTTCACCAATCCCCCCCCTCTCTTACTAATGTCCCCCCCAGCTCTCTTATTCATTTCCCCTTCTTTCTTACTAATGTCCTCCCCCAGCTTTCTCACAAATTCCCCCCTTACTAATGCCCCCCAGCTCTCTGACCAATTCCCCCCTCCTCTCTTAGTAATGCCCACCCCAGCTCTCTGACAAATCTCCCCCTCCTCTCTTACTAATGCCCCCCCCAGCTATCTGACCAATTTTCCTCTCCTCTCTTACTAATGCCCCACCCAGCTCTCTGACCAATCCCTCTTCCTCTCTTACTAATGCCCCCCCAGCTCTCTGACCAATCCCCCCTCTCTTACTGATGCCCCCCCAGCTCTCTAACCAATTCACCATCCTCTCTTACTAATGCCCCCCCATCTCTGAGTCAGAGAGCTGGGGGGGCATTAGTAAGAGAGATGGAGGTTTGGTCATAGAGGAGGGGGAATTGGTCAGAGAGCTGGGGGGAGGGGCATTAGTAAGAGAGGAAGGGGGATTGGTCAGAGAGCTGGGGGGGGCATTAGTAAGAGAGGAGAGGGGATTTGGTCAGATAGCTGGGGGGGGGGCATTAGTAAAAGAGGGGGGAGGGAATTGGTCAGAGAGCTTGGGGGGCATTAGTAAGAGAGGAGGGGGGATTGGTCAGAGATTTTAGCCTTGATCCCTGGGACCCCGGGACTTATTTCAAATCGCGGGAAGGTCCAGGGGAATCCGGGATGGTTGGGAGGTATGTTATAGGTTAACAATTGATGTAATTGTTTTTAGTTTACGAATTTAATATGTGCTATTGTTGATTTATTTGTTATATCTGCTTAGCAATGTTGGTCTTGACTTTTTTTTTATTCTAAAATAGGCTTATTCCCTTTTTTGTTATTATGTATGATTGAAATGATTATAATATGATTATAATTGAAAAAAATCTTTTGAATAAAGAATTATACTATAAACAAAAAAAAAAAAAAGGCTAAGTTCACCTTTTGAAACATATCACAACCATATTTAGGGTGGAACAAGTAACATGCAGCTACTGCTGCTTCTCTCCCTGATTCCCCTCTCAGTGTATAAGCGGACAGAGGATCTTCCCCTTGCACCTGCTGTTACAATTCAAAACCATTGTGGCTCTGCCCACACGGGCACGTCATTCATTCACAGTTACCTGTACCTTCAGCCACCATGACTGATGGCTTGTAGTTCTGATTGAGCTGCAAAGGTGCTGATGAGAGCTCTTGTAGTTCATTCACAAGTCCTGTAGCTTTCAGACAGCCCATATGCAACTCTTGTAGGAAGAAATAATCAATGCACATTTTGTCCTGATTGTTCTTGAAAGGTGAGCTTATCTTTTAAGACTTTACTATACTACTATGTTGTAGAAATACCAGACATTACCAGATGGTGGCACTGCAGCTGAACTTAGTACTGTATTGAAGAGTATGGTCATGGAGAAATCTGAGTTGTAAAGTAGAAAATGGGGAGTTTCTAGCACATAAAAAACAGGGAAACATCAAGTGTCATTGCTACAATATTAATCAAATATAGAGTGGCCTTATTTCCTTTCATCCAAACTTCCAAAAACCAGTAATGGGCCAGTTGAAATGCATCGCATGAGTTGTCTGAATTCATCAATATCACATACAGGCCAATGAATCAGGTGCCTTTTTATAGAAGTGCAACATGAAGATAAAAGTGCTGGCCAGTTTTATACATAGGGGTAGCAGCTGTGAGGATGTCATTCCCAACAGGCCTTATTTACTTTCCCAATTCCTGGAATGACATCTGGCTCAGTTACCCCACGCAGGCATTGTCTCAGAAGAAAATTAATTCAATTAAACCTGTGTGGGTGAAGCTATGCCTTTCATTCTGATCCCTATCATTCATTGCAGGCCGGCACTCTTACAGATCAAAAATTTTGACTTCATTTACTGTACAATTGTAAACCATTAAATTCCCCATTTGAATCCCAGCTTGAGGCAGGCAATGTGCAATGTGGCTTAATCAATTTCAGCCCAAGTTCACACTGAGCTGCGGGAATGAAGCTGATTTCACTCCCACATGTCAGTCCTGATTTCGGCCGCGATTTCGGACATCTGTGCAGGTTTCTGCACAGCTGTCAATGTAAATCGTAGCCCAAAAAAAAAAAAAAATCACAAAAAGTAGTACAGAAACTACTTCAAATCAGTGTGGCGCCACAAATGCAGCGTCGCACCGATTAGAATGGTGCCATACCTGGCAATTTCCGCCGATTTTACATGTCAAATCGTACCAATGTGAACCAGGACTCAATGTGACTGGTTTGGTGAAGTTGAGACCATGCATAAAATCACAGCGCACAGCTGGGGACCGAACATCCAATACACCCAGATGTGTGTAAGACAAAGAAGGTTCTTTGGGTACTGTTAAGCCTCGTACACACAATCGGATTTTCCGCAGACAAAACCTCAGACTTTTGTCCAAAGGCATGTGCAGGGCAGCCATCAGAAATTTTTGGGCCCCTTACACAGCTTTAGGTCTGGGTCCCCCCCCCCCCCCCCGAGCCTGACCATCAATATTCCCCAGGGCTTGCCCACAGGCCATACTACCTTATCCGCACAACGGCCACCTCACCTGTAAGCACTCAGCCCCCCTCAATCCTGTATATATGTCAGCCTTCCTCACACCTGTATATATGTCAGTATATATATGCATATATATATATATATATATATATATACACGCGCGCGCGCATATATATGCTAGCCCCCCCCCACACACACCTGTATATATGTCAGCCCCCATCACACCGGTATAGGGGAGCAAACAAACTGAAAACTTCAGAAAAAAAACATCAATTGCAGCCTTACTGAGCCCATCAAATGCCGCCACTGTGCCATCAAATGCCACCACTGTGCCATCAAATATTCATTTGCTGTTCTAACACACCTTGGCAAACTGCGAGTGCAATACTCTGGGCTTGCAGTTCACCTTTTTTGAAGCCTATTAGAGCCTATGGCTTAATCAGGTGCTTTAAAAAAACACGATTGATGCCTGAATAGGGGATGGCTACAGCGGCCATGGATAGATTCATGCAATGCAATGCAATGCATGAATCTATCCATGATACGTAGAGGAGGGTGGCTAGAAAGAGAGGGCGGTGTCCGTGGGCCCTTAATGGGCGCATTGCCATGGCCTGTATATATGCCAGCCCAGCCCCCCACACACACCTGAATATATATCAGCCCCACACATACACAAACCTGTAAACATACAAGGCCCCCCTGTACACAAACAGCCCCCCTCCCTTTCCTTCATAGCCCATACACGTTATCACAAAGCTGACATGTTGCTCACGCAGAAAAGCCCAGTACACAAGGAGTGCACATGCACATAGTAGCCAGAGGTGGCAATAAAGAGCTCTATGTCTGAGCTCAATGCCACAGAGCGCACACATTGTTAGATCATTTCTGTAATGCACAGCATGGCTCCCCTTCAACTGTCCTGCCTTCTTCTGTCCCGGGCTATACAGGTGATACTTGAAAAATGTGAATATTGTGCGAAAATGAATTTATTTCACTAATGCAACTTAAAAGACGAAACTAATATATGAGATGGACTCATTACATGCAAAACAAGATAGTTCAAGCTGTGATTTGTCAGAATTTTGGTGATTATGGCTTACGGCTCATGAAAACCCACATCTGCATTGTTCAGTCTCATGTCTCATCTTTCTCTTGGCAATGCCCCATAGATTCTCTATGGGGTTCAGGTCAGGCGAGTTTGCTGGCCAATCAAGCACAGTAATCCCACGGTCACTGAACCAGGTTTTGGTGCTTTTGGCAGTGTGGGCAAGTGCCAAGTCCTGCATGAAAATGAAGTGTAGCACTAAACCCCGAAGGAGCTGCTGGTTTAATTGGGCTTACCATTACCTTTTTTTCCTCAATTCACATCTAGCGGTGTCCCGTGGTAGATAGCCCAATAACTTGAGAGACTGATGACAGAATCTGCATAAAGGAATTTTATTTGCAAACGTAGACAATGAACAGTCTCTTGAATTGGGATCAGAGGGTTAGGATGAAAGTTCAGCTACTCTTATTGTCAAAGTCAAAAATTAAAAGGACTTGCTTACTTTGACTGAATCCAGAGAATAGCCATTCACAACTAGATGTTCACTCAGGTTGGATAGTCCCTCTCTCATAAGGCCTAGCAGCCAACAAGGTGCTTAACTTGGGAACAAGTCTCTGCCACAGAAGTTGTTGTAGAACATACAAGAATATGTCTCTTCCACAGACGTTGTTGTAGAACACGTAGGAAACTAAACTTGTACAACACTCGTGTGATACCTGGATCTTTCAGCCAGCTTGGTGATATCCACGAGACCGGTTTCACTTTGGTACTTCAGCCCTTCCGGGCTCTTGCTAAGAAACCAACCCATATGTGGTCTTCTGAAGAGTTCTCCCCTGGAATGCTATGAAGCTAATGGGTCTCTTCCAAACCGGAGACGGCACCCAAACGTCTCAGAATCCTCCTTTAGTTTCCTTGCCTCGGACTAGCCAGCCCCGAGACAACAAGTCGAGTGGATCCGCACCCCAGGCCATAGCCTTCCTGGGGGCTGGTCAGGAGGACCAGGACCATGAAGTCAGCACATCATTCTGGACTGGAATCCCGAACCACGTGACATCCGCATCTTAAGTACCCTCTCCCAGAAAGCAAAGCAATAGCACCACTTCCACTGGGTTGGCTCCGAGAGAGAGTAATCTTCTTCTTCCATACTCTGAGTCCTTGGTTTCCAAATGAGATGCAACATTTGCTTATGGCTTAATTAGCTGATTAGAGTGGGACACTTTGAGCCTAGAATATTGCACCTTTTGACAATATTCAAAATTTTCTGAGATTGTGGATTTTGGGTTTTCATGAACTGTAAGCCATAATCATCACAATTTTGACAAATCACAGCTTTAACTATCTTGCTTTGCATGTAATGAGTCTATCTCATATATTAGTTTCACCTTTTAATTTGCATTAGTGAAATAAATTAACTTTTGTACGATATTCACATTTTTCGAGTATCACCTGTATTAGCATTATGGTTACAGTTGTAACGGCTGTACCCTCCTGATGGCAGCCCTGGGCCCTAGATATGGAGCTCCTGGTTTTAAATGCTTTCCTTTGTTCTACTGGACAGTAGCTTTTATATTTATAATCATACGGGTCTTTACATAATGTGGACTCTCATTCATATAATTGGATTTTTGGTTTCAATTGGTGAGAGACTGGTGGACATTGGGAAAAATCTTTGACCCTGTTTTTGCGCATTTACTTGTGTACTGGGCGTGTGCCTGGATTTTGTCAGCCAGCAAACACAAACACAGACGTACTATGTGGTTTTTGCAATCTGTCCGCTGCAATGTCGCAGTCCCACTAAAAATTGGAGATTATTAGTATAAAAAAAGTAAAAAATATTGGGTTTATTTTCAAAATTGTCGCTATTTTTTTGTTTATAGCTCAAAAAATAAAAACCGCAGAGGTGATCAAATACCTCCAAAAGAAAGCTCTATTTGTGGGGAAAAAAAGACGTCAATAGTTTGGGTACAGCATCGCACGACCGCGGAATTGTCAGTTGAAGCGACTCAGTGTCATATTGCAAAAAAATGGCCTGGTCATTAAGGGGGAAAATCTTCCGTGGTTAATCAGTACAATTGTCATCAGAAAAAATACAATAGAAATACACTACAACACATGACATCACTTCTGATTTTTTATTCTGTTGTACATTTTCGTACCTTTAGTAACCTCTCCATTTTCGATATGCGACTAGCATGCATAAAAGAAACAAACGATCTTTCGTCTGATTTTCGGATCGTGTGTATGGGGCTATTATTCCTGGATCAAGTCACCACCCACCAGCTTCTGTTGCAGGACACATTTTTAAAATGGAACAGAAAATGAAGGTCTTATGTTCGGTCATTGTGAAAAACTGCATTTGTTTTTTCTAATGCACAGTCCACCTGGTTCTACCAGTTTTAACTAGTGTGTATGTATTTTATGTATGTGAGTATACTATAGGTTGGGAGCACCCCTGGGCTGTATGGATCAGTAAAGGGTTAATTTCAGTCAATTAATTAGTGGAGGAATGTGCAGGACTGAGTCATGGCTCACAAGGAAGTATTCCTGCCATCTCCCTCCTGCAGGGACGCATCTGAGTTCTATTAATGTGGAAAGAAACAGCCTTGACACAGCACACAGACAACTTACACCTCAAATCCTACTCAGGCGTAACACCTACCATATATTTTCTAAATGTGCATTATACCACAGAAGCCTTATGCTTAGACCTGCACATACAGGTGCATTTATAGAATTAGAATGTCATCAAAAGCTAATTTATTTCAGTAATTCAATTCAAAAAAGTGAAACTCATATATTTTATATAGATGCTTTACACACAGAGTGATATTGTACAATTAAAAAAGGGTGCAATGGCCACTATAGTGAAAGACTGCAGCAATAAAAAATTCCTGGATTGGTGGGATGTGGTAAATATGGTAATAAAGAGGAAGTAAACCCTGATGGGTTTACTTCCTCTTTGTTTCCCTGCAAAGGCAAAGCATAATGGGCTACTATGCATCGCATACTAGCCCATTATGTGTCACTTACCTGACACAGGAGCCAGCGATGTCACTGATTTCCTCACCGGCTGGAATCGTCCATCTTCCTTCCGGGGTCACGGACTCGTGACATCATTCCCAAGCCGCCAGTCACGGCATGTTGTTTAATAAAAATGGCACGCCGTTGCACTTCTAAAGTGCGCATGCGCCGAGTACATCCGGGGAATTGTAAATATCTACTAAACCATGTAGGTTTAGGAGATATTTGCAGCACTTACAGGTAAGCCTTAATCTAGGCTTACCTGTAGGTTAAAGTGTGTTGTAAGGGTTTACAACCACTTTAAGTGTAAAGTGTGCTGTCCCAACGAAGTGTATAAGTTCATAGACTTGTATACAAATACCAAACGTGTGTAAAAAATTGATACAAAATGACAAAGAAAAAAAATTGAAACAAACCAGTGAAACAAAGTCTGAAAAAGAGTCCTGAAATGAAATAAAACAATATTGGTGCAAAAACCTCTAATAAGTACATTCAAAATTATAGTTATGTTAAAAACGAAATAAACAAATGTGTATGAAAAAAACAGGCCATCTGTGAATCAACTGCTAGATCCAATGAAAGTGTCTATACAAAACAATACAAGAGTCGCACACACGATCGGATTTTCCACAGACAAAACCTCTGACTTTTGTCCAAAGGGCGTTGGTCCCAAACTTGTCTTCCATACAAATGGCACACAATAGTCGGCCAACAAACATGAAGGTAGTGAGGTATTACGTGTTTTTTCAACTCTTTAGCACCACCCTTTGGGCTCCTTCTGCTAATTTTGTGTTAGTAGAATTTTGGTGAGTGTTGATTGACACTTTTCATTTTGTGCTTTTCATTTCGGGCTTTTCATTTCATGCTTTTCAATTAGTTTCTGAACAGCCGTTTGTCAACCAGACTCGTTGCGGAATCAGAGGAGATAACGTGTTATTTATTATTGGCCTTGGAGTTATTGCTTTGACCCAAGTCCAGTCCAGGAACAGGAGGAGGAGGAGGAGTTCTTGGACCAAAAATTGGTTGCTTTATTAATTGTGACCAATTATGTCATATGCCTTTGCTGCGGGAGCTCTAGGAGAATAATCCAGATGATTTCCAGAATTATCTCCGGATGACGGACCCCTGCTTTCACCAACTCTTGGCATTGTTTGACCGCCTGTATTAGGCTGGATTCACACCTATGGATTTTTTGTGCTTTTTGCAGTTTGCAGATTTGCACTACAGAACGTGTTCCATAGGAAACCATGTTAAATGAACTGTAGTGCAAATCTGCAAAATGCAAAAAGCACCAAAACTGTATAGGTGTGAATCCAGCCTTAAGAAGCAGGACACACACTTTTATTTTATTTTTTTGTTGAATAATAATTTGATTTGATATATTTTTGGATGCATAGAATGCAGTTCTATTGGCAGCTAGCATGTCTAATTGTATTTGTTTTTTTTTAATGCACAATAAAAAAATTGTGGAGAATAATACTTGGCTATGTGTTTTACTTCAAATGACAGTTTGGGAGTAGGCAGTTTATATTTTAACAAATACAATGTAAAATATCTTATCTTTGATCTTAAAAACTACGGGATAATGGTGTTCTGGTAACTTGCACCAAAAAAATAAATAAAAATAACAAGCATAATAATTTTATTCTTGATATCACTAGAAAAAAAAGCCTTTGAAAATGTGTTTGCCATAACTCCATCAGTATCACCAGCAAAGCAGCTTCATTATTATCCCATTAAAGAAGAAGAAATGTGCGCCGCATTTCAAGATTTCATAATTTGCCACGTTACGAATGTTGATTCTCCATTATGAACGCTAGTTTACAAGACCGACCACTTCTGGCTCGTCCTTGCTTCCCAGCATGCGTGTTTGTACTTTGGACTTTTGTCCGACGGACTTGTGTACACAAGCTCGGAAAAATTTAAAGCCTGCCATCCAACATTTGTCCACGGAAAATCCGACAACAATTGTCCGATGGAGCAGTCAAACAGTCGGATTTTCCGCCAACTAGTTATGATCAGTCGCTGGGATTCACATTAGACACCGGCTTGAAGTGTTCAAAAATAAAGCCCCGTACACACGAGAGGACTTATGTCCGACAGACTTCCGAAGGAGTTCCGTCGGAGTTCTGCTGGAATTCCGACGGAGTTCTGACAGACTTTTCGGCTGAGCGGACTTGGCCACATACAATCACACTAAACTCCGACGGATTCGAACGTGATGACGTACGACTGGATTCGAATAAGGAAGTTCATAGCCAGTAGCCAATAGCTGCCCTAGCGTCGGTTTTAGTCCGTCGGAGTAGCATACACACGAGCAAATTTTTCGAAGGGACCGGGTCCGGCGGAGTTCCTTCGGAAAAATTTGAAGCATGTTCCATATTCTAAAGTCCTTTGGACTTTGGTGAGTCAAAAGTCCGTTGCAGCCCACACACGATCGAATAGTCTGACGGACTCAGTCCGTCGGACTTTGGATGTTGAAAAGTCCGCTCGTGTGTACGGGGCTTAAGTGTGTTGGAGGGGTAGAAAAAAAAGCTCATAGTGCATTAACTTTTTAAACAGATAAAAGTTTAATAAAAAGTTGCACTTACAAAAAATTTGATAAAATAACACAATAGTGTGAGCATGCCCACCTGCAGTACAGTCTGTGCTCTAAAACGCCACACTGCTAGCTCCTTGTCCGATGAGTTTCCCCTGAATAGACATCAGCTGGGATCGGAGCGTTTCCCTTGAATAGGTGTCAACTGGGATTGGAGCCTCCAATCCCAGTTGATGCCTATTCAGGGGAAATGCGTCGGACATGGAGCTAGCAGCGTGGCATTTTAGAGCACATACCATACTGCAGACGGTCATGTCCCCCCACCACAACACTCTGATCAGTGGTCTCTGCCATTGGCTGAAAGCGCTGATCAGTAGCCAGATGCTGGTTTTCCAGCATGCTCGTGTGACAAAAGCCAGCCAAATGGGTGATGTTCACATGGGCCAAATGTCAGAAGTTTTTTAGGTCAGCATGTGTAAGGGGCTTTAAAGTGAACCTCTGCTCAGAACACACACACTAAAGGATTTACATATTCTTTATGTCTGGAAAAAAACAGATGTAAACTGACAAATGGTCCGTTTTTGCATTGGTAGTGGATGTAAATAAACTGATCAGAAACTGATGAGCAGCTGATGAAAATAATTTTTTTTCTCTGAAAAGACGTGACTGAACTGATGAAATGAACGGTCTGCATGTGTGAAAGGGGACTAATTCCTGGCATTCTCTGGAGTCTGACGTGCCACAGGTCAGGGTAGGGGTACAGCAGGCCATAGAAGTGAATGGCTGTATGCAGTGGCGGCTGGTGCTCCATTTTTTGGGGGGGCTGCAAACAAACCCCCCCACCAGCCCGCCCATTTGCAAGCCCACCAGCCCCACACTTACCCCATCCAGGTTGCAGGCAGTTTCGGTGGGTTCCCCGGCTTCTCCCCCCAATTCGGTCCCTTCTCTTCCCGGCCAATTGGGTCTCAGGATCCGCTTCCTGATTGGCCGGGAGGAGAAGTAGAAAGACATTAGAGAATATTATTTTGCTAATGTCACACAAGTGGGTGGGTTCAGGGCGAAGTGCTCTGCGCTCCGAGCCCTCCTTTTTTGAAGCAAATTAGAGCCTCTGGCTCTAATCACATGCATTACAACAACAAAAACTTGTAGAACTCTATGCATCCAGCGCCCCACATGGAGAATAGGAGCTGGAGCATAGAGATTAGGGGGGGCATAACCCTGTGCCCCTTATGGACTGACTGCCACTAGCTGTATGCCCCTGTGTCTGTGTAAATGCTTCTGTGCATTTACATTTACCTGCACATGCGCAAATGATGCATTTTCCAGAATGCAGAGGTTTTTCTGAAGAGGTCACAGCCAACTTGCTTGCTGCAGACATGCTTGCATTAACCCCAAAGTGAGTGTGAGCTGAGCGTGGCATGGGTGCAGGGTGCAGAGCTATGCAGGAAGGGAGATCACCATTGCTGGAGAAGAGGAAAAGGGACATAAACCAGAGACTCGCAATGATGGATGTACACATACAGGAGCTAGGGGAAGCTATGTGTGTTACAATACTAGAACCAGCCATTGTTGTCACTGCAGCCCACAATGGGTGTGAGCGTGGCTACCCGACGATCGTTTCGTCAAAGGTCTGACGTCATACCCCTGATGACGTCAGACCTTTGAGGAAACGATCGTAGGGTAGCCACGCTCACACCCATTGTGCATTTGCGATCGCATTACAAACTCACGCTGATGAGTTTTTTAATTTTGTTTAACTTTGCTAGCATTTTCGTTCGTTTTTTTCAAAACGGCATCTGTACCTTTTTTCTTATGACTCAGTGGAGTCTTTTTAAGCGCTTGAGCATTCAGCTTAAATACATTTTGTTGAAACTATATCACAAGATTTGGCGCATTTTTTGTTTCTTTATGGTGATACGTCATTTGGAGGCATGCTGAGAAAATCCGTGCGGATGCGAAGATCGCTGGACATCCAAAAGATCGGGATAATCTCCGGCATCGGGTTATCGGGACGTCTATGTGATCTGTGATCGAACTTGCACAGTCTGACCTCCCCTAACAGGGGGGTCACTGGGGATCTGGTAAGCCTCCATCTATTAGTGGTGTTCAGAGGTGACGGGTCCATGTGGTCAAGTACTATATTATTGAACAAACAAGTTTCAGTTATTTCTACAGTTACTTTTTATATACACTGGACATTATTTATATTATTATATTTGTGTATTAATTTACATATGGACATTTGAATTCACAATCTATTGTTTCTTTACATTAATTCATTGGACACTTGAGTTTAAAAAGATTTTTTCCATCATATTTTTTTTACAGTATTTGTGTATTTGGATTCACAGTTTTTTTCTTACATTTTTTTGCACATTTTTTAAGGTCACATTCACATTTAGTGGCCAAGCGCTGCACTTTGTTTCTTTCATTTTTTTTGTGCCCAGTATCCTGGTGATGGTGTTCAGCTGCTGATTTTTTATTGTTTTTTTTACTAAGCGCAGATTTTTTCTATTTTTCTGTTTTTGTTTATCTTTGTTTTATGTATGCTGGCATCTACTGACAGTTTTGTGCCATTACTACCTATTTTTTTTATGTGATTGGGTGTAGCCCTTCGCCCTCCCATCCTGTTTAGTACTAGTTAGTTTAGTCCTGTCAGTGTTAATTATTCACAGAGATGGTGCTTAGGAAAGTTGTTGTCTTCATAGACTTCAAAAGAATGCAAAAACATACTTTGTACTGCAATTAGCTGAAGTAACATTGCATTTAGAATGTAAGCTCTATGAGCGGCGTCCTCCTCTCCCTTCTGTATTGAACTGTACTGTAATTATGCTGTGCCCCCTCTACATTGTAAAGCGATGCGTAAACTGTTGGCGCTATATAGATTTGTGTATTATAATAATAATAATAATTGGATTTTAATGATGCGCCTTACTGAAGAGTTAAGCTGCCTGTGAATGGTAAAAAGTCAGCAGTTGACCATATTGTTCGCACACACTGAGTATAAGGATGTATGTCAATGCATAAAGCGGGATTTGAAACAGAACACAAGGTAATGTAATCTGTGCCTCTCAGAATAGCCAAGGTAAGTGTTTTTTTCTGGTGAATGGCTTGTGTACAAATAGATTTTATAGACAGTTGTGTTGGAGGAGGCAGAGGGCTTGCTAAAAAAGCAGACCTTTCCTTTGCATAGAGGGATCTACTTTAAAGTGGTTTTAAACCTCAGACATGAAATATGAACAAAGCATATCTTTCTTTAGTGTGTACTTGTCTCAATTAAAAGCACTAAGTGCCAGTTCTATCTGCTGATTTGTTCCTCTGCTAGCAGCATGAATCACTTCTGACAAGTTTTCCTGACACCGAGAGCAAAATGGTGACAAGGGAGGGATCTCCAACAGATTGAAAGCCTCAGCTCTGTTCCTGTGTGAAATGGGGTGTGTCCCTTCTTTCCAATCAGCTCTCAGAGCTCTCCTCACTGAGCTCTGCAGAGTATGATTCCAGCTCTCCGCCCCCTGTTTTCTGACAGCTCAGACAATCTTTATAAATTCTGGACTCATGTAGACACATCGCTTAGTAAAGAAAAGTATTCATTTAGACCAAGCGCACTATTTAAAGTCATAAGAAACCTGAAGTTTAGCTTTAAGCTAACACATAATGTGCTAGGTACACTACTGTGCAAAGTTTTAGGCATGTGTGAAAAAAAATTGTAAATCAAGAATTCTTTCAGAAATAGAAGTGTAATTTCTTTCCATTTTATTCATTGATAAAAAATAAACTAATTGAACAAAAGAGAAATCCAAAACAAATCAGTATTTGGTGTGACCACCCTTTGCCTTCAAAACAGCATCAATTCTTCTAGGTACACTTTAACACTTGAATACAGTCTTTGAAGAAACTAGGCAGGTAGGATGTTCCAAACATGGGAACTAACCACAGATCTTCTGTGGATGTAGGCTGCCTCAAATCCTTCCCAAACAAGAGATCAGGGCTCTGTGGAGGCCAAACCATCAATTCCAGGACTCCTTGCTCTTCTTTACGCAGAAGATGGTTTAGATACATTGGCTGTCATTATCCTGCTTCAGAATAAAATATGACCAATCAAACGCCTCCCTAATGGTTGGCATGATGGAAAAGTATCTGCCTGTATTTCTCAGCATTGAGGACACCATTGATCCTGACCAAATCTCCATCTCCATTTACAAAATTGCAAGGAATCTCCACAATGCTTTACTGTTGCCTGCAGGCGATCATTATTGTACCAGCTCCTGCCCTTTACCAACAAACTGCCTCCTGCTACAGCCATTTCTCTACACCTTAATTCCAATGTTTTCGTGCATGATTGAGTCATTTAGCCTTTTTTCCACATTGGAGGTATGGCTTTTTGGCTGCAATTCTTCCATGAAGACCACTTCAGGCCAGACTTCTCCAGGCAGTAGATGGGTGTACCTGGATCCCACTAGTGTCCTCCTGTCCTGAGCTGATGACACAGATGGAAGTTTTCTGATCTCAAAGGGAAGTAAGCATGATGTGTCTCATCTATTGCATTACGTTTCCTTGGTCGTCTACTGCGTTTAAGGTCTTCAATGTTGCCTGTTTCTTTGTGCTCTTGAAACCCCAATCTACTTTAAAATCTTTACCTGGGAGAGACTTTGCTTATGCAGTATAACTACCTTGTGTGTTGTTGCTGTGCTCAGTCTTGCCATGGTTTATGACTTGCCATATGAATCTGTCTCCCACAGCCTCACCTTAGTAGCAGAGTTTGGCTGTTCCTCACCCAGTTTTAAGCTTCCAACACAGCTGTTTCTGTTCCAGTTATGGTCTCGGTTTCAACCTACAAATGAAATTGATGATCATTTCCACCTGGCTCTAATTCTACAAAATCCCTATATTTTTGCAAGCGTAAGAACTGATACAAATATGAAGCCAAAGGGTAGACACGCTAAATATTGATTTGATTTAGATATTTCTTCTGTTCGATCACTTTTGTATTTGCATTTGGTAAATTGCATTTTGTAAATTGATAAAAATAAACAATTAAAATATATATTTTTGAAAGCATTCTTACTTTACAGAATTTCTTCACACCTGCCTAAGATGTTTGCACAGTACTGTATGTATACAGTATGTTCACATATCTCTGCATTGCTGCCAGCTTCCCCTCTCTCCTCTCAGGAGTGAAGAAAGGGGCTGATAAAAATGTCTTCCTTTTCTGAATGAACACAGTGAGCGATCTGTACTGATCGCTCCTGTCTTCATTCTTAACTGAAGCATAGTAAACTATGTTTACTACAGACTGCAGAGAAAGGGACTGGGGAATCTCTTTCCTTAGTTTGTTTCTCTGTCTCAAAGTAAGACATCAGAGGTCTCTTTAGAACCTTGATATTTTACCAAAACAATTTGAAAAAAATAAAAATATTATTGTAAGAAATTATAAAAATTGTAAAAAAAAATTATAAAAATAAAAAACTACTGACACCGTCCTACTAATACAAATCTTTGCTCTACTGCTCTGCTGATACATACGCATGTGTGTTTGTGCTCTGGGGTGCACACCTTAATGCAATAGGCTCCGCACACCAATGGTAGGTATCATCTTAAGAGGACTCCGGGAACATCCAACATGAGACTCCCACGTGTCAACATACCATGTAGGCTTTGGCTCATATAGGCTTTTACAACAAGTGATTCCATATAATATACAATATTTTTACCAAAACAATTCTTTAATAAATGAATGTATGAACACATTCTGTGCAATCACAGCCACATCACTGCTGTTGCATTAATTAAAATACATTATCTGCATTGTTTTCAATTAAAGGTGTAAATTCATTTTAACTGAACCCAATTTATTAGGAATATTCTTAGGGCCAGTCCACCCAAAACTCATTTTCAATCACTAACTGCCTTTCCTAAATTATTAATGAGCTCCAGCTGCAAGATCTTCCTGCTGGAGTAATACAATAAAAAACAATATAAAATATCTAAAGAGAGTGAGACCCTCTCATAGTAGCCATGGAAGATAGGCAGGTCTAGAAACTCATTTGCTGAGATCTTACCACCAGGATCTTTATGAGATATACAAAATAAGAAATTGATCACATCTGCTGGTGACTACCAAATTTTGAAATATTCGTTTTAGATGAACTGACCCTTTAAGTTTTCCCAGACTACTAGTATGTACAGTATGTTGATCTGGTTTCTACAGGTGAGTGACATACGTTTCTCGGCTGTTTAGTCTCAAATGTCTCAGAGGGTGTCCCTATCCCATTGTCTGTGGGACATAGAGGGTAAGGGTGAAGCTGATGTCCCCCTTGTCACCATCTCAGTGCTTCAATCTGCTTCAGAGTCCCAGCTCCAGCAGCAGAAACAGTGTGTGATGGGGGAGAGCGTGCTCTGTCTTTAAATGAGAAAACAGTCTCACATGAACACTAGGTGTGGCTTTGGACATTTGGTCTTCTTCACTTTGCGCATAAAGCGGTTAAACTCGCGATTAGCCTTGTCCCACTTGTGGATTGCGGTGAGAATGTGCTGATTTTTCACTTTCCGCCCCAGAACCAGAAACTGGCCGTTCAGTTGCTCCAGCTGGGGACATGGACAATTAGCTCCATTTTTTAAGTAAAGGACCAGGTCCCCCCACTCCTTCTTCTGGATAGGACCCTTATTCAGTGCCTTCTTCTTTTTCAGAATCAGCTTTCTGTCTCCGTTCTCCTTCTTCACTTCCCGCACAGAAACCTTCAAGGCTATAACAAAGAAATATATATTAGGAACAGTTCTAGAATGACCCCTAACCCCCAAAAGCTGACTCTACATTTCCTCTGCAGTTCCTACTACTGCAAATATCGCTGATGCCTTTTTTTACAAATCAAGTCCAAGTAGCACCATAGACACTTGATGCCATTAAATCGAAGACATTTCTAGCCCACAAAAGGAAGGATACATCTTTAAAAACCAGTGCCAAGAACATCACCCCTTTTGGCATTCGAGGAGTTATGATCGGTCTGTGCAACAAATTCATCATCTGCACTCAGGTCGTATATGTAAAATAGATCTTTTATTCAAGTTTATTAAAATCCAGGAGAAAACAAACAGACTAATGTCTTGGTTAATACATTGTAGAGATGACGCCTATAGCTGTCTTTTTCACGTTTGGAGTTCCCTCTAGTTGGTCAGTGCGGATAATCTTCCCGTCTGCTGATTGGTGATACACTTGAGGGTTTATATATAAAACATTTGTTGGACAAATGTGGCAAACATTCCTGTAGTTTCTCTAATATGATTATTTCCTATGACCGTTAGCTCCATCTAGTGGATAAAATGCTGTATTTTTTTCTGATTAAGGCATTTAGGAAAAATATAACACATTATAGACACTAAATGGAGCTGATGATCTGGGTAATCATCATATTTGTCAAACTATGGTGTGAATTCATGCAGACTGGGGGAATGCTTGTGACATTTCTCCAACAAATGTTACATTAATGGACCCTTTGGTGCATTACTTAAAGCAGAGCTCCAACCCCCCAGCTGCTGACTTTTAATATTAGGGCACTTGCCTGTCCAGGGATCCCATGATGTCGACTCCCCAGCCAATTTTTCAATCGGCTCTTGGGTGCTGCCGCTGCCATTTCTTGTATGAGCCTTGCAGCTTCACAGCTGGTTCCCTACTGTGCATGCACAACGTGTGCTGCACTTTCTGAGTGGCCCGCCGCCTGTAGAAGGAGGAAGGGAGGCGGAACTTCCGGGTGACCTTTCCTTCTTTTTGACAGGTACCCGCTCCCCCACCGAAAGGTGCCAAATGTGGCAGCAGAGGGGGGAGGAAGCAAACAAGCACAGCTTTTACTTTTAGGTAACAAAAAAAAAAAATATATATATATATATATATATATATATATATATATATATATATATATATATATATACATACACAGTATCTCACAAAAGTGAGTACACCCCCTTTGCTACAATGTAAAGTAGTGAGTGCACAGCTTGTATAACAGTGCAACTTTGCTGTCCCCTCAAAATAACTCAACACACAGCCATTAATGTCTAAATCGCTGGAAACAAAAGCGAGTACACCCCTTAAGTGAAAATGTCCAAATTGGGCCCAAAGTGTCAATATTTTGTGTAGCCACCATTATTTTCTAGCACTGCCTTAACCCTCCTGAGCATGGAGTTCACCAGAACTTCACAGGTTGCCACTGGGGTCCTCTTCCACTCCTCCATGATGACATCACGGAGCTGGTGGATGTTAGAGACCTTGCACCCCTACCCCTTTCCGTTTGAGGATGCCCCACAGATGCTCAATAAGGTTTAGGTTTGGAGACATGCTTGGCCAGTCCATCACCTTTACCCTCAGCTTCTTTAGCAAGGCAGTGATCGTTTTGGAGGTGTGTTTGGGGTCACTATCATGTTGGAATACTGCCCTGCAGCCCAGTCTCTGAAGGGAAGGGATCATGCTCTGCTTCAGTATGTCACAGTACATGTTGGCATTCATGGTTTCCTCAATGAACTGTAGCTCCCCAATGCCGGCAGCACTCATGCAGCCCCAGACCATGACACTCCTACCACCATGCTTGACTGCAGGCAAGACAAACTTGTCTTTGTACTCCTCACCTGGTTGCCACCACATGTTTGACAACCTTTGAACCAAATACGTTTATCTTGGTCTCATCAGACCATGGGACATGGTTCCAGTAATCCATGTCCTTAGTCTGCTTGTATTCAGAAAACTGTTTGCAGGCTTTCTTGTGCATCATCTTTAAAGAGGCTTCCTTCTGGAATGACAGCCATGCAGATCAATTTGATGCAGTATGTGGCGTATGGTCTGAGCAGTAATCATACATCTATTTCCCATAGACAACCTCTGGATATGATGCTGAGCACATGCACTCAACTTCCATGGTGAGGCCTGTTCTGAGTGGAACCTGTCCTTTTAAACTGGTGTATGGTCTTGGCCACCATGCTGCAGCTCAGTTTCAGGGTCTTGGCAATCTTCTTATAGCCTAGACCATCTTTATGTAGAGCAACACTTTTTTTTTTTTCAGATCCTCAGAGAGTCCTTTGCCATGAGGTACAATGTTGAACTTCCAATGTATGAGAGAGTGAAAGCGATAACACCAAATTGAACACACCCGCTCTCCATTCACACCTGAGACGTGGTAATACTAATGAGTTACATGACACCAGGGAGGGAAAATGTCTAATTGGGCCCAATTTGGACATTTTCACTTTGAGCGTAAAGTGTACTCAAAAGTGTACTCACTTTTGTTGCCAGCGGTTTAGACATTAATGGCTGTGTGTTGAGGGGACAGCAAATTTACACAGTTCTACAAGCTGTACGCTGACTATTTGTGTCATTTTCAGTGTTGTCACATGAAAAGATACAATAAAACATTTACAAAAATGTAAGGGGTGTACTCACTTTTGTGACATACTGTGTATATATATATATATATATATATATATATATATATATATATATATATATATATATATATATATATATAATTGTTATTAGATCATTTCCTGTGCTGATCTAATGGTTTGCATTGATTTGAAAAGGAAAATACCACATTTGACCACTAGATGGTGCCAATTATCATAGGAAATTACACTTCATGCCATCTAGTGGCCAAATGCTGTATTTTCCATTTTAAATCAATGAAAACGTTTCATTCAGAACAATAACATGCAAAATCTTTAAAAATACACTTGCAAGTGAACCAAGCTGAGAATACTCCAAGCTTGAACAGCCTACCATCATGACCCACACTATAAAATAGAGAATACTTTGCTCTTTGGCTTCTCTTTATCTGTCCGATTAAAATCGCCTGCTGTACATAGTTGCACATTATAGCCTTATTCTTAAAAAATTAAGGACTAAAAAAAAAAAACAACTACATACAAACAGATGTACATTAAGGCTAAAGTCTTTTTAATAAACTCTGATGGAAAAAGAATGCTGAGACAATAGATAGTAAACTCAGTTATTTCCTGTTGCTGTTCTGATGAATCCTCTAGCTGGGCTGCACTGCTGAGGGTCACTGGGGATGGCCTACAATCCTACAGCTGAAGACTGTCCATGAGTCTACAATGGGATATGACTAATCTGAATCTCTCAGCAGTATCATCCCAGCCTACAAACAGCTGGAACAGCAAAGACACAGATGATGGAAGATCCCATGCTGCTTCGCTGATACCACTGACATGACACAGGAAACATTCAAAAATGCTACTTAAAGGACACTATACCTGAAAATGAAGCAAGATATGTTATATGCACTATGTGCAAAGGCTATGTACCCATGTCTCTACAGAAACTGTGATAGTGGACATCATCATTTGTTACTCGCAGAAGTGTTAGGCAGAGAAAAGAATAAAAGTAAATGAAGAATGTGTGAGTGTTCATAAAATAATGGGTGTTAATATGAAATGGTTATGGGGAGTTATATTATATACCTGTATTGAAATTGTGGTTAGTACTTTTGCCTCGTAGTTCTGGGTCCTGGGTTAAAACCCCAGTTGGCATTGAAGATTCTCTGCTCTCACGTGTCTACGCGGCCTTCCTCCGGTTGCTCAGGTTTCTCCCACAATACAAAAACATCCTGGGGCTGCTTTCTCCAAAATAGTATCAAGGGTGGGTGGGTGTGCGTGGTAGGGTAATTAGATTGATAGAGTTTCTTCGGGGTACGGGCACTGATTTGGCTCTATGCAAGGGTAGTTGCAATTGTAAGGAAATTTCCCCAGAGCTTAGTGAATTAGTTGGAGCTCTGCTGACTATGATACAATCACGTGCAAGAAAAAAAAATGTTTTAATTGTCCTTGCTCATATTGGGTTATTTTTGAAACATGAAATTTCACCCCAAAAAAAAAAACAATGAAATTCACTAAGCTCTGTGTAAAGTTGTCCTGCAAAGTGAACAACCTGTTTGCCTTTTCAGATCAACCCTAAGTACAGGCATAATCCACTTTAAAGTACACAATGGGGTTTATTTACTAAAGCTGGAAAGTGCAAAATCAGACTCACTTCTGTATAGAAACCAATGAGCTTCCATGTTTTATTACCAAAGCTTAATTGAACAAGCTGGGGTTAGAAGCTCATTGGTTTCTATGCAGAAGGGAGCCTGATTTTGCACTTTCCAGCTTTAGTAAATAAACCCCATTGTGTACTTAAGAGTGGGGTATGCCTGTACTCTGTATGAGAACTGGTCATGTTAATCCTTACATTTATTAATGGATACTGTAATGTGCCCACCCCTAGACATCAAACTTTTTATGGTTCTGTCTTTTATACGGCTCCCAGTGTAGTGAAACACATGTTCCTAGGACACCCTTTATTAGCTTAGAAGCTGTGCAGTGCAATCTAAGTACACCTGTAATGAGAGCAATATGGAGGCTGTCATTGTTGACCTTCTTCTGAAAATGCTAGTTCTCTGGCTTCAATACTCTGACTCACTGACCTGAAACATGCACTGTATTGTCAAATGTATTGGGACGCCTGCCTTTACATGCAAATTAACTTTAATGGCATTCCAGTCTTAGTCCATAGGCTTCAATATTGAGTTGGCCCACCCTTTGCAGCTATAACAGCTTCAACTCTTCTGGGAAGGCTGTCCACAAGGTTTAGGAGTGTGTCTATGGGAATGTTTGACCAGTCTTCCAGAAGTGCATTTGTGAGGTCAGGCACTGATGTGGACAAGAAGGCTCTCAGTCTCCCCTCTAATTCATCCCAAAGGTGTTCTATCAGGTCGAGGTCGGGACTATGTGCAGACCAGTCAACTTCCTCCACCCCAAACTAGCTCATTCATGTTTTTATGGGCCTTCCTTTGCGCACTGGTCTAAATCATTTGGTGGAGGGGGGATTATGGTGTGGGGTTGCTTTTCAGGGGTTAGTTCCAGTGAAGGGAACTCTTAAAACATCAGCATACCAAGACATTTTGGACAATTTCATTCTCCCAACTTTGTAGGAACAGTTTGGGGATGGCCCCTTCCAACATGACTGCACATCAATGCACAAAACAAGGTCCATAAAGACATGGATGAGTGAGTTTGGGGTGGAGGAACTTCACTGGCCTGCATAGAGTCCTGACCTCAACCCGAAAGAACACCTTTGGGATAAATTTGAGTGGAGAATGCGAGCCAGGCCTTCTCATCCAACATCAGTTCCTGACCTCACAAATGCACTTCTACAAGAATGGTCAAACATTCCCATAGACACACTCCTTGTGGACAGCCTTTCCAGAAGAGTTGAAGCTGTTGTAGCTAAAAAGGGTGGGCCAACTCAATATTGAATCCTATGGACCAAGACTCAGATGCCATTAAAGTTCATGTGCGTGTAAAGGCAGGTGTCCCCATACTTTTGACAATATAATGTGCATGTTGCAGGTGAAGTTGCAGCAAAGTCAGATTCATAATATGCATACTTACCTTGCATCAGTGATACAGAAAAAAATATCGAAGCCCTGAATAAGTAAGGCAACTTGCATTTTAGAAGTATAGTATTCTCCCAGTACTGGCTTCGAATAACCTGTAGTTTGTAGCACTTTCTATTAGCACACCTCAACACAATGTTTGAGATGCTCACTGGCCCATTCTAAACTATGACTTAAATTCTGTTGCACTTTTTCCATGATCCTGCTATGAACAATGAAGTGCTTAAAGGGGACTTTGTGCTACAAGCAAGCTCAGCTTATTTCCGAGGGCCCCCATACCAAAACACTGGCTAAAATAACATTTAAATAGAAACACCCTGCAGATAAAAACATTTAGCTAATATACTCACCTTACCCCCAACGTATGAGTGACACCACAATCTGTCTGGTGAAAGCCCAAAGAGTACTAAGAATCTCAAATCTTGCAATACGAAGCTCGAGCAACCATCGAGCTACCCACCATTCCTTGGGAACTCACCAGGCCCTCATCTAGGCATTACAACCACCAGGAAGCTGTGAGTAAGGTAAGTATATTAACATTTTTAACCACAGTTTTTTTTTTTCATTTTAGTACTACATTTTGGCATGGGCAGAGAGTTCTCTGTAAATAAGTGAACCTTGTATTTTAATGCAAGATTCACTTTAAGTGTGAATAGAATGTTAAACAGTAGTTCCACAAACAAAAGTAAATGAGTTGCTGAGTGGAATCTGGTGTATTAACCCCTCCGGGTCTTCTAATTAAATCAGCAGGAGGCCCCTGACCATCACCTCAATTGCCTTTACTTCAACTATATTTCTAATTAGAACAGAGGTGTCGCAGCTCCACCCTCCTCATTATAATGAACAGTCATGAAACAAGGCTGTGACTTCCGTGTTTTGTTGGGATGAGGACACACAATATAAATTATATACAGTACGATGTGTAAAGATAGTCTTACCAAATTCACTGGCACACATATGTTCATAGAGAGAGTCAGCTTTTATCTCGCCGTCACACTGCGGGCAAACTTCTGATCCTGTTTAACACACAAACGTATCAAAGACTTAATTATTTTTGTTATAAAGCACAATAGTAACAACATTTTGCTTATCCCTTTACAAAATACAGGGAGATAGTACAGTACAGGAGAAACTGTGCTATAACCTCCCTTATATCCATGGCTCCAAGTTGTTCTGCCTCCAATGCTACGTAGTTCACAGGAAAAAGCCGGTACTATGATATATCAGCACAAATGGATGTCCTTTATTAAAAAATGGGGAGAAAGGTCAATAAAAATGGCAATGTGTTTCGGCCGTCCTACAAGACAAAGGCATAATGAGCTAGTATGCATTGCATACTAGCTCATTATGAAATACTTACCTTAGATCGAAGCTGTTGCAGTGGTCCCCGTACACCGCTGTGACTGGCAACATGTCTACTGGAGTTATTTCCAGGTTCACGTGCTGCGGCGCTGTGATTGCCGCGATGACGTCAGTCCCGCGGTCTCGGTGCGGCTCCGAAGAAGCAGCTTAAGTGGGCCGTTTCTTCAGTGCGCATGTGCTGATGATGTTGGCACATGTGGATACAGAGAATATATCCTAAACTGTGCAAGTTTAGAAGATATTTCCAATACCTACAGGTAAGCCATATTATAGGCTTACCTGTAGGTAAAAGTGGTGTAACACTGCCTACTGTGAATACAGATCTGTGTCTTTGGGACCTATGGAGTGAAGGCCTCCCCTTCAGCTAGACGAGTCAGTGGACAGGTGTCAGTAAAGGGGATGCTACACAGTGTCCTTAAAATAATTTAGTGCATCAAGTCTGCTGCTAGTGAGAGCAAGAAGACTTAACCCTTCCATGCATGTGGCTGTATGGTCAAAACAGTGTGACTGCTTCAAGTCCCGGGTGCATGTTGGGACTGTGACATCATAAGGGGTGGGGTCACCGTGTGACATCACCCGGTGACCACGCCCCATGCCTATATAAGTCGTTGTGCACGTGGCACACGGCATTACAGCGGGAGAGAGCATGTCAACATCGGAAGAAGAAAGAAGAGGGAAGAAGGACAGAGAAGACCAGGCCAACGCTAGTAAAAGAGCTGGAAGAAGATAGCAGAGGAGCCTGGCAGAAGAACCGAAGAGCGGGAGAAGAACCAGAGACCAGGAGAAGAGAGCGGAGGAGTCGGAAGAGACCCGGAAGTTGGAAGAAGACCACCAGAGCTGCCTAATAAATTACTTTAAAAACCTGTCTAGTGTGTTTTTTTATTCCCATTTTTTTCCTCAGGTGAATGGGTAGGGGTACGATGTACCCCATACTCATTCACATAGGGTGGGGGGCCCCCTTATTAACCCGCAGACCCCGACAACCAATGGCGAGGGTTGTCAGGAAGAGGCCCTTGTCCTCATCAACATGGGGACAAAGTGCTTTGGGGTGGGGGGCTGCAGGGCGCCCTCCTTTCCCAAAGCACCCACCCCCCCATGTTAAAAGCATGCGGTCTGGTAGATTCGGGAGGGGGGGCGCTCGCTCATCCCCACCCCCTTTCCCAAACGGCCGGGCTGTATGCTCGAATAAGGGCCTGGTATGGATTTTGGGGGGATCCCCACACCGTTTTTTCGGCATAGGGGGCTCCCCTTAAAATCCATACTAGACATAAGGGCCTGGTATGCTCTTGGGGGGGAACCCATGCAGTTTTTTTATTTAATATTTGGCGTGGAGTTCCCCCTCGAGAGCTGATTATTCTGTGATTGGCCACGGCCAAATTCGCCTGGCCTGGGGGCGACTTAAAGTCGCGTTGAAGTCGCCCCAAGTTGTGCTGTGATTCATAATCAGGTCGTGTCCAAGTTGCCTCCCAAAGTTAAATCGGAAGTCGCCTTGCCCCTGTGTGAACCGGCTCTAAGGCGGCATGATTTGGATAGGGATTGTATGTGGGCCTGAAAGGACCGTTTAGAGTCTAAGGTTACCCCTAGCACCCTGGCATGTGGGGACGGACTCATAGATGTGCCATTGATCTTGACAGAGAAGTCAGGGGAGGAAATATTAAGTGCTTAGTTTTAGCTAGATTCAGTTTGAGGAAGTGGTTTGACATCCAGGCTGATATGTCTGTTAGTAAATCAGTGACGCGTGAGGAGATTGATGGAGTCAGCTGAGGGGCAGAGAGATAGATTTGGGTGTCATCAGCATATAACTGGTAGCGGAAGCCATGGGAGGCTATCAGCTGACCCAGGTAGGACATGTAGATCGAGAATAGTAGAGATCCAAAGACAGAACATTGGGGGACCCCAACGGTAAGAGGAGTTGGAGAGGAGGAAGTGGAGTTGTAAGTTCCAATAACTCTTTGCCATTACTTGTAAAATGTAATAAAGTTATTACTTGAATATATTGCCTATAATATTTTTTCACATGAAGTCATATCTTCCATTATTTCATTTATCGACACTTAACCTCCCTGGCGGTATTATTCAGTCTGGAATTAGGTGCTGAAAGCGGTACAATTATTTTGCATGGAAATCTGGCATTTTATTTTGTAGTCCTGTAATTCTCAGGAATAACGCTCTTAAATCTCTTCAAACCAGAGTCTAGCAGACATCTTTTTCTAGCAGACATTTTTCTTTAATAACATTCATTACTTCACAAATTGCCTATAAAATCTTCCCCTCTTCCACCCAAAATAGGGTGGACTCCAGACCCAGAGCAGTGCACTCGGAGCCCACTTGGGTGTGTTAGAATAGCACTGTTTACGACTCCCCAAACAAAATTACCACTAGCCGCCACTGCCCTCCACATTTCTCCTTCCAGTAAATTACCTCCTAGTCAAATGGACTCTATTCCCTATCAATTGAGGATATATCATCAGTTTATTGAATAATTTCCATTAATGTTTGTTGCTGCTCCATATTTGAATACATTTATTCAAGTATATCTAAAACCAAAAAATTTTTCTTAAATATTGGATAATGTGTATCTAAACTCAGGAACAAAAATGGAATACTGTATATGGCAGCTTACCAGTCCTTATGGCGTGACTTCATTCGTTTTTTCTTTATTTTAACCTGTTTACCCTGCCAGTAACACACTTCCTATGGAGTAGTAAGCCAGCCACAGATGGTTCGAATCTTAGCTGGTTCAGCAGGGATCGGCCAGGATTCAAACCATTTTTGGGCAGGCTGATTGTTCCCAAGTTGATCGATTTTTAATGCGATTATTGCCAGTGGCTATAGCCGCTAGCAATAATCACAGTGTGTTCTCCCAGCAGGGATGGCTCCCAAGCCAAACTCCCCCACAATAGCTCTGCAGGAGGGATTCAAGCAATTTTCCTTCCTGCCACCCATGCAGGAAAATAAATCACATCTCCTATGACCAGCTTTAATCTAAAAACAGTGGCCTCATAACTGTGTCTCTGGGATCAAATGAGGGCCTTTGTTTGCCTTTATTCTGTCATTGGGACACTATTTCTCCAACTGACACCAATGATGAGGCATCATTTCTCCCACTGACACCATTGATGGGGCACTATTCCTTCCATGCATCCTGACAACAAAGCACTATTCCTCCCACTAAAACCAATGATGCATTGTTTATTTCCACTGACACCAGGGCATTTCCTACTCCCACTGGCCACAGTTCGGCCCTTCTAAAGCCGGAAGGACAGTAAACTGGCCCTTTACTTAGGAAGTTTGGAGACCCCTGCTCTAAAATGGAATAATAAAAGTATACGGCAAAAATGTATGTCAACTTTGAGATCTATTCCATTCTAGTACTACTACTACTAGTATCTCCTTCCCATACTTCATAAATCACCTCTGCTCACACATCTCCAAGTTAGCCCTTCACAACACACTTGATAAATCTTTTATAACCAAGTGTCAGAATTCAGACTCGATCTCTGGATAAAGTGGTGTAAATAGTCACACTCACACTCCAGTTGACACGTTTAGCTAACGGGCACCCTGTAACTCATAGACTGTGATGTGTAAATGGGATCTCGGGCCTTCTTCCTGCTCTGTTTTGTAGTAGCTGACACTTATAAGACAGCTGTACTTCACAAGGAAAAAAAATCAATTTGAACATATATAAGAAATTCAGCTTCACACTGTTTTTAGAGTCCTGCAGAGTGTTACCCAGAGACCTACATGCACAAAAAAGACTGGCAGAAGATGACATACACCAGATACCTTCACTTTCTGACATCCTGGGGGATAATCTTCTGTATTGCAGCAGTTGCATCTGACTCCTTCTCCACTTATCATGTCCACAGGAAAGCAGATACTACATATTTACTAGACTGCTGGCTGACAGATATGCCCCCAAGGCTATCAGATCATGACCAGATAGTTGACCACTCTTATGTCTGTGACTATTTCAGCATGAATAGGAGGTCGCTGCAAAATACCTGCACATACCTCTCAAACATGTCAAAGCCACATGTCTTCTTCATGAGGGACCCCCATCCCTGCGTGCACCGTATTCAAATTCTAATCTACACCCTAGTCTACGTTCTGGCATGCCGCTACATCAATACAACAATGCAATATTCCTCTGCATCTATAAGGCGTATCAACTGCAGTGTGAAAATTGAGGGGGCTTGTGACTCAACCTGTCTCCAAGCTGAACTATGTATATGGTGGCACACTCACATACAGGTGCCTCTGGGGTGGACAGGGCTGTTTTGTGTTTGCTTTATAATAGTGACAGGCCCACTTTATAGGAAATCAACATTGTTTTTTTAGATATGCAGTATATGTGAATTCAAAGAGTGCAACTAAACTAATCTAAGGGCATTAAGATTTTCTTGTTTTACTTATAGTTTTTAAATATATATACTGTAGGTTACTTAGAGACTGCCATATTAGATCATTTAAGGATTTAAATAATAAACTCTCAATGTGCATTTTTCCTGTTGATAATTTTATCTCAGCAATGATTTAGCAGACTACGATGACCAATATTCAGGTAGCCACCAGAGAGATTATCTACAAATATACTGATACTATATACAGTATTATAACACTGTGACTCAGTACACATATAAAAATGTGAAATTAAAAAAATATATTTTATATAAGCTACAATAATAACTCTAAATGACTACTTATAGAAAATAGACTAGTTTCCTTTAATAAGATTATATAGGTTGCTGTTACAGGCTGTTTCCATTGACAAAATCTTCTTTTGACCTCATCTTTGACATCAACGTCCTCATAAAGGTCAGTCATTACAGCGTTACTCAAGCTTGAAATGTTACAAGTTAAATAAAAACCCTAATTGCTTCTAACGAGACCTTGTGACGCCCAGATGCCAGTCTTTAGTCACAGTGGTTGAGTGGTTAGCACTCTTCTGCACTGAATGGGACCATGGTTTAATGCCCCAAAGAGCCCACAAAAATCAATTTTTCCCATTTGCATAGGCTTCCTATAGATCAGCTTTTTTTAACATTTTTTTTAACACGGAGGAACTCTTGAAGTGACTTTCAGATCCCTAATAATTGCTATTGCTACAGCTCACTGTACATTAGTGTGATGGTTAGTGGGAAGAATGCTCCTTACATTTGTGGCCATTGGGAAAAATCGGACCTCTAACAGATAGCTAAGAACAAAGCTCCTACATTTGTGGTCAGCAAAAAGAAACCAATTCTTACAGAAAGACAGGAAGATTTTTGGGGTCAGTGGGAACTTAGCAGAAATTGCTTCTTATTTAAGGAACCCCTATCAACCCTAGTTGAGAAAGTCTGCTCTAGATGCTCCAATATCCCCCATATTCAAAAGCATACAGATCAGTATAGTTTACTTTCTGATTTGGCTTTACTGATATATAGGTAAGGATAGTGATGTAAAAAGCGTATTAAAAAAGTTAGTATTGATTGCAGATATCTTCCAGCATGTCCAATTTGCTCAGAAAAAACATGTTTGCAAACCCAAACAGCCAGGCTGGTGAAAGATACTGTGGTTACGATGGGTGCTTGGTCATTGATTTGATGTAGGCTGTTCTTAGATGGAATAGAATCTTAATGTGCAAGGCCCACCTTAAGTGCATCTTAAAACGAAGAATGTAATATACTGCAGCTTACCGGTCCTAGGATGTATTAGCTAGGATGTGATTTTCCTTTTCAGGATAAGTACATTTCTGGGAGTACAGAACAATACCTTTTCATCCAGACAGAAATCTTGGGAGTCAGTGTAATGTCTTGTGTACCAAACTTGAAGTGATTGTAGCCGTATTAGTGCACTTATGACAGAAACAATTGAGTACTGTCTATGATATTTTTTATATTTGCACTAATATATAATTTTTCGGGACAAGCTTTCGGGGTATGTCCCCTTCTTCAAGGTCCAAGCAGTACTGCTAAAACTTTTGTCAGTTAGTTCTGCTTGGACCTTAAAAAAGGGGGCATACTCCGAAAGCTTGTCCTGAAAAATTGTATGTTAGTGCATGTGCAAATTTAAAAAGTATCATGGACAGTTCTCAATTGTTTCTGTGTACCAAACTAAAATCTCTAATGGAATTATCAGCTTTCCCAGTTATCTTCTGTGAGCTACAAGACCCCCATCCCCTTATGCAATGGGGATGAGGAGAAAAGCAAGTGTTTGTAGTCCGACCCAGGAAAGCAGCCTAAGGTTTCAATAACACACTTCCTGTTCTAGAGTGACAAAGCTCAATCACCATACTGAATTGGTGAGGGGCAGTGTTGTTACTCTAGGACAGGAAGTGTGTTAGTGGCAGAATTGTAAGGTTTTTTAAAAGAGATGTTTGGGTTTATCTTTTTTTTTTGTAACCACTTAAAGCGGGGTTCCACCGCCGTTTTTTTTTTTTTTCCCGCAATAATGTTTTAACCCCCCTGACGGTATTCCCGAGTCTGATTCGGGGTGGATTTTTTATACCAAGAGCGGTATCCCCGAGTCAGACTCGGGACTGCATCGCTGGATCCAGGAGGAGGATTACTTACCTTCTCCCTCGGATCCAGCGTTGTCTCCCCGCTGTACGAGCGAGCCGTGTCTCGCTCGATGCATTACATCGCCGATCTCCGTGCCCTGCGAGCGTTGCGACGCACGGGCACGGAGAACGGCGCCAAATTCAAAAAGTGAAACAAACAGTAAACATACAGTATAATGTAATCTTACAGATTACATTGCTGTATGTAAATATTTCACATCCCCATTGTCCCTAGTGGTCTGCCCAGTGTCCTGCATGCAGTTTTATATAATAAAAACTGTTCTTTATGCCTGGAAACTGGAGATTGCCCATAGCAACCAAAACTGTCACTGTACATCAAAAATGATTTTAGACCAGCTAGAAAACAGCGATAATAAATTAGAATCACTCGCAGAATTGAGGGATAGCGATTTGTGGGGAGATCCGTCATCAAATACTGAAAAGTAATGACAGTGACAATTCTGCAACTGAGCAAATTTCAGTGTTTTTGATTTGATTACATTATTGAATAATTTTTATTATTGTTATATTATTATTTGGTACAATTATTTATAATTATTTATTATATTATAATTTATGATTTAATTTTTCAAACTTTATCATACCCGGGATGTCTGCTAGACTCTGGTTTGGACAGATTTAAGAGAGTTATTCCTAAGAATTGCAGGACTACAATATAAAACGCCAAATTTTCATGCAAAATAATGGTACCGCTTTTAGCACCTAAAATCTGAAATAATCGTACCGCCAGGGAGGTTAAATTAAGTTTACTAAATATTTCACATACCTCTATGTGCTGTCCGATTCTCTTCCAAGTCTTTTTCATTCCTCCAAACTGCCTAGGAAAATGTCTCCAGGCGTTTTCCATTTTGCCTGTGGGCATGTGAAGCCCACAGGCATTGTCTTCCGGGGCACAGTCCTCTAAACTCCCATCATGCACCGCCCCTATGAGCTGCGATCTCGCGCATGCGCAGATCAATCCGCTCGAGCGAACACAACAACTCAGCCTGGGCGCCGCACAGACTCCTGGGGAAAAAAAACGATCCCAGGAGCCCCTGCGGCAGACAGGAAGAAGTGACCTGTCGCTGAAGCCCCGTCCATTTCCGCATCGGCTCCGCCCCTTTCCACAATCTCCAGAGGCAGAAAATTTAAAATAAGAAGAAAACAGAAGAAGACAGCAGAAAGGTAAGGGGGTTACCTAGCGATTAGGGAAGGGGGGATCACATAGACCTAGTACTGTTATTTAGGGTGGACCTCCGCTTTAAAGTGTTACTAAACCCAGTAATATGAAAATAGTGCCCACAGCTTAAACGTCTTTTTACATTAAAATACTTCCACTATATACTTTTTCGATGATCTATATACCATGGTTACATGGTAAACTGTACAGTTTCTTCAGTGTTGAGAGTTCAGGAAGGAGGAGATATTCACTTCAGCCTGCATACACGCCCACATGTGTGATGTCAATATCATGTGACCTGGCTATCTCTAAAAACAAGAAACTGTTCTCTCCAGTATAGAAAGACAACTGAGCATGTGCAGGTCAGATACTCTGCCTGTCTTAGCTGGCCTTCCCCAGATAGACAGTGCAGGAGGGGGAGGATCTGTGCATACAGGATAAAACAGCTTTTTTACACAATGCTGAGGTTCCACAGTGAGTATAACAAGTATGCTATGCTGCATATACAGACTGATTTTACTGTTGTGGGTTTAGTAACACTTTAATGTGGTTGTAAACCCTTACAGAGCACTTTGACCTACAGGTAAGCCTAGATTAAGGCCTACCTGTAGGTCCAAGAAATATCTCCTAAACCTACACGGTTTAGGAGATATTTTCAAAAAGACAGGCACCGCTGTCTACGGCGCATAGCCATAGACAACGTCACGCAGGCGCACTGAGCATGCCGCTGCTAACGGCGATATGCCGTTAGTGGCGGCTTCTGTGTCCATGCGCGGGTGTGACGTCATCGCGGCTCTGGCCAATCACAGCACCGGGGCCACGATATCCAGAAGGAAGATGGACGCTTTGTGGAAGAGGGGACAGCAGTGACATTGCTGGCTTTTGTGTCAGGTAAGTGACACATAATGGGCTACTATGCGATGCATAGTAGCCCATTATGCTTTACCTCTGCAGAGAAACAAAGAGGAAGTAAACCCATCAGGGTTAACTTCCTCTTTAAGGACCAGGCCTATTTTTCAAACTTATTGTTTACAAGTTAAAATATTTTTTTTTGCTAGAAAATTACTTAGGACCCCCAAACATAATATATATTATTTCAGACACCCTAGAGAATAAAATGGGGTCGTTATAATACTTTATGTCTCACCATATTTGCACAGCGGTCTTAAAAACTCAATTTTTTTGGAAGAAAATACACTTTTTTTAAATAAAAAATTAGAAACCAGTACAGTTAGCCCAATTTTTTTATATTGTGAAAGATAATGTTACGCTAAGTAAATTGATACCCAACATGTCACGCTTCAAAATTGTCCCTGCTCGTGGAATGGCGACAAACTTTGACCTCTAAAAATCTCCATAGCCAACATTTAAATTTTTTTTACAGGTTACCATTTTTGAGTAACAGGTGGAGGTCTTTTGCTAGAATTATCATCCAATGTTATGGAGCCGAGTGGAGGCCATCTTTCCCTCACTCGTCTCCAGGCCTCTCAGGGTAAAGGATCGGAGATCGTCTCCTTCACTACTGGCGCTCGCTGGAGTACTGGGCTGTAGAGGGGGTGGGAGAGCTGGTTCCGGCTCTCAGTGGCTCGCAGAGAGGCTGAGTTGGGTGCTGGTCCAGGGATCAGGGTGGATCCCAACCATATGGTCGTGTTCTTTCCATAGGTTGGACCGACTCTGTGACATTAGCCGGCTGTCTTCTGAAAAAGGGTCACGGGACTCCAGGAGAAGTACAGCCAAACAAGCTTTGGCTGTAGTTCTTTAAAGTAAAAAAAAAAAAATTAAATAAGAAAGAAAATGTAATGCATTCATAACAACTAACATCTGGTGAGCTAAATATATAATATATATATATATATATATGAAGCAGTTTAGACATTAATGGCTGTGTGTTGAGTTATTTTGAGGGGACAGCAAATTTACACTGTTATACAAGCTGTACACTCACTAATTTACATATATATATATATATATATATATATATGTGTGTGTGTGTGTGTGTGTGTTATTGTACAAATCATGCCTTCATCAATTTATTTCATTAGTAAATCCTGTACTCTTTTTAGCAAACATTCTAATTTGGATGCATGCATTAAAGGTTCAAGAATAAGAGATACTTAACTATTTTGTAAGCTCCCTATTCATGAAAACTTTGATAATTCTACCAGGAACAATCATTCCATAGAATAGCACACATGGTATTGGATTACCTCTCCCTAATGAAATGGTCAGTGTTCATCTGTTTGTGATGGTTTTAGGTTCATTCATGGTCAAATTCCTGCACGATTGCATTGGAATAATTTTGATAAGACAATGCCTGTGTGAATAAATGAATCT
This sequence comes from Lithobates pipiens, assembly GCF_037356315.1. Lineage (NCBI taxonomy): Eukaryota > Metazoa > Chordata > Amphibia > Anura > Ranidae > Lithobates > Lithobates pipiens. The sequence continues at coordinate 540,436,214 of NW_027507903.1, forward strand.
GGCCATTTTTCTAAGCTCTGTATTTGCCATTGTTTTGAGAAAGTTTTTTCTTCTAAAGCACAGCCAAAGGACCCAAGTAGGCATGCAGGAACCTTTTGGCTTTTAGGCTTTTGAAAGAAAGAAAACCAGGATAATTATACTTGGGCAATGAGCTACAGGTTTACAAAGATGCGATTGGAGTCATCGGAGTTTACAGTTCCTATTGAGATGCACAGTTGTATGGTACAAACATATTTCTTCATGTATTTGAAGCAAAAGATCATATTAACTAATGGTTTATCTAATTTGATGGCTTTCTGTATATGAGTTTCCTACTGTTCTTAATAAGGTAGAAGGAAAATAGTAGAGAAAAACATTCAAGGCTTTTGGTGATGGTTATATGTCAATCTTAAACCATTACAGACATCAGCAATGAACAGAAAATTCAGATTGTCAAGCAGCAGCTGCTCATTTACAACACTATCTTTTGTGACTTAAATTTGCCCTCCTTGGTGGCCCTCATTTAAACTTCAGCTGTTAGGGGTACAATTGGCCCCCTGCTATCTTTTTCAGCAATTACCTTGCTATCCTGGTCAGACCCCCTGCTATCTTCTTCAGTTTTCCCCTGCTGGTTGAGACCCTTCAACCTGGGTCTACTTGTATGTTTTGGGTAGATTTATACCTTCACCATGACTACAGAAGTATATCCCCTTAACAGCTGGGGAGCATTTTGAATTTTGTTTATGGGAAAGTAGTAAATGAATTCACCCACACAGTCAGGTTTTTTTTTTGTGCAGGCAGTGTCCTCAATTTGGCTCATACAGTTGTGTCCTTCTGAATAAACACGTTGAATGTTCTTTTATATTTGTAGTCTTGTAAGTCTTCATTGAACCATTTCATGTATGGACTCCATAGGGCAGTATAAAGGGGACTGCTAATAGTATGACCTTTGTAGCTAATCAAATTTTGGATTATTTTCTCTTTTTTCTTATTATGTTCTCTTTTTAGTTTTCATACACATAAAGGTCTTCATACACACAAGGGTTACTTAAATGTTCGTTTAAGCATTGTAAGACCCTAGGAATCTCTTTCTGTATTCTGTACAAAGAATGCTCAATGAACACACAGTATGGGCATTTATGAGCCCCTCTAGGCTATAACTGTAAAAGTTTCACTGTCTACTGAGGTTTTCTGATAATTATTTACCTCTCAAAACAGTAAAAAAATAAGTAATTGCATGTTATACATAACACATATTTCAGAAAAAAATACACACGACGCAGACTTTGATGGTTTTCTACCAGCATGACTTTTATATCTGTTCCCCCAAATAAAGTGTTGTAAACATCATAATTATCTCTCCACTTGCAGGAGAATCACTAAGAAATCAGATTAAAGATTTAGAGCTGAGGTCATGTATTGCATGTTCTTGTTCTACACACAAACCTTGGGGAATGTTTGTGTTGCCAAAATCAACTAATCAAATTCTGCTGTAGGTGAATAAATGAAAGCTGATACCTGCTTGTTTGTTCGATGGAAATTATTCAGCTAAAAAGCAACACAATGGGGTTGATTAACTTAAACTGGAGAGTGCAAAATCTGGTGCCACTCTGCATGGAAACCAATCAGCTTCCAGTTTTTTTTTTTTATCAAGGCTTAATTGAACAAGCTGAAGTTAGAAGCTGATTGGCTACCATGCACAGCTGCACTGGATTTTGCACTTTCCAGTTTTAGTAAATCAACCCCCAATGTTATCACATTTCTTTCTTATGAACGTCTTTCAGGGAACACATTTGGAAAATTAACATTTCATCACATGCAGAAAGTCCTTGTTTACTGGATACTAAATTGGACTTACATGCACGAAGTCTGTGGCCACGGAATACAACACAATCGAAAAGTCAGGGGATGCATAACGGACATCTGGACTTGTGTATGTCACTATGATAATGTATATAACATTTTAAAAAATGCCTAAAATATTCAAACTGTATCTGTCAGCCTCCCAAACTCCTACATATTGAATGTAACAATGAAGATATCCAGGTTCTATAAAATAAACACCTTCCAAACCTTGTGCTACTGCCCCTTGGATGCACTTATAGTTATAGATTTTAATCCCATGTGTAATGATTGGCTGCAGCTAAACCGGTTACATCCCTTCTTGGCAGAAAAGCTTGATGTAAATTAACATGCTGTAAGTATAGTTTACTATATACATTGGTCATGTCAAACAAAAATGAAACCAGGTGCTGATTTGATAATTCCATAAGGGGCCCCTTGAGCCAGATTTAAACTATATAAATTAATAATGTTCTTAAAAGATTACCACATCAATTATAAAATATGCATACAAAAAAATAAAATAATGACGTAAATCTAAACCCTAACTGGATGACATTTAGATTAGTAAAACATTTTTGGGCTATTTTTTCATGATAAAATAATGTTTGCAGCTTTTGTTGCATCTCAGTGCTTATGATTCCCTCCATGCTCTTTTAACCACTTCTTGTCTACATGCACTTACTCTGTCATCGGATGCAGATAATGTCTTTGAAATGGCTTCCTGATGGTGACAATGGCAGAGCATGGTTGTGTAATGTGTGCCAGCCAATTGAAGTCTCCATTGGGGGCATGTGTAAAAGGTTGCCATGGCAGACAGTTGTCACTCCATAACAGGAAATTAAAAATGACCTGCATAGTAGGATCACTGTTGTTATTTTTTTTGTTTGTATTCTTTATCTATAGATGTATTCATATCACAAGACAGGGTGAACAAGGGTTAAAAAAAAAAGTGTAACGTCAATACATGTTCCATGCATGACTAGTCATAATGTATTGAAAGCTCCAAAAATAAGGAACCTGGACAGAGGACATCATAAAAAATGTACAGCTCAAATAAGAGGTGGGTCCTTCTACAGGAAGATTCCATATGGATTCCTACGCTTCGTTTCATGAAGGCCGAATTGTGGGCATGGGTATGTCCAAGGCTGGTGCTTTTTGAAGCAGGTATCATTTTAAATTAAAAATCATCTTTAAAAGAATTAAAAACATTCTTTTAATTACATTAATAGCTTATGTGATATTTTAATACCTATGTTTAGATCTAGTGGATATCAATGTGTTACTTTTATAAATTTAATTTCATCGTATTTTAGTTTTAAGGTTTATTTACTAATTTTGTTGCTATGGTTAACTGCACTTGGCACTTTAATCTTCAGCCAGGCATAGCTGATGGAAGGCAAATACATACAAAGGGTACCTCAAGGACTGCATCCAATGGTTGACCACTGATCTCCTGCCCCAATGAGCATACTGATGAAGTGGCCCTTTGGGCGGCTTTCAAAGATCATAGTTGCTGCTTGTCAAGCCAGCTCTTCCACGTGGAGTCTCCAGTCATCTTTCTGTGACCCACTGAAGAAATTCTCACTTTTTGTTTTAAAAAAAATGCTGAAGGAATGGTTTTATGTGAGAGGATGGGCCTTTTCATATAAAAGCTTCTCTCCAGCAGGGATTCCCTGTCTGACCAGATGGAGAAGAGCATTTGTTTTGGCTTTAGTGAACTGGTGACATGTCCACCTCTTGTTCTGTCGTCGACAAAAGATTAAAAAAAATTAAAATTCTGTACATCTACTTCTATGGAATTCAAAGATACAAGTCAGTTTACACTGAAACAATAGGAATCCTTGGCATTTATACACATGGTGGTACCTGAGCACTTATCTAACCTTCAGGGCTTTGAGAACCACTACCATATAAGGCTCCATGCATACAGGACTTAAAAAACGTTGCTTCTATAGGAGTTTTGTGTTCTGCCTGTAGAAGAAACTCAATGTTATCCTATGTGTCCATGCACATTAGGACAATTACAGGCATATTTTGAGCTCAACATTTAGACGCAGGGAAAAAAACCTTCTGGTTTGCTTTCCTGATTGGAGCTTTCTGGCAGGAAAAAAACAAAACTCCCTATCCTAAAAAATGCTCTATAGGAATGTCTTTTTCTTGCCAAGGGAACTGGAGTTTTTTTTAAGCCCAGTGTACATGATAGACATGTGCGGCTCATTTCGTTCTGAATATTCAGACAAATTTTTGGTTATTCAGAGATTTGGATATATCCGAATACCCGAATTACAATATAAACAAATTTTACCGAATGCTCTGAATAACGTAATGAAATTCAGACTGAAATTCAAATGGAATTTTACATTCAATTCCAGTCGAATTCTAACTACACATATTTCTGAAATCAAAGACTGTGTGTGTTATTAGAGTACCATTTCAAAATAATGCTGTTTTTGTTAAGCCAAAGGTGATTTAAAGAGTCATTGTAATCATTTGATGAAGATTTTTCTTTTGTTTGTTCACTTTGCTGCATTCGAAATCAAAAACAATATAACATTTTCGTTTCGACCGAGTCGTAAATTTATCAATTTGATCCTCTTGAATTGTCAAAAATCGGTAAATTCAAAGAAAATTTGAAAATTCCAAATTCCGAATACAAATCCCGAAAATGAATTGAACGAATCAAATGAATTTAACTAAATGAAATAACTAGATTCATGAATCAAAATGAAACAAAACAAATGTATTCGTCATGCAAATGTCTAGTACATGCTGCCTTAGAACCAACCAGATCCCAACCAAGCTACAACAAGTAAATGACAGCAAGAATGAAAATTTGAATTGGGGGCAATAAATAATTCTTCAGATAACCAGAAAAATGAAGATCACTGTCGATAACATTATTGCTACTTACAAAATGTTAACACTCCTAAATGTTTAGGAAAGTTACTGATTTGGAAAATGATAGAGCTTTAGCCATAATGGCCTACAGAAAGTTTGGAGCTGCACCTAATGAATTAATAAAGTGGACAAAAACAGTTTGACATGCCTGATATAGAAGGATTCACTCTAGATACTAAATATGCATAGGACTGAGAGCCAGGAAAAAAAAAAGATAAAGCTAAGTGCTTTACAGCTGCACAGCCTATTGTGCTTTGTTGAAACAGCAGCTCCTTGTTTTCTTTGTGGTGCTTTTCCCACAGGTGCTGCAGCTGGGGGAATGAGACATATAGTTACATAGTTAGTTACATAGTTAGTCAGGTTGAAAAAAAGACACAAGTCCATCTAGTTCAACCATAAAAATAAATACATATTTAAAAATAATATCATACAATCCCATATACCCAATCCTATACCCACAGTTGATCCAAAGGAAGGCGAAAACCCCAGCAAAGCATGATCCAATTTGCTACAGCAGGGGAAAAAAATTCCTTCCTGACCCCCGAGAGGCATGCGGATATTCCCCGGATCAACTTTACCTATAAATATCAGTACCGTTATATTATGTATATTTAGGAAAGAATCTAGGCCTTTCTTAAAGATCTTAGTGTGAAAAAGTCTTTCCGTATTTGGAGATGAAATCTCTTTTCCTCTAGATGTAAAGAGTGCCCCCTTGTTCTCAGTGTTGACTGTATAGTGAATAACTCAGCACCAAGTTCACTATATGGACCCCTTATATATTTTTACATGTTGTTCATATCCCCCCTTATGCCGCGTACACACGATCGGACCAGAGTCCGTCGGACAATTTGATTGTGTGTGGGCTCCAGCTGACTTTTTCTTCCCAAAAGTCCGGCAGACCTAGAAATAAGACTGGCTTCAAATTTGTCCGCCGGACTTGGCTTTTAGCAGACAATCCGTTCGTCTGTGTGCTAGTCCGGTGGACTAAAATGGACGCTAGGGCAGCTATTGGCTACTGGCTATGAATTTCCTTATTCTATGTCATCACGTTCGAATCCCTCTGACTTTTGGAGTGATCGTGTGTGGCCAAGTCCGTTTGTTTGAAAGTCCGGCGGACCTCAGCTGCAAAGTCCGTCGGATTGTCCGCTGGACCAAGTCCATCGAAAAGTCCGGTCGTGTGTACGTGGCATAAATCTCCTCATCTGAAGAGAGAATAAATTCTGTTCCTCTAAGAGACAACAGGGGTTCTCATGACTGTGGTGAATGGAACCCCTATCCAGAAATATTAGGTATGTAAAAAGCTGCAGAGTGATTAGACGTTGTTCTGGTGACCTGACTTAATTAGTTAAAATCTATCCTAAGCCAAAAAAAATGTGTTTTTCAGTTTTGAATAAAGTATGGAATGGTTAGCTCCTGTCTATTTATTTTTGGCTGCCTGTGTCCCACTGGGGAGAATTTCCTTTACTTCCTGACTCAGAACAACAAAGGGAAGGGATAGAAAATCTCCCTAAAGTAATGGCCCATACACACGATCCGAATATCGTACGATATCGTACAATTTTCGGATCATGTATGCACTACTTTCGACAATCGATCACGACAGTTCATCCGATATTTTATCGATCAGATATACATAAAAATTTTCCTTGTACGATTGCAGATCGTACAATTTTCGTTTAGTCAGTATAGTTGTCATCCGAAAATACAATACAGATACACTACAACACATGACGTCGTATAAGAATGTTACGTGACTTTATTTACCTATTCAATTTCTACTTGCGACTATTAAGCGAAAAAGGTCGTACGATCTGTTGTACGATATTCGGTTCCTGTGTACGAGCCACAAGGAGCAACAGGCTCAATTCACAAAGCAAACACTCCACAATAAGTTGTTAATTTACTAAAACTGGAGAGTGCAAAATCTGGTGCAGCTCTGAATAGAAAACAAGCTTCCAGGTTTTTTTTTTGTCAAAGCTTAATTCAACAAGCTGAAGTTAGAAGCTGATTGGCTACCATGCACAGCTGCACCAGATTTTGCGCTCCTCAGTATTAGTAAATCAACCCATGTATTCTTATTTTTAAAAAAGTGAGTTATTTTCAGCTGGGTCCAGTTAGATTTGAAAATTACAGTCGCATGGCTGAATTAGAAAGCCTTATGCTTGTGTTACAGGTTTGTTAATTTAGTCTAATCTCTCTAAAACAGCTTTCACCGGAACCAGTGTCCCTGTTAGGAGATTCTCAAGCCCCCCCACACACACACTTTTTTCCAGTGACAACTGAAAATTTCGACATTTAATCACAGTGATTATGGTGACCAAGGCAAATAAAGACGCTAAACTTCATCAGTAGAAACACGGAAATAAAATAAAAACTTGATAGGGATTCTAACCCTTTCACAGTTTATCCAGAATGGAAAAAAACAAAATTGGCCTTAGACACTTTAATGCCGCGTACACACGAGCGGACTTTTCAACATCCAAAGTCCGACGGAATGATTCCGTCAGACTATTCGATCGTGTGTGGGCTGCAATGGACTTTTGATTCGCAAAAGTCTGACGGACTTTAGAAAATGGAACATGCTTCAAATTTTTCCGACGGAACTCCGCCGGACCCGGTCCCTTCGAAAAATTCGCTCGTGTGTATGCTATTCCGACGGACTAAAACCGACGCTAGGGCAGCTATTGGCTACTGGCTATGAACTTCCTTATTCGAGTCCAGTCGTACGTCATCACGTTCGAATCCGTCGGAGTTTGGTGTGATTGTGTGTGGCCAAGTCCGCTCAGTCGAAAAGTCCGTCAGAACTCTGTCGGAACTCCGGCAGAACTCCGGCAGGACTCCTTCGGAAGTCTGTCGGACATAAATCCTCTCGTGTGTACGGGGCTTAAGACAGACTAACTCCCAATCCTCCCCAAAAAATGTGAACATTGGCACATGGCCACATTTCTTAGCCCCCACTCTTAAAACAAATGCCCCCCCCCCTTTACCTAAATTGCGGGACTCTTCTACCCACAGTCTCCAGTAATTTAAACAAAAATTTTTTTAGTTCTTTAGTAAGGCCTGGTTCACATCTATGCTCCCCGCACCGTTTCTAGAATCGCAGACCATGCAGAAACTACAAGTTCAGTGCAGTTGCGATTTAGAGTGCTTGCGGCATGCCATTAGGATTAATGGCACCTGCACGCATCCAGCACACCTTTCTGTGGCAGCAGGAACCACCTGCATAGATGTGAACTAGACCTTAAAGGGGTTGTAAAGGTTTGTGTTTTTTCACATCCTATGCATTAAGGTGAAAAAACACCTGGCAGTGATCGGCCCCCTACTACTTACCTGAGCCCCTTATTTCCCTTGGTGAAGACGCGCTCTCCCTCTCTCCAAAGGGTTCCAGCTCTTGATTGGATAGATTGATAGCAGTGCAGCCATTGGCTCACGCTGCTGTCAATCAAATCCAATGACGCAGGCACTGGGGGGGACGGGGCCAAGTCCAGCATTCGTGTCTATGGATGCAAATGCTAGACTCGGGAGCGGGTCCACAATGTAACCCCCCACCCCCCGGGAAAGTGCTTCTCCTAGGGCATTGATGGCGAACCTTGGTACCCCAGATGTTTGGATGTTTTGGAACTACATTTCCCATGATGCTCAACTACACTGCAGAGGCCATGAGCATCATGGGAAATATAGTACCAAAACATCTGAGGTGCCAAGGTTCACCATCACTGTTCTAGGGGGTTATCTGATGCGGGGAGGAGCCACGAGCGCCGCCGAGGGACCCCAGAACAGGTGGATTGGGGCCACTTTGTGCAAAATGAGCTACACAGTGGAGGAATGATTTGTTTTTTGTTTTTGTTTTTTTTTAAACAAGCCTTTACAATCACGTTAAGGTTTTTTTTTGTCAGGTTACAAAACAAAACGAAAGAAAAAAAAAGAAGACAAAGAAAAAGAAAGAAATTATACTGTAAGCAAAGTGACATACAAATACAACATGTACAGGTACAGGTTGAGGTGGGAGAGTAAGAACCAAACCCCCCGATCTCCAGAGGTCTGATAGGAACTCATAAATAAAAATGAAGAGTGGAGGGTTTTTTCTAATACAACCCAAAGCCCACAAAGTGACCCTGTATTTCTATAATTTGGCACTCTGTCCGCACAGCCACATCATCTATTTAAACGGATCTGTGAAGGGGAGAGGGCATATCCTATCTGCTGCCGCAACAAACTGCATTTCATTGGAACACAAGTGTGGTGATATCACTGCACTCGTAGTCGATTATTTCTTCCACCTTCAGAACTGAAGGGTCTATACCTTTATACAGACCAGGGGCTGGAGGAATAGACTGCAAGAGCCTGTACCTTGCACCAGACATCCATTGAACACACTTGCAAGGCTCTAAGCCCTTGTACACATGGGCGGACATTCCGACGGAAAATGTCCAATCGGACCGTGTTGTCAGATAATCTGACTGTGTGTGGGATCCATCGGACTGTTTCCGTGGGAATATCCGACAGACAATGTTTTAGAGCTGGGCTATAAAACTTTCCGAAAACATGATCCAATCGGACTTTGTCCGATTGTGTGTAGAGAATTCCGATCAGACAAAGTGCCACACATGTTCAGATCAAATTCCTAGACCAAAGCTATTGGCTACTAGCCTGAACATAGTCCTGTCGTAACGAAATAACGTCATCACGTTACGTAAGATCGGATTTTCCGACAACTTTGTCCGACCGTGTGTATGCAACACAAGTTTCGGACAAAATCCGTCGGACAAAATCCGACGGATTTTGTTGTCGGAATGTCCGACCGTGTGTACAAGGGCTAACACATATAAAATAAATAAATGTGAGTACATATTATTATTATTTTTTTATTTTTATATATAAAAGGTAGAATATACCCTTAATAATCAATAATTAACAAAGCATACTGATCACCTATTTCCAACCAACTAAGATTTCGACTAATAGACTTGCTGGATACCTGTACAGAACATGTATACTTTATATAAGCCAAATTGTATTTGAATTAAATTCTTAAAAAAGGATATTAATCCCTCTAGCTATATCATATTGCTTCTTGTTAGAAAAACTTCATTTCAGCATATTTGGTTCACTGACCCACATTTCCCCATTCATGTTAACTGAATGGAGGCCTTTATAGACGTGTCCAAATTGTGTGTACAGCATGTTAGACGTGCACATCTTTGAGAACTTTAGACAACTAGGGCATGTATTAAAGTGAAAATTGTCTTTAGAGCACAGACCCCAAAACCAACATTTTTTTATATTGCAGCTTACCAGTGCTTAGCTGTGGTGGCTGCATTCATTTTCTTATTTTTCAGGCTTTTTTATTTATTTTATTTATTTTCACATGGTGACTCTGCCAGTAAAACACACTTCCTGTCCGAGGGTGACAACACTCCTGTACTGTATAGAGAAGTTGTCACTTCAGGACAGGAAATATTTTAGGACTACAGAGCACCTCCCTGTCTTCTCATCTCAATAACATAGATTGAGATACACAGAGAATCTAGAAATGTTCTTGATTCCCCCATCAATGCAGACAGGGTTGATGTAGGAATCCCTCCTGACAGGTGGGACAAGGCAGTGATTATCGCTAGTGGCTATAGTAGCCACTAGAGATACATGCAAGTGAATCAGGCAGGCTGGTTGTACCCACGTCAATCAACTTGGTACATTCAGCCTGCCCATTAATGATTATAATCTCGGCCAATTTGTGCTGAATCAGCTGAGATTTGAACCATGTATGGCTGGCTTAAGCCTTTCTCAACCTTTTAACCTATTTTCAGGTCTCAAGGAACCCCTGCTCAAATTAATTAATTGGGTGGGGTGGGGGCGGGGGGACAGTGTAAAGAAGATCTCTGACAGATAAAAAGATCCACCAAATGGTATCGGACCAAGAATTATGCAGGCACCTTCATAAGGAAGGCCAGTCAGCCACAGCTCAAGGAACCCCTTGCCCACCTCTAGACGAATCGTAAGAGTCCATGGAACCCTAGTTAAGAATGGCTGCTCTAACTGATGCCAGTTCAACACAAGTAGAAAGCACAAAAAGTTATCAGCTCACAAGATTTCTGGTAGGATCAACAGGTACTTGTTTGCACTTATTAAAAAGATAAAACAAAATTATTTTAGATGTATATTTAACAGACCAAAGGGTAGCAAATAGGAGACGTTCATTGGTTTACATATCTGGTCTCTGCAGCCAATACTTCCAGACATGAGCCATACTTCCAGCAATATCAAAGGTCAACCTGGGAGTGCTGGGACAACAGACTGGGTGGGCCACAAGGCTGTAATCGGCATTGTGTGTGTTGTTTCAAAGTACAGTAAGGAAGGTCATCAGTGCTACAGAGGTCAGAGATAACCCCCTCCCTTAATGACCTCACTAAGTAGTTAGTATAGTCTGTAGGATATTAACTCTGATGTGTAAAGGCCTTTTCTCACTTCTCCACTAACAGTCCACTCCCTTGCCCATTTAAATGTAAATGTTTATCCTGCTAGGCTTATGAAGATAAGATGTATTTGCACAGAGGGGGGAAGCTCTATACATGGACCCTTGGTCTTTCACAAGCTGAAAAGGTGTAGGTAACCAGAAGTCATGAGGGAAGCAAATTATGGCCATTTTTTTTAAGGTTCTTATCAAGAAACCTAAAGACATAGGGTGGCAATCATTTCTTGGATATTTCATTACTAAAAGGTTCTTTCTACCTTCTGAATATATTGAAACTGTAAATTACATATTGCCAGGTAGTACCTAATAAGCAGATCAACTCACTGTATCATAGATTGCCATCTGCCTTGCCAGGCTAATGACAATCAAGGACAATTCAGTTGAGCTGAATCTACTTTTAATGCAATGTTGGCCATCCTGAGAAACCACATTCCCCAGCTAGTATAAAACAACATATTACTTTACAATTACGGGTAGCCTTTGGATACCCTAAGAATCTATCATGTTAAATTTCTTCTACCACAATTTTACTGTAATATTACTCATAGATGGAAAGACCTGCCCAATGGCTAAAGAAGCCATAGGTCTTTTTAACAACCATGATGAACTGCAAGATGTTGTGATTTCTTCTTAAAAAGCTTCATTAAAATAGTTACCCAGTTGGGAGGAAAACATTTTTTTACTTAATACTTCATGACTTCTCCACAGGAGGCCAGAAGCCCAAAGTGATCATGCAGCTGTACCTACCCATTAATATTTAAATGTTGCTGCTTTATAAAGAAATTGGCAGCAACTTAGCATAGCTATCCCAGTGGCACAACATGAGAACATAGAATTGTGGTTCAAAATAAAAAAGGTATCTGACATAGATTCTAAATGTAATTATTTTTAAATAACAAAAATTTCATACTTACCTGCTCTGTTCAAAAACATTGATCCCCTCCGGAATCCTGTTCCTTCTCTTATGGAAAGCCCTGCTGGTGCTCCTGGCTCCACCCCTTTGTCAAGTGCCTCGATAGCAAGCCATTTTCTATAGGATCACTTGTGTGAGCTCGTTCCCGAGCTGCGCTGTGTGTCCATTGACACACAAAGCATGGCTTGACCCCGCCCTCCGCTCTCTCCTCACAGGCTGTGATTGACAGCAGCAGGAACCAAAGGCTCCCACTGCTGCCTCCAAGTCTAGTGAGAAGAAAGAGAGCATTAAGAGCCGCTGCTCTTGGGCATAGCCCTGGGTCAAGATAGAGCCTCTGTAAGTATTTAGAGGGGCTATGGTGGATCCTGATCAGAGAAGGTTTTTTTACCTTAAAGTGGAGTTCCACACAAAAATGGAACCTCTGCTTTAAGTGTTGGTGGCCCCTTGACTTGCACATTTGGCATGTTTTTTGTTGGGGTGGCAGTGGGTACCCTGTTTTTAAAGGTACCCAGCTCCCCCTCCCTCCCTGAAATCTTCTGGGACACATCACAGATCCCAGAAGATTGCCCGGCCATTCACAGCTCGCAGCGCATGCACAGTGCACGCCTGGCTGTGAAGCCATAGCCAGGCGCCCACAGTTAGAATGCCAGCGCTGCAGAGAGGAGGGGGAGAGGATCCGGGGCATTGTGTGACTGCACCGCTGGACCGTAGGACAGTGTCTGATTATTAAAAGTCAACAGCTACAGTTTTTGTAGCTGCTGACTTTTAAATGGGTGGAATTCTGCTTTAATGTTTCTACCTAGCCTAGTACACATTATTCAGGTTTTTTTTCCGTTGAATCCTGTGGGCTGAATGAAAAAATCTGAAGAGCTCGGGAGGAGCCACTATACTAACTATGTTAGTACAGCGATCTCCCCTGCTGAACTATTGTATTCTAACAGGGGGACTGTCCCCCCACCAGAGCACACCGGCCAGGACTCTCAACCATTGGCTGAGTGCGTTGATCGGATGCCAATCAGCAGACCTTTTTAAGTCATGCACCTTCGATGGAAGCCGGCTGAATGGCCAACTTCTGTCAGACCAGCTGCTGTACAAATGGGCTGATGCTGCCCGATATTCGGCCTATGTATATGGTCCTTTACAACCACTTTAAGGTGGTCATACACCCATAAAATTTCATTCCAACGAAATTCTGAATAGTTTGTCCGAGAATTTGCCATCGTTAACTCAAATACTTTCATTTAAAAAACCCTTAAAATATCATCCATAGCTGCTACTTGAGTAGAATCCCACATGTTAAAAGTGTTATTTTACATTACATTAAAGTGTTTTTTTGCCTAGAACATGCGTATTACAATATGTATGATTTTTCCTGAACGAAAACCACTTTCAGGGGTTAGAATTTGGTTGCAAATAATTTTCCATCCTGCTCCTTTGAATTCACTCATCATCACTACGGATGAAAAAGAAAGTTGATTTGACCCCTCTGACTGTTAGAAAATAGAACATTTTGATAAAGAACATTTTTGAAATTTGAAAATTCTACTGGTATATGGTCACCTTTAAGCTATACTTTAATCCTATTCCATGTATAATTAAATTGCCTAAAATTCCACAAAGCAGAACCTTTTATTGGTTGAACTAGATGGACTTATGTGTTTTTTCAACCAGACTAATTATGTAACCTTTTATCTGATGCAATTATATAACAACTATAACAATTATATCCATGTGTATGGAGTGCAAACTTATATTACCTTATCAGCACACACAAGAGATCAGCATCGACATTTTGGTAATGGAATTGTTCCTCTAATGTTCTGTTCATCTCTGTTATTCAAGTAGCAATTAAAAGAGTAATCCAATGCTCACATTTACTAGGCTGCAATGGCTAGATTCCCAACATTACGGATATTCATTATCAAATTCTTCCATGTATGGCCAGCTGTACGTAAAAGGCGCACTTTGCCATTCTACACTCAAACCAGTAAATGGGATTTTGCATGATTCTATAGATCTGATGTGATACCAGGGTTAGGGTTCATACACATGGGTACAAAACTGACCATCTGTGATCCCACTATCCAGTTCTGAATGATAATGCCATGCTTTTGCTAAGAAATATTAATATTGTGAGATAAAACCTGAACATCATTCACATGGCTTATTCCCTATATAGTTACAGCTACAATGCAGTCTCTCACAGGCACCAATGAGATCTCAGCCGTCATCAGTTTAGCAAAATCACTATTCAGTTCTTTAGGGCTATTATATGAGTTATGCCGCGTACACATGGATGGACTTTTCGGCAGACTAGGTCCGACGGAATCAGTCCGTCGGACATTCCACTCGTGTGTGGACTAATCCAATTGTTTTTCTTTTAAAAATTCTGAAGAACCTAGAAATAGAACATGTTTCAAATCTGTCCGACTGACTCAATTCCTATCAGGAAAATGGACCAAATACGATGCAATGGTAGCTATTGGCTACTGGCTATTGAACTTCCTTTTTTAGTCCCATCTTACGTCATCACATTCAAAACGAACGGACTTTTGAGCGGACTTAGTTCGTTCGTGTGTGGGCAAGTCCGTTCGTTCGGAAGTCTGTCGGAACTACGCCGAAAGTCCATCGGGAAGACCGTCGGACCTAGTCTGCCAGAAAGTCCGGTCGTGTGTATGCGGCATTACTCTATATTGCAATTTGCACTATGCTTCATTAAAAGCTACAAAGTCGTGCTTAAAAAAAAAAAATCAAACAGCGATTGAGATCAAATGCAATTTGAAAATTATATTACATGTCTCTCTGGTGCATGAGTATCTAAATTATAGAGGTATATGATCTTTTACAATGCAGACGTTGCTTTCATTTTTAGTACATGTTACTGTTGCCAAGTAATCAGCAGTAGAAAATCAGCAAATGTGACACCCTCTGTTTAATTTTTTAACACAGTGGCAAGAAGTTGCATGGGTACTGAGATTTTCTCACTGATCTGCTTCTGAATGCTAGGGGTAGAATGACAATTAGGATGGACATAAGCTGCCAAATTATAGCAAGTCATTTTCCAAACTTCTGTGACAATTTGGGTCATTTATGTTTTCCAGGGGGGCAGGGGGTAATGAGTGCCTCTGGCATTGGAAGCGGACATTATAACACAGGGACAGTTGCAAATTTGTGAGATCTTTTTGCGTACCGGGATGATCCATCATCAAGGAGAAAGACAGAACAGAAGCTGGTATGATTTATGTGAGGTTAGCTGTATGTGATTATTTGACATTAAGTATTAAAAAAAGTCTGTATATGTGAAAGAGGTTAATTGACCCAAGACTGATAATAGTTGAACTCCAGCATGTCTATGCTAAGTCCTTTTAATAAAGTGCTAGCCATGCAAAGTGACTACATTTGCAATGCTGTAAGGCATTATTAGTATTTTAGTAAACTTCTGCCTTATTACTTTATTTATTTTATTATCAATTATTACTTTGAATACAATTATGTTTTTAAATACATATCAGGTTAAATAACTGAGCAACTGCTGCAATAGATTTTTGTATGATGAAAATGGCTATATTGAGTCTGCCTGCTTGAAAGAATTTAGCCAAAATTGACACAGTTTTTAATGGCGAATTATCCAGCGGCATCTTCTGTCTCTCGGACCTGATGGTTCATAACAGTTTTAATTAATCTTATTGAGAATGCAACAAAAGGAGCGAGTCTCCAAGTTAAAGCAGTTGGGAGGGAACTATAGTCCCTTTGTTTTCTCTCCCCCAAATCTAACTCATTGAGGAAATTGTATAATTGGAGTCTCATGAAATACTATGATGAGTCAGCTCACCAGAATCTCCTGAAAATTGAATGTAATAGGTTGACGGATGTTTTCATATTAATTAATTTTGCAAATATTTTTTCTATGTAACGCAATGGGGTTGATTTACTAAAACTGCAGAGAGAAAAATCTGATACAGCTCTGCATAGAAACCAATCAGATCCCAGTTTTTTTTGTCAAAGCTTAATTGAACAAGCTGAAGTTAGAATTTGATTGGCTAAGATGTAGAGCTACACCAGATTCTGCACTCTCCAGTTTTAGTAAATAAACTCCAATGCCTTCTGGCAGACTGGCCATATATTATACAATTCTCTTATACATTTTTCCTTTAAATTTACCAAAATCGTATAATATGAGGTGAAACCTTATATGCAATCATGCAGCCCCTTGCACTACATAATTAAAGTTTAATCTAAAGAAAATTGAATAATGTATGGCCAGCCATAGAAATGTATACAGCAGATAGAAACAGAATAAATCTGCAGCCCATTGAATGACAGCCCACAATCACTTCAATTCAGCATACAGAGCTATACTGGACTAGTGCACCTGGTGTCACAGTATAGCACACAATCACCTAAAGCTGAATCATAGTAGAAGCATGGGTCACTACCAATACATTTCTACATTAAATACACAAAAAGCATATCAGTGCTCCCAGATGCAGCAGTAGGTACCGTAGTAGAAGCTTGGCAGGTGATACTTACTACGTGGACGTGGGGCCTGAGTGGCATTTGGTGAGGCTATGCAGACATCCTCCCTCGGGAACTGCTCACAGCGAAGCATTTCTGGCCAAGAAAAGCCAAAATACTGCATGACTGGCTCACAACCATCTCTCACCTCTTCGCAGAGCCATCGGCATGGGTAGAGGGGCTGTTCCAGGCACACTGGGGCAAAGAGTGAACACAACAACACCTGGGTACCTGGGTGGCAGTTTTTGCTTAGCAAAGGAACCCAGCTGCTGGCTTGGTACTTCACTTCCACCATAGTTTCATGGTCCAGAAGATTGGGCAGCACCATCTTGTTGTAGCCCACGCCATGGCATAGTGCAAGATCTTGAGGAATGTCCACGCATTGGGGTGTCCTTGAATAGAACCTTCCACTTTGATAATTCCGAACCATCTCCGGCTGAAAGCCTACATAGTCATATTCATTGGGCTGAACCTCCTTAGATAACAACCCAGGTGAGATCCAAAGAAGCAACAGAGGCCAAAGGCCACCTCTCAGTGGCATTGTTTCCAATAATAAAAATACTCCCTACTTAACTGTTAAAAAAGTAAAAAGTGAAAGTTTTTGTTTTAAATTTAAAAAAAGTCACACACAACACACTACCTTAAGTAATCAGAATAGTGCTGACAGTGCAGTAGCACAGTATAAAGGTCTGGTGGATGGCTTGGAGCTGCCTGCTGTAATTGCAGAATTTGATATTGGAGTGAGGAGAGCAGAAAGTGTTAGCCAGGAAAGAATCGGAGAGATCCAATGAAAAGTGTGCAGTCCCTCCTCCTCTCCACCCTCTCTCTTCCTTGTGTCACACTTTTTTCCTCTCACATTTGTGCTGCTCTTGTCTCTTTCTTGTTGCTCTTTCTTATTCTGACCTCTAGCAGTTTCTCTCACACCACCCATCCTCCCTAATTTTACCCCTTTCCTCTTCACCCACTCCCCTGTCCTCTACACCTCCGCCTCAATCTCTTTTCCTCCAGGCATAATTAATTTGCTTAAGTGTCACTCACAGTCCCTGAAAGTGCAGACACAAAATTAACCCCACGTGCTGAACGGCTTACCTGCAGCTGTCGCAGGTTACCAGTCACAGCTGGCTGAGAAATATTTTCGCACTAGGGAGATCGGTATCGCTTAAAGTGAACATACCTCCAAGGTTCTGTCAATTTGTAAACCATATAAAAATTGTTTAGACAGCCAGAACGCATAAAAATGTTTATTGACGCAATGCAAAGGTCAGTGCTGTTCAGCAAACTGTCCGAACATTTTACAAATGAGCTTTCACTGGTCTTCCCACTCTAGAGCTGAAAAGTGACCAGATGTTGGCAGATTCAACCGTATAATAAAGTCTTTCTCAACCAGGCTTCTCTAGGATTCTTCCAGAGGTTGCTAAGGGTTCCCTGAGCAATGAACAATTTCTGCCTCTCGGATAATTTACCGTTGATACCAATCATCTTTTTAGCTCACTTCCCATGAAACTCCACTGTAAGGGACATTCTTTTCTACTGACCACCACACTAGGGGGTCTATTCTCCACAGACCAGCAATGAAATACAGAACTTCCCTCACCATCTCCATTGTCCATCAATCTAGGGAGGCCATTCTTCACAGATCACCACTGTAATGTAGCTCTTCACTGATCACCAGTGTAAGGGGGCATTTTTCCACTAACCACCAATCTAGGAAGGCCATTATTCACAGACCACCAATGTAATGTAGCTCTTCACTGACCACTAGTGTAAGGCTAAGTTTTACATTGGCATTAAAGTGGTTGTAAACCCATTACAACCACTTTATCCTACAGGTAAGCCTAGATTAAGGCTTACCTGTAGGTGCAAGAAATATCTCCCGAACCTAAAAGGTTTAGGGGATATTTGCAGAAATATTGGCACCAATGTCTACGGCGCATGCACTGTACATCGGGCGCAGACACATTGAGTGTGGCGTTTCTAACGGCGATCATGCCATTAGGGGCGGCACCAGCGCGCATGCGTGGGAGTAACGTCATTGCGCCTCCGGGCAGTCACAGCTCTGGAGCCGCGATACCCAGAAGTCACTCCGGGATAGATGATGGCGTCGGAGGAGGTGAACGAGGGCTGATGCAGGGGCTTCAATCTCAGGTAAGTAATTCATAATGAGCTAGAATGCTTTACATACTAGCTCATTATGCCTTTGTCTTGCAGAGTGTTTCTTTTTATTTTTTATTTTTTTATTTTTTAGAGGCTTTACTTCCTCTTTAAAAGCAGGCATTTGAATGGCATTAAAAATGCCCCTCAAATGCCGATGCAAATGATACAATGGATAGCACATAGTGCTGTTCACATTATGAAACCATGAATCGTTGGGATCACGTTGTTTCAAAATTGAAGCCTCATGTCTTTTAGATTGTAAGCTCTAAGGAGCAGGGCCCTATGATTCCTCTTATACCAAATTGTAATGTAACTGTAATGTCTACCCTCATGTTGTAAAGCGCTGAGCAAACTGTTAGCGCTATATAAAACCTGTATAATAATTATAATAATAATAATAATAATAATGTAGAGTAGTTTTAAGCCTTTCAACACCTCCCATTCAAGTCTATGATAACGTTTCTCAAATGCCCTGGCAGGCGTTTGCAGGGCAGGTGTGGGGCATTAAAATTAGTTTATTTCCTGTAATATGCTATTTATGGAGCAGTTTTAACATTGCTTAATGCTCATAAAATGCATCAAAATTGCACATAGGGCATTTGGGGAGCGTTTATAAGGCTTGTAAAATGCCAATCTAACAACCATACTAAAGCTCATTGACGCAAGTCTAATGTCCATACTAACCCTATAGGAGTGCTTGTTAAGTGTTAGAAATTTAGCCAAACGTGAACAAGCTCCAAGGGGGCACTTTTTCACTGACCACCAACGTCAGGGAACATATAACATATAACTTTTCCACTGACCACCATTACTAGGATGGGGGGGGGGGGGCATTACCCTCAGGCCACCAATGTAACATAATTTCACTGCTCACTAGTGATGGACGAACTTCCGACGGGACGTTTCGCGAAAGCGAAATGCGAACGGACCCAAACGTTCGCGAAACCGAACGTTCGCCGCGGGCCCCATTGACTTCAATGGGAGGCGAACTTTGCAAACCTTCATGTCGAATTTGCGGCCACGTGGTAATTATTAGGGGGTAAAACGTAGTCCCATCATCTGGACAATGACATAATACATGTATGAGGTGAATTTGGGATCGATAACTACAAGCATTTTTATTTTATTTGGGAAATTGTTCTAACAATTCAGGACTATGGAGCTAATGAAGGCAATGGAGGAGAGGGAAGGTCAGGGACCAGGGTAGGCAAAGAAGAGGGTGCAGGAGATGATCACCAGCAGCGTGACATACCGGAATGACACATGCACCGTGATAGAGGCATCTGACAGCAGCACCGTAATACAGAGCACTGACAGCAGCACCGTGACATACAGCGCTGACAGCAGCACCGTGACATACAGCGCTGACAGCAGCACCGTGACATACAGCGCTGACAGCAGCACCGTGACATACAGCGCTGACAGCAGCACCGTGACATACAGCGCTGACAGCAGCACCGTGACATACAGCACTGACAGCAGCACCGTAAGCAGCCCCAGGAGGAAGTCAGCACAGCACAGGGATGGTGTGATCCCCTCATAATAAGAACCCCCAGGAGGAAGTCAGCACAGCACAGGGATAGTGTGATCCCTTCATAATAAGAACCCCCAGGAGGAAGTCAGCACAGCACAGGGATATCATAAGCAGCCCCAGTAGAAATATGACACCGCTCAACCTCTTCAAAGAGGAGGGTAGGGGCATATAGTACGGTGTGCTTTTTTGGGTCAAGGAAGTGAGCAGACTGTACGTCAGTCCCTATACCGCTGAAGGACTGCTGCAGTATAGGGCAGCGGTCAGCAGTGGTGCACGTCAACCCTATCTATTGTGGACCGATAGCGGTCCTTACAGAACAGCAGACTGTACCGCACTCAAGCCTATGTACCGTAGCACCCTATACCAAGTTACCAGTCCTTATAAGAACTTTTGTGGAACAAGCAGGTTGTGTGTTAGTGATTAGCAGACTGTACGTCAGTCCCTATACCGCTGAAGGACTGCTGCAGTATAGGGCAGCGGTCAGCAGTGGTGCACGTCAACCCTATCTATTGTGGACCGATAGCGGTCCTTACAGAACAGCAGACTGTACCGCACTCAAGCCTATGTACCGTAGCACCCTATACCAAGTTACCAGTCCTTATAAGAACTTTTGTGGAACAAGCAGGTTGTGTGTTAGTGATTAGCAGACTGTACGTCAGTCCCTATACCGCTGAAGGACTGCTGCAGTATAGGGCAGCGGTCAGCAGTGGTGCACGTCAACCCTATCTATTGTGGACCGATAGCGGTCCTTACAGAACAGCAGACTGTACCGCACTCAAGCCTATGTACCGTAGCACCCTATACCAAGTTACCAGTCCTTATAAGAACTTTTGTGGAACAAGTGAGTTGTGAATGTTTAGCAGACTGCAGCAGAAGGGCAGCAGTCAAGTATAATATCCTTTCTATATTTGGAAGAAAGAATATTATACATGTACAAGCCTATTACTGTACCACTGATACCAGTCCTGAAAAGAACCTTTGTGGAACTAATAATAACAGCAAGTCTTTAAAATTACCCTCACTGCCTGACAACACTGCTTCCTTCCTGTCCCTATACAAATTGGCAAAAAAAGAGAACGATTAGTGGTTACTGGAACAGCTCTTTTGTGGACCTTGATAGTAACAGCTAATGATGATGATGATGATGATGATGATGAAAGACTAATCTGGCTGTCCCTGTAGCATACACCGTCCTTTCCCTTTCTCTAAACTAACAAAAGACACTCAGGCTGCTGCAAGAATCAGCAGCACAGCAAACCTATCAACACCTAACACCTATACCAGTCCTGAAAAGAACTTTTGTGTACCAAATAGCTAGTGGTTTATCTCTCCCTACTCCACACAGGAACCTGTCCCTATCGTAACAGAAGAAAGAATGTAAAATGGCCACCGGATCGGGTGTATTTATAGGTTAGGGGGAATGTCCAAGTGTCCATGTGCTGTCATGTCTCAATTGGCTGTCCTGTATCACATGATAAACGTGTCACCAAAGGTTAAAGTTCTTGTATACATTAAACACGTAAGTCCGCCGCGGCGAACGACGGAAAAAGGCGTTCGAACGTGCGGACCGCGAATGTCGGAAATTCGCCGCGAAACGACCGCCGGGCGAAACGTTCGTCCATCACTACTGCTCACTGATGTAATAGGGACTTTCTACCCCAATCACCAATCCCAGGTCATTCTCTACAGGCTACCAATGTAATGTAACTCTTCACTGACCAGCAGTGTAAGGGGGAAATACATTGACCACCAAGGGGCACGTTTCCACTGACCAGTGATCTATGGGGCCATTCTCCACAGATCAATATTGTAACAGAACTTCACTGAGCACTAGTGTAAGGGGACAATTTTTCCACTAATCGCCAATGTGAGAGAGCAGTACAATTGTTATTGTACTACACCTTACTCCTTATTCTTCTATTGTTTTTCCTATTTTGACAATGCACAGTTTACACAAATTTCCTATGAGCTGTAGATATATTAAATATTAGTATGGCTTCCCTTGACCTGAAAGTTATTTCAGTGGTTCCTTAGTGTTTAAAAGGTTGAATGAGGCTGGTATAGAATGCCTAACTCTTGGCCTTCTGCTATCCCTCACTTTTAGATATGAGCATATTGATTTATGATATGTGAGTGACCTGAATTGGATTAGATGATATTTTCTACAACTGCAATTCTTCTGAATTTTAAAGTGCTTGTAAAGAATCACATAATTCATGAATCCTGACTGCTGGATTAATCTCTTGGTAGATAAAGCGAATCAACACACATGTTTTAAGGATATTTAACGAATCATGAATTGCCTAGAAAGATTTGCACAAATTGCAGCCAATTAATACTCTCATCTTAACCTACGTGTCACCCCCAATCCGTACTGTGGGAAAGGCTGCCCTGCTTAGTGTCCTTAGAGACAACTATTATGTAGCTTATAGCTTATAGGTATTTATATAGTACTGATCATTTATACAGTGCTGTACATACTGTCCATCCAGATCAGTCCCTGCCCTCACAGAGCTTACAATTTATAGTACACATATTAGGGCCAATTTAGTCAGGAGCCACTTTAACCACCAGCATATCTTTGAAGTGTGGGATGGAACTGGAGAACTGGAAAACCATGCAAGTACATGGAGTATTGTGGTCTGGTCTTGAATCAATGAAGTGCAACCAGGCATAAGTGCTACTAACTACTAAGCCACGGTGATGCCCAGGAAGGGTCTGGTTATACACAGCCTGTAAGTGCTAAAGTGACCATTATGATTGCTAGTATACAGTGGCGACTGGTGCTCGATAATTCAGACTGCGGCAAACCTCCTCTAGATGGGAGACGAGGTTACCCCCCCAGGAAACAGACATGAAAGTGGGGAACACCCCTCCCCCCCACCGTGGGAGACCTCCTTATTTTAGAAGGCAGATGCACTGCCCAGTTTTTCTCTTCCTTTCTTTTGGTGGCTGTGGCTTCAGAAGAGCAGAGAAAATTCTTTGCATAGAAAGAATTGTGAAACACTTTAGTCAAGATTGCGATAACGATTCTTGACGATTCATTGTGCAGCTCTAGTGGTGAGCCATCCCTGGAGTCTGACTGTGGCAGCTGGTGGGTCGGTCGGTCTTCCCCTGCTTCTGCCCCGGTCATGTGTCAGTGTGAGAATAACGAACATTCATTTGCTATTCTCACTCAACTGGGTGGGCTCAGAGCACAGCGCTCTGCACCCCAAGCCCATCCTTTTTTGAAGCCTATTAGAGCCTCTGGCTTTAATCACATTTAAAACATTAAGGTTACAATAATACAAAAAAATACACTTCTGGGAGGTTTATTTACATAAAATAATATGTAGGATGGAGTATTTGGCAAGCATATGATATAGAGGCTTACTCAATACCAAAAAGCTAACATATAAAATAAAATTATCAAAAACATTATCCGATTAAAGTGGTTCTAATATCAAGACATTTTTTAACCTAATGCATTCCCTGCATTAAAGCAGAGCTCCAGGCTCCTTCAGAAAAAAAAAAATACAAATACTGTAGCTGCTGACTTTTATATTTTAATATCAGGACACTTATCTGTCCATGAATCCAGCTGTGTCTTCACCCGAGCCAATATTTTAATCGGCTCTCGCTTGCTGCCACCAACATCTTGGGTAAGGGAAACTGACTGTGAAGCCGCAAGTTCCCTACTACGTAAGAAAAATATCCACTTTAAATAGGTGTTCTCTAATGTCAGAAATCATCTCCAATATGTTATAAGTAAGTACTGCTGCATATAGTGCTCCAAGCATAGTATGTTGTCTTTGCTTACCCATCACTGCAAGTACGCAAGCTGACAAATACAGTGCCTTGAAAAAGTATTTATAGCCTTTGAGATTTTCCACATTTTGTTGTATTACAACCAAAAACATAAATGTATTTTATTGGGATTCTATGTGATAGACCAACACAAAGTGGCACATAATTGTAAAGTGAAAGGAAAGTGATAAATGGTTTTCAATTTTTTTTACAAATAAATATGTGAAAAGTGTGGCGTGCATTTGTATTCAGCCCCCCTGAGTTAATACTTTGTAGAACGACCTGTAGCACTAACCCCCGAAGGAGCTGCTGAATTTTTCTGGGCTTACCAATTACCTCCTCCAGCTCCTACTCGTTGTCCTTGTCTAGGGGTTCCCAGGGTTGATAACCCAGTAACTGTAGAGACCGACACTTAGTCTAGCTGAGTCTAGCTCAGGTGCTTGGAACTGCTGACTTCAATACAAGTCTCTCTCTATACACAATCCAAGGAACAGCAGCTCGCAACTGTACTCTAACTGTTGGATAAATCCTTAAGTTTTGGGTTTAGAAGCCAACAGGTAATTCTAGCGTTCAAAGACTCTCACGCAGACTTGGTTGGAAACTCAGTTACAACTGGAAGGGTAGGAGTAGGAACTTTTCTTACTGTACCAGAATCTTTCAGCCGGTCTGGCAATACTGTAAGAATTGTGGATTCAGTCTATGTTTATGGCAGCTCAGCTTCCAGGCTCTTACCGAGCAGCCAGCCTTGTGCATGGCTCTCTCACTGAAGAGTCCTCCCCTGGTCGTGTGTAGAGTTGCTGGGCCTCTCCAAAATCTGAGACGGCACCAGAACACCTTAGAATCCTCCCCTCCAGTTACTGTGCCTCAAACTAGCCAGTTCTGAGGCTCGGAAACGGATGGATCCGCGCCCCAGGCCATGAGGGCCCCCGGGGGCTGGTCAGGAGGACAAGGACCACGGAGTCAGCAACAACTTCTGGACCAGAACCCAGAACCACGTGACTTCTGCACCTTAACCACTTAAGCCCCGGACCAATTTGCAGCCAAAGGACCAAGCCCCTTTTTGCGATTGGGCACTGCGTCGCTTTAACTGACAATTGCGCGGTCGTGCGACATGGCTCCCAAACAAAATTGGTGTCCTTTTTTTCCCACAAATATGTATGTAAATGTCAGTGTAGGTAGGTCAGTGTGTGTTAATGTCAGTGTAGGTAAATGTCAATGTAGGTAGGTCGGCCAGTGTAGGTAGGTCACTACCATTAGGCCGCGTACACACGGGCGGACTGTTCGTCCAACTTTGTCCGCTGAACAGTGTTTGGGCGGACAGTCCGCTCGTGTGTGGGCTTTCAGCGGACAGTTTCAGCGGACAGTTGGACGGACAAGGTTTTTCGGAAATTCCGTAAAACTGTCCGCTGAAACCTTGTTTCAGCGAACAGTCCGCTCGTGTGTAGGCTCGTTCGTCAAACAAAGTTGCGCGCATGCTCAGAAAGGATTTTCACGCCGAAAGCTATAATGCAGTGTATAGGACGTCGTATTTTTCGTCCCGTCGTACGTGCCGTTCACGTCATCGCGCACGGTTTCAGCAAACTGTTCGTCCGTCGTGTGTGGCCATGTCCGTCCATGCTAAGTTTGAGCGGACTGTTTGCCGAAACTGTTGGACGGACAAAGTTGGGCGAACAGTCCGCGCGTGTGTACGCGGCCTTAGTGTATGTATATGTCCAGTGTATGTAGGTCAGGCAGGTGAGTGTAGGTAGGTCACTGCCGTCAGTGTAGGTAGGTTAGTGTATGTAAGTCACTACCGTCAGTGTCACGGCCCAGCCAAAAAAAACCTGCGTTGCGTACAACACCCAACACCCCCCCCCTCCCCCCGTTTCCGGCTTGGACTCTGGGCTGAAACCCCTGGTCCTTTTTCCACCTAGCAATGCCCCTGCCTGCGGCCATGGTGCACATGACCAGGACAGCAATTTTCAAGTCTTGCCACAGATTCTCAATTGGATTTAGGTCTAGACTTTGACTGGGCCATTCTATCACATGAATATGCTTTGATCTAAGCCAGTGGTCATCAACCCTGTCCTCAGGGCCCACTAACCCATCCTCCTCCTCCTACTACTTCTCCTCCTGCCTCAAGTCCTCCACCAGAGCCACAGCCTCCAAAGAAGGCTGCAGGGCAGCGTGGAAGGAAGGCTTCAGGGAAGAGAAGAAAATGATGACCTGGGTTCAGATAAGTCATCTGCTGCTTGTCCTGATCTCTGAGATTCCTGGACCAGATTGTGCTCCCTATTATATGGACTCCTCAAGATCCCAATTTCCCACAGACTTGATGTGTGCCCTGGGGGCCAAAAGGCTTCACAAATTGCAAAAGTTTGTCCAGCATTGACTTCTTCTTTATTTTGTTACCCAGAATAAATGGATATTTTATTTTCACAAAATACTTTCCAATGTGTTTTTATTCAAAAAGGACAGTTTGTTTGTGAGTTGGCAGGTACATTTCAAAAACACTATGGGCAGGGGCGTACTAAGTGGGGGGGCGGGGGGGCGTGCCGCCCCGGGTGCCACACACTGGGGGGGGTGTCAGGCCAGCGCCCCCCCCCCCCGCAACTGAAGTGTCAGACAGCGCAGTGCCTCGGGTTCGCAGCCCACACAGAGAGAGCCGGAGGCACTGGCAGTGGGCGGCATTGCGGGGGGGGGGGGGGGGAGCAGCACCCGAGTGGAGTGACATCAGCTGGCTCAGTGACCCGGCACAATAATCCCCTTCTCTCTGTGGTCGCGTCGCGCGGCTGTTCTGATCAGTCTCGGGCAGCGGCTGTCACTCACAGCCGAGCAGAGTGAAGCCGCCTCCCCCTATGCACAGCACTGTGTAGACATAAAGGAGGAGGGGGAGGCGGCTTCACTCTGCTCGGCTGTGAGTGACAGCCGCTGCCCGAGTCTGATCAGAACGGCGCAACGTGAGTCACGCGACCACAGAGAGAAGGGGATTATTGCGCCGGGTCCCGGATCACTGAGTCGACAGGTGACACTTCACTCGGGTGCTGCCCACACCTCCCCCCTGCAATGCCGCTGCCTTGGGCTCGAGGTGCACTATGGGTCCTTAGGGGAGGCTGTGCACTGTAGGGGGGTTCTTTACTGTGGTGGGTCCTGCACTGTAGGGGGGTCTGCACTGTAGTGGGGGGTTCCTGCACTGTAGAAGGGGTCCTGCACTGTAGGGGGTCCTGCACTGTGGGGGGGGGGGGTCCTGCACTGTAGGGGGATCCTGCACTGTAGAAGGGGTCCTGCACTGTAGGGGGGTTCTGCACTGTAGGGGGGGTCCTGCACTGTAGAAGGGGTCCTGCACTGTAGGGGGGGTCCTGCACTGTAGGGGGGGTCCTGCACTGTGCGGGGGTCCTGCACTGTGGGGGGGTCCTGCACTGTAGGGGGGGGGTCCTGCACTGTAGGGGGGTCCTGCACTGTAGGGGGGTTCTGCACTGTAGGGGGGTCCTGCACTGTAGGGGGTCTGCACTGTAGGGGGGGTCCTGCACTGTAGGGGGTCCTGCACTGTAGGGGGGTCCTGCACTGTAGGGGGGGTCCTGCACTGTAGGGGGGTCCTGCACTGTAGGGAGGTCCTGCACTGTAGAAGGGGTCCTGTACTGTAGGGGGGTCCTGCACTGTAGGGGGTCCTGCACTGTAGGGGTCCTGCACTGTAGGGGGGTCCTGCACTGTAGAAGGGGTCCTGCACTGTAGGGGGGGTCTGTACTGTAGGGGAAGATTCGGCACTGTAGGGGGGTCTGTAGGGGAGTCTGTACTGTAGGGGGGTCTGCGCTGTAGGGGGAGGGGTCTGTACTGTAGGAGGGTCTGCACTGTAGGGGGGGGGTCTGCGCTATAGGGTGGAGGGGTCTGTACTGTAGGAGGGTCTGCACTGTAGGGGAGGATTCTGTACTGTAGGGGGGTCTACACTGTAGATGGGGGCCTGTATGGTAGGGAGGGGGGTCTGAACTGTAGGGGATCTGTGTAACATGCAGAGGGTCCAGAGCTGTGAGGGGCTGTGTAATGTAAAGGGGTGCAGAGGTGCAGGGTGCTGTGTAATGTAAAGGGGTCCAGAGGTACAAGGGCTGTGTAATGTAAAGGGGTCCAGAGGTTCAGGGTGCTGTGTAATGTAAAGAGATCCATAGGTACAAGGGCTGTGTAATGTAAAGGGGTCAGGAGGTTCAGGGTGCTATGTTATGTGAAGGGGTCCAGAGGTACAAGAGCTGTGTAATGTAAAGGGGTCCAGAGGTGCAGGGCGCTGAATAAATGGATATTTTATTTTCACAAAATACTTTCCAATGTGTTTTTATTCAAAAAGGACAGTTTGTTTGTGAGTTGGCAGGTACATTTCAAAAACACTATGGGCAGGGGCGTACTAAGTGGGGGGGCGGGGGGGGCGTGCCGCCCCGGGTGCCACACACTGCGTGCCGCCCCGGGTGCCACACACAGAGAGAAGGGGATTATTGCGCCGGGTCCCAGATCACTGAGCCGACAGGTGACACTTCACTTGGGTGCTGCCCACACCTCCCCCCTGCAATGCCGCTGCCTTGGGCTCGAGGTACACTATGGGTCCTTAGGGGAGGCTGTGCACTGTAGGGGGGTTCTTTACTGTGGTGGGTCCTGCACTGTAGGGGGGGGGGGGTCCTGCACTGTAGGGGGTCCTGCACTGTAGGGGGTCCTGCACTGTAGAAGGGGTCCTGCACTGTAGGGGGGTCCTGCACTGTGGGGGGGGGGGGGTCATGCACTGTAGGGGGGTTCTGCACTGTAGGGGGGTTCTGCACTGTAGGGGGGTCCTGCACTGTAGGGGGGGTCCTGCACTGTAGAAGGGGTCCTGCACTGTGCGGGGGTCCTGCACTGTGGGGGGGTCCTGCACTGTAGGGGGGGTCCTGCACTGTGGGGGGGTCCTGCACTGTAGGGGGGGTTCTGCACTGTAGGGGGGTCCTGCACTGTAGGGGGTCTGCACTGTAGGGGGGGTCCTGCACTGTAGGGGGTCTGCACTGTAGGGGGGGTCCTGCACTGTAGGGGGTCCTGCACTGTAGGGGGTCTGCACTGTAGGGGGGTCCTGCACTGTAGGGGGGTCCTGCACTGTAGGGAGATCCTGCACTGTAGAAGGGGTCCTGTACTGTAGGGGGGTCCTGCACTGTAGGGGTCCTGCACTGTAGGGGGGTCCTGCACTGTAGAAGGGGTCCTGCACTGTAGGGGGGTCTGTACTGTAGGGGAAGATTCGGCACTGTAGGGGGGTCTGTAGGGGAGTCTGTACTGTAGGGGGGTCTGCGCTGTAGGGGGGGGTCTGTACTGTAGGAGGGTCTGCACTGTAGGGGGGGGGTCTGCGCTATAGGGTGGAGGGGTCTGTACTGTAGGAGGGTCTGCACTGTAGGGGAGGATTCTGTACTGTAGGGGGGTCTACACTGTAGATGGGGGTCTGTATGGTAGGGAGGGGGGTCTGAACTGTAGGGGATCTGTGTAACATGCAGAGGGTCCAGAGCTGTGAGGGGCTGTGTAATGTAAAGGGGTGCAGAGGTGCAGGGTGCTGTGTAATGTAAAGGGGTCCAGAGGTACAAGGGCTGTGTAATGTAAAGGGGTCCAGAGGTTCAGGGTGCTGTGTAATGTAAAGAGATCCATAGGTACAAGGGCTGTGTAATGTAAAGGGGTCAGGAGGTTCAGGGTGCTATGTTATGTAAAGGGGTCCAGAGGTACAAGAGCTGTGTAATGTAAAGGGGTCCAGAGGTGCAGGCTGCTGTGTAATGTAAAGAGGTCCTTAGGTGCAAGGTCCTGTGTAATGTAAAGGGGTCCAGAGGTACAGGGTGCTGTGTAATGTAAAGGGGTCCAGAGGTGCAGGGCGCTGTGTAATGTAAAGGGGTCAGGAGGTTCAGGGTGCTATGTTATGTAAAGGGGTCCAGAGGTACAAGAGCTGTGTAATGTAAAGGGGTCCAGAGGTGCAGGCTGCTGTGTAATGTAAAGGGGTCCAGATGTGCAGGCTGCTGTGTAATGTAAAGGGGTCCAGAGGTGTAGGCTGCTGTGTAATGTAAATGGGTCCAGAGGTGCAGGCTGCTGTGTAATGTAAAGGGGTCCAGAGGTGTAGGCTGCTGTGTAATGTAAAGGGGTCCAGAGGTGTAGGCTGCTGTGTAATGTAAAGGGGTCCAGAGGTGTAGGCTGCTGTGTAATGTAAAGAGGTCCTTAGGTGCAAGGTCCTGTGTAATGTAAAGGGGTCCGGAGGTGCAGGGTGCTGTGTAATTTAAAGGGGTCCAGAGGTGCAGTTGTGGAGAGGGGGGGTACACAGTAGTGACAAAAAGATACTGAAGGATGCAGAGGTATGCAGGGGACACGGTGGGTGTTTTTACATTTTATGGTGGGGGGGGAGGGTGCCAGATATAGGATCCGCCCCGGGTGCCAAATGCTCTAGGTACGCCCCTGACTATGGGGGTTATTTACGAAAGGCAAATCCACTTTGCACTACAAGTGCAAACTACAAGTGCAAAGTGCACTTGAAATTGCATTGCAAGTGCACTTGGAAGTGCAGTCGCTGTAAATCTGAGGGGTAGATCTGAAATGAGGGGAAGCTCTGCTGATTTTATCATCCAATCATGTGCAAGCTAAAATCCTGTTTTTTATTTTCCTTGCATGTCCCCCTCGGATCTACAGCGACTTTACTTCCAAGTGCACTTTCAGTGCAATTTCAAGTGCACTTTGCACTTGTAGTTTGCACTTGTAGTGCAAAATTAATTTGCCTTTCGTAAATAACCCCCTATGTCAAATTAACATGAGGGACACCAATCTCCTTAAGGTTAAGAAAAAATACAAGATAATAATTTTATTGTGGTAACTTGAAAAAAATGATATGGAGATCACTAGAAAATAATTTTTAAGTAATCGTAAAATAAATCTTGATGTAATCAAAAATTATAAAAGATGAGTATAAAAAATAATTGTAAACATTATTATGGAGATCGGGCTTTTAAAAAATAGAGTATTATTCATGAGATGAGGATAAATAAATAATAATGAAGAAATCTGTTTGTGAATATGAGCAGAAAAACAACTTCATTCTTCTAGTATTATAAAGAAGGAAATAATGCGCTGTATTAAAAGATCACAGAATTAGCAGCGTGAGGAACGTGCTAGCTCCAATACGAAAGGTAGTTTTACCACACGGAGTGCTTCCGTCTCATACTTGCTTCAGAGCATACATCGTTTTTGGTCTGTCGGACCAGCATACAGATGAGTGGTTTTTCTGATAGAAATTTATTCCGTCGGAAAGATTTAAAACATGTTCTATTTCTAGGTCCGTCAGAATTTTCGAAATAAAAAGTCTGATGAGGCATACACACAATCGGATTATCCAATGAAATGATTCCATCTGACCTTTTCTACTGGAAAGTCCGGTGAGATTGCCCTGTATTTGACTCCATCCATCTTCCCATCAACTCTGAGGCCGCGTACACACGGGCGGATTGTCTGCCCAACTAAGTTCGTCAGACAATCCGACAGACAGTCCGTCCAACTTTTGAATGAACGGACTTGACCACAGACGATGAACAGACAGTCCGCTGAAAGCTTGCGCGATGACGTGTACGGCACGTACGACGGGACTAGAAATATGACGTCCAATACACTGCAATGCAACCTTCGGCGTGTAAATCCTTTCTGAGCATGCGCCATACTTAGTCCGTCCAACTTGCCTACACACGAGCGCACTGTCCGCTGAAACCAAGTTTGGACGGACAAAATTACGGAAATTCCGAAAAGACTTAGTCCGTCAGACTGTCCGCTGAAAAAGTCCGCTGAAGCCCACACACGAGCGGATTGTCAGCTGAAACACGTTTCAGCGGACTAAATTGGGCAGACAATCCGCCCGTGTGTACGCGGCCTAACCAGCTTCCCTGTCCCTGCAGAAGAAAAGCCTCCCCACAACATGATGCTGCCACCACCATGTTTCACAGTAGGGATTGTGTGTTCAGGGTGATGTGCAGTGTTAGTTTTCTGCCACACAGTGTTTTGCTTTTAGGTCAAAAAGTTACATTTAAGTCTCATCTGAGCAGAGCACCTTCTTTCACGTGTTTGCTGTGTCCCCCACATTGCTTCTCGCAAACTACAATGGCTTTCTTCTTGCCACTCTTTCATAAAGGCCAGACTTGTGGCGTTTACGACTAATGCCGCGTACACACAATCGGAAATTTGGCCAGCAAATGACCGATGAGAGATTTTGGTCGGAAAATGCGATCATGTGTATGCTCCATCGGACTTTTGCTGGCCGAATTTTGGCCAGCAAAAAATTGAGAGCATGTTCTCAATTTTTCGGTCGGAAAAAGTTCCTATCCGAAAATACATTCGTGTGTATGCAATTCCGACGTGCAAAAACTCATGCATGCTCAGATTCAACTACGAGACGGAAGCTATTGGCTACTGGCTATTGAACTTCCCTTTTCTAGTCCCATTGTACGTGTTGTAGGCCACCGCATTCTTGACGGTCGGAATTTGGTGTGACCGTGTGTATGCAAGACAGCTTGAGTGAAATCTCGACGGAATTCCATCGGGGAAAACCATCAGAGCTTTTTCCGACCAAAATTCCAATCGTGTGTACGCGACATAATAGTTGTCCTGTGGACAGATTCTCCCACCTGAGCTGTGGATCTCTGCAGCTCCTCCAGAGTTACCATGGGCCTCTTGGCTGCTTCTCTGATTAACCCTGATTAAAAACTTACCCGGCCTGTCAGTTTAGTTTTCCATTTTTAAAAGGATGGATTGAACAGTGCTCCATGAGATGTTTAAAGCTTGGAATATTTTTTATAACCTAAGCCTGCTTTAAACTTCTCTGCAATTTTATTCCTGACCTGCCTGGTGTGTTCCTTGGCCTTCATGATGCTGTTTGTTCTCTAAGGTTCTCTAACAAACCTCTGGAGGCCTTACAGAACAGCTGTATTTATACTGAGATTGAAATTACACACAGCTGGACTCTATTTACAAATTAGGTGACTTCTGAAGGCAATTCCACTAGATTGTTGTTAGGGGTATCAGAGTAAAGGGGGCTGAATACAAATGCACGCTACACTTTTCAGATATTTATTTGTAAAAAAATAAAAACAAATTATCATTTTCCTTCCACTTCACAATTATGTGCAACTTTGTGTTTGTCTGTCATATAAAGTCCCAATAAAATACATTTACATTTTTGGTTGTAACATGACAAAATGTGGAAATACCTTTTCTAGGCACTGTTGGCCTGTTCATACTGATCCAACATGGAAGTCGCTGGACTTCTGATCCGTCTTTACCCTGCAACTTCAAGTCTGACTTCCATGTGACTTGGCCGGTGGTTGTGGTGGTTTGCAACCTTCAACGGGTTCTGCAATTGTGGCTCCTGCCATCCTTCTATGATAAGGGTATGTGGTCTGGAATGGTCGGACTGCATGCTTGGATAAGGGCCTGGTATGAAATTTGGGGGGGGGGGGGCACACTGTTTTGGGTTTTTTTGAGGCATGGGTTTTTCCCTCGAAATCCATACCAGATCGACGGGTCTGATATGGTCTTGGGTGGGGACACAACAACCTTTTTAAAAAAATATTGCCCTGGGGTTCCCCTCAAGATCCATACCAGACTCAAAGGGCCTGGTATGGATTTGGGGCAGACACCATGCCATTTAGTGATGGACGAACTTCCGACGGGACGTTTCGCGAACGCGAAACGCGAACGGACACAAACGTTCGCGAAAACGACCGTTCGCCGCGGGCTCCATTGACTTCAATGGGAGGCGAATTTCGCAAACCTTTAGGTCGAATTTGCGGCCACGGGGTAATTATTAGGGGGTAGCACGTAGTCCCACCACCTGGACAATAGCATAATACATGTATGAGGTGAATTTGGGATCGATAACTACAAGCATTTTTTTTTTATTTGGGAAATTGTTCTGACAATTCAGGACTATGGAGCTAATGAAGGCAATGGAGGAGAGGGAAGGTCAGGGACCAGGGTAGGCAAACAAGAGGGTGCAGGAGATACAGAGCACTGACAGCAGCACCGTAATACAGAGCACTGACATCAGCACCGTGACATACAGCGCTGACAGCAGCTCCGTGACATACAGCGCTGACAGCAGCTCCGTGACATACAGCGCTGACAGCAGCTCCGTGACATACAGCGCTGACAGCAGCTCCGTGACATACAGCGCTGACAGCAGCTCCGTGACATACAGCGCTGACAGCAGCACCGTGACATACAGCGCTGACAGCAGCTCCGTGACATACAGCGCTGACAGCAGCTCCGTGACATACAGCGCTGACAGCAGCTCCGTGACATACAGCACTGACAGCAGCTCCGTGACATACAGCGCTGACAGCAGCTCCGTGACATACAGCGCTGACAGCAGCACCGTGACACACAGCGCTGACAGCAGCTCCGTGACATACAGCGCTGACAGCAGCTCCGTGACATACAGCGCTGACAGCAGCTCCGTGACATACAGCGCTGACAGCAGCTCCGTGACATACAGCGCTGACAGCAGCTCCGTGACATACAGCGCTGACAGCAGCTCCGTGACATACAGCGCTGACAGCAGCTCCGTGACATACAGCGCTGACAGCAGCTCCGTGACATACAGCGCTGACAGCAGCTCCGTGACATACAGCGCTGACAGCAGCTCCGTGACATACAGCGCTGACAGCAGCACCGTAAGCAGCCCCAGGAGGAAGTCAGCACAGCACAGGGATGGTGTGATCCCCTCATAATAAGAACCCCCAGGAGGAAGTCAGCACAGCACAGGGATGGTGGGAGCCCCTCATAATAAGAACACCCAGGAGGAAGTCAGCACAGCACAGGGATGGTGGGAACCCCTCATAATAAGCAGCCCCAGTAGAAATATGACACCGCTCAACCTCTTCAAAGAGGAGGGTAGGGGCATATAGTACGGTGTGCTTTTTTGGGTCAGGGAAGTGAGCCAAATGAATTAAGAAGGTCTGTGTGCTTGATTCCAAAAATTGTTTATAGACATATACATGGTCTACTGATCACATGTGTTGAATTCCTCCGAGATCCATGCCTCATTCATTTTTAGAAATGTGAGGTAGTTAACACTGTGGTGAGCTAGGCGAGTACGCTTATCGGTCACAATCCCCCCTGCTGCGCTGAACGTCCTTTCGGACAGGACACTGGATGAGGGGCAAGCCAACAGTTCGATTGCAAATTGGGCAAGCTCTGGCCAGAGGTCAAGCCTGCCCACCCAGTAGTCTAGGGGTTCATCACTCCTCAGAGCGTCCACATCGGCCGTTAACCCAATGTAGTCGGACACCTGACGGTCTAGGCGTTCCCTGATGCTGGATCCGGATGACACCTGTCGATGGGTCGGCTGAAAGAATGACCTCATATCCGAAGTCACCAACACATCTTCAAACCGGCCTCTTCTTGCAGGCGCTGTTGGATTGGTACCCGCAAATCCTTCTCTGGGAGTGGGAATTGCTCCTCTGCCAGCGCACGCAAAAGCAGAATGCAGCATTTCTCGAAGCAAGGCCTGGAAGTGCTGCATTCTGACAGCCCTCTGCGACGGCGGTAACATTTCCGCCATTTTGTGTTTGTACCGGGGGTCTAAGTACGTTGCCACCCAGTACTGGTCCTTGACCCTCATGCTTTTTATACGGGGGTCCCTATTAAAACACTGGAGCATGAAGGCCCCCATTTGCACTAAAGTGGAAGCGGTGTGGTGGCCTGGCTCCTGCTCATCATCCAGGATAATGTCGTCCTCTTCATTCTCCTCTCCCCATCCTCGCACAACAGGGATCCCAGAAAGGTTTAAAGCATGCTCTTCTTGCTCCTGCTCATCCGCCCCGGCACCATCCTCCTCTGACTCCTCATCAGACTCCTGTTGTTGACTTGTCTCAGATAGAGTAGCCCCCCCTGGGAATTCATCCAGCATTGCGACTTCCTCATCTTCCCGCTCCTGCTCCTCCACAGCCTGATCAATGACACGACGCAATGCACGCTCCAGAAAGAAGGCATAAGGTACCATGTCACTGATGGCGCCATGGCTGCGACTGACCAGTTTGGTGATCTCCTCAAATGGCCGCAGAAGTCTGCATGTGTCGCGCATGAGCAGCCACTGGCGCGGTGAAAAAAAACCCAGCTCCCCAGAACCGTTTCTTTCGCAGAGTTCATACAGGTAGACGTTAACTGCACGTTTCTGCTGGAGCAGCCTATCAAGCATATAGAAGGTTGAGTTCCATCGCGTCGGGCAATCGCAAATAAGACGTCTGACCGGCAGATGGTGTCGCCGCTGAATGTCAGCAAGGCGAGCCATGGCCGTGTAAGATCTTCTGAAATGGGCCGAGATTTTCCTTGCCTGCCGCAAGATGTCCTGGACCCCAGGGTATTTGACAAGGAATCGCTGCACGACCAAGTTTAAGACGTGTGCCATGCACGGCACGTGCGTGATTTTGCCCTGTTTCAATGCGCTAAGCAGATTGGCACCGTTGTCACACACCACTTTACCAACTGTCAAATTGAGCGGTGTTAGCCACTCATCTGCCTGTGAACGCAAAGCTGAAAGGAGTGCCGGGCCAGTGTGGCTCTTTGCTTCCAGGCACAACAGACGCAGCACGGCATGGCAACGTCTCACCTGGCATGTGGAATAGGTTCTGGGGAGCTTGGGCGGTGCAGTGGAAGAGACGCTAGCAGCGGAAAAGGAGGAGGCAGCTGAGGAGGAGAGGGAGGAGGATGGAGTAGGAGGAGGAGAAGAAGAGTCAGGCCTGCATGCAATCCGTGGCGGTAAAACCAAATCTACACGGGTGCCACGGGTTACATGCTTGACGGC
The DNA here is from genome assembly GCF_037356315.1 of Lithobates pipiens. NCBI lineage: Eukaryota > Metazoa > Chordata > Amphibia > Anura > Ranidae > Lithobates > Lithobates pipiens. Next base: position 540,473,100 of record NW_027507903.1, read on the forward strand.
CGTCAGAAGGTTCACCCAGTGGGCAGTAAAACTGATATACCTTCCCTGCCCGTGTTTGCTAGACCACGTGTCTGTGGTCAGATGTATCTTGGCACCGACACTGTGTGCCAGAGATACATTCACTTGCCGCTGAACATGGCCATATAGCTCTGGGATGCCCTTCTCTGAGAAATACTTCCTTCCTGGGACCTTCCATTGTGGTGTTCCAATGGCCACAAATTTGCGAAAGGCCTCCGAGTCCACCAGTTTATATGGCAGTAGTTGGCGGGCTATGAGTTCTGACAAGCCAGCCGCCAACCGTTGGGCAAGAGGGTTATCCGGCGTCATCATTTTTTTACGCTCAAACATTAGGCCCACGGAAGCCTGCCTTTTTGCAGAAAAATGTGAGCTTGGCGTGATGGAAGGTGGAGTGGAGGACAATTGTGAGGAGAGAGGAGAAGGAGAAGTAGAAGACGAGGCTGGACGGTGAGAGCCTGCAGTGTGGCTTTGTGTGTTCCGTTGCTCCCACTGGGCTCGGTGATGGCTGCTCATGTGCCTTCTTAAGGCGGTCGTCCCTAGGTGAGTATTGGGCTTACCGCGACTAACGCGTTGACTGCAAAGATTGCAGATGGCAACGCTATTGTCAGCAGCGGACACGTTAAAAAAAGCCCACACTGCGGAGCCATGTGCCGGTGTCCTGGGAGCGCCAGATGTGACCGTACATGGTCGATGACTCGCTCCTGATACATTTGCAGTCTGCTTTGTCCCTGCTGTGCAATGTAAGTCATTGCTGCTTCTCCTCCCTATCTGCTGGTCCATATCTCCCTCTGAACTCCCCTCCTCTTCCTCTCTTGTGGGCACCCACGTGACATCACTAGACACGTCATCATCAACGTCACCTTCCCCACCGCTATAAGTAGAGTAGGCAGCAACACCGGGGACCAACCTCCTCCTTGGGCTGATCTGGGTACTGGCGTCAGACTGCTGAGTAGCGCTTGTTGCTACCTCCTCTTCCTGATCCAATACCAAGAGTGGCTGCGCATCAGAAATGTCCTCTTGATATGGATCGGAAAATAATTCCAGTGACTCAAGCGGAAGGTATGTGGTGGTGGTGGTGGTGGTCGTGTTGTTGGTGGTAGTGTCTTTGGGGGTGCACATAGCAGAGAGTGAAGAAGAGGGTGCAGATCGAGAGGATGAGGAGGGTGCAGAAGAGTAAGGCTGAGCGAGCCACTCAACCAAGTCTGGTGCATCCTTTAAAGTAATTGAACGCACCTTCTGCAACTTCCCACTTTGGCTCAAGCCTGTTGCTCCTGCCCTACCCCTACCACCCCTGCGGAAGGGCCTGCCTCTTCCTCTGCATGTCATTTTTTAAATGACCCTGTGACAAAACTCTTAGTCCCTATACCGCTGAAGGACTGCTGCAGTATAGGTGAGCGGTCAGCAGTGGTGCACGTCAACCCTATCTATTGTGGACCTATAGCGGTCCTTACAGAACAGCAGACTGTACCGCACTCAAGCCTATGTACCGTAGCACCCTATACCAAGTTACCAGTCCTTATAAGAACTTTTGTGGACCAAGCAGGTTGTGTATTAGTGTTTAGCAGACTGTACGTCAGTCCCTATACCGCTGAAGGACTGCTGCAGTATAGGGCAGCGGTCAGCAGTGGTGCACGTCAACCCTATCTATTGTGGACCGATAGCGGTCCTTACAGAACAGCAGACTGTACCGCACTCAAGCCTATGTACCGTAGCACCCTATACCAAGTTACCAGTCCTTATAAGAACTTTTGTGGACCAAGCAGGTTGTGTATTAGTGTTTAGCAGACTGTACGTCAGTCCCTATACCGCTGAAGGACTGCTGCAGTATAGGGCAGCGGTCAGCAGTGGTGCACGTCAACCCTATCTATTGTGGACCGATAGCGGTCCTTACAGAACAGCAGACTGTACCGCACTCAAGCCTATGTACCGTAGCACCCTATACCAAGTTACCAGTCCTTATAAGAACTTTTGTGGAACAAGCAGGTTGTGTGTTAGTGATTAGCAGACTGTACGTCAGTCCCTATACCGCTGAAGGACTGCTGCAGTATAGGTGAGCGGTCAGCAGTGGTGCACGTCAACCCTATCTATTGTGGACCGATAGCGGTCCTTACAGAACAGCAGACTGTACCGCACTCAAGCCTATGTACCGTAGCACCCTATACCAAGTTACCAGTCCTTATAAGAACTTTTGTGGACCAAGCAGGTTGTGTATTAGTGTTTAGCAGACTGTACGTCAGTCCCTATACCGCTGAAGGACTGCTGCAGTATAGGGCAGCGGTCAGCAGTGGTGCACGTCAACCCTATCTATTGTGGACCGATAGCGGTCCTTACAGAACAGCAGACTGTACCGCACTCAAGCCTATGTACCGTAGCACCCTATACCAAGTTACCAGTCCTTATAAGAACTTTTGTGGAACAAGCAGGTTGTGTGTTAGTGATTAGCAGACTGTACGTCAGTCCCTATACCGCTGAAGGACTGCTGCAGTATAGGTGAGCGGTCAGCAGTGGTGCACGTCAACCCTATCTATTGTGGACCGATAGCGGTCCTTACAGAACAGCAGACTGTACCGCACTCAAGCCTATGTACCGTAGCACCCTATACCAAGTTACCAGTCCTTATAAGAACTTTTGTGGACCAAGCAGGTTGTGTATTAGTGTTTAGCAGACTGTACGTCAGTCCCTATACCGCTGAAGGACTGCTGCAGTATAGGGCAGCGGTCAGCAGTGGTGCACGTCAACCCTATCTATTGTGGACCGATAGCGGTCCTTACAGAACAGCAGACTGTACCGCACTCAAGCCTATGTACCGTAGCACCCTATACCAAGTTACCAGTCCTTATAAGAACTTTTGTGGAACAAGCAGGTTGTGTGTTAGTGATTAGCAGACTGTACGTCAGTCCCTATACCGCTGAAGGACTGCTGCAGTATAGGTGAGCGGTCAGCAGTGGTGCACGTCAACCCTATCTATTGTGGACCGATAGCGGTCCTTACAGAACAGCAGACTGTACCGCACTCAAGCCTATGTACCGTAGCACCCTATACCAAGTTACCAGTCCTTATAAGAACTTTTGTGGACCAAGCAGGTTGTGTATTAGTGTTTAGCAGACTGTACGTCAGTCCCTATACCGCTGAAGGACTGCTGCAGTATAGGGCAGCGGTCAGCAGTGGTGCACGTCAACCCTATCTATTGTGGACCGATAGCGGTCCTTACAGAACAGCAGACTGTACCGCACTCAAGCCTATGTACCGTAGCACCCTATACCAAGTTACCAGTCCTTATAAGAACTTTTGTGGAACAAGCAGGTTGTGTGTTAGTGATTAGCAGACTGTACGTCAGTCCCTATACCGCTGAAGGACTGCTGCAGTATAGGTGAGCGGTCAGCAGTGGTGCACGTCAACCCTATCTATTGTGGACCGATAGCGGTCCTTACAGAACAGCAGACTGTACCGCACTCAAGCCTATGTACCGTAGCACCCTATACCAAGTTACCAGTCCTTATAAGAACTTTTGTGGACCAAGCAGGTTGTGTATTAGTGTTTAGCAGACTGTACGTCAGTCCCTATACCGCTGAAGGACTGCTGCAGTATAGGGCAGCGGTCAGCAGTGGTGCACGTCAACCCTATCTATTGTGGACCGATAGCGGTCCTTACAGAACAGCAGACTGTACCGCACTCAAGCCTATGTACCGTAGCACCCTATACCAAGTTACCAGTCCTTATAAGAACTTTTGTGGACCAAGCAGGTTGTGTGTTAGTGTTTAGCAGACTGTACGTCAGTCCCTATACCGCTGAAGGACTGCTGCAGTATAGGGCAGCGGTCAGCAGTGGTGCACGTCAACCCTATCTATTGTGGACCGATAGCGGTCCTTACAGAACAGCAGACTGTACCGCACTCAAGCCTATGTACCGTAGCACCCTATACCAAGTTACCAGTCCTTATAAGAACTTTTGTGGAACAAGCAGGTTGTGTGTTAGTGATTAGCAGACTGTACGTCAGTCCCTATACCGCTGAAGGACTGCTGCAGTATAGGTGAGCGGTCAGCAGTGGTGCACGTCAACCCTATCTATTGTGGACCGATAGCGGTCCTTACAGAACAGCAGACTGTACCGCACTCAAGCCTATGTACCGTAGCACCCTATACCAAGTTACCAGTCCTTATAAGAACTTTTGTGGACCAAGCAGGTTGTGTATTAGTGTTTAGCAGACTGTACGTCAGTCCCTATACCGCTGAAGGACTGCTGCAGTATAGGGCAGCGGTCAGCAGTGGTGCACGTCAACCCTATCTATTGTGGACCGATAGCGGTCCTTACAGAACAGCAGACTGTACCGCACTCAAGCCTATGTACCGTAGCACCCTATACCAAGTTACCAGTCCTTATAAGAACTTTTGTGGACCAAGCAGGTTGTGTATTAGTGTTTAGCAGACTGTACGTCAGTCCCTATACCGCTGAAGGACTGCTGCAGTATAGGGCAGCGGTCAGCAGTGGTGCACGTCAACCCTATCTATTGTGGACCGATAGCGGTCCTTACAGAACAGCAGACTGTACCGCACTCAAGCCTATGTACCGTAGCACCCTATACCAAGTTACCAGTCCTTATAAGAACTTTTGTGGACCAAGCAGGTTGTGTATTAGTGTTTAGCAGACTGTACGTCAGTCCCTATACCGCTGAAGGACTGCTGCAGTATAGGGCAGCGGTCAGCAGTGGTGCACGTCAACCCTATCTATTGTGGACCGATAGCGGTCCTTACAGAACAGCAGACTGTACCGCACTCAAGCCTATGTACCGTAGCACCCTATACCAAGTTACCAGTCCTTATAAGAACTTTTGTGGAACAAGCAGGTTGTGTGTTAGTGATTAGCAGACTGTACGTCAGTCCCTATACCGCTGAAGGACTGCTGCAGTATAGGTGAGCGGTCAGCAGTGGTGCACGTCAACCCTATCTATTGTGGACCGATAGCGGTCCTTACAGAACAGCAGACTGTACCGCACTCAAGCCTATGTACCGTAGCACCCTATACCAAGTTACCAGTCCTTATAAGAACTTTTGTGGACCAAGCAGGTTGTGTATTAGTGTTTAGCAGACTGTACGTCAGTCCCTATACCGCTGAAGGACTGCTGCAGTATAGGGCAGCGGTCAGCAGTGGTGCACGTCAACCCTATCTATTGTGGACCGATAGCGGTCCTTACAGAACAGCAGACTGTACCGCACTCAAGCCTATGTACCGTAGCACCCTATACCAAGTTACCAGTCCTTATAAGAACTTTTGTGGAACAAGCAGGTTGTGTGTTAGTGATTAGCAGACTGTACGTCAGTCCCTATACCGCTGAAGGACTGCTGCAGTATAGGTGAGCGGTCAGCAGTGGTGCACGTCAACCCTATCTATTGTGGACCGATAGCGGTCCTTACAGAACAGCAGACTGTACCGCACTCAAGCCTATGTACCGTAGCACCCTATACCAAGTTACCAGTCCTTATAAGAACTTTTGTGGACCAAGCAGGTTGTGTATTAGTGTTTAGCAGACTGTACGTCAGTCCCTATACCGCTGAAGGACTGCTGCAGTATAGGGCAGCGGTCAGCAGTGGTGCACGTCAACCCTATCTATTGTGGACCGATAGCGGTCCTTACAGAACAGCAGACTGTACCGCACTCAAGCCTATGTACCGTAGCACCCTATACCAAGTTACCAGTCCTTATAAGAACTTTTGTGGACCAAGCAGGTTGTGTGTTAGTGTTTAGCAGACTGTACGTCAGTCCCTATACCGCTGAAGGACTGCTGCAGTATAGGGCAGCGGTCAGCAGTGGTGCACGTCAACCCTATCTATTGTGGACCGATAGCGGTCCTTACAGAACAGCAGACTGTACCGCACTCAAGCCTATGTACCGTAGCACCCTATACCAAGTTACCAGTCCTTATAAGAACTTTTGTGGAACAAGCAGGTTGTGTGTTAGTGATTAGCAGACTGTACGTCAGTCCCTATACCGCTGAAGGACTGCTGCAGTATAGGTGAGCGGTCAGCAGTGGTGCACGTCAACCCTATCTATTGTGGACCGATAGCGGTCCTTACAGAACAGCAGACTGTACCGCACTCAAGCCTATGTACCGTAGCACCCTATACCAAGTTACCAGTCCTTATAAGAACTTTTGTGGACCAAGCAGGTTGTGTATTAGTGTTTAGCAGACTGTACGTCAGTCCCTATACCGCTGAAGGACTGCTGCAGTATAGGGCAGCGGTCAGCAGTGGTGCACGTCAACCCTATCTATTGTGGACCGATAGCGGTCCTTACAGAACAGCAGACTGTACCGCACTCAAGCCTATGTACCGTAGCACCCTATACCAAGTTACCAGTCCTTATAAGAACTTTTGTGGACCAAGCAGGTTGTGTATTAGTGTTTAGCAGACTGTACGTCAGTCCCTATACCGCTGAAGGACTGCTGCAGTATAGGGCAGCGGTCAGCAGTGGTGCACGTCAACCCTATCTATTGTGGACCGATAGCGGTCCTTACAGAACAGCAGACTGTACCGCACTCAAGCCTATGTACCGTAGCACCCTATACCAAGTTACCAGTCCTTATAAGAACTTTTGTGGAACAAGCAGGTTGTGTGTTAGTGATTAGCAGACTGTACGTCAGTCCCTATACCGCTGAAGGACTGCTGCAGTATAGGGCAGCGGTCAGCAGTGGTGCACGTCAACCCTATCTATTGTGGACCGATAGCGGTCCTTACAGAACAGCAGACTGTACCGCACTCAAGCCTATGTACCGTAGCACCCTATACCAAGTTACCAGTCCTTATAAGAACTTTTGTGGAACAAGTGAGTTGTGAATGTTTAGCAGACTGCAGCAGAAGGGCAGCAGTCAAGTATAATATCCTTTCTATATTTGGAAGAAAGAATATTATACATGTACAAGCCTATTACTGTACCACTGATACCAGTCCTGAAAAGAACCTTTGTGGAACTAATAATAACAGCAAGTCTTTAAAATTACCCTCACTGCCTGACAACACTGCTTCCTTCCTGTCCCTATACAAATTGGCAAAAAAAGAGAACGATTAGTGGTTACTGGAACAGCTCTTTTGTGGACCTTGATAGTAACAGCTAATGATGATGATGATGATGATGATGATGAAAGACTAATCTGGCTGTCCCTGTAGCATACACCGTCCTTTCCCTTTCTCTAAACTAACAAAAGACACTCAGGCTGCTGCAAGAATCAGCAGCACAGCAAACCTATCAACACCTAACACCTATACCAGTCCTGAAAAGAACTTTTGTGTACCAAATAGCTAGTGGTTTATCTCTCCCTACTCCACACAGGAACCTGTCCCTATCTTAACAGAAGAAAGAATGTAAAATGGCCACCGGATCGGGTGTATTTATAGGTTAGGGGGAATGTACAAGTGTCCATGTGCTGTCATGTCTCAATTGGCTGTCCTGTATCACATGATAAACGTGTCACCAAAGGTTAAAGTTCTTGTATACATTAAACACGTAAGTCCGCCGCGGCGAACGACGGAAAAAGGCGTTCGAACGTGCGGACCGCGAATGTCGGAAATTCGCCGCGAAACGACCGCCGGGCGAACCGTTCGGCCATCACTAATGCCATTTTTTCAGGGGATTTTACATTGCTAACATTGCATACACTTGATCTCACAGCACAAGTCACATGCCTCAAGTCACATCAATTAAGATGATGATCCGATAAGGATGCGACTTCCATTCAAATCAATGGGCTGAAATCGCACCCAAGCCAGACCAAAGTAGTGCAGGAACCTTTTTCAAAGTCGGACCAACACAAGTCTGACCAGTTATGACGGCTCTAATGGGGAACCATTGATTTTGACATGTCATGCAACTTGTGCTATCGAAGTCTGAGCGCATGTCCGACCAGTGTGAACCTGCCCATACACGTAAATAAATCTTTAAACTCCTCCATTCATGCTAAGCAGCATGAACAAGATTAATCTCCCACTGACGGCTATTGTATTCTAACAGATGCCATCCACTGATTTCGAAATACCTCAACTGTGACCGAAGCTGATTGGCTCTTTCACACGGATTCTTTCATTTTTTTAATATCAAAGTTTCTTGCAGGGGTGGCGGGTCCATTAAGGGCTCACGTGCGCTACCCCCTCCCCATCTACCCATGCATCTGGCCCTTTGCAGGACGCCGGGCACATGAATTCCAATAGCAGGGGGTGTTTTTTAAGCACTGATTAGATCCAAAAGCTCTAATTGACTTCAAAATAGGGTGGGCTTGGGGCGTGGAGAATGCACCCACCCAGGTGTGTTATATCAGTGGTCATCAACCCTGTCCTTAGGGTCCACTAACAGGCCAGGTTTTATGTATTACCTTAGGGAAATGCAGACTAGAATACTGTAATCACTGAGCAGCAAATGATATCACCTGTGATGTATTTCAGTTATCTTGCAAACCTGGCCTGTTAGTGGACCCTGAGGACAGGGTTGATGACCACTGTGTTATATTTTGTATATATATATATATATATATATATATAAATATTCGCTATTCTAACACTGATCCTCCTCCGGCCAATGAGAAAGCGGGTCTGAGACCCATCAACTGAATGGCTGAAAGAATAGGTGATACTTCTGGATGCCTAGGAGGAGACGCACAGCCACTGTGATTGAGGAAATGGACTCAGGACCTGCTGCCCGCTGCTCGATGCCTGATGTCCACTGCTCGATGCCTGATGTCCAATGCCTGCTGCCCGTTGCCTAGATGGGGTAAGTGCTGGTAAGTGTTGTTTGCCGCCACTGGTTTCTTGAGACGAATGGGGTCAGCAGGGCCACCCATTACTAGAATTTCATCAAATTTTCAGGAATCAGATGAAATATGAGCCATGTATGGCAATTTTAAAGTGTAATTCAAGCCTAGAACTAACTAATCTTTAAACTGCTCCCATTCCCTTCTAACACTATACAAGGAAGATGCTTATACTTCCTTATTCTCAGGATGCTTTAGTTGGCTCCCAGCAGCTACAGGGGAGAAGAAAGACAGCCGGAAACAGATGTCCCAAAGTAAGCCTGTGGGTGATGTCACTGCTCACTTATTTCAGACGTTGTTGCTGCTCTATCCTCTCCCCTGAAGCCAGCCTCTGGGGAGATCATAGGACAGGAGTGCCCTGAGAATAGATAAATATATGCATTTTCTACTATAGGGTAGTTAGTATAGAACAGGGATATGCAATTAGTGGACCTCCAGCTGTTGCAAAAATACAAAGTCCCATCATGCCTCTGCCTCTGGGTGTCATGCGTGTGGCTGGCAGAGTGTTGCTATGCCTCATGGGACTTGTAGTTCTGTAACAGCTGGAGGTCCACGAATTGCATATCCCTGGTATAGAAGTTAGAAGAGGAGGAGGGAGCAGTTTTAAGCTTAGCTCTAGCCTTGAATTCCACATTAACTTATATGTGCCAGGCATTAAAATAAAAAAGGGTAAAACCCTTGTGCCCACCTTCACCACTTTCTCATCATGACTGACACACAAAGCCAGGAAGAGTTTAGTTTGTTTATAGATACAAGTCTTTCTTATTTTCCCAAATTAAACACATACAGAATACATGTATATAATTTAACAGATATATTCAGTACTTTATCACAAGTGCTTCTTCTATTGACAATTACTAACTGTTTAACAATCAGCCCTTATCAAGCATGGGAAGCAGTATGATTAGTGCTTAGCAAACTTTGCTACTTGCAGGAGGTATGTTCAGCCCTTAGAAAAAATGGATCCTCATAGGACGTATCATAAGGGATTAGCAAGCAAGAGAGGCCACGGAGCAGCAGCCGAAGGCTGCTAAGCGGAGGGACAGCATGACAATGGTTTGCATGCACTGTCGCCGCTTTAATGTATTTTGCTCGGGCCGCTTTAAGAAGCCGGGAGGCTGGGCCAAAGGGGGCGGAGCAACACGTTCGGCGGGAAGCCGAGCGGAAGGCAGGTCACTCGTAGAGCGGCGGAGGAAGAGATTGGACGTGCCCTCGCCGCTCCTACTATCATCCAAATGGCGTCCGCGGACTTGATGGCGCAGCTTAGGGCCGTGATTGCGCAGGAGGGCGCCGCATGGCTACAGGGGCAAGTGGCGGCCTTGGCGGCAGAACGGGAGGCGGCGACGGACGGGGGGACGCCGGTGACACCTCGGGCGCGGCGTTCCAGGCCGCCCGAGCGGTATAGTCCCGGGGCGGGCCGCGTGGGGCCCCCGCGGGGAGCGCCCACGCCTGCAGCGAACGAGGACGGCATTGAGCGGCATCCGCAGCGGAGGACTGGGCCCCCGACCTCCACCCCATCGGGGGAAGGGAGCAGCAGGTACAGGGCCAGGAGGAGGGGACTGGGGAGTGTGGCTGGGAGGCAAGGGGGATCGCCCCTGGATTCAGCACCCCCTGCTCGGCGTAGATGCATGGGCCAGGCCAGGGGGATGGAGAGGTCGGTCCGCAGCAGTCAACAGGACAGCGGGTGGGGGCGCGGCCCGGCGTGGTGGCCCCCAGTCCCAGGGGAGATGGCGGGGTTTCCGGTGGCAGCCTGGACAATGGACGCAGCAGGGCCGTGGGGCAGGGGACGAGGAGCCGGCGAGCTGTGCGGTGCAGGAGCCCTTCATCTAGCAATGTAGGAGGAGCGGGCGGTCGGGTGGGCCGGGCCCCCAGAGATGTTCATCGCAGAACCCCGGATGGCGGAGCGGGCCCGTCTGGGCGTCCTTCTTCCGGACCGGTGACGGCCGTGGCCAGCGACCGATCGGAGGGTGAGCTGTCGGAGTCTGATGGCGGTGATGTCCGGGACGCGGAGTCGGCGATGGGTCCCTGTGCGGCGGCTGCAAGGCCCAGTCCTGGGCAGCCTGGTGAGTGTGACACTTCTTATTCCATATCTACACTGTTGCTTGACTTGTTGGGGCAGGGTAGCGTACGGGGTGCGCCGGCGGCCGGCGGTGGGTCTGCGGGATTGGCGGGTGCGTCCAAACCTGCGGAGCCGGCAGCGGGTGTGGGGCAGGAGGGCCTAGGGGGGTTGTTGGCGGGCCTGAAGGAGCTGGTTCAGAAATTTGAGGGGGGCTTGGCGGGCGGGCCGGCACGGGCGTGGGCGCCGGCGGCCGCCTCGGCGACTGCCGGAGCGATCACGTCTGGGGTGGTATCCGCTCCGGCGGTGGCACAGGGGGGCCCAGCAGCTGGGGGGCAGCGCCGGCGGACTTGGCGGCCCCCGCAGCTGACGTGGTTCCGACGAAGTCGGGGGAACAGAGCGCAGACCTGGTCAGGCTGGCGGACGCGGCTAAGAGTGAGGTGTACGTTTGCTTCGAGGGACCCTTGGGGGCGCACTTGAAGCAGGAGGTGAAGGAGAAGATTTGGAAGGGTGAGTACATCGAGATCTTTACCCTGCTACCGCTGGAAAAGTTCAACCTGGACCGGTTGAAGCCGGAGGAGCGGAAGAAGGAGGACGAGGAGAAGCGGAGGTATAGGTTGATTCCACGTACTTTTTCAAATTGGCTCCAGGCGTTCGCCATTCTGGCGAGCGTTGTAGGGGAGAAGGCACCGGAGCATTGCTCCGCGTTGTTTGTGTATCTGGAGGCCATCAGTGAGGCGCATAGGACGTACGGTGGGGTAGCGTGGCTCAGGTATGACGAGCAGTTTCGGCAACGGATGGCGGTTAGACCCTCGCTTCGCTGGGACCATAAGGACATCAGCCTGTGGATGAAGTTGATGACGGCTGCGAGGGCTCCCAACCAGTTTTTTCAGCACGGGGTCGGAGGTTCAGCTACCCCCGGACAGCCGACCGAGAAGCGCTGGGGTTATTGCTGGCAGTTCAACGAGGGCACCTGTAAATTCGGACCCACCTGCCGCTTCAAGCATTTGTGCTCGGGCTGCGGCGGGTCCCACCCCCTCACCAGATGTTTTAAAAAAGGAAAGGGGCGCGTGGGAGATGCTGTCCCGAAGAGGGACGACCCCGGTGCGGGTGGAAAGGATGCGGCCTTTCCTCAATAGATATCCGGACCGGGAGGGGGCGCGGGTGCTGGAGGAGGGTTTTACGGTTGGTTTTAGGATCCCCAGTTCGTTGGCTGCCCCTCCTCCCGTGGCCGACAATTTGAAGTCCGCGATGCAACACCCGGAGGTGGTGACGGAAAAGTTGAGTAAAGAGGTGGCATTGGGCCGCATGGCCGGCCCATTTCCGGATTCGCCCCTCCCCCAGTTAGTGGTTTCGCCGCTGGGGGTAGTCCCCAAGAAGGAACCCAACAAGTTTCGTTTGATTCATCACCTGTCCTTTCCGAAAGGGGGCTCGGTTAACGACGCCATCTCGCCGGAGGATTGTGCGGTGACATACACATCCTTTGACGCGGCGGTGTCCTGGGTGAGGAGGTATGGACGGGGGGCCTTAATGGCTAAGGCGGATGTCGAATCGGCTTTCCGGCTCTTGCCAGTGCATCCTGATAGCTTTTGGCTTCTCGGGTGCTGTTGGAAGGGGGGGTTCTACGTCGACCGTTGCCTGCCCATGGGTTGCTCCATTTCATGCGCCTTGTTCGAAAAGTTCAGTTCTTTCTTAGAGTGGGCCGTGCGGGACGTGTCGGGCATCAACTCGGTCATACACTATTTAGATGATTTCTTGTGTGTAGGTCCGGCCGGCTCGAATGTTTGCGCCGTCCTCTTGGGGACGTTACAGCACTTGGCGGGCCGCTTTGGGGTCCCGCTAGCGCCGGGGAAGACGGAAGGGCCCACGGCCTGCATTATGTTTTTAGGGATCGTGATCGACTCTGAAAGGATGGAATGCAGGTTGCCCCAGGACAAATTGGAGTCTTTGCAAGTGGAAGTGCGGGCGACAATTGGGGTTCGCAAGCTGCAATTGCGGCAGTTGCAATCTTTATTGGGCAAGCTCAACTTCGCGTGCCGGATTATTCCGATGGGGCGGGTGTTTAGCCGCCGGTTGGCCTCGGCCACGGCGGGGGTTCGGTCACCTACTCATTTCGTGACTTTAAAACAGGAGCACAAGGACGATCTTGTGGTGTGGCAGGCCTTTTTGGCCTCCTTCAACGGGCGCGCACTGTGGATGTCGGGTCCCATTAGCCATTGGGATTTGGAGTTGTTCACTGATGCGGCTGGATCGTCGGGTTTCGGCGCTTACTTTAAGGGCCAGTGGTGCGCAGCACCGTGGCCTACGGAGTGGGCCGAGGCCGGGCTCCTGAAGAACCTAGTGTTGCTTGAACTGTTTCCCATAGTGGTGGCCTTGGAGATTTGGGGGGAGTCTTTTCGGAATTTGAAGGTACGCTTTAATTGCGACAATTTGGGGGTGGTGCACGTGGTTAATCGGCTGACGGCGGCCTCTGGGCCGGTGGTCAGGCTAGTACGCCACTTGGTTTTGCGTTGTTTGCAGGTTAATGCGTTCATCTATGCTGTGCATCTGCCGGGGGTGGAGAACAATTTGGCTGACGCTCTGTCTCGTTTTCAGTGGGACAGGTTTCGGGGGCTGGCACCGGAGGCAGAGCGTCACGGGGTCGCATGTCCGGCTTGGATGTGGAACATAGCGGTGGAGTTGCAGCACGGTTGATTGAGATGTCGGTGTGTAAGGCAACATGGAGGGCATATTCAAAGGTCTGGCAAGAGTGGTCGGAATGTCTTGCAGCGATCGGCATGGCCCCGGGTGAGGCGGGCATGGCTCAGGCTGTATTTTACTTTCTTTGCAGGGATATGGACAGGGGGGTTTCGGCGGCCTCCATAGACAGGAAGCTGGCTGGGTTGGCCTTCTTATTTAAATGGGAAGGGAGTCCGGATTTTACCAAGGAGTTTTGGCTGCGACAAGCGGTGAAAGGGTATCGGAGGGCGCATAGACAGAGGGACGGGCGGCGTCCGGTTTCCTTTCAGATGCTCCGGGGTCTGTGCGCAGCGGTAGAGGCGGTGTGCGGGTCCTCTTACGAACGGTGCCTCTTTAGGGTGGCTTTTTCTTTGATGTTTTTTGGGGCTTTCCGGATTGGGGAGCTGTTCTGCCCGGCCAAGTATCGGGTCGGGGGGTTGGAGGTGTGCGATTTGGAATGGGGTCAGGATGGGGTTAAAATTTGGTTGCGCAAGTCTAAGATGGATCAGGGGGGGCGTGGGGCAGTGGTGGAAGTGGCCCCCATTGGGGAGAGGGACATATGTCCGGTGGGGGCGGTGGCGGCTTTCCTGGGCATACGGCCACGGGTGGCGGGCCCCTTTTTTATACACGAGGATGGTTCCTTTTTGTCTACGTTTCAGTTCAATGCCATTTTGCAGAAGTGCGTCTCGGCAGCGCGGTTTGATCGGGGCCGTTTTTCGTCGCACTCTTTTCGTATAGGGGCGGCTACTGAAGCGTCCAGGGCCGGGCTAAGTGCGGAGGCGGTGAAGAGAATCGGACGGTGGGAATCGGGGCGGTTTAAACTGTACGTTCGGCCTCATTTGTTGGGTTAGGCCTGGAGTGGGGGGGGGGGGGGGGGGACATGCATTGGTATAGGACATCTGTTGTTGGTTTTTATGTATTTACTGGTTTTTATTTACAGGTTCGGAAGTGGCTTTGGTATGGATTCTGGGACATTCATATGTGTTCTGGGGTTCGAAGAGAGCTGATGTTCGTCCAAACGGGAGACAGCTTGGGATTCCCAGACATGAAGCCCAGGTTCGATGGATAGGGGTCCCTGGCATGCGCTGGAATAGGGTGCTGGGTGAGGTCCATAGGTTTGCTCGCCTGGACCGGCCGCCTGATGTATTGATCCTACATGTGGGGGGCAATGACATGGGGGTTAGGTCCATGAGGGACCTCATACGTGATATTAAGTGCGACAGCCTTCGGTTGAAGGCTGCCTACCCGGGCATGGTCTTGGTATGGTCGGACATGGTGGGCAGGATGTCATGGAGGTGGGCACAGTCAGACAAGAAGGTGGATAGGGCCCGGGTCAAGGTCAACAAGGAGGTGAGCAGGTTTTTTGGTAGGAATGGGGGATTGGCAATTAGGCATCGGGAATTGGAATTTGAGACCTGGCGCTACTTGAGAAGTGACGGGGTTCATCTAAATGAGGTGGGGACGGACTTGTGGGCGTTGGGCCTGCAGGAGGGGATCCAGAGGGGACTGTGCGTGTGGCGGTGCTCGAAAGGGTAAGGCTTTACCACCTTTCGAGCTGTGGCTGGTTGTTTGGGGGGTCAGTTTAGAAGGGTAAGTGGTGCCGGTGGTAATTAGGTTGTACCCATCCATGGGGATGGGGATGGTTGTTGATGTACTTCCTGGTTACAAGGGGGTAACCGGAGGAGAAAAGGGGTAGGTCACTGCATTGGTTTGGGTTTAGCCTCCGAGACAGGGGATGCCGTCTGGAGGTCAAGAGGTAAAAATAGATGTGCAGTGACCAGTAGGGTCTTTGATATGCTAATGACCCATGTTCCAGTGTTAAAAGGAAAAAGTTTACAAGTTATTATTATTAAAAGTTATTTATAAAAGTTTATATTTTTTAATTATATATTTTGGTTAATAAATCAAGGCCTTTGGCCATTTACTCCAAACACAGTTTCGTCTGTTTTAATGGGGGGAAAGGGTTTGGAGAAAAAGAAGGGGGAAGTGTCAGACAATACAATTGTCAAGAGAGGCCACGGAGCAGCAGCCGAAGGCTGCTAAGCGGAGGGACAGCATGACAATGGTTTGCATGCACTGTCGCCGCTTTAATGTATTTTGCTCGGGCCGCTTTAAGAAGCCGGGAGGCTGGGCCAAAGGGGGCGGAGCAACACGTTCGGCGGGAAGCCGAGCGGAAGGCAGGTCACTCGTAGAGCGGCGGAGGAAGAGATTCCCACCCACCCTCCCATGGGGTTGGCAGGATTTTAGGGTAGGGGTGTGCTGGTTGTTTGGGGGGTCAGTTTAGAAGGGTAAGTGGTGCCGGTGGTAATTAGGTTGTACCCATCCATGGGGATGGGGATGGTTGTTGATGTACTTCCTGGTTACAAGGGGGTAACCGGAGGAGAAAAGGGGTAGGTCACTGCATTGGTTTGGGTTTAGCCTCCGAGACAGGGGATGCCGTCTGGAGGTCAAGAGGTAAAAATAGATGTGCAGTGACCAGTAAGGTCTTTGATATGCTAATGACCCATGTTCCAGTGTTAAAAGGAAAAAGTTTACAAGTTATTATTATTAAAAGTTATTTATAAAAGTTTATATTTTTTAATTATATATTTTGGTTAATAAATCAAGGCCTTTGGCCATTTACTCCAAACACAGTTTCGTCTGTTTTAATGGGGGGAAAGGGTTTGGAGAAAAAGAAGGGGGAAGTGTCAGACAATACAATTGTCATGACTTTTCAAAGAAGATAAGTCCAGCCCTTGGTAAACATTAATCCTCATGGAAGCTATGTTCAGCACCTGCAAACATTGCTCCTCACAGAGGGTATGTTCAGCACCTGCAAACATGGCCCCTCACAGAAAGTATGACTAATTAGCAAACACGGTTCCTCACAGGAAGTATATTCACTCTTAACAAACATGGGTCCTTACAGGAGGTATGTTTAGCACCTGCAAACATTACTCCTCGCAGGAGGTATGTTCTGCCCTTAGAAAACATGATTCCTCCCAGGAGATATGATCAACCCTTAGGAGACCAGCCCCCTTCCAGCAGGCATATTTAGGCCTTTGCAAATATAGCTCCTCCCATGAAGTATGATCAGCCTTTACCAAACATAACTCATCATGGAAGGTGTTCAACCCGGAGCAAACATACAGTAGCTCCTACTAGAAGGTATAATAAGCCCTCAGTAACATTACTCCTCACAGGAAGTCTGTATTTAGTAAGACTTTAGAGATTCATTACTGAATCCTGTTACCTGCTAACTGGAATCTTCATCAAGGATAAGCAAACATGGCTCCTTCCAGGAGTTATATTTGGCAATGAGCAAATATGGCTCCTCACATGAGCCATGTTCAGCAGCTGCAAACATGGCTTCTCACAGGAGGTATGATTGAGTAGCAAACATGGTTCCTCAAAGGACACATGTTCACATTTAACAAACTTTGCTCCTTACAGGAGGTATGATCATGGATTTGCAAATATGGCTCTTCGCAGGAGTTATGTTAAATGCTTAAATGTGTGCAAGTGTACCTCTGCGCTACCCAAGTGTAAATAAAATGAAACAATTACTGTGATGATCAAGGTGAGTGGCCTACTGGCTAAATAAATGGTGAAAATAATAATAATATTGATAGATGAGCTGCTGCATCCACCTAATTGTGTTCCCACAATATACAAACAGTATAACAAGGTAAAAATTGGTGTTGTGCAGGCTCTTCAAGTGTATCACAACATTAAATAATTATATAAATCCACAAGTAAAATAAAATGAATCATATGTACAATTTTTAAACATATGCAGTGCTTCACATAGTGCAGTCATTTGCATAAAAATATAAAATAGTGAAGTAAATAAATAATAGTTTGTTCTCCAATGGTGATATGCGAAATATAATCAATATTTTCCCAATAAAGTGCTGTTTTTGTGCATATATACAGTTAAATCAGTATGCTTTCACCTCCCTGTGTCACCTCCCAGAACTCTCACCTTAAGAGGCAAAAATATAAGCCTCATGCTTGTAGTGTTGGAGTAGTTTTACATCAATCTTGGCTTGTTACAATGTATCCAGATGATCCCTTGGTGATGGTCCCTATAAAACTCCTTCTCCCACGCTCAACCCTCATGTAAGAGTAAAAGAAAGTATTGCCCCATGGTGTAGTATTTTAAAAGCATACATTTTATTAAAGTATCAACTCTTGCATCACTTCCAGTCCAGGAGGCATGATTGAGTAGCAAACATGGTTCCTCACAGGACATATGTTCACACTTAGCAAACATTGCTCCTTACAGGAGGTATGGTCATGAATTAGCAAATATGGCTCTTCACAGGAGGGATGTTCAACACATGCAAACATGGATCCCTACAGGAGGTATAATTGGATGGCAAACATAGTTCTTCACAGGAGGTATGACCAGGTAGCTAACTTAGTTCCTCACAGGACATATGTTCACACTTAGCAAACATTGCTCCATACAGGAGGTCTGAACATGGATTACAAATATGGCTCTTCACAGGAGGTATGTTCAACGCTTAGCAAATATGGCTTCCAAGAGGAGGTATGTTCAGCACCTGCAAACATGGCTCCTCACAAGAGGTATGGTCAGCCTTTAGGAAACATAGCTCCTCCCAAGAGGTATGTTCAGCCCTTAGGAATCATGGCTACTTCCAGCAGGGATGTTTAGGTCTTCCCAAAAATATTTCTTCCCAGAAAGTATGATCAGCCTTTATCAAAAATAAATATTCACAGGAAGTATGCAACCCTTAGCAAACATAGTTTCTACTATGGGGTATAAGCAGTCATTATAAAAATTTTGTTCCTCACAGGAAGTATATTTGCTAAGAGAAGTCTGTATTTAGTAAGAACTTTCAGATTCATTACTGAAACTGGAATCTTCCAACTCCAGTTTGCAAGATTTAATTGAATTCAGTTGTTGTTTTTATGAAACTGCATTTGGATTGTGTTATTTGTGCGTAGCATAATTCTTTCAATACTGACACAAATACAGGTATTGCAGTAACATTTTATAAGAACGTTCTTCTTCATGGAGACGTTAGGAAAAGCATCTAAACTTTACAGAAGACTAGCCATATGACCACATGAAGCTTTGCAACATGTAACCTGTGTACTGACCCTGGACTGCAGCACCCAGCAGAGATCAGGTTAATCTGCAGTCTGGCTGGTTAGATAAGTATTGAATGAACATGTGTTTCTAATAACTCTGCTGTTTATGTGAAACTGATCTGTTTATTGCTTCGAGCTTAACTTTTGTTCCCAGTAAAAATAACATTTTCCATGGCAGGGAGTATGATATAGAAGGATGCATATAATGTATAGCCTGTAAGCAGATTGTTACTAAGAACGTGTTAGCAATTGTATCGCATCCTCCATATAATCAGAGCAGAAGATAGCTTTAACAATAACACACATCTTTTAAAAAAGCAAGAGAATATGCAGAGTTTAGAAAGAACATTAAATTTGAACAAATTAACCAAAAAGGAACACTGGATGGTTTTCAGACTTGCAAGAAAAAAAACACAGGTGCTCATCCTGTTTGTAAACCATATACAGTTCTAATAATGATCAGAGCAAATTAACCACCTAAGGACCGAGCCACTT
The DNA here is from genome assembly GCF_037356315.1 of Lithobates pipiens. Classification (NCBI taxonomy): domain Eukaryota; kingdom Metazoa; phylum Chordata; class Amphibia; order Anura; family Ranidae; genus Lithobates; species Lithobates pipiens. The sequence continues at coordinate 540,492,281 of NW_027507903.1, forward strand.
TCTGAGATTTGGTGTTTAAACGTTAAACATCAAAAACATTTTTTTTGCTAGAAAATTACTTAGAACCCCCAAACATATATATTTTTTTCCTAACACCCTAGAGAATAAAATGGTGGTCGTTGCAATACTTTCTATAAAACCATATTTGCGCAGCGGTCTTACAAGAGCACTTTTTTGGGAAAAATTACACTTTTGTGAATTAAAAAATAAGACAACAGTAAAGTTAGCTCAATTTTTTTTTTTATATTGTGAAGGATAATGTTACACCGAGTAAATTGATACCCATCATGTCACGCTTCAAAATTTCACCGAAGTGAAAGAAAAAATCCCAGATTTTGAGGGGTCACCAGAAAATGAAGGGAAATCTTCCAATGGGGACACTACTGCTGGTGACTACCAGGGATTTCACTCACCTCTTTTGTAGCTATGGAGAAGGAAGTGATGGGAAATTACCCCAAACCAGCAGGGATTCTAACCCTCTCTAACTCTAAAAATGGGGAAAAAAATTGCCTTCAGTTCTACTTTTTAGGTATGATTTAGACAATGTGAGTGAATGGAGAAAAGTTTCAAACTGGAATTGAACTCGTGACAAAAGATCTTCAAGATTGTTCCAAACGTGAATTGAACCCAGGACATAAGAGCTGTAAGATAAGAGAGATAACCAACCCCTCAGCCACCTGCTTTCGAAAAAAAGGGTTCTACACATCTTTATTACCAATTGAACTCTCATGTAAAACATTGCAAATAGATTCAGGTAAAAGAAAAAGGAATCACAATTCTGTCTCCTGCCATCGTGCTACAGAGAATGATAGCTGCCCTCTGTGTGAAACGAATGGACTCTCTGAAAGCTCTATCTATTTTGCTGAAGTACCCATGTAGTGTATGGGTTAATTGTTAATAAGGGCTCTTTCACACAAGCATTCATTTTTTCTATTGAAAAGCCTGTGGCATGCAAAACACACCCAAAAACTTCCACCGGGTGCCAAAAAAAGTGCACACACATCAAGAGTGTAACACAAAAACATGCAATGGGTGTACGACTGTCCTCCACAAGGAAAGACCTTACCCTGATCCCCCGGGACGTTAGGCTCCAGGCAGGGACTGAGGTACCAGACATGGCCCACCTGGCCAAAACCAGACAAACGCCTTTCTCTGGAAGGTCTGCCGAAACAGACCCACCCAGGTACTTGGTTGGAGCTCCCCCAAAGGGAGACCCCCAGAGAGAGAGGGCGAACCAAGCCAGAAGGCCTATGTCCACCCCCTCCCAAGACTTTCAGGGTTGGCCCGAGGACCGACACCCTACTCATCACACGGGCACAGTGACAAAACAAAGACGTGACATGACACACAAAACATAAATAGATAAATAAACACACAAGCATTAATGCATTAATTGAAAAGCAATCTAAAAAGGCAATTTTACATTGCGAGGCAGTGCAACAACTGGATGCCAAGAATTTGGCTCATGGTTGGAGTATGGTCCCATTGATCATGCAAAGCAAAGATTAATGGCTTTGGCATGTGTACAGCTGTAATGTTGAAATTCTGATGGACAGCCTGGAAAAATAAAACCGTGGCTCAGCCACCTGTTACCACCGCCTGACCACCAGTGTAAAAGAACTCCATACCTGGCTAGTATGGCTAGCCATTCAAACCTGATACCTGGCTAGCCATTCAAACTTTTCAAGCTGGCAGAGTTTAAAGAGGAAGTACAGTGCCTTGAAAAAGAATTCATACCCCTTAAAATGTTCCAAATTTTGTCATGTTAAAACCAAAACGTAAATGTGGTTTATTGTGATAGACTAACACAAAGTGGCACATAATTGTAAAGTGGAAGGAAAATTATAAATGGTTTTCAATTTTTTTTTACAAATAAATATCTGAAAAGTGTGACGTGCATTTGTATTTAGCCCCCTTTTCTCCGATACCCCTAACTAAAATCTAGTGTAACCAATTGCCTTTAGAAGTTAGTTCAATTTATCATCCGAAAATGGAAAGAGTATGGAACAACTGCAAACCTAACAAGACATGGCCCTCCACCTAAACTGACAAGGCAAGAGAGCATGGATCAGAGAAGCAGCCAAGAGGCCCATGGTAACTCTGGAGGAGCTGCAGAGATCCACAGCTCAAGTGGGAAAATCTGTCCAAAGGACAACTATTAGTCGTGCACCCCACAAATCTGGCCTTAAAAGAAGAGTGCCAAGAAGAAAGCCATTGTTGAAAGAAAGCCATAAGAAGTTCTGTTTGCAGTTTGCGAGAAGCCATGTGGGGGACACAGCAAACGTGAAAGAAGGTGCTCTGGTCATATGAGATCAAAATTGAACTTTCTGGCCTAAAAGCAAAACCCTATGTGTGGCAGAAAACGAACACTGCACATCACTCCGAACACACCATCCCCGCCATGAAACATGGTGATGGCAGCATCATGTTGTGGGGATGCTTTTCTTCAGCAGGGACAGGGAAGCTGGTCAGAGTTGATGGGAAGATGGATGGAGCCAAATACAGGGCAATCTTAGAAGAAAACCTGTTAGTCTGCAAAAGACTTGAAACTGGGGTGGAGGTTCACATTCCAGCAGGACAAAGACCCTAAACATACAGCCAGAGCTACAATGGAATGGTTTAGACCAAACATATTCATGTGTTAGAAAGGCCCAGTCAAAGTCCAGACCTAAATCCAATTGAGAACCTGTGGCAAGACTTGAAAATTGCTGTTCACAGAAGCTCTCCATCCAATCTAACAGAGCCTGAGCTTCTTTGCACAGCATGGGCAAAAAATTCAGTCTCTAGATGTGCAAAGCTGTTAGAGACATCCCCAAAAAGACTTGCAGCCCTAATTGCAGCGAAAGGTGGTTCTACAAAGTATTGACTCAGGGGGGCTTACAAATGCATGCATATTTATTTGTAAAAAAAAAATGTGAAAACCATTTATCATTTTCCTTTCACTTCACAATTATATGCGAACAGTAAGTGCAGCGCTCATAAAAAATCTCAGAATAAACTGAATATATATATATATATATATATATATATATATATATATATATATATATATATATATATACATAAAGTGCACATAAATGATCCAGGAAGAAACTCAAACAACATATATATGCAGGAAATGCGTGTAGACACTAAATATACATGTATAATATACAAAAAAATGTATATACTATGTGACAATCAAAATATGAGTGAATCAGATTGAGACAGAAGTACAATTAAATCACAATTAAATGTATTAATACTTGAAACTACAGGAAGCATAGGATCCCACGCTCAGTATTACAGGCCCGATTGGATGGTGGCCTGGCCTTCCCTAACCTCATTAAAGCGGGATTCCACCCTAAAGTGGAACCTCCGCTGATCGGATCCCTCCCCCCCTCCGGTGTCACAATTGACACCTTTCAGGGGGGAGGGGGGTGGAGATACCTGTCAAAGACAGGTATTTACACCCACTTCCGGGCATAGACTCCCGTGGGAGTCTACGCCATTTCCTGCCCTGCCGCGCTGTCTGCTAGGACACACACGGGTCCCAGTGACAGCGCGGAGATTTCCTATTGCGCGGCGCAAGTCGCGCATGCGCAGTAGGGAACCGGGAAGTGAAGCCGATTCGCTTCACTTCCTGATTCCCTCACCTATAATGGTGGCGGCAGCAGCCGAGGGCCGAGCGATCGATCGGCCTCGGCTGCCGGCATCGCTGGAACCCGGGACAGGTGAGTGTCCATTTATTAAAAGTCAGCAGCTGTAGTATTTATAGCTGCTGGCTTTTAATATTTTTTTTTTTGGTGGAATCCCTCTTTAAGTACTATCAGGCAGCACAACTGAGGGCGATAACTTCTTGGTTTACGCTTCGTTCATATATGTAATAAATGGACCGAGATAGAGAAGTTATGGCTAGCCCCAATACACCCCAACAATCTGCTATGGAATGCGAACGCGGAGGTGGAACCCACGCGACTTCTAGGCCCGATGGCGCTACTCCGGAAGCTCTAGCGTACACTGTCACGACAACATAAGCTGTCATCGGAGAGCTCACTCCTGACCTCGTTTGCCTGTAACCCCAAAATACCAGATAGCCTGACCCATCAGATGTCCTCCCCTTGGATCACAAGAAATCTTTTCCATTATGGACATCTGGTAGATCCTTGCACCCCTGTAAACTGCGTTCCTTTGCAGAACTACAGTCCAAATTTGATCTCCCAAAGCAGGTTTTGTACGGGTATCTCCAAATCTGACACTATGCCTTAACATTTGCGCCGAGTCTGCAATTCTCCACTCCAACCCCCTTTGAAAACCTCATCCTGGCAGGCTCGGCTCAAAAAGGTCTGATCTTGGACATCTACAAAATACTGCATGACAGGCCCACTGTTTCCATGGGTAAGCATAAATATATGCTTAAATGGGAAAAGGCACTGGGTGAGGAGATACCCGTGGACCACTGGGAGGTCATATGGATCCAGGCATCCAAGACTTCGATATGCACGCTCTATAAAGAAAATATCTATAAAATACTCTATTTCTGGTACATGACCCCTGACGTGCTCCATGCCATCCACACGACCAGCTCAGAACGATGCTGGCGATGCCTGGGAGCAAGGGGAACACTGTACCATCTCTACTGGGAATGCCCATTGATCGTACCCTACTGGGATTCGGTTCGACAACTCCTGACTCACCTCCTTGAGCGGGAGATCCCCTTCACCCCTAAGTTTTTCCTGCTAGGGCTGTCACCTCTGAAAACCCCAGCCCCACAGGGGAAACTAGTTAGGCATGTCCTCACGGCAGCTCGCTGCCTAGTGGCATTGAACTGAAAGTGCCGCTCCCCACCACTGGAGGGAGCGCTGTACGCTAGGATTAGAGAAGTAGAGATAATGGAGAAGATGACAGCGAGGATGCAGGACCGCCTGGACGCGCACAACCTGGTTTGGGAACTATGGCACTGCTGGGAGGAACCTAGAAGTCCGGAATCAGGTACTGGCTGATGTTGGCCGAGCCTTCCTTCACCCCCCCATGCTCTCCCCCTCCTCTCTGTCCCCCCTCTTTCTTTTCCTCCCTCTTCCTTCTTTCTTTTTTCCCTTTGTTTGGGTGTCCTCTAGGGACCCGTGTACCCACTTACTACACCAGCTGGATGGTTTGTTTGATTGCATTTACATAAGCTGATCTGAACAGCCTTGAGAAGTGTACAATAGAACATGGACTGCAGATAGATAGTGACAACGAACTCGGGAAATAAGCTTAGCCATGTAATTTCAATGTGAACGTTTCTTGTATTGTTGGTTGAAAGACCATTGCACTTCAACTGTATGTGAAATATCTTTCAATAAAAACGGTATTGATAAATTTATTAATAAAAAATAAAAAGGTAAATAGAGTAAGTGTAGTCAAAACATAACCATGGACCAGTAACTGGATCGCGTAGTCAGCCAGGCCAGAGTTCGGTAACCAAATCGGGTAATCAGCCAGGCCAGAAGTCAGGGATCCAATTAGAGGAACAGCAAGCAGGATAAGGTGCCAGAAGGGATGTCAGAAAGCCAGTCTTTAAACAGGAACGCAGGAGATGGTTTCTTGTGATGTGACCAAGGCGAAGGCACAGATGAAGTGAGCTGGACAGCTTTAAGTAGGCAGGTCAGACGAGCAGGATCAGGAACAGCTGGGTAACTGTAAAGAGAGATGAGTGCTGGCAATTAGCCGACAGCTGAGCAGCCAGCCCAGAGAAGGAAGGGCTAAGCTAGCCCTTACATTAGTGTTTGGACAGATGAACCAAACAATAAATTGTAGATATCCAAAATGAAGTTCAAAATAACTGACACTTGAACTGGATAACAATGTGACAAAGGAAAACGTGCCCAAACTTGATGATAAGTGATCCACCACCAGAGAGTCAAAAGGCTTACCGGAGCAATTGAAACCGAATGAGTGTACACCCAATGGGTCAGGCTTGTAGGACCACACACCTAGGACACGACTTCCAACCAGAAGACCAACTCCAACAATGGACCTCAATTGGATAAGTAATGGACAGAGAGCCACATGGATAGTTGCTCCAATAGAACAGATTTATGAAAAAGGAAGAAGAAGTAGGCACATAGTGTAATCATATTTAAATAAGAAGTAATTTATTCAATAAAAAAGGAGGAAATACACTCACATTTTAGCAGATAACAGGTGCTTTGGAATAAAACCGTGACTTTAGCAGAGCATTCCAACGTGTTTTGTCTTAAAAGACAAAGATGCTGCTATGCATCCTAGCACATTATGCCATTGTCTTGCAGTGTTTAAATAAAAAAAGTGTAGTTTACTACCACTTTAAGTCATCAAACAAACATCCATAGAGCAGGTATGCATTTCTCATGCTACCACTTCTATTGTCTCTTGTATGATATGGTCATTCTTTGCGTGTGGCTGCCATCTTGATCTGTCTGACTTTACAGTCACTGTTGATGGCCAAATCAGAAACTGCACACTCACATTGTAAACTCATTGTAGACCTCATGAAGCTAGGCACATATTTTGTATCCTTACACAGTTTTGCCATTCTTTTGCACCTAGCCAACATTGAAATTTCAGTTTTAGGTGGACTGACTTCTTTAAGGTGTGGTTAAGTCTGAGCTCTGGGTTAAATGGATAATGTCTAAATACAAGAGTCATGTGTATTCTTGCTTGAATCTCTGTGCACATTGTGTATTTCTTCCATATTTATGCAGTAATCCAATGAAAAGCGTTGTTTCTGTGCAGGAGCTTCCTGTAATAAAGGCTAGTCACTGCTGCTCTCTCTCCTTGTGCAGGTCTGTTGGTCTTGTCTCCACCCCCTCCTGTAGGTTTGAGGTGGAGCTGGCTGGGCCCCTCCCACAGCCTTGCTCTCTGCACAGACTATGTACAGCACAGTAATGATGTCACTGCTACTTTTATATGGTAAGGCTTGGTTCACACTAGCCCGACTCCAAAGTCGTGCGACTTTCAGTGCAATTTTGTAAACGACTTTGATAGGACTTTGACGTTTTACACTATGTGGCATTGAAGTCATATCAAAGTCATACCAAAGTAGTGCAAGAACTTTTTCTTAAGTTAGACAGATTTGTGTTGTATCCGTTAAGACAGCTCTCATAGGGAAAAATTTAATTTTACATGTCGCCTGACGTCGGGTCTCACAAGTCTGATTCCATGTTGCAGCAGTGTGAACAAAGCCTAATTGCTGGGTTTTCCGAAGGCATTTGGTGCACACAAAGTGGATTTATATCCTTTGTGGCTGTTGAGGGATATAATTAAATTATATTTTTCTTGCCTGGAGTTCAGATTTAAAGAAGAAGAAACCTTTCCAGTCAAGATTCCATCACATTTTAGATAAACATCCTTTTTTAACTAGTGATATACTGTTATACAATGGTAGGAAGCAACTAAAGAAATGTTAGACTGCCCACTGTTTAGCTACTGCTGATTTGTGAGCGATTGTATCCTAATTCTATTTTTATATATACAGTGCCTTGAGAAAATATTCATACCCCTTGAAATTTTCCACATTTTGTCATGTTACAACCAAAAACATAAATGTATTTTATTGGGAATTTATGGGATAGACAAACACAAAGTAGCATATAATTGTGAAGTTGGAGGAAAGTGATAAATGGTTTTCCAAATGTTTTCCAAATAAATATGTAAAAAGCGTGGCGTGCATTTATATTCAGCCCTCCTGAGTCAATACTTTGTAGATCCACCTTTTGCTGCAATTACAGCTACAAGTCTTTTTGGGAATGTCCCTACTAGCTTTGCACGCCTAGAGACTGCAATTTTTGCCCAGGCTTCTTTGCAAAATTGCTCAAGTTTTGTCAGATTGGATGGAGAGCGTCTGTGAACAGCAATTTTCAAATCTTGTCACAGATTCTCAATTGGATTTAAGTCTGGACTTTGACTGGGCCATTCTAACACATGAATATACTTTGATCAAAATCATTCAATTGCAACTCTGGCTGTATGTTTAGGGTTCGTTGTTCTGCTGGAAGGTGAACCTCCACCCCAGTCTCAAGCCCTTTGCAGACTCTAACAAGTTTCCTTTTAAGATTGCCCTGTATTTGGCTCCATCCATCTTCCCATCAACACTGACCAGCTTTCCTGTCCCTGCTAAAGAAAATCATTCCCACAACATGATGCTGCCACCACCATGTTTCATGGTTGGGATGGTGTATTCAGGGTGATGTGCAGTGCTAGTTTTCCACCACACATAGCGTTTTGCTTTTAGGCTAAAAAGTTAAATTTTGGTCTCATTTGACCAAAGCACATTCTTCCATGTTTGCTGTGTCCCCCACATGGCTTCTTGCAAACTGCAAATTGGACTTTTTATGGCTTTCTTTCAACAATTGCTTTCTTCTTGTCACTTTTCCAAAAAGGCCAGATTTGTGGAGTATTCAAACTGAAATACAGCGCTAAAAGTCCATTCTAAAATAAGTCCATAAATTTCATAGAACACCTGAAGTGTGTAGACTAGGGTTGCACCAATACCAATACTAGTATCGGTATCAATGCCGATATCGAGCATTTTCACGAGTACTTGTTTGTACTCGTGCAAATGCTTTCATGCTTGACCTGATACCTGGTAGGAGGCCAGTACACCCAGCATCCTCAGTGTAGCGGGGGGGGGGGGGGCAGCCTCACAGATGAACAGTGCGTCAGTGGAGGCAGTTACAAGCACCAATCTCCCTGTATAGCTTTTCTGACAGCCGCTTCTCCTCCTCTCTTTCCAGCGGCTGTTAGGGAGGTCAGTGTTTGTAACTGCCCCCACAACCACACCAATCATCCCCGATTTTCCCCTGTGTCCTCCCCAGCTCCTCCTCTGGTCCCCCCTAGTCCTGGATCTGTCAGGATGGAGAGCAGAAGAAAGAGCCGGTAAATCTATCATTTTCCGAATCATTCCTTTTCCCAAGGCACAGAATCAGTGATCACCAACTGTCCATTCATAATTGAGCATCATAAACTGTGTTTATGATACTTCAGTTTATGAATGGGGAGGAGCCTCTGACTCCTGTCCATTCATCTTCAGTGCAGCTGAGGCTGCTGAGAAAGGGATTGGGGAATCTGTGTCTTCAGTCCCTTTCCCTGCCTCAAAGGGGAGATGTCAGGGGTCTGCTTAGAACCCTGATATCTCACCAAAGCCCCCCCCTCCAACAGGGTTAATAAAAATAAAAAAGGAAACAGTGTAATAAATAAATATTTAAAAGTTAAATAGTAATATATATATATATATATATATATATATATATATATATATATATATACAGTCCACACCTCATTAGTGCCCATCAGTGCTGCATATTAGTGCCACTGTCACATGACAGTAAAAAAAGTATTGGTAATCAGTATCGGTGAGTACTTGAAAAAAGTATCGGTACTTGTACTCAATCTTAAAAAGTGGCATCGGTGCAACCCTAGTGTAGGCATATATATAGTTGTTGGTGAGATATGGTTCCTCCACAGACAGCACAGCATACCTGGACTCTTACCCTCAAACGTGGACCACTTGATTATAGGTAGTCTGGCTGTTCACATGTAACACTCCTCAGGCTCACTCCTGTACATCAGATATTGGAATAAGCTAAAATCATGCGTTTCATCCAATCGGACATCATCAGAGGTGTCATCATGTCTGATTGGACGATACTCATTGGGTGTAGCCGGGACACCACATGTTGCGCTTCTTCTAAATTGATATGCTCGATATTTTCCCTATTGTGTGAGTATTTTGGAGCCTTCTAAAATAAATTTTAAGCGTTACTTACTATACTTTGAGGAGGCGTCTGTTCTAATTTTTGGCATACCTAACCTTTAGAGAGAGGCTCCCATAGAGGACTCCAGGATTTTAGCTTGGTGCAATATGTGATGCACAGGAGTGGTCCACGTTTGAGGGTAAAAATCCAGGTGTGCTCTGCTGTAGGTGGAAAAACCATATCTCACCAACAACTGTATATATGTCTACACACTTTGGGTGTTCTATGAAATGTATGCACTTCTTTTAGAATTTACTTTTAGCACTGTGTTTTACTTTGAATATTTTGTCAATTGTTACCTGCAATTTATGCTAGCTGCAGTCCGTAACCTAAGCGCAATAAAATTATTTTGTATTCAGATTTGCGGAATGCACAACTAATAGTTGTCCTGTGGACAGATTCTCCCACCTGAGCTGTGGATCTCTGCAGCTCCTCCAGAGTTACCATGGGCTTCTTGGCTGTTTGTCTGATTTAGGCTCCATGCACACTGAAGCTGATAAACTGCAGTTTATTGGAGTTTGGGCGTTTTTTGTAAAAGCCCATAAACTCCACTCTATGTTAGCCTATGTGTCCATGCACACATGGACGTTTTTCAGCTTTAATGAGCAGTGGAGTTTATGGGCTTTTTTCTGAACGCCAGAAATTCGCGTTCAAAGTGCCGTTTTTCAGCGGCAAAAAACGACAAACGCTCATTAACGCTCATTAACGCTCATTAACGCTCGTTCATTAGTGTTCGGCATTCTATTTTTCAATGCATTGTGGGATTTTTGGAGTGTCCTCTGTGTATTTTTATAAAAAACGCCCATTAACGCTAACGCTGTAAAACGCTCATTAACGCTCATTAACGCTCATTAACGCTAGTATAAAACGCTGTTAAAAGCAGGTTTTTCAACCAGCGTTTTCTGCCAGCAATCTGGCGTCCAGAAATAGCTTTTTTGAGCTTCAGTGTGCATGGAGCCTAAGGCTCCATGCACACTGAAGCTCAAAAAAGCTATTTCTGGACGCCAGATTGCTGGCAGAAAACGCTGGTTGAAAAACCTGCTTTTAACAGCGTTTTATACTAGCGTTAATGAGCGTTAATGAGCGTTTTACAGCGTTAGCGTTAATGGGCGTTTTTTATAAAAATACACAGAGGACACTCCAAAAATCCCACAATGCATTGAAAAATAGAATGCCGAACACTAATGAACGAGCGTTAATGAGCGTTAATGAGCGTTAATGAGCGTTTGTCGTTTTTTGCCGCTGAAAAACTGCACTTTGAACGCGAATTTCTGGCGTTCAGAAAAAAGCCCATAAACTCCACTGCTCATTAAAGCTGAAAAACGTCCATGTGTGCATGGACACATAGGCTAACATAGAGTGGAGTTTATGGGCTTTTACAAAAAACGCCCAAACGCCAATAAACTGCAGTTTATCAGCTTCAGTGTGCATGGAGCTTAATGCTCTCCTTGCCTGGCCTGTCATTTTAGGTGGACGGCCATGTCTTGGTAGGTTTGCAGTTGAGCCATACTCCTTCAATTTTTAGATGATGGACAGAACGGTACTCCACGAGATGTTCAAAGCTTGGGATAATTTTTTAGAACCTAACCCTGCTTTAAACGTCTCAACAACTTTATCCCTTACCTGTCTGGTGTGTTCCTTGGCCTTCATGATGCTGTTAGTTCACTAAGGTTCTCTAACAAACTTCTGAGGGCTTCACAGAACAGCTGTATTTATACTGAGATTAAATTACACACAGATGGACTCTATTTACTAATTAGGTGACTTCTGAAGGCAATTGGTTCCATTCGATTTTAGTTAGGGGTATCAGAGTAAAGGGGGCTGAATACAAATGCGTGCCACACTTTTCACATATGCATTTTGTAAAAAGAAAAAAAAGAAAACTATTTATCATTTGTCTTCCTCTACACAATTATTATTATTAAGTACCACTTTGTGTTGGTCTATCACATAAAATACCAATAAAATACATTTACATTTTTGGTTTTAACATGACAAAATGTGGAAAATTTCAAGGAGTATCAATACTTTTTCAAGGCACTGTATTTGTTTTCAAAATTGCCAGGAAATCTCCCAAAGTAAGGAATTCTGGTGAAGCTGTGAAAGTTTAGATTTCTTTCACTTTTTGTTTCAGTGACCACTGTTGTCAAATGAGAAAGTGAGATGGTATTAGTTGAGCAGAATCACAGTGCTTACTGACGGGAGATGGGGTAAGATAATGAAGTAGTCACAACAGTCCATGCAGGGCTGGAGAGCAATGGAGATGGAATGGCCAGATGGACGGATCAACGTGTAGGCAGGGGAGACACACAGTCACCAGCAGCTCCTCACCAGGGTATGGAACTCCCTCAAGAGCAAACAAGACAGCAGAAAGGGCACCAGGTAAGTATGAATAAAAACCAACAATAATTTTATTCCACATCCACTTACATAAAAGATTCTTGCATACTGCATCCAGGGCTTGTGCGGTGTGCAGAGCAAAGCATACAGCAGTCTAGATGCAATGGATGACATCTGCAGGCACAATCTTGGAGATGGACATTGGATGTGTCACAGGCTCTCACGTGCTGCTGTGAGAATGCCAAGAACTGACAGGCAAGCTAGGGAGGGGGCAGGCCGCAACGTGTTTCCGAGGCCCCGTCTCCTTTATCAGGCTCTGAGTCTTCCCTACTGTACCAAAAACTACAAGCCATAATCTCTAGAAGCATCCACATATCTCCTACCATACATCATCATACATTTTTAATCATAGCCAACTTGGGGATTTCCATGAAGAAAATGGCAAAACCTCCATTCATGACATATTATCAGACCCTGGCCTTAAAAACCTGGTACAAGGCCAGCATAAAAAGAGAGCATTTTTGTACCTAAAAGGAATAGCTGATAGGTGCTTTCTCAAATAAATTTGTCTTTGTTATCAAACTTGGTGTGTGGATGTCATTGTCTACCCAGTCGTGTGTGTTTATTGGTATTAGTCATGGGCAAAATATTGGCACCCCTGAATTTCTGTGAGATAATGTACCACTTCACCCAGGAAACTGTTGCAATTAGAAATGTTTTGGCATTCTCATGTTTATTTTTTTTGTTTGTATTGGTATGACTCAAAAAAGTGGTGAAACAAAAAGCCAAATCTGACACATTTCACTCAAAACTCTAAAAATGCACAAAACTATTTGCACCTTCTCAAAATTGTAAGAAACAATTGCATTTGTGATTCTCCTATAATTTGTAATGAAACTCACCTGTATCAATTAACAGGTGCTGACAATATAAAAATCACACTGGCAACCAGTTAAAATTGTGAAAAATGTACTCAACTTTTCTATTGTGTGTCCCTGTGGTTGATTTACTAAAGGCAAATCCACTGTGCACTACATGTGCACTGCAAATACACTTGGAAGTGCAGTTGCTTTAGATGTAAGGGGAAGATCTGCAATAAGGGGGAGCTCTGCTGATTTCTATCATCCAATCATGTGCAAGCAAAATGCTGTTTTTTTTTTTTCTTGCATGCCCCCCTCAGATATACAGTGACTTCACTTCCAAGTGCACTTGTAGTGCACAGTGGATTTGCCTTTAGTAAATAAACCCCATTGTGTGCCACGCAGAGCATGGAGAACAGAAAGAGCAGCAAATAATTGTCCGAGGATTTGAGAACAAAAATTGTAGAAAAGCATGGGCAATCTCAAGGTTACAAGTCTATCTCCAGAGATCTTAATGTTCCACTGTGTGCAACATTGTCAACACTGTTACAGCCCATTGCACTGTAGCTTATCTCCCTGGACACGGACGAAAGAGAAAAAAAATGATCAAAGATTGCAAGGAAGGATTGTTCAGGGGCGTGGCCGGATGTGATCGAGGCAGCTTGCGTCTCTGTGGAGCTCCGAACATCCTGATCTAATCCGCCGTATTGGAGTGAAAAACTTGTTTTACACAATAACCAGCACATTAGGGAAGGTGTGAGGATCACGGCCATGCAGTGATTTGCTTCCAAAAGGACACATAAGCCGCCAAAAGACCAATGCCAGACATGCTCCACAAAGGAGATGGAGCATGACTCCGCCACCGCCATCTTGCCTGCATAGAAGGCAGATCAGCATGCCAAGCAGAAGACGGCCAAGATGGCGCAGATAGGGGACCTGCCGGAGACAGGCCCTGAGAATGACATCGTGGAGGAGCAGTTGCTGGTAGTGGACACGGACGCAATTACAAGGCCGATCCTAGAAGCCATTAATGCAATTAAGTCAGAGCTTATGGGGCGCATAGTCCACTTGTCATCAGAGTGCGCTCTGATCAGACACAATTTAGATAAAATCCGCGGAAGGCTCACCACGGTGTAGGACAGTCTCAGGGGTGGAGGACAATTCTCACACTCAAGGCACCCACATAGCTGAACTCCGTGATCTAGTTGCGATACCTCCAGCGCAGAGCAGACGACGCTGAGGACTGACAAAGGAGAAATAATATCTGGGTAGTAGGCCTGCCTGAAGGAGCGGATGGAGACAAACCCGTACTGTTTGCTGAAGCCTTATTTAAAAAATTGCTTTCAATGGAGGATTTACCCTCCACTTATGTAGTTGAAAGAGTGCACAGGGTCCTCACTGGAAACAGACCTCCTGAAGCTTACCCTAGGCCATTTTTAGTCCAGTTCCTGAACTACAGGGACAGGGACATGATCTTGGCCAGGTCCAGGAAGATTCAGAAGCTGAAACGTGAAAATGCACAGGTAATGCTATTCCCGGATTTTTCAGCGGCCACACAACAGCAATGCCGCTCCTTTAATGATGTACACAGAAGGCTCTGTGTCAAGAAGATACAATATAGCATGCTATACCCAAGTCCAATACAAAGGCAGTGTGAAGTTTTTTGAAAATCCTAGGCGTGTGTTTTTTTTTTTTCTCTTCCCTTTTTCTTTTTTAATTTTGGATCCACACAGTTGTCCTAGAGCTCCACCCTTCTGTTCAATGGAGCACATAGCAGATGTGACAACTACAACGAGGAATCTTCCGAACTTTGATTGATACGGCTGGAACTCTCTATCAGGTTTTGTTCGTTGTCTTTTGGGAAAAAGCTACATGTCAAGACGTTTTTGTTTTTTGCTGTTTTTATCTTAGGTTTTTTGTTTCTGGTATAATAGCGGCGGGGGGGGGGAGTTTTACTTGTCACAGCTCATACACCTGAATTTATTTTAAACTATTATTTTCTAGGAAAGCTACTAGAATACATAGTTATCAGCATAAAAGGGAAAATGGTTCCAATGGATTACGGTAAGGGCAATTTTCTTAAGGAATGGGATAATGGCGGATAAAATAAATGTTGTGTTTTGGAATGTCAGAGGCCTGAATCATGAATTCAAAAGGGCCTCCGTGTTCCAATACTTGAAACAGTCAAGTCAAAACCACACATAATTTTCCTGCAGGAGACGCATCTGGATGGAAGTAGGGTGATGTCTCTATACAAACCGTGGATTCAGAGAGCCTTACACTCTACATACTCCACCTTTGCTAGAGGAGTTTCTATACTCATTAGCAGGTCAGTCCCATGCACTATACACCACGTTATTTCAGACCTGGAGGGAGATATGTGGCGGTGGTGTTAGATGTGTTTCACAGTAAAATTTTGCTAGTAAATGTACATCTACCCCCTCCATTTCAGGTTCAGCTATTATATGACATGCTAACCAGGTTGGCACAGTTTTTATACCTTCCTGTACTCCTGTTGGGAGATTTCAACGCTGTCCTAGATGCGGCCTTGGACTCTTCCAATCCGAACAGAGAGAGCTCAGCCAATTTGAACGAGTGGGCCTCCATGGCCGGGTTGGTTGCGTTATGGAGATGTAAACATCTAAAAGATAAATGTTACTCCCATATTTCAACGTCACATGGGTCTTCAGCCAGAATTGATCTGGCATTTGGTAATGCTCGAATTTTACAATATGTGGTAGACATTGAATATATAGCAGGGGGCCCGTCAGATCATAATCTCCTATCTCTAGCCCTGTCTTTTTCGACCAAGTCAGGGAGGAGAGGATGGCACCTTTCACCCAGCTGGCTGCAACATGAGCAAGTGGTAATCAAGCTAGAGGAAGCAATTAAGTCCTATTGGACCACAAATGTTAACACTTCAGAACCACCAGTGGTATGGAATGCCTTTAAGGCGGTTGCTAGAGGAGAGTGTATATCAGCCATCAAGACAGAAAGGGTAAATGATAACGAGGAATTCAATAAATTGAAACAGAATGAAAGGGATTGTGCTGAGGCTCAAGCGGAGACCCCTACGTGGGCCTCGTACAAGGCTCTTCTGGAAGCAAGGAGAGACTTATCATTGCATATCAAAAGGCTGACAAGAGTGGAGTTAAATAGGAATGTGCACACAATATTTGCGGAAGGGGATGAGAATGGCAATATCCCTGCCATAAAGGGTAAAAGGGGAATTCTGGCCACTGATCCATCATACATCATGCAGGAGTTTATTGACTTATTTTCCACCTTATACTCACCCATCCCAAATTATGACACAGAAGCATTGGACTCGCTGCTAACAAATTTACCTATTCCAAGGCTGTCTAAGGAAGACTGCAAAGCGTTAGACGCCAAGATCCAGAGGGTCCAGAGGTAGAGATAGTCAGCATGGAACATAGTCCAGAGGGTAGTATTGGGGGCATTAGTGGTAGGTTGACCAAAGCACATAAACCCAAGGTAAGTATAGTAGCAAGTCCTAGTTACAATATTAAAAAACCCAATAAAAGGATAATATGCAACCGGTCAAAACTATGTGGCATGTTCACCAATGCCAGGAGCCTGGCGGACAAGATGGGTGAACTAGAGATACTATTGTACAAGGAGGATTTGGATTTTGTGGGAATGTCAGAGACCTAGTTCAACAGCTCTCATGATTGGCTGGCAAACATTCAAGGGCATACCCTTTATCGCAAGGATAGAGAGGGTAAAAAAGGGGGAGGGGTATGCCTATATACAGTGCCTACAAGTAGTATTCAACCCCCTGCAGATTTAGCAGGTTTACACATTCGGAATTAACTTGGCATTGTGACATTTGGACTGTAGATCAGCCTGGAAGTGTGAAATGCACTGCAGCAAAAAAGAATGTTATTTCTTTGTTAAATTTTTTTTTAAATAGTGAAAAGTTTATTCAGAGGGTCAATTATTATTCAACCCCTCAATTCAACAGAATTCTGTTTGGTTCCCCTAAAGTATTAAGAAGTAGTTCAGGCACAAAGAACAATGAGCTTCACATGTTTGGATTAATTATCTGTTTTTCCAGCCTTTTCTGACTATTTAAGACCCTCCCCAAACTTGTGAACAGCACTCATACATGGTCAACATTGGAAAGACAAAGGAGCATTCCAAGGCCATCAGAGACAAGATCGTGGAGGGTCACAAGGCTGGCAAGGGGTACAAAACCCTTTCCAAGGATTTGGGCCTACCTGTCTCCACTGTTGGGAGCATCATCCGGAAGTGGAAGGCTTATGAAACTACTGTTAGCCTTCCACGGGCTGGACAGCCTTTGAAAGTTTCCTCCCGTGCCGAGGCCAGGCTTGTCCGAAGAGTCAAGGCTAACCCAAGGACAACAAGGAAGGAGCTCCGGGAAGATCTCATGGCAGTGGGGACATTGGTTTCAGTCAATACCATAAGTAACGTACTCCACCGCAATGGTCTCCGTTCCAGATGAGCCCGTAAGGTACCTTTACTTTCAAAGCGTCATGTCAAGGCTCGTCTACAGTTTGCTCATGATCACTTGGAGGACTCTGAGACAGACTGGTTCAAGGTTCTCTGGTCTGATGAGACCAAGATCGAGATCTTTGGTGCCAACCACACACGTGACGTTTGGAGACTGGATGGCACTGCATACGACCCAAAGAATACCATCCCTACAGTCAAGCATGGTGGTGGCAGCATCATGCTGTGGGGCTGCTTCTCAGCCAAGGGGCCTGGCCATCTGGTCCGCATCCATGGGAAGATGGATAGCACGGCCTACCTGGAGATTTTGGCCAAGAACCTCCGCTCCTCCATCAAGGACCTTAAGATGGGTTGTCATTTCATCTTCCAACAAGACAACGACCCAAAGCACACAGCCAAGAAAACCAAGGCCTGGTTCAAGAGGGAAAAAATCAAGGTGTTGCAGTGGCCTAGTCAGTCTCCTGACCTTAACCCAATTGAAAACTTGTGGAAGGAGCTCAAGATTAAAGTCCACATGAGACACCCAAAGAACCTAGATAACTTGGAGAAGATCTGCATGGAGGAGTGGGCCAAGATAACTCCAGAGACCCGTGTCGGCCTGATCAGGTCTTATAAAAGACGATTATTAGCTGTAATTGCAAACAAGGGTTATTCCACAAAATATTAAACCTAGGGGTTGAATAATAATTGACCCACACTTTTATGTTTAAAATTTATTAAAATTTAACTGAGCAACATAACTTTTTGGTTTGTAAGATTTATGCATCTGTTAATAAATCCTGCTCTTGTTTAAAGTTTGAAGGCTCTAACTTACTTGCATCTTATCAAACCTGCTAAATCTGCAGGGGGTTGAATACTACTTGTAGTCACTGTATCAAGAATAATGTACAAGTGAATGTGAGAGAAGACATCACTAAGGGAGCTAGGGAGGAGGTGGAAACCTTATGAGTAGAGCTCCAAAGGGATGAAGCTAAGGGGAAAATAATACTGGGAGTATGCTATAGACCCCCTAACCTGAGGGAGGAAGGGGAGACGGATCTCCTATCACAATTTGGATTAGCAGCAAGGATGGGAAGTGTTAATATAATGGGGGATTTTAATTATCCAGACATAGACTGGGCGGAGGGAACCGCGCATTCATTTAATGGCACGTACACACGACCGGACTTTTTGACAGCAAAGGTCTGACAGAACGAGTGCGTCGGACAATTCGATCGTGTGTGGGCTCCATCGGACTTTTGCTTGCCAAAAATCCGGTGAACTTTAGAAATAGAACATGTTTTAAATTTTTCCACCGGAACTCCGCCTGACTGAGAAATCCATTTGTGTGTATGCTAGTCCGACGGACAGAAACGGACGCTAGGGCAGCTATTGGCTACTGGCTATGAACTTCCTTATTCTAGTCCGGTCGTACGTCATCACGTTTGAATCCGTCGGACTTTGGTGTGATTGTGTGTGGCCAAGTCCGTTCAATCGGAAAGTCAGTCGGAACTCCGCCGAAAGACAGTCGGACCTAGTCCCTCGAAAAGTCCGGTCGTGTGTATGCGGCATAAGGCTCGCCAGTTCCTAAATGTCTTGCAGGACAATTTTATGGATCAGATGGTAGATGCAACAACTAGAAATAAAGCATTACTGGATCTACTGATTATCAATAATACAGACCTGATCACAGATGTAGAAATACGGGGCAATTCAGGGAACAGCGATCACAGGTCAATTGGCTTCTGTATAAATCATAGGAAACATAAATGGAATACAAAGACACTGAATTTCAAAAGAGCCAACTTCCCTAAACTACGAACCTTACTAGAAGGCATAAATTGGGATAAAATATTAGGAACAAAATAAACGGAGGAGAGATAGGTTTGCTTTAAGACCATATTAAATAAGGGCATTAGCCAATGCATCCCATTGGGTAATAAATTTAAAAGAGCGAATAAAAGTCCTGGATGGCTTAACTCCAATGTAAAAATGCATATAAAAGCAAAGGAGAAGGCCTTCAAAAAATACAAGGTTGAGGGATCATCATCAGCATTCAGACTTTATAAAGAATGCAATAAGAAATGTAAGGGTGCAATAAGGACGGCTAAGATAGAACATGAAAGACACATAGCGGAGGAGAGCAAAAAAATCCCAAGAAATTCTTTAAGTATATAAACAGTAAAAAAGAGAGGACAGACCATATTGGCCCCATAAAGAATGTGGAAGGGCATCTGGTTACAAAGGATGGGGAGATGGCGAAGGTATTGAATTTTTTCTTCTCCTCAGTCTTCACGAGGGAATCGGGTGGCTTCAGTAACCAAAACTGCAGGGTTTATCCTCATGACACATCACAGGAAGCACCTCCATGGTTAACAGAGGACAGAATTAAAATTAGAATTGGAAAACTTAACACTAATAAATCATAGACCAGATGGCTTGCACCCAAGGGTACTTAAGGACCTCGGTCAAGTAATTGCCAGACCATTGTTCCTAATTTTTACTGACAGTCTACTGACTGGAATGGTACCAGCTGATTGGAGAAAAGCCAATGTAGCACCAATATTTAAAAAGGGCCCAAAATACATCCCTGTTAATTACAGACCAGTTAGCCTAACATCAATAGAGTGCAAACTCTTGGAGGGGATGATAAGGGAATATATACAAGATTTTAGTAATGAGAACGGTATCATTAGCAGTAATCAGCATGGATTCATGAAGAATCATTCTTGCCAAACCAATCTACTAACCTTCTATGAGGAGGTGAGTTGCCAGCTAGATAAAGGAAGGCCCATAGATGTGGTGTATCTGGATTTTGCAAAAGCATTTGACACAGTTCCCCATAAACATTTACTGTACAAAATAAGGTCCGCTGGCATGGACCATAGGGTGAGTACATGGATTGAAAACTGGCTACAAGGACGAGTTCAGAGGGTGGTGATAAATGGGGAGTACTCCTGAATGGTCAGGGGTGGGTAGTGGGGTCCCCCAGGGTTCTGTGCTGGGACCAATCCTATTTAATGTGTTCATAAATGACCTGGAGGATGGAGTAAACAGTTCAATCTCTGTATTTGCGGACGATACAAAGCTAAGCAGGGCAATAACTTCTCCGCAGGATATGGAAACCTTGCAAAAAGATCTGAACAAATTAATGGGGTGGGCAACTACATGGCAAATAAGATTCAATGTAGAAAAATGTAAAATAATGCATTTGGGTGGCAAAAATATGAATGCAATATATACGCTGGGGGGAAAACCTCTAGGGGAATCTAGGATGGAAAAGGACCTGGGGGTCCTCGTAGATGACAGGCTCAGTAATGGCATGCAATGCCAAGCTGCTGCTAACAAAGCAAACAGAATATTGGCATGCATTAAAAAGGGGATCATCTCCAGAGATAAAACGATAATTCTCCCACTCTAGAAGACTCTGGTTCGGGCACACCCAGATGCTTCATTGAAGGCGATGCTGAAGATCCTAGATGAATTTGCCAAATTCTCCAGGTTGAGGGTGAACTGGAGTAAGTTGTCAATTTTACCATTGGACATCAAAGCTGATCCAGACATGCCATTGCAATGGGTTGCATCCCTCAAATATCTCGGGGTAAAAGTTACTGCTAAGGTGCAGGACTACCATTCTCTTAATTTACTCCCTCTACTGACCCTCCTCAAACAGAAAGTACAGACCTGGAGCAAGTTACCACTCTCCCTAATAGGTCTGCTCAAAATGAAGATCCTTCTGGTAATATTATACTTCATACGACATGCGCCTGTATGGATACCCAAAACATATTTCAAGCAGATTGAACCCCCTAGGATAGGGATTAAAGTGCTACAAGAACCAGG
The DNA here is from genome assembly GCF_037356315.1 of Lithobates pipiens. Taxonomy (NCBI): domain Eukaryota; kingdom Metazoa; phylum Chordata; class Amphibia; order Anura; family Ranidae; genus Lithobates; species Lithobates pipiens. The sequence goes on from NW_027507903.1 coordinate 540,513,552, forward strand.
AGACCAAGGGGGTCTGGCATTGCTGGATTGGCACAAATATGATGTGGCTGGCCAAATGGTGTTTGCTTGCAGATGGCTATTGTCAGACAACGTTGATGCAGCTACAGTACCGGAGGCAGCTCACCTGGGTTCCTATGAAAGTCTGAGCCTAGCGCTATTTAGGGGTAACAAATCTGACTTGCCATTGATGATGACGATGAAGGCCACTATTAGGATATGGGGACTAGCTATAGATCCATCCACGCCAATTTGGATGAACCATACATTACCTAATTTCTATAATATACTGGACCCTGTGATCTGGGCGGTCAAGGGCATTGAAACGCTTAAAGATGTCAATGGAGGTAAAAGTTTAAGTAGTGTTGGTAATTATTCAATTTTTTTTTTTTTATGAGTGGCTACATGCATATATGTAATGGTGAATGAGGATGTATATATGCATGCTTATATAACCATGGAATATTAAGTTGGCACAAAATGTATTGCAGTTAAAAGAAAAGGTGTATGTAATTGATGGAAATTGATATGACATTGGACTCCTTGCCTCCCTTTGAATAAATAAATGAATATTTAAATCACATAAAGATATCACTTCATATGGAGACCTCCTGACCTTCTCCCAACTGCAGACCAGACATGAAGTGCCCAAGTCATACCACTTTTGTTTCTTCCAAATCAGACACGCCTATCAGGCACAATTTGAAGAATTGAAGGTAGAATCTCTGCCATCGACTCTTGAATCCCTACTGTCGGCAGAGGACTTGAATAAAGTTCTCTCGTGACTTATAAAGAATTCTTTAAAACAACACCGAAAATGGTCCAAAACTGTAGGACCAAATGGGAGTTAGAAGTTCCAGATATCCAGGGTGAAGACTGGGATGACTTATGGACTCAGCCCTTTAAGTAGTGTCAGCCAGGGACAACAGTGATACAGTGATACAATTTAAATTTCTTCATAGGAGCTATTATACACCAGCCAGGCTATTGTTCAGATGGTGGATAAAGAACATCGGTCAACTTCCAGACAAACTCAAGCTGACCTTCAGTCACAGGGTACAACTGTGTCAGCGCACACTATATATCACCACCTGAATGAAAAGGGACGCTATTGTAGGAGACCCAGGCGGACTCCACTGCTGACACAGAAACATAAAAAGCCAGATTGGAGTTTGCCAAAACTGACTGAGGAAGTCAGAATCCTTTTGGGAGAATGTGCTGTGGACAGATGAAACACAATTACAGCTTTTTGGTAAAGCCCATCATTCTACTGTTTTAAGAAAAAGAAATGAGGCATTTAAAGAAAAGAATACAGTCCCTACAGTCAAACATGGTGGAGGTTCACTGATGTTTTGGGGTTGCTTTGCAGCTTCAGGCACTGCATATCTTGACTGTGTGCATAGAATTAAGAAATCTGACTACCAAAGAATTCTGGGTGCAATGTAGGGCTCAGTGGCAGAAAGTTGGGTCTCCGTTAGAGGTCATGGGTCCTACAGTAGGACAATGACCCAAAACACACGTCAAAAAGCACCCAGAAATGGTTTAAGACAAAGCGCTGGAAAGTACTGACCTGGCCAGCAATGAGACCAGATCTAAATCCCATAGAGCACCCATGCAGAGATCTCAATACAGCAGTTGGGAGAAGGAACCCTTCTAATCTGAGAGACCTGGCCTAGAGCAGTTGGTGAAAGAAGAGTGGTCCAAAACTCCAGTAGAGGTGTAAGAAACAAATTGATGGTTACAGAAAGCGATTGATTTCAGTAATTTTTTTCCAAGGGTTGTGCTACCAAATATTAAATTGAGGATGCCAATAATTTTGTCCAGTTCATTTTTGGAATTTTGCATCAAATATGTCAAATTTGGCTTTTTGTTACCCTTTTTTTCTATGTTTGTCATACCAATACAAACAAAAAGAAATAAGAGAATGCCTGAACATTTGTAATTACAACAATTTTCTGGGCGAAGTGGTACATTGTCTGCCAGAAATGCAGGGCCAATATTTTTGGCCATGACTGTAGATGACTGAAGGCTTGTTCACACTAGGGGCTGCATTGAAACGCAGCAGCTGGTGTGCAATGCTGTGGGGCCAAGATAACTGCAGTGATGATGCACTGAGCTGAATCAAACTATTTCCTTTTTTTTTTTAAACAAACTTTATTAAAATGTCTAATAAAGTTTAAGTTCCAGCCATGTAGTGCGAGGCTGTGGATTGAATCGCACTCGCTGGGCTAAAAAATAGTACTCCATGCAGTACTTTTATTCGGCACACAATGCCTGCACACTGCCGCAAATCAGTGCTGTAAACTGGGCACATAGGAGACAAGGCATTTTGCCTTATACATGTGGTGGGACTTCACTGGAATTGCCGCCCAATGCAGTCCCATGGTTTGAAACAACACAAGCTGACTAAATGCTGGAGCAAAACATTACACATTTCCATAATTTATAAAATAAATAATTTAGTCATTAAAAGGTAAGTACAACCCGAAGCAAAAATAAAATAAAATAAAAATGAGCATAGGGCTAGCATGATATGGGACTCATGGGAATCTGGAGGTGACAGGGTTAACAATTTTGCAGTGAAGAGGACCTTTTAGGGGATTGGTGTGGATAGTCACTTTGAGAGGGGCTTCATAAGGAGTTTTGGGAGGGGAGAAAAGAACTCCAGGCATCCGGTGAAGAAAGGTGGGGGAAGAATGTTCACCCCCACACGCCCTACATCGGAGTGGTTCGTCTTATGTATGTTGTTTCATGCTGTTACCGTTGGGGTCTTTGAAGGCAGTTTAAACTAACTGTCTGCTTATCAGATTAGGGACCCATGTAAGGTATGGAGTCCCCGGTGGAATGGCAGTTATGGTGAACTAACTGGTAGGTTAAAGTGTGGTATCTGCTGAATGTGGTTCGTCCCCGAGCCAGTGTGGTGCGGCTAGGGACCGTGTGATACAAAATGTATAACTGATAATTGGGGCCTCCAAGGATTGGCAACCTTCATTTTCTGATGTTTGTTTATTATTTATGGTTTCCTGTTTAACCACTTGCCTACTGGGCACTTAAACCCCCCTCCTGCCCAGACCAATTTTCAGCTTTACGGTGCTCTCACAATTTGAATGACAATTACTCAGTACTAACACTGTACCCAAATGAATTTTTTGTCCTTTTTTTCATACAAATAGCGCAAGTAGGGGCAATTTAAAAAAAAACACAATATTTTGTACTTGTTGCTATAATAAATATCTTCCAAAAAATTTAAAAAAATGAATTTCTTCATCAGTTTAGGTTGCTATGTATTCTACATATTTTTGGTACAAAAAACGCAATAAGCATATATTGATTAGTTTGCACAAAATGTATAGTGTCTACAAAATATGCATATTTATGGCATTTTTATTATTTTCTTACTAGTAATGGCGGCGATCTGCGATTTTTATTGGGACTGCGAGATTACAGTGGACAGATCGGACACTTTTGACACTATTTTGGGGCCATTGACATTTATACAGCAATCAAAGCTAAAAATAGGCACTGATTACTGTATAAATGTCACTGGCAGGGAAGGGGTTAACACTAGGGGGGCGAGCAAGGGGTTAACTGTGTTCCCTAGAAATGTTCTAATTGTGGGGAGGATGGGACTAACTAGGGGAGGGACCGATCGGTGTTCAGACTTAGTATGAACACACGATCGGTCTCCTCTCCCCTGAGAGACCCGGGATTTGTGTGTTTACACACACACACATCCCCATTCTCGGTCTGTAACAAGCAATCGCTAGTGCCCGGCGGACACGAGCATCAGCTCTGGGGGCGTGCTGTGGGCACGCGCGCACCTGCTATAACGCCTTAAAGAGCCGACGTATAGCTATTTGCACAGCTATGCCAACCTGCCGCAGTATATACTGCGGAGGCTGGCAGGCAATCGGTTAAAGAGGAACTGCAGTCTGCTCACATAATTTGTAATAAAACATCTTTGCCATTCTGAAGCTTCCCTCTAACCACTTTGCATATTATTTTATATATACTGTGATTCTGTACTTGCCAAATATGCTGCAGAACTCTCCCTCCACTGAGTCTGGCTGCAGCAATTTTAACTGTGGGCAGCTGAAGCTACTGCCTGTTCACTTCCTGGATTTACACAGATACAGAGGCACACCTCCCCCCCCCCCCCCCCGGCAAACTCTTATGAGAGAGAAAGCTGTGCATGATGTCATAAGCCTAGGCCTTTTACCAGAGAAAAAACAGGAAGTGGGCTGTAGAAGGTATTTACTGGTAGAAAAAAAAATGTTTTACTATCCAAAGTTAAAACAACAAGGGCAGAAGATTTAATAGATGGAAAGATGAGAAAATGACTGAAGGTCTGCTTTAACTCTCTTTGCTGGCTGTGGACAGTGGTGTCATCCCTGCTCAGTGTCCTTTGCTAAATAACTCCACCATTCTCTTTCCAACATAAAGGCTAATTATTCTGTAGTCCTCAGTAAGAACCAGTAGGGTACTGGTATGTATGCAGAGGACACAGGACAACTCTGAATTTCTGACAAGTTAAACCAGGCAGGGTTTTATCTTAACTTTTAACTTAACTTATCTTTAACTTATCAACAGATAAAAACAAAATGCTTCCAGTGGTATATTTAAAGGGGTTGTAAACCCCTGTGTTTTTTCACCTTAATGCATCCTGTGCCCCTTCATCTCTTCAGCGAGGACGCACTGTCCCTCTCTCTACGGGGTTCCCGGCTTCTGATTGATAACAGTGCAGTCATTGGCTCCCGCTGCTGTCAATCAAATTCAAGGGCCAAGTCCGGCATTTGTGTCTGTGGACGCAAATGCTGGACTCAGGAGCACCCATTCAAGGTAACCCCCCCAGGAGAACTCTTTTCCTAGGGGGTTATCTGATGCAAGGAGGAGCCGCGAGAGCCGCCGGTGGACCCCAGAAGAGGATGTTCGGGGTCACTGTGCAAAATTAGCTTCACAGTGGAGGTAAGTATGATATGTTTGTTATTGAAAAAAAAAAAAAAACGATCCTTTACAATCACTTTAACAGACTAAAAAAGGGAGCAGCTGTCCGGGTGTGGCTCAGTTTTAAGGAGAGGCGGTCGAGCTCATTAGCTTTCGCCTACAGCTGACACTCCCAGTCTCCCCAGAACAGGCGCTGTTGGGAATTCAGGATGATGAGCAGAGGCCTAGATGCACTAAATTGCTGCTTGCTTTGTTTGTTTTATTATGCTAAGAGAGAAATATTTTAATAAATAAAGTGTAATGCCCGTTCCCCTCCCTCCCTAGGTTCTTTATTAACGTTGCTCTTCATATGTACAAATTAACTTATATTGGCAGAAACTGCCCTAGAAAGTTTGACAGGGTATGGCAGCCATGGATGGCATAGAGACTTCTCCCCTCACGTATTTTGACCTGCTGCTGGTATTGCTGTGATACCCTCCTATGTGTTCTTGTTAGAACTGTGGATTGGGCACTGCATTTCTTGCAAGTTATGTCTGTAGCTCTATGTGTGTTTGTTTAGAGTCTTTTGGTATTGTCTGTGTGTGATACATTGCTTTGACTGCTCCCATACCATTGTCTTTGTACCATGCCTTTGTTTCAATACAGGAACATTCTGTTTATTTAAAAAAAATTAAAAAAAACGGAGCAAATAAGAGAAGTTCATTGTTAAGCTGTAAGTGGACAAATATACTTTCATCAGGATAAGCAGTGACAAGTATACATGAAGATTGAATGAAGGGTAATGCCTCCACGTTTATATTCCATGGCAGCACTAATATGCCAAAACTACTGACGCTTTGTGTAGGTTCTCATCTATTATCTCAGCGGACAGCAGGTCATTATAATAAATGGTTGTTTTACTACACTCTATAAAATGGAACTCTGTGTTGGACCCTCATTGGTGCGATTTAAGCAACATGCTATGATTGAGTGCTTAATGGTAGAAGGTGTTAATTCCATTGGATAGATGCAAAGTGTTTATGGTGCTATGCTCCATCATATGCAAACTGTTGGGTGTTGCTGGGCTAAAAGATGAGAGTTTGCTCATGAATGGCAGTAGGCAGATTTGAGGATGGCCTGGCGTCAAGAAGGGGAAGCAAAGAAGCCACTTCTCTCCAGGAAAAACATCAGGGACAGACTGATATTCCTCAAAAGGTCCAGGGATTGGACTGCTGAGAACTAAGGTAAAGTCATTTTCTCTGATGAACCCCCTTTCTGATTGTTTGGGACATCCGGAAAAAACCTTGTACGGAGAAGAAAAGGTGAACGCTACCATCAGTACTGTGTCATGCCAACAGTAAAGCATTCTGAGACCATTCATGTGTGGGGTTGCTTCTCAACCAAGGGAGTGGACTCACTCAAAACTGGGCCTAAGAACACAGCCATGAAAAAAGAATGGTACAAAAAGATCCTCTGTGAGCAACTTCTCCCAACCATCCAAGAACAGTTTGGTGAGGAACAATGCCTTTTCCAACATGATGGAGCACCTTGCCGTAAGGCAAAAGTCATAACTAAGTGACTTGGAGAACAAAACATTGACAATTTGGGTCCATGACCAGGAACCTCCCCAGATCTTAATCCCATTGAGAACTTGTGGTCAATACTCAAGAGGCGGATGAGCAAAAAAAAAAAAACCCACAAATTCTGACAAACTCCAAGCATTGATTATGCAAGAATGGGCTGCCATCAGTCAGGATGTGTCCCAGAAGTTGATTGATAGCACTGCAGAGATCTTGAAAAAGAAGGGTCAACACTGCAAATATTGACTCTGCATAAACTTAATGTAATTGTCAATCAAAGCCTTTAACACTTATGAAATGCTTGTAATTATACTTCAGTATACCATAGTAACATCTGACAAAAAGATCTAAAAACACTGAAGCAGCAGACTTTGTGAAAAGTAATACTTGATCATTCTCAAAACTTTTGGCAACAGCTGTAGAAGATGAGAATAATGTCAGGACATGATTGGGGAAAGAAAGTGTGAACTTCTACCATGGTTGCGTCTCGAAGCTTGTTTATCATTGGAATAAATGTACACAGTTATGTGGAGTCTATGTAGAAATATAAACATGTGGAAATAATGAGAACATTCTGAGAATTATTCCTGTGTTTAATTTGTTAAAATATTTCTATCCAATTAGGAATAATAGAAATGGAGTCATAACTTTGCATTCAGCTCTCAAAGATATACATATAGAATAGATAGGCACTCTGGTGCAAATTAGTAGAAGTGCAATAGAGATAAGATAAGCAGGGGATTGCCCTTCCCTGAGAGATGGCCTCTCCCGGGGAAGGGCAATAGCGCAAAAAATAAAAACCACCAAGGTGATCAAATACCATCAAAAGAAAGCTCTATTTGTGGAAAAAAAATTCAATACATTTTGGATGCAGCGTCGCACACCCGCGCAATTTTCAGTTAAAGTAACGCAGTGCCGTATCGCAAAAAATGGCCTGGTCATTAAGGGGGTAAATCCTTACTGGGCTGAAGTGGTTAAGCATGTTTGATACGTTTTGTTCCCACATTCACGAAAAGTTATAGTGTGAATGCAGCTTCAGCTTCCAGTTTAGACAATTTGGTAGTATCTTGAAACATACTGTATCTATTCTAAACCCAAGAACATAATTGTATTATATTGCGGCTCCTAAGTCCTTAGATGTGATGGCTGCATTTGTTTCCTTATTTTAGGATAAGTAAACTTGTTGCATGTACAGAAACATACCTGTTGATCTGATTGAAATCCACTAGCAATGTAAATCCTTGTACTCTGAACTGAAAACTTAAATAATGTTATCAACTTTCCAAGCTATCTTCTATGATCTATAACCCCCACTGTCTAATGTATGGAGATGAGAAGAGGGGGAGATGTTGGTAGTCCAAAGCCTTCTCCTTCATACATACAGCATGGTGAGTGAGTGCTATCACTCAAGGACATAATGGGGGTTATTTACGAAAGGTAACTCCACTTTGCACTACAAGTGCAAACTACAAGTGCAAAGTGCACTTGAAATTGCACTGAAAGTGCAGTCACTGTAAATCTAAGGGGTAGATCTGAAATAAGGGGAAGCGCTGCTGATTTTATCATCCAATCATGTGCAAGCTAAAATGCTGTTTTTAATTTTCCTTGCATGTCCTCCTTGGATCTAGAGCGACTACGGGCGGTGCTCCTGCTGTGTTTAATGCTGCCTGGCGGTGTAGAACCATGTCAGTCAGCCCGAGCCCAACAGTGAACAGCATGAGCTTGGCGAGTGCCCGATGATCTATTAACCCTTGCTGCAGTACTACACACGCTACACTCCGCCACTGACAGGGACATCATGTTTTACACAATAGGAGTATGGAGGGCAGGGTCGGCCCCCTGCAGCCACAGTGCAAAGGGAACGTTGTCCTGCTGTAGAAAAAGTACAGGAACGACGTTCCCATGCGTTCCTGCAGGACTCGAGCCCTGATTAAACCCTACATTTCTCCATTGTACACAGTTGACATCGTCTCCTTCTTCTCCACTAGCTGCCTGTGGACTAGAGGGGTGCCTCAAGTTCAGGCTCCACCCCTGTCATGTGGGGGGGCCGCTGCCAGGTAGGCTGTATGGGTCCCCATGATTTCTAACTGCGGCTCTGGCAGGATCACCAGGCGACAATAAAGTAAAACAAAACTGAAAAAGGAAACAAATGCATTTACCACATCTATGGACTGGTTGCCTACAATATATTACTTTTTTTTCTTGGGTGTAGAAATGTTAAACTATCAGTTATGTCTGCACCCTAAGTTGTTCATATTGTACATTATATGAGCATTACTCCATTCAGGAGTATTGGATGCACAAATGCATTAAATATGCAATTGCCTCTCCATTCTCACCAAATGAACAAGCAGAACAGGTTCCTGTAACTGTGTAAACCTTCACTGAGTAATGTCAACTGAATATATGCCAACAATTTGTCAGAAGATGTTACTATTTTTAACCATGAGAGGTAATTATGTCATCAAGTTGTGACATCATTAGAAAAATTCCACAGAGCAAGCAGCACAAAGATATTATTCAAAAACATTTCTAAAATCACACAAATACCAAATGAAATCACATTCACAATATAATTAATATATGGTGTATATGTATGTGTGTATATATATATATATATATATATATATATATATGGATAATGACCCCCCTGTACTGCGTAGGCGCAGCTCTTGCACAGTACGAACCACAATGGAGCTGCTGAAAATAGTCGAAGCTGAACAACTGTGAGTCAGCTGTACACGGCGGCTGCGCAATGACCACGACATTCTGCCAGATGCTGCCGCGCGCTCCAGATGCTCGTGCTACTCTGCAAGGGGCAGGTGTATTAGTGTTAGTGTTTGCGGATGGCTACAGAAGAGGGTTCATTTTAAATGAATGGGTCGTGTTTAAAGAAATGAAGGGTGATTTTTGCAATATCAGCTTACACGATATAACAGTAATACACCCGGCCCTTGCAGAGTAGCATGAGCATTGGAATTGTACGGCATCGTCTGGCACAATGTGGTGTTCATTGCGCAGGGGCAGTGTACAGCTGACTCACAGCTGTTTATGTTCGTACTGCGCAAGCGATATGCCTGCACTGTACAGGGGGTGCATTATCCGCCGGGGGACCTTTTTCGACAGGACACCGGAACCAGCCCTGCAAAGGTGACTGGTAAAACTCAGACTGGATTCCACCTTTGTTTTCTTCAAATGAACGCATGCGAGGTGAAACACAATGTTCATAAATCACCTCGCCTTTCATAATGCCACATATTCCCCCCTCTGCTCAAGCCCCTGACAAACCAGACAATGGACATGGGAAAGGCTGGAGTTTCCCAGCTCTATGCTCCACTGAACTCTTAGCCCTTGTACACACAGTCGGAGATTCTGACGGAATGTGTCCGATCGGACCGTTTTGTCAGATATTCCGACTGTGTGTGGTCTACATCGGACTGTTTCCATCAGAGTATCCGACGGACCAAGTTTTCCAACTTGTTGGTAAAATTTTCCGTCAAAATGCTCCGATCGGACATACTCCGATCGTGTGTAGAGAATTCCGATCGGACAAAGTGCCACGCATGCTCAGATCAAATTCCTACACCAAAGCTATTGGCTACTAGCGTGAACGTAGTCCCTTTGTAACGAAATAACGTCATCACGTCGGATTTTCCGACAACTTTGTCCGACCTCGTGTATGCAACAGTTTTGGACAAAATCCGTCTGACAAAATCCGATGGACAAAATCCGACGCATTTGGTTGTCGGAATCTCCGACCGTGTGTACAAGGGCTTAGACCCCATACACACTATTCGATTTTCTGCAGATTTTTGTCTTCAGATTTAGCAAAACCATGTAGTGCAAGGACGTGCCTGATTGCATAAAAACTGAAACTCTTAAGACTCGACCTCATATTATATGGTTTTGGTAAATCTGAAGACAAAAATCTGCAGAAAATCTAATAGTGTGTATGGGGCCTTAAGGTGTCAGCATACCAAGACATTTTGTACAATTTGGGGATTGCCCCTTCCTGTTCTGACATGACTGCGCACCAGTGCACAAAGCAAGGTCCATGAAGCCATGGGTGAACAAGTTTGGGGTGGAGGAACTTGACTGGTCTGCACAGAGTCCTGACCTTAACCCGATAGAGCACCTTTGGGATGAATTAGAGTGGAGACTGTGAGCCGGTCCTTCTCGTCCAACACCAGTGCCTGACCTCACAAATGTGCTTCTGGAAGAATGGTCCAACATTCCCATAGACACACTCCTAAATCTTGTGGACAGCCTTCCCAAAAGTTGAAGCTGTTATAGCTGCAAAGGGTGGGTCAACTCAATATTGAACCCTACGGACTAAGACTGGGATGCCATTAAAGTTCATGTGCATGTAAAGGTGGGCGTCCCAATACTGTTGGTAATACTGGGGTTGATTTATTAAAGGCAAATCCACTCTGCACTACATGTGCTCTGCAGGTGCACTTGAAAGTGCACTTGTAAGTGCATTCACTGCAGATAGCTGTAAATATGAGGAGAAGCTCTGCTGATTTGATCATCCAATCATGTTAAAGCAAAAATGCTGTTTTTTCTTTTCTTTGCTCGCTCAGATCTAAAGCGATTGCATTTCCAAGTGCACTTACAGTGCAAAGTGGATTTGCCTTTTGTAAATAAACCTCATAGTATATATATATATATATATATATATATATATATATATATATATATTATAGTGATGGTGGACTATAATTATAATACAGTACGTTTCCTCATCATTCCCTACTTGTAGTTGTCTCTTTAATGCTGGGCGCTAGTGACTGTCATCATATTGGTGAGCCCAACACAATGGATTGTGGGATTAGTAGTCTTTCTGACCAGCGATTCCATTGCTTAACCATACAGCGGTACTACACATCCCACTACACTTTGCTACCAGTCGAGGAGACTTCTGGGAAAGCCTATAAAGGAGACCGGAGATCCGCCCCACGCTCTCTTCTTCCTGGGTCTTGCGGAATGCACACCTCTCCGTGACGGGGAGAAAGGTTGCGGCCTACCACATGGTGCCCAAGTGATTCCAGCCCAGCCTTGGAAGGCCCAACTCTGCTTGCTGTTTGTCAAACATCTACGTGACATCAACTCAGCAGCTGGATATTACGTTCATCCGCGCTCCGCACACGTGGGTCATCGCTGGCAGGTCCACTGACAGACGTCTATTCCTGGGTCGCTGTCTGCAAGGCATCTAGTTCGGTTCAGTCGTTGGTGAGAGGGCAATTGCCCAGCTTCTGCAATCTATCCCTGGTTACTTTATTTGAACACTGTGTACAGACACCTTTACCTTGGGAACACTTTACTGCAAATTCTTTTTGAACACTGGACACCTTTATCTACAACCATTTCAAGGAGTACCATTAGTCTCTTTAAGCCAGTCAGTGTGTTAATAGACCATTGTGCCTTATTGGATATAGTCGAATGAGCTGCAACTGCCAGTGAAGACTGGCCTGCACCCCGGACACTGCTGTTGTTACTATTTAAAGGGCCCTACACTATCCTTATTCTTAGGATCCAAAGGTTTAATAGGGGTTCCCCTTTAGAGTGTAATCAACTGCATTCAACATTTAACCCTCTATTGTCCTGCAAGTCATGCTCTAGGTGGTATCTCATTAATAATAATAATACATTTTATTTATAGTGCGCTTTTCATCAAATGATCTCAAAGTGCTCATTGTACATAAGTGTGTAATATATCCTCCTATTGTTAAACTGTTCTTAAGCTGTCTTTGGGGGAATTCCACCTAACGAGTCTGGGCTGTTATCTAGTTGATCTATTGTCCTTCTCTTTTGTAAATTAATTCTACTTTCCTTACTCCAGTAAAAGCTGAGATAATACAAATATATTGACTTGTGTGGTGTATCATTTAAAGGTGCTTGTAAAAGATGTGAGGTGAGGTGAGGTCAGGTGAGTTGGGAGGTTCTCAGGGTCATGGCAATGCAGATGAGCAGATACATCCAAGCAGTCCTCAAGGGGACTGTGCTAAATTTGGGGGCTTGTCTGGGATATATTCTGCAGCCGACCCTAGTCAACCTAGACAAGAGCCACAATCCACGTGGGAGGCAGCTTCTGTGACTGTGGTTGCTTGGGGCGGAGCCAAGGGAGCTCAAGTGGAAAGAAGTACTGTCCTAGAGATCTCAGGAAATGAATGCACTGAGAAGGAGATTCGACAGTAGGTGATAGCCTTAGCACCGGGACAAATGGTTTACATTGTGCATATGAAAGCTGAACATGACCTGGACCAAGTCCAGGTACTGTTGGAATGGCAGGAAGACATACCTGTGTTCTTTCTAGAAGAAGAAGTAGCTAGGGGGTGACTGCCAGGGTGATCCCCCTGCTGGCGTGCCAAGCTATTACTGTGACTTGACACAAGTGTGCAGTAAAGAATTGCCAGAGAGGAATTGTCCAGAGAGGACATGCGGAGGGACCAACGTGAAGACCCACTGGATACACTTATAAAGAAATCATTGTCAGCTCAGGATCCTCAGATGCTGTTAAGTAGTTCCATTGAGCTAGCTAAAGTAGTCTATCAAGAATGGGAATGAATGCGGTTAGAAGGCAGAGTTGTATACCAGAAAGGCCCATCTGAGGAACTAGAAGGTGTTGGTCAACTGTTCCTTCCTGAGAAACACCGATTGACAGTGTTGACCGCTCTCCATGATGATCATGGCCACTTAGGTCCAGTTAGAACATTTAAGTTAGTCAGGGAGCTATTCTATTGACCGTCCATGAGGGATGAAGTGGAAAGCTACTGTCGCTCTTGCATCAGATGTATTCAGATATGACTTTACCAGGCAGCCTCAATGGGCCCTCTACAGGGTCAGGGACCAATGGAGTTGGTGTGCATTGATTTTTTTGTACTTGGAACCTGACCTGAGTGGGCAGAGTAATGTCCTGTTTGCGAATGATCACTTTACTCGTTATGCTCAGGCTTTCCCCACTAGGGATCAACAAGCCAGTAATGTAGCGAAGACCCTAGTGGACAAGCTTTTCATTCATTATTGACTGCCTTAGCATCTACATTCAGATAAAGGTCGAGATTTTGAGAGTACGCTAATCCGAAGATTGTGTGAACGCTTGAGTATTAAAAAGTCCAGGACCACTCCTTACCACCCTCAAGGAGACCTGCAAGCTGAACATTTCAACCGCACTTTGTTGAACATGTTAGGAAACCTTCCTTTGGAGAACAAACAATATTGGGGAGACCACATTGCCGCAGTGGTTCATGCCTACAATAGCACGGTGAATGACTCTACTGGATACCCCCTTTACTGGTTGATGTTGGAAGGGAAGCTCATTTGCCAGTGGATTTGGCTTTTGGAACGCCGTTAGATCACATATCTCAGGCCTCTTACCGAGGGTATGTTGACAGACTTCGAAAGAATTTAAAGACTGCATATGAAAAAGCTAGGGAAGCATCTACTGCCAGGGAGAAAGAAACAAGAAAAACTTTGATCTCAGCGTTAGGGTTCAAGACCTGCAGCCTGGAGATAATGTGTTGTTGAGCAGCCTGGGAGGGCTCGCAAAGCATAAGTTGGCTGATCGGTGGAGTTTCCAGCCTTATATTGTCTGCAAATGATTACCCGGGCTTCCCGTGTATCAGATCCGGCCTGAAGGCCAAACTGGCCCCCTCACAACTTGGCATTAGAATCACTTGCTGCTTAAATCTGCTTATTAGAGTGCCTTCATCCCCTCCCCCCTAGGCCTATCAGACTTGCCTAGGGTTGATCGGGACCATGAACCCATGCCTCCAGATGAGGAGAGTGATGAAGAAGAACTGACTCTGGATTGGCTATGGATTTCCCCTTTGAAGACAATCCTGCCCCTCCTCAGACCTTAGGGTGAAACAGTAAGGAAGCGTATTCTGAAAGGAGGACCCAGGTTTCTCTACCGGAAGTTGAGGGGTTGGAGCCGCACCCTGCAAGAAGAAACAAGGTAGTTAAGATGGAATGCAGGAAGACATCTAATGTGGCGGAAACTCCTGTTTAATTTAATAAGGAAGTGGAAAGCGAGAGTGTTCCTAGCATCCAAGAAGAGCCAGAACCTGAGCCAGAGCTTGAACCAGAATGTAGTTTCTGGGGAACAGATCATGGGCCAGAGCCACTGGAAAGCATCTATTCTAGGTTGAGACAGAAAATCTGCCCTCCCAAGAGATTGACCTATGACACCTTAGGGGAAAATGAACTTATCACCACTGCTGAACGTTCTAGTCAAGCACTTGCCTCCTTTATCAAACCTTTGATAGACAATGACCTTGATCCACCTCCTGACACTACTGGGTGGTTACCGGCCTGTCACAAAATTGATATGACTTTGCCTGACAATATATATAATTTGCTTCTAGAGAATCCCTCTTTGGATTAGTTGCTGACTGTTACAGCTTCTGGTCCAGAGCATAACCAATTGTTTATTTTCTTATGATACAGTAAAGTGATCTTACAGGTTCTGTTCTGTCTTTGGGGACCAAAGACTTTCAAGTGGGGGGGGGGGATGTAGCGATGGTGGACTATAATCGAAATACAGTATGTTTCCTCATCATTTCTTACCTGTAGTTGTGTCTCTTTAATGCTGGGCACCAGTGACTGTCATCATATTGGTGAGCCCAACATAATGGATTGTGGGATTAATGGTCTTTCTGACCAGTGATTCCATTGCTTAACCATACGCCAGGACTACACATCCCAGGGACCTTTGTTACCAGTCAAGGAGACTTCTGGGAAAGCCTATAAAGGAGATCAAAGATCCATCCCATGCTCTCTTCTTCCTGGGTCTTGCGGAATGCACACCTCTCCGTGACGGGGAGAGAGAGGTTGCAGCCTACCACGCTGTGTCCAAGTGATTCCAGCCCAGCCTTGGAAGGCTCAATTCTGCTTTCTGAAAAACAGCTTTAACAGCGCCACAGGTAATAATCAAACAATGAACCGCAGCTTTCTCAGTAATGACATAAGTCAAGATTGAAAGGACAAAATTGAGAGTAAGATTAGCGTAGGTCCGCAATATTCTGAGGTATAGAATATAGTCCTCAATATTAAATCTGTTGAATATGTCTATAATCATACATTATTATGTGCAAATATACAAATTAATATGTTTAATTTACACACTGTGAAAACATGCAGTAGAACTGATTATATATGTGAATAAATCAATAATATTTAATGGATAAATAATTATATACAGTAAGTGGTATATATTGTTATCACCAATCTAAAGTGCAATGTGTATGTGCATTGAGAATTTTTTTTTTTTGTTGTAAGTAATATCACCATATAAAGTGCAATGGGTATGTGCAAAATGTATATATATCTTCCCAATTACTCTAGGGTGAACCAGGGTTACCATGCTTCCGGAGTCCAGCAAGGCCCGTGCAGGGTGGTGGTTGGACTTCACACTCAAAATTCCTCTCTCCAAGGTCAAGATGTGTTGTACATGATTTATGGGCATAAAAAGACCCCCTCCGAAGAACCCCGCATTCCATGGGCTCCTCCTGTAATGGGCAGTGGGCCTGGGTATGGCCCCAGGCATGACATCGCCAACATTGTACATCCCCTCCTCTCCGATCAGGAACAGGTCGCTGAGGGGGTAACTGGTGTGATTCTTGGCCTTCCGGGGTGTTGGTTCCAGGGCTCCTGGGGACATCCTTTCGACGGGCGGCAGTTGGTTGGAAAGGCCGTGGCCGACTGGGCCCTTGACGCTTGGTAGGGCCAAGCAGATCCTCCACCACTGTATATCGTTCCACCATCTCGACAAGGAGGTTCACCGTTTTGGGGTCTCCATGGCTGACCCACCGTTGAAGGTCATCTGGCAGTGACCTTAAGTATCGGTCCAGCACGACCCGCTCCACAATTTGGGGACCCGACAACACTTCGGGCTGCAGCCATTTTTTTTACAAGTTGCACCAGGTCATGCATTTGAGATCGCGGTGGCCGGTTTGAACGATACTTCCATTGGTGCACTCGTTGGGCCCGAATAGCCGTAGTCACTCCCAACCGAGCCAGTATTTCTGCCTTTAGTTTTTGATAATCTTTAGCATGTTCTGGTGGTAGGTCAAAATAGGCTTTTTGAGGATCTCCGGTGAGGAAAGGAGCAATTAAGCCGGCCCACTGGTCCTGGGGCCACCCTTCTCTCTCTGCCGTCCTCTCAAATGTTGCCAGAAACGCCTCTACATCATCACTCAGGGACAACTTCTGCAAGAAATGGCTTGCCCTTATGGTCACCTGGTTGCCAGGGGCAACGGCCACTTGTTCACGGCCCTGATAAAGCTGTTGCACTGCTTCTTTTAAGGCAGCTATCTGAGCCTGCATAACCTCTTGTTGGGTCGCTTGCTGGGCTGCTAACTGGGCCACCAACAGGCGAGTATTTTCTTGCTGCAGAGCCAGCACCTCGTTGTGGTGCGTTTTTTGTACCTCCAGCTGGGTTGCTAAGCGCTGATTAGCTTCCTCATGGCAAGTCTGCGCTTGCATATTAGCCAAGGACAGCTGTTTAATTAGCTCCTCCATTGTTTCAGCTTTCAACATTTGTGCAGCTTTAACCCAGGACATAAATTCACTGTACTGTCCCTTTAAATGTCAGTTCAAATCCAATGCAAAAAGAAAAAAAAAAAAAATAGCAAGAAAAACGCCTGTTACTTTGTCCTGCCCGCATTCGAGCACCACTTGTAATGTTCGGGGGATCAGGTAGATCGCAGGACACAGGCTTTTCACACAGCAAAGGGTTTATTAAACTTAAAGCGGGAGTCCACCGGGACTCCGCGTTTTTTTTTTTTTTTTAAAAGCCAGCAGCTACAAATACTGCAGCTGCTGACTTTTAAATAGTGACACTTACCTGTCCAGCGCGCCCGCGATGTCGGCACCCGAAGCCGATCGCTCGCTCGTGCCGCCGCCATCTTGGGTATGGGAATCAGGAAATGGAGCCTTTCGGCTTCATTTCCCGGTTCCCTACTGCGCATGCGCGAGCCGCGCGGCGCAATCCGGATGGTCCCCGCTGCCTCTGGGAGCTGTGTGTTTCCCAGCAGGCAGCGGGGCACTTGCTGAAGGGGGCGGGCGCTTGCGGAAAGGGGCGTAACGTACGCCCCTTTCCGCAGAGAGCTAGCCCGGAAGTGGGTGCAGTTACCTGGATTATCCAGGTAACTCCACCCCCCTCCCCCCTGAAAGGTGCCCATTGTGGCGCCGGAGGGGGGGGGGATTCCGATGAGCGGAGGTCCATTTTAGGGTGGACCTCCGCTTTAAATAGCTTACAGCAGCCAAAAACAAAAGGAAAAAGGTCTGTAGTCTCACCGACTTGCAAAGTCCAGAATAGTTGAGCTTGGTCTTGATGGCAGGTAGCTTCCCCTGCCAGGAGCCTTCCAAACAGGACACTGCTGTCCACTTCAGTTGCTGCAGTCCAAAACAAACACCATCCACTATCCACCATGTCTTCTCCACTCCTCCACCCACCCTACCACTTCCTGTCTTGTTTTTTAAAGGCACTCCCTTCACAGGTGGGTTAATCAATTTTATTCATTTAAAAAGACCACAACCCAAACAGAGGGGAAATATAGCGTCCTTCCAGGACCCAGCCACGGCGTCCTGTACAATATATATATATATATATATATATATATATATATATAACCTAGGACATCAAATATTCTCAAAATTAATGAAGACAATTAAAATTTAAAATGTGACCTTCCAATTTAACAGTAAAATTATTTTAGTGTAACGTTTTTAATCCATATAGTAACTCTTTAAGTAAATTAGACACACAGTGTTCAAAGAAAATTTTGTGCGTCTCTCACCAATATCAACTTGCTGTTAAAGATTGAGGACTTTTTCAATGAGCTCCAATCACTGCTCCACTGAGTTGTTTCAATCACAGGCACAATTTGCCACGCAGTGTGTGATAAGCGAGGGGGGAGAAAGGGAAAATGCTTCTCATAGTGTGATATGCTCAAACAGGCAATTAATAAAAGCAACAAAGATTTCCACTCACAAATTCCAAGTGCCCACCTGGCACTAAGGATGACACGCTCAGCTCAGATCAGATGGTCGTTTAATGCCCCGGTTATATCACATAACACGGGCTACGACCATACACCATGCAATGTTTGTCAGCGTTCCTGTCTCACTCTACGTACGTTTCGTCTGGTTGACTTCTTCACGTAGTGGCAGGACCATATAATATGAAGTCAAACCTTAAGAGTTTCAATTTGTATGCAATCAGGTAGGCCCTTGCTGTACATGGTTTTGATAAATCTGAAGACAAAAATATGCAGAAATTCTAATAGTGTTTATGGGGCTTAAGGCAGCCTACAATTTATATCGGCCTACAATGAGCATTGATGCACTGCTGATATACCGGTACTTCTTTAGGGCAGCACAGTGAACCCCATGAGCATTCACATCTGTGTGTTGTGGTGTGCTGAATAGTGATGGACGAACTTCCGACGGGACGTTTCGCGAACGCGAAACGCGAACGGACACAAACGTTCGCGAAAACGACCGTTCGCCGCGGGCTCCATTGACTTCAATGGGAGGCGAATTTCGCAAACCTTTAGGTCGAATTTGCGGCCACGGGGTAATTATTAGGGGGTAGCACGTAGTCCCACCACCTGGACAATAGCATAATACATGTATGAGGTGAATTTGGGATCGATAACTACAAGCATTTTTTTTTTATTTGGGAAATTGTTCTGACAATTCAGGACTATGGAGCTAATGAAGGCAATGGAGGAGAGGGAAGGTCAGGGACCAGGGTAGGCAAACAAGAGGGTGCAGGAGATACAGAGCACTGACAGCAGCACCGTAATACAGAGCACTGACATCAGCACCGTGACATACAGCGCTGACAGCAGCTCCGTGACATACAGCGCTGACAGCAGCTCCGTGACATACAGCGCTGACAGCAGCTCCGTGACATACAGCGCTGACAGCAGCTCCGTGACATACAGCGCTGACAGCAGCTCCGTGACATACAGCGCTGACAGCAGCACCGTGACATACAGCGCTGACAGCAGCTCCGTGACATACAGCGCTGACAGCAGCTCCGTGACATACAGCGCTGACAGCAGCTCCGTGACATACAGCACTGACAGCAGCTCCGTGACATACAGCGCTGACAGCAGCTCCGTGACATACAGCGCTGACAGCAGCACCGTGACATACAGCGCTGACAGCAGCTCCGTGACATACAGCGCTGACAGCAGCTCCGTGACATACAGCGCTGACAGCAGCTCCGTGACATACAGCGCTGACAGCAGCTCCGTGACATACAGCGCTGACAGCAGCTCCGTGACATACAGCGCTGACAGCAGCACCGTGACATACAGCGCTGACAGCAGCTCCGTGACATACAGCGCTGACAGCAGCTCCGTGACATACAGCGCTGACAGCAGCTCCGTGACATACAGCACTGACAGCAGCTCCGTGACATACAGCGCTGACAGCAGCTCCGTGACATACAGCGCTGACAGCAGCACCGTGACATACAGCGCTGACAGCAGCTCCGTGACATACAGCGCTGACAGCAGCTCCGTGACATACAGCGCTGACAGCAGCTCCGTGACATACAGCGCTGACAGCAGCTCCGTGACATACAGCGCTGACAGCAGCTCCGTGACATACAGCGCTGACAGCAGCTCCGTGACATACAGCGCTGACAGCAGCTCCGTGACATACAGCGCTGACAGCAGCTCCGTGACATACAGCGCTGACAGCAGCTCCGTGACATACAGCGCTGACAGCAGCTCCGTGACATACAGCGCTGACAGCAGCTCCGTGACATACAGCGCTGACAGCAGCACCGTAAGCAGCCCCAGGAGGAAGTCAGCACAGCACAGGGATGGTGTGATCCCCTCATAATAAGAACCCCCAGGAGGAAGTCAGCACAGCACAGGGATGGTGGGAGCCCCTCATAATAAGAACACCCAGGAGGAAGTCAGCACAGCACAGGGATGGTGGGAACCCCTCATAATAAGCAGCCCCAGTAGAAATATGACACCGCTCAACCTCTTCAAAGAGGAGGGTAGGGGCATATAGTACGGTGTGCTTTTTTGGGTCAGGGAAGTGAGCCAAATGAATTAAGAAGGTCTGTGTGCTTGATTCCAAAAATTGTTTATAGACATATACATGGTCTACTGATCACATGTGTTGAATTCCTCCGAGATCCATGCCTCATTCATTTTTAGAAATGTGAGGTAGTTAACACTGTGGTGAGCTAGGCGAGTACGCTTATCGGTCACAATCCCCCCTGCTGCGCTGAACGTCCTTTCGGACAGGACACTGGATGAGGGGCAAGCCAACAGTTCGATTGCAAATTGGGCAAGCTCTGGCCAGAGGTCAAGCCTGCCCACCCAGTAGTCTAGGGGTTCATCACTCCTCAG
This sequence comes from Lithobates pipiens, assembly GCF_037356315.1. Taxonomy (NCBI): domain Eukaryota; kingdom Metazoa; phylum Chordata; class Amphibia; order Anura; family Ranidae; genus Lithobates; species Lithobates pipiens. The sequence goes on from NW_027507903.1 coordinate 540,534,436, forward strand.
AGCGTCCACATCGGCCGTTAACCCAATGTAGTCGGACACCTGACGGTCTAGGCGTTCCCTGATGCTGGATCCGGATGACACCTGTCGATGGGTCGGCTGAAAGAATGACCTCATATCCGAAGTCACCAACACATCTTCAAACCGGCCTCTTCTTGCAGGCGCTGTTGGATTGGTACCCGCAAATCCTTCTCTGGGAGTGGGAATTGCTCCTCTGCCAGCGCACGCAAAAGCAGAATGCAGCATTTCTCGAAGCAAGGCCTGGAAGTGCTGCATTCTGACAGCCCTCTGCGACGGCGGTAACATTTCCGCCATTTTGTGTTTGTACCGGGGGTCTAAGTACGTTGCCACCCAGTACTGGTCCTTGACCCTCATGCTTTTTATACGGGGGTCCCTATTAAAACACTGGAGCATGAAGGCCCCCATTTGCACTAAAGTGGAAGCGGTGTGGTGGCCTGGCTCCTGCTCATCATCCAGGATAATGTCGTCCTCTTCATTCTCCTCTCCCCATCCTCGCACAACAGGGATCCCAGAAAGGTTTAAAGCATGCTCTTCTTGCTCCTGCTCATCCGCCCCGGCACCATCCTCCTCTGACTCCTCATCAGACTCCTGTTGTTGACTTGTCTCAGATAGAGTAGCCCCCCCTGGGAATTCATCCAGCATTGCGACTTCCTCATCTTCCCGCTCCTGCTCCTCCACAGCCTGATCAATGACACGACGCAATGCACGCTCCAGAAAGAAGGCATAAGGTACCATGTCACTGATGGCGCCATGGCTGCGACTGACCAGTTTGGTGATCTCCTCAAATGGCCGCAGAAGTCTGCATGTGTCGCGCATGAGCAGCCACTGGCGCGGTGAAAAAAAACCCAGCTCCCCAGAACCGTTTCTTTCGCAGAGTTCATACAGGTAGACGTTAACTGCACGTTTCTGCTGGAGCAGCCTATCAAGCATATAGAAGGTTGAGTTCCATCGCGTCGGGCAATCGCAAATAAGACGTCTGACCGGCAGATGGTGTCGCCGCTGAATGTCAGCAAGGCGAGCCATGGCCGTGTAAGATCTTCTGAAATGGGCCGAGATTTTCCTTGCCTGCCGCAAGATGTCCTGGACCCCAGGGTATTTGACAAGGAATCGCTGCACGACCAAGTTTAAGACGTGTGCCATGCACGGCACGTGCGTGATTTTGCCCTGTTTCAATGCGCTAAGCAGATTGGCACCGTTGTCACACACCACTTTACCAACTGTCAAATTGAGCGGTGTTAGCCACTCATCTGCCTGTGAACGCAAAGCTGAAAGGAGTGCCGGGCCAGTGTGGCTCTTTGCTTCCAGGCACAACAGACGCAGCACGGCATGGCAACGTCTCACCTGGCATGTGGAATAGGTTCTGGGGAGCTTGGGCGGTGCAGTGGAAGAGACGCTAGCAGCGGAAAAGGAGGAGGCAGCTGAGGAGGAGAGGGAGGAGGATGGAGTAGGAGGAGGAGAAGAAGAGTCAGGCCTGCATGCAATCCGTGGCGGTAAAACCAAATCTACACGGGTGCCACGGGTTACATGCTTGACGGCCGTCAGAAGGTTCACCCAGTGGGCAGTAAAACTGATATACCTTCCCTGCCCGTGTTTGCTAGACCACGTGTCTGTGGTCAGATGTATCTTGGCACCGACACTGTGTGCCAGAGATACATTCACTTGCCGCTGAACATGGCCATATAGCTCTGGGATGCCCTTCTCTGAGAAATACTTCCTTCCTGGGACCTTCCATTGTGGTGTTCCAATGGCCACAAATTTGCGAAAGGCCTCCGAGTCCACCAGTTTATATGGCAGTAGTTGGCGGGCTATGAGTTCTGACAAGCCAGCCGCCAACCGTTGGGCAAGAGGGTTATCCGGCGTCATCATTTTTTTACGCTCAAACATTAGGCCCACGGAAGCCTGCCTTTTTGCAGAAAAATGTGAGCTTGGCGTGATGGAAGGTGGAGTGGAGGACAATTGTGAGGAGAGAGGAGAAGGAGAAGTAGAAGACGAGGCTGGACGGTGAGAGCCTGCAGTGTGGCTTTGTGTGTTCCGTTGCTCCCACTGGGCTCGGTGATGGCTGCTCATGTGCCTTCTTAAGGCGGTCGTCCCTAGGTGAGTATTGGGCTTACCGCGACTAACGCGTTGACTGCAAAGATTGCAGATGGCAACGCTATTGTCAGCAGCGGACACGTTAAAAAAAGCCCACACTGCGGAGCCATGTGCCGGTGTCCTGGGAGCGCCAGATGTGACCGTACATGGTCGATGACTCGCTCCTGATACATTTGCAGTCTGCTTTGTCCCTGCTGTGCAATGTAAGTCATTGCTGCTTCTCCTCCCTATCTGCTGGTCCATATCTCCCTCTGAACTCCCCTCCTCTTCCTCTCTTGTGGGCACCCACGTGACATCACTAGACACGTCATCATCAACGTCACCTTCCCCACCGCTATAAGTAGAGTAGGCAGCAACACCGGGGACCAACCTCCTCCTTGGGCTGATCTGGGTACTGGCGTCAGACTGCTGAGTAGCGCTTGTTGCTACCTCCTCTTCCTGATCCAATACCAAGAGTGGCTGCGCATCAGAAATGTCCTCTTGATATGGATCGGAAAATAATTCCAGTGACTCAAGCGGAAGGTATGTGGTGGTGGTGGTGGTGGTCGTGTTGTTGGTGGTAGTGTCTTTGGGGGTGCACATAGCAGAGAGTGAAGAAGAGGGTGCAGATCGAGAGGATGAGGAGGGTGCAGAAGAGTAAGGCTGAGCGAGCCACTCAACCAAGTCTGGTGCATCCTTTAAAGTAATTGAACGCACCTTCTGCAACTTCCCACTTTGGCTCAAGCCTGTTGCTCCTGCCCTACCCCTACCACCCCTGCGGAAGGGCCTGCCTCTTCCTCTGCATGTCATTTTTTAAATGACCCTGTGACAAAACTCTTAGTCCCTATACCGCTGAAGGACTGCTGCAGTATAGGTGAGCGGTCAGCAGTGGTGCACGTCAACCCTATCTATTGTGGACCTATAGCGGTCCTTACAGAACAGCAGACTGTACCGCACTCAAGCCTATGTACCGTAGCACCCTATACCAAGTTACCAGTCCTTATAAGAACTTTTGTGGACCAAGCAGGTTGTGTATTAGTGTTTAGCAGACTGTACGTCAGTCCCTATACCGCTGAAGGACTGCTGCAGTATAGGGCAGCGGTCAGCAGTGGTGCACGTCAACCCTATCTATTGTGGACCGATAGCGGTCCTTACAGAACAGCAGACTGTACCGCACTCAAGCCTATGTACCGTAGCACCCTATACCAAGTTACCAGTCCTTATAAGAACTTTTGTGGACCAAGCAGGTTGTGTATTAGTGTTTAGCAGACTGTACGTCAGTCCCTATACCGCTGAAGGACTGCTGCAGTATAGGGCAGCGGTCAGCAGTGGTGCACGTCAACCCTATCTATTGTGGACCGATAGCGGTCCTTACAGAACAGCAGACTGTACCGCACTCAAGCCTATGTACCGTAGCACCCTATACCAAGTTACCAGTCCTTATAAGAACTTTTGTGGAACAAGCAGGTTGTGTGTTAGTGATTAGCAGACTGTACGTCAGTCCCTATACCAATGAAGGACTGCTGCAGTATAGGGCAGCGGTCAGCAGTAGTGCACGGCAACCCTATGTATTGTGGACCGATAGCGGTCCTTACAGAACAGCAGACTGTACCGCACTCAAGCCTATGTACCGTAGCACCCTATACCAAGTTACCAGTCCTTATAAGAACTTTTGTGGACCAAGCAGGTTGTGTATTAGTGTTTAGCAGACTGTACGTCAGTCCCTATACCGCTGAAGGACTGCTGCAGTATAGGGCAGCGGTCAGCAGTGGTGCACGTCAACCCTATCTATTGTGGACCGATAGCGGTCCTTACAGAACAGCAGACTGTACCGCACTCAAGCCTATGTACCGTAGCACCCTATACCAAGTTACCAGTCCTTATAAGAACTTTTGTGGACCAAGCAGGTTGTGTATTAGTGTTTAGCAGACTGTACGTCAGTCCCTATACCGCTGAAGGACTGCTGCAGTATAGGGCAGCGGTCAGCAGTGGTGCACGTCAACCCTATCTATTGTGGACCGATAGCGGTCCTTACAGAACAGCAGACTGTACCGCACTCAAGCCTATGTACCGTAGCACCCTATACCAAGTTACCAGTCCTTATAAGAACTTTTGTGGAACAAGCAGGTTGTGTGTTAGTGATTAGCAGACTGTACGTCAGTCCCTATACCAATGAAGGACTGCTGCAGTATAGGGCAGCGGTCAGCAGTAGTGCACGGCAACCCTATGTATTGTGGACCGATAGCGGTCCTTACAGAACAGCAGACTGTACCGCACTCAAGCCTATGTACCGTAGCACCCTATACCAAGTTACCAGTCCTTATAAGAACTTTTGTGGACCAAGCAGGTTGTGTATTAGTGTTTAGCAGACTGTACGTCAGTCCCTATACCGCTGAAGGACTGCTGCAGTATAGGGCAGCGGTCAGCAGTGGTGCACGTCAACCCTATGTATTGTGGACCGATAGCGGTCCTTACAGAACAGCAGACTGTAACGCACTCAGGCCTATGTACCGTAGCACCCTATACCAAGTTACCAGTCCTTATAAGAACTTTTGTGGACCAAGCAGGTTGTGTGTTAGTGATTAGCAGACTGTACGTCAGTCCCTATACCAATGAAGGACTGCTGCAGTATAGGGCAGCGGTCAGCAGTAGTGCACGGCAACCCTATGTATTGTGGACCGATAGCGGTCCTTACAGAACAGCAGACTGTAACGCACTCAGGCCTATGTACCGTAGCACCCTATACCAAGTTACCAGTCCTTATAAAAACTTTTGTGGACCAAGCAGGTTGTGTGTTAGTGTTTAGCAGACTGTGCGTCAGTCCCTATACCGCTGAAGGACTGCTGCAGTATAGGGCAGCGGTCAGCAGTGGTGCACGTCAACCCTATCTATTGTGGACCGATAGCGGTCCTTACAGAACAGCAGACTGTACCGCACTCAAGCCTATGTACCGTAGCACCCTATACCAAGTTACCAGTCCTTATAAGAACTTTTGTGGACCAAGCAGGTTGTGTATTAGTGTTTAGCAGACTGTACGTCAGTCCCTATACCGCTGAAGGACTGCTGCAGTATAGGGCAGCGGTCAGCAGTGGTGCACGTCAACCCTATGTATTGTGGACCGATAGCGGTCCTTACAGAACAGCAGACTGTAACGCACTCAGGCCTATGTACCGTAGCACCCTATACCAAGTTACCAGTCCTTATAAGAACTTTTGTGGACCAAGCAGGTTGTGTGTTAGTGATTAGCAGACTGTACGTCAGTCCCTATACCAATGAAGGACTGCTGCAGTATAGGGCAGCGGTCAGCAGTAGTGCACGGCAACCCTATGTATTGTGGACCGATAGCGGTCCTTACAGAACAGCAGACTGTACTGCACTCAGGCCTATGTACCGTAGCACCCTATACCAAGTTACCAGTCCTTATAAAAACTTTTGTGGACCAAGCAGGTTGTGTGTTAGTGTTTAGCAGACTGTGCGTCAGTCCCTATACCGCTGAAGGACTGCTGCAGTATAGGGCAGCGGTCAGCAGTAGTGCACGGCAACCCTATGTATTGTGGACCGATAGCGGTCCTTACAGAACAGCAGACTGTAACGCACTCAGGCCTATGTACCGTAGCACCCTATACCAAGTTACCAGTCCTTATAAGAACTTTTGTGGACCAAGCAGGTTGTGTGTTAGTGATTAGCAGACTGTACGTCAGTCCCTATACCAATGAAGGACTGCTGCAGTATAGGGCAGCGGTCAGCAGTAGTGCACGGCAACCCTATGTATTGTGGACCGATAGCGGTCCTTACAGAACAGCAGACTGTACCGCACCCAAGCCTATGTACCGTAGCACCCTAGACAGACCAAGTTACCAGTCCTGATAAAGAGCTTTGTGGAACAAGTGAGTTGTGAATGATTAGCAGACTGCAGCAGAAGGGCAGCAGTCAAGTATAATATTCTTTCTATATTTGGAAGAAAGAATATTATACGTGTACAAGCCTATTACCGTACCACTGATACCAGTCCTGAAAAGAACCTTTGTGGAACTAATAGTAACAGCAAGTCTTTAAAATTATCCTCACTGCCTGACACACTGCTTCCTGCCTGTCCCTATACAAATTGGCAAAAAAGAGTAGGCTGGAACGATTAGCTGGAACAGCTCTTTTGTGGACCTGATAGTAACAGCTAATGATGATGATGATGATGATGATGAAGAAAGACTAATCTGGCTGAGCTGTCCCTAAAATAGCAGCATACAGCGCTCTGTCCCTTTATCTAAACTGACAAAAGAAACTCAGGCTGCTGACCTAACACCTATACCAGTCCTGAAAAGAACTTTTGTGTACCAAATAGCTAGCGTTTTCTCTGTCCCTACTCCACACAGGATCCTTTCCCTACAGTGACAGAAGAAAGAATGTAAAATGGCCACCGGATCGGGTGTATTTATAGGTTAGGGGGAATGTCCAAGTGTCCATGAGCTGTCATGTCTCAATTGGTTGTCCTGTAACACATGATAAACGTGTCACGAAAGGTTAAAGTTCTTGTATACATTAAACACGTAAGTCCGCCGGGGCGAACGACGGAAAAAGGCGTTCGAACCCGCGGACGGCGAAAGTCGGAAATTCGCCGCGAAACGACCGCCGGGCGAACCGTTCGGCCATCACTAGTGCTGAAGGCAAGTTGCTTAACCTGTATATACAGTTGTGCTCATTAGTTTACATACCCCAGCAGAATTTATGATTTCTTGGCAGTTTTTCAGAGAATATGAATTATAACACAAAAACTTTACTTTCATTCATGGTTAGTGTTTGGCTGAAGCCATTTATTATCAATCAACAGTGTTTACTCTTTAAATCATAATGGCAACAGAAACTACCCAAATGACCCTGATCAAAAGTTTATAGTTCTTAATACTGTGTATTGCCCCCTTTAACATCAATGACAGCTTGAAGTCTTTTGTGGTATTTGTGGATGAGGCTCTTTATCTTCTCAGATGGTAAAGCTGCCCATTTCTCTTGGTAAAAAGCCTCCAGTTCCTGCAAATTCCTGGGCTGTCTTGCATGAACTGCCCGTTTGAGATCTCCTCAGAGTGGCTCAATGATATTGAGGTCAGGAGACTGAGATTGGCCACTCCAGAATCTTCACTTTATTCTGCTGTAGCCAATGACAGGTCGACTTGGCCTTGTGTTTTGGATCATTGTCATTTTCGATTGTCCAAGTATGTTCCATGCACAGCTTCCTGGCTGATGATTGCAAATGTTCCTGCAGTATTTTTTGATAACATACTACATTCATCTTGCCATAAATTTTGACCAAATTTCCTGTGCCTTTGTAGCTTACACATCCCCAAAACATCAGCAATCCACCTCCGTGTTTCACAGTAGGAATGGTGTACCTTTCATCATAGGCCTTATTGACTCCTCTCCAAATGTAGTGTTTATGGTTGTAGCCAAAAAGCTCAATTTTGGTCTCATCACTCCAAATTACTTTGTGCCAGAAGGTTTGAGGCTTGTCTCTGTGCTATTTGGTGTATTAGAAGAGGGATACTTTGTGGCATTTGCATAGTAATGGCTTTCTTCTTGTGACTTGACCATGCAGCCCACCTTTCTTCAAGTGCCTCCTTGTTGTGCATCTTGAAACAGCCACACCACATGTTTTCAGAGAGTCCTGTATTTCACCTGAAGTTATTTGTGGGTTTTTCTTTGCATCCCAAACTATTTTCCTGGCAGTTGTGGCTGAAATTTTAGTTGGTCTACCTGACCCTGGTTTGGTTTCAACAGAACCCCTCATTTTCCATTTCTTGATTTGAGTTTGAACACTGCTGATTGGCATTCTCAATTCTTTGGATATGTTTTTATATCCCTTTCCTGTTTTATACAGTTCAACTACCTTTTCCCGCAGATCCTTTGACAATTCTTTTGCTTTCCCCATGACTTAGGCCGCGTACACACGCGGGGACTGTTCGCCCAACTTTGTCCGTCAAACAGTTTCGGCAAACAGTCCGCTCAAAATTAGCATGGATGGACATGGCCACACACGACGTACGAACAGTTTGCTGAAACCGTGCGCGATGACGTGAACGGCACGTACGACGGGACGAAAAATACGACGTCCTATACACTGCATTATAACTTTCGGCGTGTAAAGCCTTTCTGAGCATGTGCGGAACTTAGTTTGTCGAACAAGCCTACACACGAGGGAACTGTTCGCTGAAACAAGGTTTCAGCGGACAGTTTTTCGGAAATTCCGAAAAACCTTGTTCAGCGGACTGTTCGCTGAAACTGTCCACTGAACGCCCACACACGGGCGGACTGTCCGCCGAAACACTGTTCAGCGGACAAAGTTGGCCGAACAGTCCCCGCGTGTGTACGCGGCCTTAGAATCCAGAAACGTCAGTGCAGCACTGGATAAAAGATGCAAGAGTCTGTCAGGAGTATAGAAACTCATTGACCTTTTATACATACTAATTACATGTAAACAGATCACAGGTGAGGATGGTTACCTTTAATAGCCATTTAAACCCCTTTGTGTCAACTTGTGTGCATGTTGTCTGGGCCAAAATCACCAGGGTATGTAAACTTTTGATCAGGGTCATTTGGGTAGTTTCTGTTGCCATTATGATTAAAAAAGAGTAAACACAGTTGATTGATAATAAATGGCTTCAGCCAAACACTAACCATGAGTGAAAGAAATGTTTTTGTGTTATCATTCATATTCTCTGAAAAATGGCCAAGAAATCATAAATTCTGCCAGGGTATGTAAACTTATGAGCACAGCTGTATATGTGTGTTTGGGGTGCCATTCAGAAGGGCAACACACTGCAACACAGATGTACTGAACATTGTGGTGCATGTGCTAATGCACATCATAACATGTTATGCACGCACGTGTTTTAAACATGCCTAAAATGTCTCATACAGAAAAGACTCATCTTTAGAATGAAGTAAGTAGTGAGAATACACAGCATATTGATACCTGAATATACAGAATAGTGATACCTTATCAAACAGCCTCGCAAGATGTGAAGAAAGAAGAACCCATCAACCTCACTTTGACCTTTTTGATCTGTCCAGCTCGTATTTCTTGTTTAGTGACGTTAGAGTCAATTTCATTTAATAATGACCCTGAAGATAGTAGCAAGGGTTATCATTACAGGCAACATGTCATTAAATGATGGCATCCTATCTCAGATACAATGGTAGTTTTACTATATTATTATTATAAGCAGGGTTTGATGTAAGTAGCCTACAGCTCTCGTCTACATGTTCTATTATATAGGCGTTATAAAGCTTCATTCATACCGTTGTCTTGCATCTGTTATGTACAGTATATGGCGCCATGAATTTAGGCAGTGCTTTACACACATATATTGTACATTCACATCGGCCTCTGCCCTCAACGAGCTTACAATCTAAGGTCCCTAACTCATATTCATACACATGTTGGGCCAATTTACACAGGATCCAATTAACCTACCAGCATGTCTCTGGAGTGTAAGAAACCGGAGCACCCAGAGGAAACTCACACAGGCACAGGGAGAACATGTAACCTCCAGGCCATGGTTGGGATTCTAACCAACAACCCTAGTGGTGCTGGATGGAAGTACTAACAATTTAGCCGCTATGCTTATCTCAAGAGCTCTTCCACCTTCGCACAGTCTTTAGATTGTAAGCTCTCAGGAACGCTTTTATTTTGAATTGTGGTGTTATTGAATTATCTCTCTTTATATTTTAAAGCACTGTGCCCTGTTGGCACTATTTAGATCCTGTATAATAATGATAGATTGACATTTGGAAGTGGAGGAGGTGCCTTGGACAAGTATGGCTGGTGACACGGGAACAGAGAATTCCCCTGTCACCACAAGTAGGGATGGCCTGAACGCACCCCTGTTCAGTTCGCACCAGAACTTTCGAACACCGCAAAATTTCAGACCAGAAAAACGAACCCCATTAAAGTCAATGGGACCCGAATGTCAAAAATCAAAAGTGCCCATTTGGAAGGGTTATATGTAAGTAATTGGGCATACAATGGTTATAGGGGTCTGGCTCCTGCCCTGGGGGACATGTATCAATAAAAAAAAAGTTTGTGAAAAACTTCGTTTTTAAATGAGCAGTGATCTTTTGATTTTTAAAGTGAAAGCATAAAAATGAAAAAAAATCCTTCCAATACAGTGCCTGGGGGGTCGGTCCCCTTAGTCTACCACTAAAGTGGCAGATTTGTACCATGTCTAGAATCTGCTGCAGCTATGATTGCATTTATAAAGCCCAAAAAATAGAATTTTCCCTGCAAGCTGACTTTATTTTGCTCAGCAACAGCTGGGAAGCCAGTGTGTATGATGAGGTTTCGTCACATATGGCGACCCATCACATTTGGCTACCTGCTGGAGTGTGAATGTGTGACACCGCCATATGCGTTCCAACACTTCTACAACAAAACAACACACTAAAACCGTCAGATAGTGTGATGGAAGTGACGTCAAACACATTAAAATGAGTTCCACTTGTATTGTTACATTGCGGGAGCGTGCCCAGCCTCAACCAATCATAGAACCTATGCCACACATTAGTTTAAAAAGTTTAAAATATCCAATAGATTTCGTTCCACTTCACAATTGTGTCCCACTTTTTGGTGATTCTTCACAAAAAATTAAAAATTTTATATCCTCAGTTTGAAGCCTGAAATGTGGCAAAAGGTTGAAAAGTTCAAGGTGGCCGAATACTTTCGCAAGGCACTGTATGTGCAAGCAGGATTAAATATCACCCCCCCTCAACCTGAACGTATAAATTAGCATTCATTGTATGCATTCTGTAGATGATATATGATTTTGTCGTTACAAATGATGATTTGACATAATTTAATTCAGCTGTAGCTGTGTGCGCTCCTGCCACTTTTACACATGCCCAGTCTGTACCATGCAAGATTGTTGTTAGGGAAGTATTAGTATTGGAGCACATAGCGCAGAGTTTGTATTGTCTATAATGTCACTTCCATGACATCATCTGACGGTTTCACTGCTCCGTATTGTCGCAAAACTTTTGGAACACATATCGGCAAGTTACGCATGCGCAGTGCGAGATTTCTCAGTGGAACGTCACTTCTATAGCCAAATGTGATGGGTTGTTGAATATGACAAAACAAGACTACAATGTAGTGTACTGGGAACAAGACTAATGTTTTTTTGGACACATTCTGGTGTCACTTTGACTTTGGATAGAAGTAATGGGTGCATAAAAATTGGTCTTCCCACTGTAACCCTATAGAGGTTCTCTTGATGAAAACAATTATTGGCCTTGCTGTAAAAAATTGCAATGATATGCACCTGTCAAACAGATGCAGAAAAATTGGTCTTTGGGTGTCAGTGGTGCCTTCTCACCGTAACCCTATAGAGGTACTCTTGATGAAAGCAAGAACTGGCCTTGCTGTAAAAAATTGCAATTGCAAGGTGCTCTTGATGAAGGCAAACAAAATTGCAATGATATGCACCTGTCAAACAGGTGCTGAAAAATTGGTCTTTGGGTATTAATTGTGCCCATGGAACCTATACTAAAAACATTTTTCCAGACGAATTGATTGAACACCCTCAAAGCTAGGCAGCCTCGAAGTCCTGCAGACATTCCGCAAGACTTAAAGAGGAAGTAAACCCTGATGGGTTTATTTCTGCTTTGTCTCCCTGCAAAGGTAAAGCATAATGGGCTACTATGCATTGCATAGTAGCCCATTATGTGTCACTTACCTGACACAGGAGCCAGCGATGTCACCGCTGTCCCCTGTAGTCCGGAGCGTCCATCTTCTTCCGGGTATCGCTGCACCGGCCACTCACAGCGCCAGAGCAGTGATGACGTCACTCACACGCATGGGAGCCGCCACTAACGGAATATCGCCGTTAGCAGCGGCATGCTGCTAACGGCGATAGTGCGCCTGCGTGCCGCTGGCTATGGTGCATGCGCCGTAGACACCACTGACTGTCTTTTGGTAAATATCTCCTAAACCGTGAACTTTCTCCTTCCAGCCACGAGGGTCCTGGGGTTGGAAAGCCATCACTTGCAGAATTACGCATGTCTTCGTCTTATTCGAAGCCTATGAAAGTGCCAGAATCCTCCTCCTCATCCTCCTCCCCTCTCTCCTCCTGTGTGTTTTGTGACATAGCAATGAAGGCGTCTGGATATAGTGGGCCTTGAGAGGAAAGGAAGACCTCCTCTTCTGCCTGCTGTTCTGCCTCCAGTGCCCTGTTCATAATGCCACCCAGAGTCTGCTCCAGCAGGAGAACAACAGGGATTGTGTCACTGATGAATGCACTGTCACCATCCTTATGGCCTCCTCAAATGGTGACAATACAGTGCATGCATCCTTAATGATCAGCCATTGGCGGGGGGAAAAAAAGCTGAAGCGGCCTGAGCCTGTCTTCATGCCATATTCGCACAGGTACTCGTTGACGGCTCCCTGCAGTATGTATAGCTGCTGCGGCATTGACAAAGTCGAGTTCCATCTGGTGGGCATGTCACAAATCCGGCGGTTTATGGGCAGGTGGATTTCCCTGTGAATTTCAGACAATTGACTGCTGAAATGACTACAGACTCTTCTGGCCAGCTTTAGCACATCTTGCCACCCTGGTACGTATTTAGGAAACGCTGCACCACCAAATTGCAGACATGTGCCAGGCATGGCACATGTGTCAACTTTCCCTGTCTAAAGGCGGACAGGAGGCTTGAGCCATTATCACACACCACCATTCCTGGCTCCAGCTGGCCTGGTGTGAACCACTTCTGGGCCTGTCCCTGCAGAGATGCAAATATCTCTGCTCCGGTGTGGTTCCTGTCCCCTAAACACACCAGCTGAAGCACTGCATGGCACCTTTTAGCCTGACTAGGAATAGCCCTTTGATCGCTTAGGGGGCACCTGATGTTCACAGGACAATTCTGCAGAGGAGGGCATGAAGTTAGCAGAAAAGGAGGAGGAGGAGGGGGTAGAGCTTACAGGTCTGGCATCATCACCATCAGCTGTAGGGAGACTTGGGGCAACAACAAGCTGCAGCACCGAGCTCTGTCCTGCCATCCTTTCTAGTTGCAAGCAGCGCTACCCAGTGTTCTGTGAACAAAATATAGTAGCGACTAGGAACCTGTCATTGTGGTACAGCACATTGTGCAAATTCATGGACGGGGGCAGAATCCATCAGGCTGAAAGGCAGAAGTTGGAGAGCCAACAGCTTTGAGAAGCTTGCATTTAGATGCTGGGCATATGGGTGGCAGGGACTGTATTTTTTTCCCGCTGAAGCAGATAGGTCAAAGAAATTTGCCGACGAAAGTCTACAGCTGGTGGTGCGCTGCTGGCAGATGTGCTGTTAGGACCTGGGACACCCTGTGCTATACCATCATCCATGTAAGTGGAGGCTGCTGAGAGGTAATGACTCCGTATAGCAGGGGCAGATTGAGGTGGGTAAGGAGGAGGAGGAAATGGAGGGATATATTTGTGCCCCTTTTGTGTGGCTTTTATGTGCTCTTGCTAACGGGCTAAGTGGTTGGACGTTAAATGCTTTGTTAAGCATGTGGTACCCAAATGGCTGGTGTTTTTGACATGTTTAATGTACCTGAGACACAGTTTGCAGATAGCAACAGTGCAATCTGCTGCAGATGTGCTAAAAAAGGCCCAGACAGCTGAGCTTTAGGGAGTGGGCCCAAGTTGCATCAGTGACCTCATCATCATCATCATCTCCTTCTCCTCCATCTTCATCATCATCCTTTCCACTGGAGACAACTTGGAAACACGCTGCGGCTGGGGGAACATGAATGCCAATTTGTTTACCAGTGTTCTCCCCTCTCTCTAGGCTCATGTACCTGTCATCCTCAACCTCAGAACCAACATCCAAATCTCGTAATGGCTTGGCATCATCAAGGGGCAAGTGGCTGATGCTGTCGTCAAATAACTCAGCTGACTCCTCCATGGCTAATGTTGGGGCTCTAGCAGGAATAGATGTGGACAAGGAGGCAGGTGTATCCACTCTGGCAACTGCAGGGGACTGCACACTTGTCTCTGCTTGCGTGACAGAGGATGAGGAAGGTTTAGTAAGCCAGTCCACTACCTCCTCTGCATAATGTGGCTGGATAGCATGGGCAAACTCACTAAACAGAGGAAACTATGCCCTGCCTTAAGACTGACCACCACGTCCACCTTTGCCTCTAGACACATTTGTTGCTGCCCCCCTTACAGTGCCAAGGGAACGTCTGCCTCTCCTTGTTGTCCTCCCAGACATTATTGGGAGGAAGGAGGCAGTGCTTATATGCAAATGTAAAGAAGAAGTGGAAATCTATAGGTAGATGCACTTAAATCAATGTAAAGTGGTGTCTGGTGCACTTTAATTTTAGTACTCACACTACACACACACACTCCACAGATACACTATAATACACTGCAATATAATGCGACAAATGTACAATGACGCACAGAACTAATTGGCGTTAAACTGGCAGTAACGCACACAAAACTATATAATGTTAAACTGGCAGTAATGCACACAGAAGTAAATGGTGTTAAACTTGCAATAACACACAAAACTATATGGTGTTAAACTGGCAGTAACGCACACAGAACTATATGGCATTAAACTGGCAGTAACGCACAAAAAAACGATATGGCGTTAAACTGGCCGTAACACACATAAAACTATATGGAGTTAAACTGGTAGTAACACATACAAAAGTAAATAGCATTTAACTGGCAGTAACGCACACAGAACTATATGGTGTTTAACAGGCAGTAATGCACAAAAAACTATATGGCGTTAAACTGGCAGTAACGTACACAGTAGTAAATGGCGTTAAACTGGCAATACCATAATCAAATAGAAGGTGTTCAACCGTCACTATACTGATGCTATCTGAACTGTCCCTACTCTAGCAATGCACTAATGTAAAGATTACTGACATGGTCTCACTACACGACAGTGAAACTATCTGAGTTGTCCCTACTCTAGCTGCACACTATGCAAAGCTGAATGATGGTCCTCCTCACTACACTGACACTATCCCTAGACTGACACTAAACTAACATTCTACACTGACAATTGAAGCAAAATAGCACAGTATAGCACACTAACTAATACCGCTGAACAGAGACCTGTTCTATCTCTCTCCATGCTGAAATCACACTGAAAATGGCTTGATTGGATAAAGTCACAATGACAGTGTCCAATCATGACTCTGACAGTGTTCTGTGCCCTGATTGGCTGAAGCTTTCACTGTTTCAACCAATCAAAGACATGCAGGTAGGTTAATTGGCTCTTGTCTAGAGTGGCCCTTGTATGTGTATGTATGCATGTGAGGTAAAGGCTTTAGACTGTCACCTTCCCTGTCATCACAAGCACACAATTGCTATCAGCCCAATAAAAAAAGAAACTTTGGTGTCTATATTCACTCTATCTCTGGGTTGCTGTCTCCTACGGACACAGCCGCTCAGCAATCTAGGCATTGGTCATTTCATGCTCAGTTCATGTGATCCCTTCCCTGACCCTGCACTCAACAGGAGAATTCCGCAGAGAGTGGCGCCACACAGGGGTGGACTAACCATTCAGCCACTCGGGCACTGCCCGAGGGCCCCGGGCCACTAGGGGGCCCCATCAGGGTTGCCAGTCTCAGTAAAACCAGGGACAGTATGTAAAAATCTCTGTTTTTTTTTTTTACATCTGTCTCTGAAATATCCCTTAGCGACATCCTTTTGGTCTAAAAATCCTGAGATTATAGCTGCCCCACCTCTCCAGTACCTTCTCAGCCAATGACATGTCTGTGTATACTGTGTGTACATGTATGTGTATACTGTGTGATTGCATACTGTGTGTGTGTATATTGTGTGGCCCCATAATATCTGATTGCCTGGGGTCCCCATAATCTCCTATTGCCCAGGGACTCCATGAGTTGTCAGTCCGCCCCTGGCACCAGATCATTACGTAGTATTTAGGATCCACCCATTGCCAGAGAACGAAAAGAGTGATGAGGACCCGTGACATCACTGGACCAAAGACACTTAAAAAAGACAGTGCAAGGGTTCTGCAATGGGTGAAGGGAAGAAGAAACAAGAAAAAATGAAGTCTCCATTCATAATAATAAAGGTGTTCTTTGGTGTTAATCATATATACGGAAGTGCGTAGAGGGAAAGTATGCAAAGAAAATACGCTTGCGTGGGCAAGTAGGTTTTTAGGGTATTTGTTTGGCCATGCTGCAGAGAAAAATGATGAATATGATGTTACTTTGAGGAGCAAGATAATATCCCAATTTTATGAATAAGGACCACTTATCAGTGTTTCCTCTGAAGTTGTATACACCTGTATGGGTGAATTCGCTATACCATAGCTTCATGAAAGCACTCAAGCATAGCTGTAACAGCGGCTAATTTAATAGGTGAGCCCATTACTTCTCCCCAGGTCCCCATGTGTAACAGCTAGCACTTCATCGAACATGCCTCAATCTCAGTGAATAAACTTTGTGTGTCCCGAAACTGCTATACAAGTCTATCCATTGTGGCCCAGCTACTTCCCTCTAATGTAAGGATTATTACAGGCTATAAATCTTCCGTGAGCTCAGCGGACAGACCACACTCTGCCTCAGTGTCTGAGAGTCCTTAAATGTTTTCATAAAATGAAATATTCTTCAAAACATTTACTTTAGAAATACTGGAACCGTTTCAAACAAACTCAATGAAAAATGAATTGCAGACTGCACTGAAATTCTATTCAGTGTCCAATGGTCTGCTGACTGCAGATTATCAGAACAGGGTCAGTGCTGTGCTCATAGTTAACTGTGTCCAGTGATCCCCTGATCACACAGTGTTGGGTTATATCTAATGTCCGGTGATCCCCTGACTGTATATTATCAGGAGGGGATCACACAGTGTTGGGTTATATCTAATGTCCGGTGATCCCCTGACTGTATATTATCAGGACGGGATCACACAGTGCTGGGTTATAACTAATGTCCAGTTAGGGCCGTCCTTAAGGCAGGACAAAAGGGGCAGCTGCCCTGGGCCATGTCATTGTTGTGGGGCCCAAAGCAGCTGCCTCATACTTGAAAACTATCCCAGTTTAAATTCCCTTGTCCCTTGAAGTTTTAGTCCCTTGCTGTGTCCTGATATCTCAGTGTGAAGTGCTGCTACTAATGCTGCCCAGCTCTGTCCTATTGTTGTGTATAGATGACTCACCTGCAGACCCTGTGTTTACATGTAAATAACCGGCATTCATATGTAAATAGCTGCATCAGACAGCATAGATATGTAAATAAAGGACGGAATTCATATTTATATCTTGCCCCCTGCAGTGAGATGATGTGCTGTAACCTCAAGCAACCAATCAGTGAGCAGTATTACTGTGCAGTAATCTCTAGCAACCAATCAACAAGCAGAAATCATGTGCTCTAACATCTAGCAACTAATCAGTGAGCCGTAATGTGTGCTGTAACCTGAAGCAACCAGTCAGTAAGGGGTAATGCTACACTGTAACCTCTGGCAACCAACCGCAATCACTGCCTGATCTGATACAGTAAACTGATTTTAAATCTAGCTGCTATTTATTGTATGTCTCAGAGCAGGTTGAGAGCGAAATTTTATGGGGGTGGGGGCCCAAGAAAATGTTTACCCAGGGTCCAATCAATATCAAAGACGACCCTGTGTCCGGTGATCCCCTGACTGTATATTATCAGGACAGGATCACACAGTGCTGGAGGAGGGAAACATTTACATTGCCAGCACACCGGGAATCTTCAATTAATGTCCAAATGCTTTATTCAAGATGATCACGTCACAGCAGAAGAATGCAACATTTTGGATCAATGCAGGACCCCATTTATCAGGCATGACAGTCATCATATGCCTGACAAAGGGCTATTGCATGGCCCTGAAACATTGCGTTCTTTAAATGTGGAGTGATCATCTTAAATAAAATATTTGGATGTTATTTGAAGATTCCAGGTGTGCTGGTAATATGTATATTGTTCCATGCTGTTACCAGTTTCCAGCTGGTAGATGCCGAAGCACCCACTTACCTCTCAGACTACCACAGGAACGTGTGTGATGGGAATAATTTTAGCTGGAAAAGGATGGGTGCCATCACATTCTGTTTACAAATTGTGGACACTGGGTGTGCTGCACATGCTTAAATGGGTTGTAAACCCTTGTGTTTTTTCACCTTAATGCATCCTATGCATTAAGGTGAAAAAACACCTGGCAGTCACTGACCCCCCAGCCCCCCGTTTTACTTACCTGAGCCCCTTCATCTCTTCAGCGGGGACACGCTGTCCCTCTCTCCCCGAGGTCCCAGCTCTTGATTGGATAGATTGATAGCAGCGCAGCCATTGGCTACCGCTGCTGTCAATCAAATCCAATGACGCAGGCACCGTGGACGCAAATGCTGGACTCGGGAGCACGCCCACAGGGTAACCCCCCAGGAGAATGCTTCTCCCAGGGAGTTATCTTATGCAGGGAGGAGCCGCGAGAGCCACCGGCGGATCCCAGAAGAGGATGTTCGGGGGTCACTCTGTGCAAAACGAGCTGCACAATGGAGGTAAGTATGATGTGTTTGCTATTTTAAGGAAATAAAAAGCGATCATTCACAATCACTTTAAAAAGCATCATCAAAGTACACATAGCATGTGTAGCTTACTCTGTCTTTCTACCCAGCTGCCACCTTCCCCCTCGCACTTGCCAGCAATTCCTGGCTGTCAAAATGATAACTGGGAATTGCTGTGTAAATACAGCAGCTACAACAGCTGCTGCTGTCTGACACAAAGGGGGACATTTACTGAAATGGAAGCACACAGAATCTGGTGCAGCTGTGCATAGTAACCAATCAGCTTCTAGGTTTTAGCCCACGTTTACACTGAGGGCGGGTTTGGAAACATGCGAGTTCGGCTAAACGGCCGCGATTTCAAACCAGAATTTCAGTCCGACTTCGGGTGCAATTTGACAGACATCTGTGTCAGTTCATGCACAGGTGTCTATTAAAATCGCTCCCGAAGTCGCCAAAAATAATGCTGAAACTATTTTTTGGAATCGGTGCGGAGCCACAAAGTCGGCTTTACACCGATGTCAAAGAGAATATTAAATCGGTCCAATGTGAATGTGGGCTTATTGTCAGAACCTAATTGAACAAGCTGAAGTTAGAAGCTGATTGGTTATTATGCACAGCTGCACCAGATTTTGTGTGCACCATTTTTGGTAAAGACCCATACACACAATCCGAAAATCATACGAATACCGATTTAGATGCAATCGTATGATAATCAGATCGTTGGTTCACAGATTTCGAGAGACGATCACAACAGTTCATCTGATATTATCCGGTCCGACAAGTGTGAAAATTGTTCTCGTATAATACTAGATCATTCCATTTTTGTTTATTCAGTACAGTTGTCTTCCGAAAATGCAATAGAAATAAACTACCACACATGACATCACTTCCGATTTTTTATTCTGTCGTACAAGAATTTTTGTAACTTTAGTAAACTCTTTATGTTCGATATGCGACTAGCATGCAACAAAAAAAACGGACGATCTGTCATCTGATTTTCGGATTGTGTGTATGGGGCTTTAATCTCCCCCAGTGTTAACAATACTGTTTTTAGAGAGAAGATAGAGAGATGCAAAGTAACATTGTTACTTTTGCATATACTTTGTTTCAAAACTGTTTTCAACTGTACAGAACTCAGAGGTTGGCCACCCCCGGCACTGGTGCCACCAACGGCACTCAAAGCCTGTTTTGCCGACACTCGACTCCCTCGCCGTCAGCCGAGCAGTGCAGAGGAGTGTCAGTGAGACACTAATGCATTCCAATTTCAGAATTCCTCACACCGCACCTGCACTGAGGGGGAGGCACTGTGCCCCACACATTGTAAAAGATGGGAAACATTGATTGGTTCTCTAACTTTGCTGTAGTTGCGATCGTCAGCTTTTGTGATGGAGAAGAGATTGGGTGCAGTTCTGGTGGGGGGGGGGGGCGGTCCCTGTTTCCAGGAGGAGGAGGACTGTGATTGGCCTCTGCTAAAGCCAATCACAGTCCTGCTAGCCCTGCCCACCATCTGGAGGAAGATGACTCACTTGGTTGCCACTACCAATCTCAGAAAGAAGGGATTTCACTGTGATTGAGAACCACAATCAGGGGACAGTTTGTGGAATTACTGTTGAGCTTCTGGAAACTTTCTTGAAATGATTCCTGAACCTTTGTGTCACTGACTACTGAACCCCGGCACTCTGTGTCCCTTTAAGCCACAGCCAGTATTCAGAGCAATGAAAATCACACCCAACTTTTCCTGTGGCGCAGAGAGACGCACTTTTTCTCATCTGCGGGGTCCAAACTTATGATCCTGCACACAGGACCACTGCTTTCAGAAAATACCTCTGACCTGAGCTCACCATTGCGCATCCATTCCAGATGCTTGTAAGTGACATCACATACATCACATATATCACATACATGCACGTGGACTGGATGCAAGAGGTGGATTAGCAGGATGAGAGTGCCAGAACAGGTTGATGTGTCTCATCTCTGTTTCTTTTCACCACTCTGCATGATAGATGAGAGGAGGATTCAGAGGTGGGACAGAAGAGCAGGAGGGTACAGTGGTGGGGCAGATGTGCAGAGAGGTACAGTGGTGGGGCAGATGTGCAGAGAGGTACAGTGGTGGGGCAGATGTGCAGAGAGGTACAGTGGTGGAAGAGATGAGAAGGGGGTTCCACAGTGAGACAGAAGAGCAGGGGGGTTACAGTGGTGGGCCAGATGAGAAGGAGGTTTTGTGGTGGGACAGAAAAGCAGGGGGGTAGAGCAGTGGGGCAGATGTGAAAGAGGTGTATTGGTGGAACAGATGAGCAGGGGGTTACAGTGGTGGGGCAGGAAGGCAGGGAGAACAGAGGTGGGGCAGAAGAGCAGGGGGGAACAGAAGTGAGACAGATGTGCAGGAGGTACATTGGTGGGGCAGGTGAGCAGATGGGTTCAGTGTTAGGACAGATGAGAAGGTGATTCAGTAGTGAGACAGTAGAGCATGGGGATATGGTGGTGAAGCAGATGTGCAGGGACATACAGTGGTGGGGCAGATGAGAAAAAGGGGTATATCGATGGGGCAGATGAGCAGGAAGGTTACAGTGTTGGGGCAGATGTGCAGAAAGTACAGTGGTGGGAGGGATGAGAAGGGGGTTCAGCGGTGGGACAGAAAAGCAGGGGGGTATAGTGATGGGGCAGATGAGCAAGGGGTTACAGTGGTGGAAAAGATGAGCGGGGCGGGTTCACTGTTGGGGCAGATGAGAAGGGGGTTCAGTGGTGGGACAGAAGAGCAAGGGGGTACAGCAGTGGAGCAGATGTGGGAAGGAAGTGCATTGGTGGGACAGATGAGCAGGGGGTTACAATGGTTGGGCAGAAGAGCAGGGGGTACAGAGGTGGGGCAGATGTAAAGGGGAGTACAGTGGCCCGGAAGAGGAGAAAAGAGGTACATTGGTGGGAAAGATGTGTAGGGGGGTACAGAAGTGGGGCAGATGTGTAGAGGGGTACAGAGGAGAAAGGAGGTACATCGGTGGAACACATGAGCAGGGGGTTACAGTGGTGGGGCAGGAAGGCAGGGAGAACAGAGGTGGGGCAGAAGAGCAGGGGGGAACAGAAGTGAGACAGATGTGCAGGAGTTACATTGGTGGGGCAGGTGAGCAGATGAGTTCAGTGTTAGGACAGATGAGAAGGTCATTCAGTAGTGAGACAGAAGAGCATGGGGATATGGTGGTGGAGCAGATGTGCAGGGACGTACAGTGGTGGGGCAGATGAGAAAAGGGGTACATTGATGGGGCAAATGAGCAGGAAGGTTACAGTGTTGGGGCACATGTGCAGAAAGTACAGTGGTGGGAGGGATGAGAAGGGGGTTCAGCGGTGGGACAGAAAAGCAGGGGGGTATAGTGATGGGGCAGATTAGCAAGGGGTTACAGTGGTGGAAAAGATGAGCGGGGCGGGTTCACTGTTGGGGCAGATGAGAAGGGGAGTGGTGGGACAGAAAAGCAAGGGGGTACAGCAGTGGGGTAGATGTGGGAAGGAAGTGCATTGGTAGGACAGATGACCAGGGGGTTACAATGGTTGGGCAGAAGAGCAGGGGGTAAATAGGTGGGGCAGATGTAAAGGGGAGTACAGTGGCCCGGAAGAGGAGAAAAGAGGTACATTGGTGGGAAAGATGTGTAGGGGGGTACAGAAGTGGGGCAGATGTGTAGAGGGGTACAGAGGAGAAAGGAGGTACATCGGTGGAACACATGAGCAGGGGGTTACAGTGGTGGGGCAGAAGAGCAGGGGGAACAGAGGTGGGACAGATGTACAGGAGGTACGGTGGGGCAGATGAGAAAGGGGGTTACAGCAGTGGGGCATTTGAGCAGATAAGTTCAGTGTTAGGACAGATGAGAAGATGGTTCAGTGGTGAGACAGAAGAGCTTGGGGGTACGACGGTGGTGCAGATTTGCAGGGAGGTACAGTGGTGGGGCAGATGAGCAGGGGGTTACAGTGGTGGGACAGAAAAACAGGGGATTACAGTGGTGGGGCAGCTGTACAGGGGGTTACAATGGTGAAACAGATGAGCAGGGGGTTACAGTGGTGGGGCAGATGTGCAGGGGGTTACAATGGTGAAACAGATAAGCAGGGGGTTACAGTGGTGGGGCAGATGTGCAGGGGGTTACAATGGTGAAACAGATGTGCAGGGGGTTACAGTGATGGGGCAGATGAGCAGGGGGTTACAGTGGTGAGGCAGATGAGAAAAGGGGTACATTGGTGGGGCAGATGAGCAGGGTGTTACAGTGGTGGGGCAGATGAGAAAGGGGGCACATTGGTGAGGCAGATGTACAGGGGGTTACAATAGTGGGACAGGTGAGCAGGGGGGGGTACAGAGGTGGGGCAGATGTGCAGGGTAGTACAGTGATGGGGTAGATGTGCAGGGGGTTACAGTGGTGGGGCAGATGTGCAATTGGGGCTGATCAGAGGTGTGAAGGTGCAGGATGTTAATTTCTCACTACTACTCGTAATTAAGAGTGGGAAGTTTACATTTATTTTTGTTATAAAATCGGCACACTCAATTTCTTTGAAAACATTTTTCGGCACACTGTGATAAAAAAGGTTGTCTACACCTGGTACAGGTATATGAAGTCATATAAACACACCTGACAACTAAAAAAAAATATATATATTTTTTTTAATTAAATGTATCCCCCTTACGAATCAGCCCTTTTTAACAGCTTCTTCTTCTCCCCTATACTATTTACCTGATTTTTTTTTATCAATTCTATTTTTTCCAATAGAATATACATACAGTATATATTCTATATACTTTGTTATCTTAAGAAATTATAAATGAACTATAACGGAAATGTAAAAATTACTTTGACCCATAGAGGGGTGTACAGGTGTGAGAGCTAAGCTGGTTAAGCCTATATATACTACTTCAGAATGTACATTTCTCTGACTCTAATTTTCTTCTCACTGCCAGGTTTTGCGTAACACTGCAACATTTCCAACAGCTAATGTTTCCAGAGATCCACATACAAAATACCCATTGCAACAATTAGGAAACTGTTTAATGCAGACCCTTGCAGAGCAGCAATGATGTCCTCATGCCTGGCAATCAGTCTTGGCCTCATTAGCTGCATGTCCAGATGTTTCTACACATGGCTATACATTGTAAAGGAACAGTCACTGTGTGGTCCCTGGCTTATGACAGGTCCCTTATGTAATAACACTTCCATGCAGTGTCCCAGTTACACTTACAACATTTTCCTCTAATTAGAAATAGAACTATTATATGTAAAGCCTGTATTTATTTATTTATTTTTTTGGTGAATTTCCTTTGGTTATTTAGTTCAGCAATTACAACCAGATTTTTTAATATTTTATTGATTTGTTTTTGGTTTATCTCGGCATACCATAATTTTTATATGGGGTTCACTCACAATGAAATTTAAAAGGTAAAATAAAAAATAAAAAAGTACCATTAGATAAAACTGAGATACAAGAAGTTTGTTTTATAATACGAAGAGATTAAAGTGGAAAATTGCCTTTCTAGCTAAAGTTATTAACTCTTTATTGGAGGGCTCAGTGTTCCCTCCACAAACACTCGAAGCGCACATCTCCCTCATCTCGAAGCCTAATAAAGACCCAACTTTATGCGCAAACTACAGGCCTATCTCCCTAATTCTTGTTGACTTAAAAGTTTATGCTAAGGTGCTGGACAATAGTTTGCAAAATCTATTGCCCCACTTAATTCACCTGGATTCGGTCGGATTCCTGAGTGGTCGGGAAGCTTGGGACAATCCTTTGAAAACCCTTAAGCCGCGTACACACAGGCGGATTGTATGGCCTACTTAGTCCGTCATACAATCCGACGGACAGTCCGTCATACTTTCGAATAAACGGACTTGACCACACACGGATGCACAAACAGTCCGTCGAAAGCTTGCGCGATGACGTGTACAGCACGTACGACGGGACTAGAAATAGGAAGTCCAATACACAGCAATGCAACCTTCTGCCGTGTAAATCCTTTCTGAGCATGCTCCATTCTTAGTCCGTTGAACTAGCATACTGACGAGCGGATTGTCCGCTGAAACCAAAGTACGACGGACAGAATTTTGAAAATTCCGAAATACTTAGTACGCCAGACTGCACGCTGAAAAAGCCCACACACGAGCGGACTGTCCGCTGAAATGTGTTTCGACGGACTAAGTAGGCCATACAGTCCGCCCGTGTGTACGCGGCATTCTTCTTACTGAGTACACCCACACTCATGACATACCTCTATGCCTCCTAACGGTCGATGCCGAGAAGGCATTCAATCAAGTTGACTGGTAATTTCATTGCTTGTCATTACAGCAGATAGGATTGGGCCCTCATATGCTATCGGTGATCATGTCTTTGTATTATTCCCCATCTGCTAGAATTAGAATCAACAGTTTTTTACCTCTGTTCTCTCTCATTTTCTATATATATACTGGAACACGACAGGGATGCCCTTTGTCCCTTCTTCTTTACGTTCTTAATATGGCACATCTGGCTGTTGCTCTGCAAAGCAACTCTAATGTAAAGGGTATTACGGTGGGCCCTATACACACTAAACTTGCCCTATTCACAATCCGCTTGAGTGTTTTCGTCATATACCGCTTCCTTCCAGTCTGAATATAGATATCAGATATTCCCACTGCTGACAACCACAACCAAGACAATACTCGTTCGGTTACTCACCATGAACTTATTTATTTGAGATGAATATATACAGCAGACTGACAATACAAACTAGTTATCTAATCATTTACCCAGACTAGGTGACTCAGAGATATGACCTTTCCAGGTAGACTTGCCGTCTCCTCACTCACAACTTACAATACACATAAGTATAAACACATCCCCCAATAGTTTGCTAGGAGACAAAGGTGTGTTAATGAGCACAATCAACTATTGGGTGAAAGACCCGGGCTTTCCAGATCTCATTAATCAGCATTGCTTTTATATACATCTGTCCACTGAGTCCCAAGCTGGCAGAGACCATCATGGCCTCCTTAATAATGTCCTTTTCCATTACATAACAGAATATCTTCCTAAATGCTTGTAGCTTCCTCAAATGCCAGGTTCCATAGTCGGTAAGCGAGAGGCTAGCATTCAGTCCCCTGCAAAAGCCTCTGTCCCAGGTGAGTCTATCACAATCTGCTTTTATTTGTGACACAACGACACATGTCCCTGCTCTCAATAAAGTTACAGTGGTGTGAAAAAGTGTTTGCCCCCTTCCTAATTTCCTGTTCCTTTGCATGTTTGTCACACTTAAGTGTTTCGGAACATCAAACCAATTTAAACAATAGTCAAGGACAACACAAGTAAACACAAAATGCAATTTGTAAATGAAGGTGTTTATTATTAAAGGTGAAAAAAAATCCAAACCATCATGGCCCTGTGTGAAAAAGTGATTGCCCCCTAAACCTAATAACTGGTTGGGCCACCCTTAGCAGCAACAACTGCAACCAAGCGTTTGCGATAACGTGCAATGAGGCTTTTACAGCGTCCTGGAGGAATTTTGGCCCACTCATCTTTGCAGAATTGTCCTAATTCAGTTACATTAGAGGGTTTTCGAGCATGAACGGCCTTTTTAAGGTCATACCACAACATCTCAATAGGATTCAGGTCAGGACTTTGGCTAGGCCACTCCAAAGTCTTCATTTTGTTTTTCTTCAGCCATTCGGTGGTGGACTTGCTGGTGTGTTTAGGATCATTGTCCTGCTGCAGAACCCAAGTTCGTTTCAGCTTGAGTACACGAACAGATGGTCGGACATTCTCCTTCAGGATCTCTTGGTAGACAGCAGAATTCATAGTTCCTTTTATCACGGCAAGTCTTCCAGGTCCCGAAGCAGCAAAACAGCCCCAGACCATCACACTACCACCACCATATTTTACTGTTGGTATAATGTTCTTTTTATGAAATGCAGTGTTCCTTCTACGCCAGATATACTTGGACACACACCTTCCAAAGAGTTCGACTTTTGTCTCATCGGTCCACAGAATGTTGTCCCAAAAGTCTTGGGGATCATCAAGATGTGTTGTGGAGAAATTGAGACGAGCTTTGATGTTCTTTTTGCTCAGCAGTGGTTTTCTCATTGGAACTCTGCCATGCAGGCCATTTTTGCCCAGTCTTTTCCTGATGGTGGAGGCATGAACGCTGACCTTAACTGAGGCAAGTGAGGCCTGCAGTTCCTTGGACGTTGTTGTGGGGTCTTTTGTGACCTCTTGGATGAGTCGTCGCTGCGCTCTTGGGGTAATTTTGGGCGGCCGGCCACTCCTGGGAAGGTTCACCACTGTTCCATGTCTTCGCCATTTGTGGATAATGGCTCTCACTGTGGTTCGCTGGATTCCCAAAGCTTTGGAAATGGCTTTATAACCCTTTCCAGACTGATAGATCTCAATTACTTTCTTTCTCAATTGTTCCTGAATTTCTTTGGGTCTCGGCATGATGTGTAGCTTTTAAGGATCTTCTGGTGGACCTTACTGTGTCAAGCAGCTCCTATTTAAGTGATGCCTTGATTGTGAACAGGTGTGGCAATAATCAGGCCTGGGTGTGGCTAGAGAAATTGAACTCAGGTGTGGACAACCACAGTTATAGTATGTTTTAACAAGGGGGGCAATCACTTTTTCACACAGGGCCATGATGGTTTTGATTTTTTTTCACCTTTTAATAATAAACACCTTCATTTACAAATTGCATTTTGTGTTTACTTGTGTTGTCCTTGACTATTGTTTAAATTGGTTTGATGTTCCGAAACACTTAAGTGTGACAAACATGCAAAGGAACAGGAAATGAGGAAGGGGGCAAACACTTTTTCACACCACTGTAGATGTTCAGAAATTTGGGTTAGTTAGCAATTTTAAAGTAAATTATAACAAATCTGAATCTTTAATATTTCATTATCGGCGATGGCTTTTCAACACTTTTCGTCAACTTTTTCGTTTAAGACCGATTCTACCTCTATGTATTATCTTGGGTTTCAAATACCTGCGGAAACATCCCAGCTCTTCTCCCAGAATTTTACTCCCCTGGTTCCCAGAACAGAGGCTGACTTATCATCCTACTGCTCCAGAGGGCTTTCTTTTTTGGGGAGGGTGAACGCCCTGAAAATGTATGTTCCATATACGATAAAGCAGCAGTACTTACTCACGTATCAGACTGGTTCCATCATTCCTCTTTTAAGTTTTGGGTCCGATTGGAAAACCATATGAATCCTATCGATCTCTGTGCCCTTCCATGGACCCCATCCACTCTTTGAAATGGCTCATCTCTCCTTTCAGACCTACTTCGTCAGATGATCCAAATGTGGGATCACTTGATGACCACTGGTATCTAAACCTTTTGGACCCTTGACTCCCATTTTGGGACTCCGGCTTTTCCACTGGCACTGCGTGCAATGGGGTATGGGCCTTTGAATAAGGAAGGTTATAGGAGACTCGCTCAAGTTCTTCACGCAGATCTGTCACCAACGACAGCTACTCCTTTCACATCATTAGCATACCACCCAACACAATGGTTTCAGAGACAACAAGCAATGTCTTACATTCATATTATTCCTTCATTGTAGGATGTTCTTGCCGACCCAACGGGTCTTGAAGATATGTTCCTTCAGGAAGACCCTCCAACTCATGTAGTCTCCCAACTTTATTCATTATTACTAAATATTTTGTCCCCTGACCTTCCTCCTTACACGTAGGTATGGGAATCAGAGCTACATCATTCCATTTCTCTCACAGTTTGGCAAAAGTGTTTTATCCTAACTCATAAATTGTCCCTTGTCAAACCTTCTTTTTTTTAAATTAGAGATAGCTTGGAAGAGTTAGAGTCTCTGTAATGCCGCATACACACGATCTGACTTTCTGGCGGACAATTCGATCGTGTGCGGGCTCCAGCGGACTTTTGGGAAGAAATAAGACTGGCTTCAAATTTGCTGCCGGACTCGACTTTTAGCGGACAATCCGTTCGTCTGTGTGCTAGTCCGATGGACTAAAACCAACGCTAGGGCAGCTATTGGCTACTGGCTATGATCTTCCTTATTCTACGTCATCACGTTCGAATCCGTTGGACTTTTGGAGTGATCGTGTGTGGCCAAGTCAGTTAGTTTGAAAGTCCGGCGGACCTCAACTGCAAAGTCTGTTGGATTGTCCGCCGTGTGTACGCGGCATAAGGATTTTATTACTATCTCTAACGGCTGTTAAAAAAATTCCTTTTACTTCTTATGTGATCACTGAGAATACATTTCTACAAAGGTGGCAAGGCTGGTAATTAAAGCGGAGTTCCACCCACATGTTAAACTTTGTGCAATACCTTGCTGCGGCGAGGTACGTAATTTCTGGCCATGCATTGGCTCCTGGGATATGAATTTCATCAATCTAAGGAGTCAATGGGCCTTCTCCATTTGTTTGTGTGCTGCGCTTTGGAAGATATGCACATGCACGAGATTGGGATGCTGGGTAGCTAGCAGTGCCATATCACGGAAGAAGAGACAAGTCGGCTTCACATTCCAGAACTGAAGATGGGAGGGCACTCCCTGGGGAGAGCTGAATAGGTATTTTAAAAACAAAAAGAACAATAACATACTGTGGGGAAAATAATTATTGGATCCCCTGCAGATTTTGTAAGTTTGCCCACTTACAAAGAAGGGTCTATATTTGTTATCATAGGTGTATTTTAAATGATAGAGACAGAATATCAACCAAAAATCCAGAAAACACACATGATACAAATGTTATAAATTGAGTTGCAGTTCAGTGAGTAAAATAAGTATTTGATCCCCAAGCAACTTGGTGGAGAAACCCTTGTTGGCAAGCACAGAGGTAAGATGTTTCTTAGATGAAGCTGGCTAGGCCACTCCACGACCTTAATGTGCTTCTTCTTGAGCCACTCGTTTGTTGTCTTGGCGGTATGTTTTGGGTCTTTGTCATGCTGAAAGACCCATCCATGAGCTATCTTCAGTGTTCTGACTGAGGGAAGAAGGTTCTCATCCAAGATTTTACAATGCATGGCCCTGTCCATTGGCCCCTTGATGTGGCAAAGTCGGCCTGTACCTTTAGCAGAGAAACAGCTCCAAAGCATGATGTTTCCACCTCTGTGATTGACTCTGGGGATGGTGTTCTTAGGGTCATAGTCAGCATTTAACCCAACACTTCATATTCCTGATTTGTACCTGCTGTACCATGTACTTGTATGAGAAAGTGTCCTGTTCTCTTTTTATATTGCATCCTTTATGTGAAATCCCTGGTGCTCCTGCTAGTCCTCTTGCTTTCCTATTAAAAACAGATAACACTGAGAAGGAGAGCACACTGTGGTCAGTTCTCTAGAGTTCTATAGCTATGCTGGGAACTCAGTGTACTCTCCTCTAATGATAAGACTTGTTCTGAAACGCCCCTGCTGCACAGCCATTCACTGGGAAGTTCAGTGTTCCGCTACTTCTCCTCCCCCAGCTCTTATGCAGCTGAGAAGAGAATATGTGATCACGTCTAAAAAAGTTAAAAAAGGTATTTACCGTATATACTCGAGTATAGGCCGACCCGAATATAAGCCGAGGCCCCCAATTTACCCCCAAAAAAACTGGCAAACTTATTGACTCGTGTATAAGCCGAGGGTAAGACATGCCTGTCCATCCCTGTGTGTGTGTCCGTCCATCCCTGTGTGTCCGTCCATCCCTGTGTGTCCGTCCATCCATCCCTGTGTGTGTGTGTCTCCATCCATCCATCCATCCCTGTGTGTGTGTGTATCCGTGTGTGTGTGTGTGTGTGTGTGTGTGTGTGTGTGTGTGTGTGTGTGTCCAGCCTACCTGTGTCCTGAGCCTTTGTCCCGAGCCTCCGTCCCGTGCCGAGCCTCCTTGCCTCCGTGCCTCGCCGCCGTGCCTCGCCGCCGTGCCTCGCCGCCATGCCTTGCCTCCGGTCCCGTCCCGTCCCGTCCCGTGCCGTGCCGTCCTGTGCCTTGCCTCCGTCCCGTGCCCTCTTCGTTCGTCGGCGGCCATTGTAAAATTCAAAAGCTGCGCCGCCGCCTTCGCCTGTGATAGGCGGAACACTGAATTTCCCAGCAGCCTGTGTTCCGCCTATCACAGACGTCGTATCATCCTCGTCCGTAGTACG
Source organism: Lithobates pipiens (assembly GCF_037356315.1). Taxonomy (NCBI): domain Eukaryota; kingdom Metazoa; phylum Chordata; class Amphibia; order Anura; family Ranidae; genus Lithobates; species Lithobates pipiens. The sequence goes on from NW_027507903.1 coordinate 540,565,137, forward strand.
AGGATGATACGAAGTCCGTGATAGGCGGAACACAGGCTGCTGGGAAATTCAGTGTTCCGCCTATCACAGGCGAAGGGGGAGCCGGAGGCGCGGCTTTTGAATCAGAATGGCCGCTGTCTGTCTGCTCGACACGCTGATCGAGCGGGCAGACAGCGATGACTCGAGTATAAGCCGAGGGGGGCACTTTCAGCCTCAAAAAAGAGGCTGAAAATCTCGGCTTATACTCGAGTATATACGGTACAATGTTTTTATATCTGTAAGTAGCACTGACTCCTGAATAAGCGGCTAGTTTTATTGGGCTTACCGTTAAATTTTTGACCTTGTGTACGTCTAGGGGTTTCCCGAGGTATATGGCCCAAAGAATTGCAGAAACTGACATTGGATCCACTTTTGGGATATTTATTTGACAACAAGTAGACAAAACAGTCTCTCAATAAAGGGTAGAGGGTTAGGTAGGAAGTTCAGGTACTCTTGGAACTGCAAAAAATAGGAAGTCTCTCACTATAGAAATCCAGAGAATTACCACTCACAACTGGATTCTCACAGCTACCGGATAGACCTCCTCTCACTGGGTCTAGCAGCCGATAGAGTGTTTAGATAAAGCAAAGTCTCTGCCACAGACTTGAATGTAGAACACTTGGGAATAAAGTCTCTGCCACAGACTTGAATGTAACTGAAGGATGTAGATAAATTTAGAGAGCTATCATACGGTACCAGTATCTCGCAGCCAGTCCGGCGATACCGTATGAGTGTAGATTTGCTTGGTGTCCTTCAACTGAGCCTCCAGGCTCCTTCTGAGAAGCCAGCCTTATGCGTGGCCTTCTCCCAAAGTGTCCTCCCCTTGTTGCTTCTCCAGTTGCTGGGCCTCTCCGCAGATGAGATGGCACCGGACCACCTTTGAATCCTCCTCCCAGTTATTTTGCCTTGGGCTAGCCAGCCCCGAGACTTGAAATTGGATGGATCCGCACCCCAGGCCACGAGGGCCATGGGGGCTGGTCAGAAGGACCAGGACCAAGCAGACAGAAAGATCTTCTGGACCCGAACCCCGGAAGCACGTGATCTCAGTACCTTAAGTACCCTCTCCCAGAATGCACCGCAAGATAACACTCCCACTGGGCTGGTTCAGAGAAAGAATGTCACTTAATATGCCTAGCTAAACTGCGTTCTCACACTTGCCAGTGGTGACAGTGACACCTGTGGCCAAGCAGAACCCAGTGCAATCCAGCTAAACTGGTACCGTAACCATAATTTGGTATAATTAACCCTAAAACCCAACTGTGGCTTTAGGAATTTTAAATAGAAAAAACACATAGAGTGTGCTCTTCAGGAGCCGGCGCTACATATACAAAAAATGTTTTGCCTTTCATTTCTATTTTAAACTGAATGGGTTGTTTTATAATTACTTTAAAGCAGAACTTCATCCAAAAGGAGAAGTTCAGCCTTTCCTCCTCCTCACCTCCCCTCTACCACATTTGCAATTTTTTTTAGTTTTTTGGAGGGGGTTACCCCTGATTTGCACAGGTACTTGCTCCTACTTTTGGTCATATCTGATATCTGCAGTGATCTGAGCCGGAGTTTTGCCCTCCCCTCCTTCCCCCCACAGTCTCTTGTGACACATAACAGGTCAGAAAAGACTGTGGGACCAATCACGGGGCACAGTGCAGCTTGCGCATGTGCAGCAAACAGCCAGCTGTGAAGCCACAAGGAATCACAGTCGGCTGCACACAGTTAAGATGCCGGCGCATGCTGCAACCGAAGACTGACAAAGAGCCGGGTAGGGTGAGGACATTGTTGGATCCTGGGCCAGGTAAGTGTGCGTTTTTTAAAAGTCAGCAGCTACAGTATTTGTAGTTGTTGACTTCTAAACTTTTGTTTACAGGCTGGAGCTCCCTTAATTAGTAACAGCACACTGGTGGCTGCAGCCTGACATCTCTAATGCCTTCACTATGTTGGAAGCCGCAATATTACCCTCTCTTGAACTGCTCCAGTCCTTGCTGTGTCAAAGACAAAAAAACCCTGACTAACGTACCACCTTCAGTGAATGATAGTGCCTGTCACTGAAATTGCCAAACCACATTTAAACTCATTGGGATAAAGACACAGAACAACAATAGTCCAAAAATCCCCTTCGTTTTGGAAAAGGTAAATTGTTGTTCATTTTTTATTCATTTCATTTCTCTCATACAAAAGAGAGCTTCAAGGCCAAAGATAACTGACATCCTTATTTAAGTGGTGGATGAGGCATAGTGGGTGCAAAGGTGGTAAAAGTCATTGGGCGCCAGACACTTCTTGGATGTAAAGAGGTTTTATTTATTTGACAGTCCTTTTTATATTTTGTAGGGGAAAGAGGGTTAGGGCCAGGAAACCCTTAAGTAGTTGCAATTTCAAATGGCAGACTCAGAGACTCCGAAACTTCAATAGGAGAACAGCCCCAGCAAGGCGCCACTTCTTCACATGCAGGATTGCTGTCTCCTATGGTAACAGAACTTAAACAGTTCCTAATTCAAAGTAACAGTTCTCTCAGCTGTACTACAACTTCTCCTTGTAGTTCTTCAGCCCCTTGAGCTCCTGGTCTCTCACTGGACCCTCTGATTTGCTAACTCTGAATCCTGTGAGCTCCTGAAGGCTTCTGCGGTGGTATCTCCCTCAAGCGTCACCCACGCTTCCCTGCTGGGTCCCTAGCGTGGCACTTCAGATACCTTCAAGCTTCACCTCTGCTGACCGGCTCGGTCCCTGGCTTGACACACAAGGCTGCTCTGCAAGCATCACCCCTGCTGGTTGGGTCCCTGACTTGATCACCGCCTGAAGTTTCCTGATTCTCACCGTGCCCGTTCGGTGAGAATACTGCTCCAATACTTGCTTCAGTTACTCACTGTGGTCCCTGGTACAGGTGATTGGTCCCTTTGTGATGACAGCTTCCCTTCTACCCCTGACCACTGACAGGTTCTCTGGCCGCAGTCCCAACCCTGCGCTGCCCTCTTACTTCTGGATAGGCCCTCACACAGCCTGGCAGCCTGATGCCGCCGGGATAGGCCCAATCTCTGGCCTAGCAGCCCGGGGCATACAACACATGTCCACCCAGATGGCGGTCTGGGTGGCACACAAGAACCTGGATCACCTGACCTCACCCAAATATATAGGCTCTTCCAGCTATCCAAGGGATTCAACAAAATCCCTGGCCATTGGCTGAGATACCCCATATACCCATAACCTGACCTTGAGTTGTCCTTCTCAATCTAATACCATAACTACAGTAGCTACTCCTGACAAGTTATTTGGTGAGGAGCTCCCTGAGTAAACCCCAGAGCGCTTCATATGCAATATATAAAAGTTATTTAGAAGAATTTAAGAACATAGATTAAATATGACTGTATTTGGAGGTTGGAGGAGGAGGGGAAGGAGGAGAGGGACTTTTGGAACCCCCCGTGGTTGTATGTTTGTTTAGAGGCCCTTGTAGTCCTACCTATGAGGGAGCATTCCAATGCAATATGTTAAAAAATATATATATATTGTTGTACTTTGATATGTTTACTCAAAAGTTTGTTATTTCATTTAGATGGCATTTATTGAAAGTCTGTATTGATAGCTCCTGATGAAGAGGACTTTGTCCCGAGAAACGCAGTTGAGCTGTCAAGACCACTATGCACAATCATTGCAGTATTGACATTGACTGTTTTTTTAAAACTGTATTTTGTATTCTGTCTGTTGTAAATATGGACGAATAATAGTGTCTAATTTTAGTAAACTTTAATAAATGTTATATTTTGCCAAAAGAAAATGTGATGTGCCTTAAAAGTCCCACGCCTATACTATTAATATAGTTTCAATGTAGCCCCTCCATAATTACTACTCTACAAGCTTGGAACAAGGGATTCTGTTTTGAGTCCCTGCCTCCAACTCCTTTCTCTCTCAATTCCCCCTATGGATCAACCTATCTCTCCCTCATTTCTACGCTCTCCCTGATCCTCATGATTGGGACAAATATAAAATCAAGACACTGGAGTATATAGTAGCAGGCTGCAGTTTGCTCCCCTTTAATTCTCTATGCTTCAGAGCCGGTGTGTCCATAAGGGCGCACGGGTGCCGCCCCCTCTTTCCTGCCACCCCCTCTATCACCCCCAATTCAGGCGCCTGGCCCCTTTTTGGGCACAGGACACCTGAATTACAGCAACGGGGATGGTTTTGAAGCACCTGATTAGAGCCATAGGCTCTAATAGGCATCAAAAATGGTGACCTGGGAGCACCATGCTGAGCACTCGCAGGTCACTCAGCTGTGTTAGAAAAGCGAATAAATATTTGCTTTCCTAACACTAAACCCCCTCTCAGCCAATCAGGTGCTTGGATCTGTTATCCGTCACCTGATTGGCTGGAATGCCAGGCGTCCAATCATAGCAGAGGACGGCAAGAGAGTACGGGAGAAGACACTGAGGAGCTGTCCCACCAAGACAGGTAAGTGCAGACGGTGGGCTAGCAGGGGGCACACTGGCAGCATTTGATATGGCACAGTGGCTGCGCTTGATGGGGCACAGTGGGAGCATGGACGGGCACAGTAGCGGCAATTTATGGGCACAGTGGCTGCGTTTGATGGCACAGTGGCGGCAATTGATGGGAACAGTGGCTGCATTTTATGGGGCACAGTAGCTGCATTTGATGGCACAGTGGCTGCGTTTGATGGCACAGTGGCAGCAATTGATGGGCTCAGTGGCTGTGTTTGATGGCACAGTGGCTGCGTTTATGGGCACAATGGTGGCAATTGATGGGCACAGTGGCTGCATTTTATGCGGCCCAGTGGCTGCATTTGATGTCACAGTGGTGGAAATTGAGGGGCACAGTGGCTGCGTTTGATGGCACAGTGGCTGCGTTTTATGGGCACAATGGCGGCAATTGATGGGTACAGTGGCTGCATTTTATGGGGCACAGTGGCTGCATTTGATGGCACAGTGGCAGCAACTGATGGGCACAGTGGCTCCGTTTGATGGCGCAGTGGCTGCGTTTGATGGGCACAGTGGCTGCGTTTGATGGGGCGTGTAGCAAAATAAATTTTTTCCGAAATTTATGAAGAAACTTGATTTTTTTATTTTATTTTATTGAATATGTTTTATAGCAGAAAGTAGAAAATATTGTTTTTTTTTTTTCAAAATGTTAGGTCTTTATTCCTCTGTATCGCACAAAAAAAACAAAAAAACAACAAAACCCAGTGGTGATCAAAGACCACCAAAAGACAACTCTATTTGTGTGAAAAATTATATTCATTTAATTTGGGTACAGCATTGCATGAACATGCAATCGCCAGGTAACCGATTCAGCCCCGGAAGATTTTACCCCCTTCTTGACCAGAACACCCAAACAAAATTGACGTCTTTTTTTTCCCCACAAATAGAGCTATCTTTTGGAGGTATTTTATCACCTCTGCGCTTTTTATTTTTTGCGCTATAAACAAAAAAAGAGTGACAATTTTAAATATAAAAACACATTTTCTTTTACTTTTTGCTATAATAAATATCTCCCAAAAATATATATAAAAAATGTTTTTCCTTAATTTAGGCCGATATGTATTCTTCTACATATTTTTGGTAAAAAAAAAATCACAATAAACGTATATTGATTGGTTTGCGCAAAAGTTATAGCATCTACAAAATAGGGGATAGTTGGCATAGATGGCATTTTTTTTTATTTTTATTTTTTTATTAGTAATGGTGGCGATCTTCAATTTTTATCAGGACTGCGACATTATGGTGGACACTAGGGGGTGATGAAGGGGTTAAGTGTGTCCTAAGGAGTGATTCTAACTGTGGGGGGGTGGGCTTCAACTCACATGACAGCGATTACTGCTCTCGATGACAGGGAGCGGTGATCTCTGTCATGACATAAGCCAGAACAGGGAAATCCCTTGTTTACATAGGCACTTCCCGTTCTGAGGTTCCATGACCCGATCGCTGGGAGACCGTCGGAAATTGAGTCCGCCTGTCCTGCGGGCATGGTCACGCTGTACACGGCTGGCACATGTGCGTGCGCCTGCTATCTCTGGCTCTTAAAGGGGACGTACAGGTACGGCCATTTGCCCACCGCTGCCATTGTGCCGATGTATATCGTTATAGTTGGCAAGTGGCTAAAGTAACACAGTACTAGATAGCAACAAATGGCTTGGTCATGAAAGGGGTAAAATATTCTGGAGCTCAAGTGGTTAATATATATATCAAAAAACCAATAGGTTGCTAAAGTTATGAAAATTCTCATACAGCAGAATAAAACTTTTAAAGTGATGTGATGTATTGTACTGTAATGTATTCTTTAATTTCCCGGCATGTGTGGTCTTGGTCTTCTGATTTTTTACGGAAAATCCTGTATTTGATTATACGAAAATCGCAGGAAGCAGGCTGAGGGGTTATAGCCAGAGGGACCGTCCCCTGGGCAGAAATATACAGTTCTGTTGTTTTCACATGTATTACATGTTCTGCCTAGTCTTCTCCTGAAGGTGGCGTGATAACCCTATGGTCAAGATTTAATGGAGCTGTGTCCGTCAATGAAAGAAAGAGAAATCATACTTTCTGTTATCATACGAGAAAAATGTTCATGCTTCTCCCTTTTTGGATATTTTTGCATGAACTGCCATGATCAGCTCTCGAAAGCTGTACTAACAATCAGATTATCAGACTATTGCTCTGAAAGTGGTATTTTTTGTCTAATTTTCTCATTGTCTGTTCTAGGCATTAGAGCAAGGGTCTCCAAACTTTTTAAACAAAGGGCCAGTTTACTGTCCTTCGGGGTTTCAAGGGGGCCAGACTTTGGCCAGTGTGAGTAGAAAATGTCCCGGCATCAGTGGGAGTAAACACTGTCCCATTATTGGTTTTAAGGAGGAATAGCGATCCATCGATGGTGTCAATGGGAGGAATAGTGCCCCATCATTGGTGTCAGTGGGAGGAATTGTGCCCCATCATTGGTTTTAGTAGGAGGAATTGTGCCCCATCATTGGTTTTAGTAGGAGGAATTGTGCCCCATCATTGGTGTCAGTGGGAGGGATGGTGCCTGATCATTATTGTCAGTTGGAGGAATAGTGTCCCGAGGGCCGGATAGAAGCAAACAAAGGGCCACATCTGGCCCCCGGGCTGCAGTTTGTAGACCACTGCATTAGAGGGTAAGTCAAGATCTACCTATGTCTTCAGGTGCCTTTGTGTTTGAACCTATTAGCCATTTTGATATAAGAGGTTTTCCCCAAATGAAGCTCTTTGTACTCTTTTTTTCAATCATATGTTGATCCTGAATTGTTCAGATTGTGTTAGTTTAACATCAAATGCGGTCATCAGACCTTCCTGCATGCGTTGTCTCTCTCCTCAGACTAGCAGCTGCAATCAAGTTGGAGCAATTCCAGCAGTCTTTTTTTTCTGTAAAAATGAAGAGAAAATTAAGAATTATAGCCCAGGTAATACAAATTTTACCTGGGGTTGAAAGTCTTCAGTGACAAAGGCAATCTCCCTGTGTCTGTGATGCATTTGCACTTGAGCTCAGTTTACAGTCGGAGGATATAAGCTTCAGTGGTACTATACAAAGGATTCACTCTAGGCAAAGGACAAAGCACCAATACAGACAAGCTTTCTCTATGAATGGAAGGCAGCAAAACATGTGCTACTGCTTTGTGTTTGAGGTCTTCACAGAATTCACCATTCACACTCCTTTCCATAGTCAGTTCCTGCTCTATATATTCTGAAAAGTAGTTGTATAGTACCACCCTAGCTCCCAACTGTCCCTGATTTCAACGGACTGTCCCTTGTTTGGAGCAGTGTCCCTCATTCCTCCTTATTTGTCCCTCATTTTAGTCTGATCTATATAGCTGCATATAAAATGCACTTTTTATCTTCCAAAAAGTGTTTCCCAGTGCTAAACCTTTCATCCAATTTCGAAATTGCTGCATTTGTAAACCAGTATAAAAGAATAATGGTGGTAATAAAAAAAGGACTTGTGTGTTTAACAAAAATTTTTTGGGATAATTTCCCTTTAAGGGGGCGGGGCAAGGGATGTATCCTATGCCTACATACTTTTGCTGATAGGTGTCCCTCGTTCCCGTCTCAAAAAGTCGGGAGGTATGAGTACCACTTTTTTACGTCTTTTTATTAGGTTTTATTGTTTAAAGTGGATGTAAACCCACTCTCATCCTTTCTAAACGACTGCGATATCTAGAAGGATATACATGCCTCCTGCATGTGTACTTATCTGTCAAATGTCTCCCCTCTGTCTGCTATGAGACCCGAAAAACTGCAGATTTTGTGGGTGGGTCTGTTTTCCAGGGCTCAGTGGGTGGATTTGTGATGTCATTAGACTCCCTGCCCACCTCTACACTCCCCTTAGCAACATGCATTTTCTCCTGTGTATTTCTTACACTGAACTTCTGCTATGATCACTAACATCCAGTCAAAACCCAGAAAAGTCCCCACATGACTTCAGAATGCCAAATCAGGCTGAGGTGTGGAACAGCCAATCCTTGCAGAGCTGCTGAAGAAAGGAGTGGGGATGGGAATTAAAAAATAATGCATGTCTTAGGCTAGTGCACGAGATATGTAAATCGCCTGTCAATCACAGCAAGGGTGAAGAACGGACAAAAATTTCACAGTTTGTGCTTTTATTTTGCTGAAAAAAGATATGAGGATTGCTCAGAGCTGGATTAACTCTTTGTGGCAAGACTGGGCACAGCTGATCTGAAATCCCGTACTTTGTATTGTGCCAGACAAAAAAAATTCCGGGTTTACATCCACTTTAAAATAGGCAAAACTTTTTTTTTGCATTTTGGATAGAGTACGGGACGGTTATAAACCGCGTCAGATTTTTTTTCGCCATTTGCGTCCCATTGCGGAGATTTCCCTTCACTTCCTGTCCCATAGCCAAACAGGAAGTGAGAGGAAACCCCTGCAAATTAAGGGAATTCCTTGGGGACCCCCAGGCAGTGTTGCCAGCCACCAGTATTTTTACTGGCAGCCAGTAAAAAATGGGCACTTTTCTCCTGCCAGTAAATGGCAGTGACAGGAAAAGGTTGGCAGTAAAAAATATGGCTGTGACGCTCGGCTCCATTGACCGACCAAGACCATCCGAGTGCCTGTTACAGTGTGCGAGTGGCGCCGGTGGGGGGCGGGGGCAGGTCTGATGGAGGCGGTGTCTGAGTGTGTTGTGTGATGTCATGGTGCAAGGGAGCTGAGCGTAGTGGCCGGAGCCTCGTATGCGGGTCTGTGGGAGGAGCAATGCCAGCCGGGAGCAGGACTATCCATGCTGTTTGGACTAGAGTGGACGGAAGGGACCACCTGGTATGGAGAGAAAAGAATTAGGGGGCGCCTCTGGGTGTAGATTTTAAAAAAGCAATTTATTCACAGGTAAAACAAAAGGATTATGCACGCACATTTTCCAAGGCATAAAAAGGCATGTAGAATAAAAGGGGGGGTTTTTCATCTGATTCGTCCGTCACTTGAGATCCGGTCCGCAGGTGTCATATTGTCCTCTCCTGGCGTTACCACAAGTTTGTTGTTTTAAAAGAGCCGGCTTGGTGGACGCAGAGGATGTATTTCCAAAGCGAGGCTTGGTTAGCTGTGACACGCGGGTCGCGGGGTTGTGACTGTGATACAGGCAGAAATCACAGTCATGTGAAATCAGAGTGGGAAGCAAGCAGAGCATTTGTACCTTTTATAATCTGTGGCCATACTTTTTACACTGGGTTGGATGCAACTTAGACAACACCTCTCCCTCCACTTGTGCAGCATTTCTAAGTCCATACTGCGGACCTTGTACCTGTCTCCACCAACACAGTCATCCTATCAACTCACTCCCAGTGGCAATGTTTCATGTTACTATAGAATACAGGAAACACACTTAACCATTACTTTATGCTTGTTCTCCTCCCAAGGCCTCACCACATCACCTGTGACTCCCAGGCTGGGTCCCAAGGTCTGTGCCACATTATCGGTTACAGTATGAGGGAAACTAGTTGCTAGTGATAGGGCCAAGCATAATACCTCTTCACTAACAGAGAATCCGTCACCTCTGTGGTGTCACCTGTTTCCTGGCTGGTTGGCATATTAGTGAAACAAATATGGTAGTCATTAGCAAAAGCAATATAGCCTCCTCTAGAGAGCATTCTACAGGTCAAACCTCTGTACTATATCTTCTCTAACCTCTTCAGTCCACTGTTTGTAAGCCCTGTTCTTTTGAAATGCCATCCATGCACCCCTTTAGAGACTTCAGACTAGGCAATTTAGATTAACAAATAAAGATCTTTTACTGAAGTAGTTGCAGGTAACAAGAAAACAGCTCTCAAAGACATCTTTCTCATGATTTCCCATGCAAAGCTCTCTAATACACCTAAATAGTTCCCCATGAGGTAGTCATAGCTTAGGCCAGGGGTGCTCAACCCGTAGCCTGCGGCCTCATACCAGAGAAACAAATGCCCATGCTCTGGGATGGCAGGTCTGCAAGCCCAGATTGTGATCAATGGTTTGCTGACCCACCATCCCAGAGCATCAGAGTGCATAAAGCCAGCACTGGCAGTGGAGGAAGCAGGCAGCCATAGAGGGCGCAGGAGCTGCATAAGCCAATGTTTCCTCTGTTGTGCTGGCTCTGTCCCAGGTGGAATGCACTTTGCTGGACCTTTCTAGCAGCCTGGAGAGCGATGCAGCACAGTGCCCCCGCGTCTTTCCTGCAGGTTAGCAGCACTGAGCCATAGAATTCTATTTTACCCTGTTACTGTGCTATCTGAAAGCACACCAAAACTGCTGAATGTAAGGGTTTTGCTGCACTTTCAGAAAGTATTGCACCCTTGATGTGTAATAGAAGTCTATGGCTCAGTGCAGGTAAACTGCACTGCACGCATGGTGCAGGTAAACCACAGCACATCAGTGTGAAAGCAGCATTATAGGAGGCTCAGGACAGTAAGGGCTTGTTTATATTTGCGGTTTGGAGGGCGGTAAAACTCCATAGTTCACTGTGGCCTGCGACAGGTTACCAAATCACTGAAGTGGCCCTTGTGCTTTGAAAGGTTGATCTGCTTTAGTCCATCTTAAGGCAAAAGTTCATAATAGGCAATAAAACCAAAAGAGGTAGCAATGATCCATAACAGAGTCCAGCTTAGGGTTGCACAAGTCCATATAGGTCCATAGGTTTCACACCCCACTTGGAACCCTGACTAGGCTCCCCTCCAATGGATGGTTCAGACTAGCAGCATAACAGTTAAATTTTGGCAGCCTTTCCACAGGCCAACCGCCGAGGGCACTAATGAGTCCCTTTTTACAAAGTATGTCCTGGAGGGGGGCAGTAACCTTCCTGAAAAGAGTGACGAAACCTGTACAGCAGTGATAACCCTTCCTTCTAGGGCAGTGTTTCTCAACCTTTTTTCAATCAAGGCACCCTTTAAAAATCTGCACAATCGCGGGGCAATACATTTTAAAATGCAAAAACTTATAGTTTTACATAACGCAGCGGTATCTACACACGACAGACACCCAACATTAGAGGTTATTCATTCTTTGCACACTGGTATAGACTACTATTTCTCTTCTCCTTCACTTTATTTCCCTCACTAATTAACATGACTCCAGTGCTAATGGAGAGGGGCAGGGTAGGGGCAAGCAAGGAAGTTGTCAGGCACCCAACATCATCTATATTAACCTAAGACATTGCTGGTTTTGGGCTTTGTGGCTTTCTGTAAAAAAACAAAAAACAGTAGGCTTGATCTAGCTTGTTAACAATTTTAGGACAATATCAGGCAATTTTAGGCATTTTGTATTTTTGACATTTTGCCAAGGCACACCCTAAGAACCCAAAAGGCACCCCAGGGTACCACAGCAGCCTGGTTAAAAAAGGCTGTTCTAGGGAACCACCAGCTCAGCAGGTCAACCTAAGGACACAGTGCAACAATTCTACATAGTAAAAGTAGCTTTTACACATAAACATACTTGACCTGATTAACCTCCAGTGGCGGCCCGCCCATAGGGGGCGCCCGGGCGCCGCCCCCCCTCTCCCTAGGTGTAAAAAAAAAAAAAAGTAAAAAAAAAAAAAAAAGTTAAAAAAAAAAAGTAAAAAAAAAAATAAACGGGCCCTTTAAGACATTTAAAAAAAAAAAAAAATGTCATTTAACAATTTAACATAGTGTACTGTGGCGCCGGTCACAGTGCACTATGAGAAGCGCCACGTCGATGCAATCACAAGATTGCATCCATGGCGCTTCATTTGCGGGTTAAAAACCCGCCTTGCGGCGCACTGCAGAACGCCGACTAGCTTCCGCCCGTAAAATCACTGTGATTCTACGGGCGGGAGCATTGTCATTCTTAGACAGGCAGTCACTTCCGGCTTTCGGCTGCTTCACGAAACCCGGAAGTGACATAGGCAGCTCCGTTCCTTAGCCCGAGCGGAGCTGCCAGACAGTGAGAGGTGAGTCACCGCATAAAGGCTTTCTAGCTTCTACTTTGTGGAGAATGTTCATGCATTTAGCTGAATTAATGCAAAAAGCTTTCACAGCCAGAAAGGTTTCCCCAGGCCAGGCGACTTTTGCCGTGGCCAATCAGAGAATGAGCTCTGAAGGGGGAACTCCACGCCAAATTTCTGAAAAAAAATTTGACGTGGGTTCCCCCTCCGAGAGCATACCAGGCCCTTAGGTCTGGTATGGATTCCAAGGGGAACCCCCTACGCCGAAAAAACGGCGTGGGGGTCCCCCCCAGATCCACACCAGACCCTTATCCGAGCACGCTACCCGGCCGGCCAGGAAAGGGGGTGGGGACGAGCGGGCGCCCCCCCCTCCTGAGCCGTACCAGGCCGCTTGCCCTCAACATGGGGGGGTGCCTTGGGGGAGGGGGGGCGTGCGGCCCCCCCACCCCAAAGCACCTTGTCCCCATGTTGATGAGGACAAGGGCCTCTTCCCGACAACCCTGGCCGTTGGTTGTCGGGGTCTGCGGGCGGGGGGCTTATCGGAATCCGGGAGCCCCCTTTAATAAGGGGGCCCCGGATACCGGCCCCCCACCCTATGTGAATGAGTATGGGGTACAATGTACCCCTACCCATTCACCTGTGAAAAAAAGTACAAAAAAAAACACAACACAGGGTTAAAATATTTTATTGCACAGCTCCGGGGGTCTTCCGTCTTCGGGGGTCTTCTCGCCGGACTCCTCCGCTATCTTCTTGTAGCTCTTTTGCTAGCGGAGGAGTCCGACTTTCTTCCTCGCCGCCGGCCTCTTCTCCCGACTTCGGGGGTCTTGTCCCCCTCTTCGGTTCTTCTGCCGGGCCACCGCGCCTTCTTATAGCTCTTTTAGAGGCGGTGGCCCGGTCTTCTGCCGCCGCCGCCGCCGCCGTTCTTCTTCTTCTTCTTCTCCTTCTTCTCCAGGAGATGTTGCCTCGACGATCTCCCTGGCCGGAATGCCAGGGACGCGCTGCGCTGCCACTTATATAGGGACAATGGGGCGGTGTCACATGGGTTGATGTCACATGGGTTGGTCACATGGGTTGATGTCACATGGCGACTGTGACATCAACCCATGTGACCAACCCATGTGACATCAACCCATGTGACACCGCCCCATTGTCCCTATATAAGTGGCAGCGCAGCGCGTCCCTGGCATTCCGGCCAGGGAGATCGTCGAGGCAACATCTCCTGGAGAAGAAGGAGAAGAAGAAGAAGAAGAAGAAGAAGAACGGCGGCGGCGGCGGCGGCAGAAGACCGGGCCACCGCCTCTAAAAGAGCTATAAGAAGGCGCGGTGGCCCGGCAGAAGAACCGAAGAGGGGGACAAGACCCCCGAAGTCGGGAGAAGAGGCCGGCGGCGAGGAAGAAAGCCGGACTCCTCCGCTAGCAAAAGAGCTACAAGAAGATAGCAGGGGAGTCCGGCGAGAAGACCCCCGAAGACGGAAGACCCCCGGAGCTGTGCAATAAAATATTTTAACCCTGTGTTGTGTTTTTTTTGTACTTTTTTTCACAGGTGAATGGGTAGGGGTACATTGTACCCCATACTCATTCACATAGGGTGGGGGGCCGGTATCCGGGGCCCCCTTATTAAAGGGGGCTCCCGGATTTCGATAAGCCCCCTGCCCGCAGACCCCGACAACCAACGGCCAGGGTTGTCGGGAAGAGGCCCTTGTCCTCATCAACATGGGGACAAGGTACTTTGGGGTGGGGGGGCCGCACGCCCCCCCTCCCCCAAGGCACCCCCCCATGTTGAGGGCACGTGGCCTGGTACGGCTCAGGAGGGGGGGGGGGCGCCCGCTCGTCCCCACCCCCTTTCCTGGCCGGCCGGGTAGCGTGCTCGGATAAGGGTCTGGTGTGGATCTGGGGGGGACCCCCACGCCGTTTTTTCGGCGTAGGGGGTTCCCCTTGGAATCCATACCAGACCTAAGGGCCTGGTATGCTCTCGGAGGGGGAACCCACGCCAATTTTTTTTTCAGATTACATAAGGGGCGTGTTTTATGAGAAGTGGGAGGGGCCAAAATGATGGGCGGGGTCATGATGGGCGGGGTCTGGCGCCCCCCCATCCAAAAACTTCACCAGCCGCCACTGTTAACCTCAGAGCATGCACATGGCAGCAGAAAAACTTTAAACACCCAGAACCCTTTGGCAGCATTTTCTTACACTGGTAATATTTAAGTATCCTCAGGAAAGGTTCACAATGCAATTTAATCAAGTGGAAGCATGGGGATATATGCAGTGCAGATTCCCCTCCAGCAAACAGCACAGTAATGATATCACCCAATCTCATTCCAAATGTAATGAAGCAAGACTGAAGCCCTTAAAGTGGTTGTAAACACTTACAACACACTTTGACCTACAGGTAAGCCTAGATTAAGGCTTACCTATAGGTCCAAGAAATATCTCCTAAACCTATACAGTTTAGGAGATATTTGCCCGAAGACAGGCACCGCTGTCTACGGCGCTTGAGGCGTACTGAGCGCGGCATTTCCAACGATGGAGCTGCCGCGCATGTAGGCTCCCGTGAGCATGCGCGGGAGTGACGTCATCGCAGCTTCGCCGAATGACAGCGGCGGAGCTGCGAGACCCCACCGAGAAGATGGATGCTCCGGACTACAGGGGACAGCGGTGACTTCGCTGGCTCCTGTGTCAGGTAAGTGACACATAATGGACTACTATGTGATGCATAGTAGTCCATTATGCTTTGCCTTTGCAGGGAATGAAAGAGGAAGTAAACCCATCAGGGTTTACTTCCTCTTTAATATCTCCTTACCACCTACTACCCTTGCCCAAGTGAAGACCATTTTTCCTTTCAATGGTGTTCCAGAGGCATTTCTTACCTGGGGATAACGATCCAGTCCAATCTATCAAACCTCTATATCCTTAACTATCTCCCCTTACTAACCCAGCTTAGGAAGGAACTAGACACCTGGAACTTAGCCCCGCTACCCTGGTTTGGGCATATAAACACTATTAAAATGGACACCCTCCCCAAATTACTTTATGTATTTCAGACTGTGCCTATCACTGTCCTCAAACACTTTTTAAAATCTCTTTGATCCATGTCCATACGCTTTATCTGGCACCAGGCAATGTCTCGTATGCGCCATACGCTACTTACATACCCCAAAACTCAAGGTAGAGAAGGCCTCCCAGACTTTGAACTTTACCACAGGGCAGAGCTGCTTTCTAGGATACCAGAATGGTTCCCCCTGGCCCTTCCTCAAAGCATCCACTTTGGTGGAACAAGATCTCTCTACTCTTGACCTCCGGTCACTACTATGGGGCTATGGGGCTATGGACATAAGCTACACCTTCTCTCTACTTCCTCCCCACTAACAACCGCGGTGCTACACCTGTGGTCCAAAAACGGACTGTCATCGTTGCTGTCCTCAGACCCCTCACCACTTACATCACTATTCGATCACCCTGCTCTCCTTCAAGGAGTGGGAGCTAGCAAAGTAGGTTCATATCTTCGGTCAACATAGCCATTGGCAAGCTCCTTTTTGAACCCAACCTTAGGTACACCGGTTATGCTGGGAGACCAGGGCAATTGGCTCACGGCCTTGCGCATCTCTTCCTTTTGCTCAGATTTATTCTCCTCCTCCCAAATCCACAGATGCCTAATGGGACACGAACAGCTGTGCTCTCTCTCAGAAACAAAAAACACCTGCTCTCCACCATTTAAAACTACAACACTCACTGATACACGATCAACCCCCCTCTTACTCCAGGAGGTGGACCACGAACCTGGGAAAGGATCTCTCAATAATTGACTGGCAAAAGTCATTCAACTTCACCCACAAATCTTTAAGCTCCTGCTATAACCAGGAAAATAACTTTAAAATCTTATCTAGGTGGTAGAGGGATCCTCAATCTCTCAATAACATTTTCCCATCCGTATCTCCCTCATGCTGGAGATGCGGCTCAGCAGAGGGAAATTACTGCCACATCTGGGGGAACTGCGCAGCCGTATAGCCCCTCTGGTCTCAGGTTTTCACCATATACAGCAGTCTACAGTATATGATTGGCCAACGATCCCATCCCCAGAGATAGCTCTATTATCGATGCTCCCTGGCTCCATACATACCCTGCTACACTTCTTCCGATCAGTGGACATCTTATCCCCTTTTTCTGGAAGACCACTACCACCTCCCCCCCCCCCCCTTATGCACCTGGGTCTCGATAGTCAACAATATCGTGCGCATGGAATGAAATGATAAATGATAGCCCTAGACAATGACACCTTCGACAAATTTAAATCCCTCTGGCTTATCTGGATCGAATATTCTACCTCTGACTCCCTAAAGGTGATGTTGACACCTCATAGCTAGTCCAGACCCCCAGAACCTATTTCCCCTGTCTGTTGTCTGCTCAACCCTTCCTAACCTCCTTTCCTCCTTTCATTTCTTTCTCCCCCCCCCCCTCCTCTATTCCTATGTTCCATTAACTGCTAATCGTTGATGTTTATTCCCCCATTCTCTATAATTTGTCATGCAATACACCATGGTTCCATCCACCATTTCTTGAAAAACGGGTACACTTGCATAGCCTACTAGATTGCGCACTGACATGTATTAGATGTGGGTATCACACTGTATTGCCTATTGTACAGAACATCTGACCATTACCCATGTATTGTTTTATCTTGTAAAATGCAATAAAAACCTATTTGACACCAAATTTAATGAGGCAGCAGTGCTTTAGATGATCTCACCCTGCAGCTATGAGGGTAGATGCACAGGAGTGCCTAGGTACACATACATACCAGGACATACCAGGATGTGCACTGTTATTTTGTTTAGGAGAAATTCAAGACAAGAGGTACTTCAATTTCGATGAGAATATGCACAAAAAAAAAAGGACGATTATTCATCCGATATTCTCAATGTGTGTATGGTGCTAAAGCCTTGCCCCCTTTTATTAGAATGCAACATACATAAGAGGTAACTACAGTAAAACCTTGCTTTGAGAGTAACTTGGTTGGAGAGCGTTTTGCAAGACAAGCTAATTTTTAAATAAATTTTGAATTGATATACAAGCGATGTCTTGATATACAAGTAGTGTCATGTCACAACAGGGTATAAAAGAGAAGAGAGGCGCCTCCAAGTGTAGCGATATGGTTACATTTAATGAAGGTACAACATTTAGCAACTCACATGGTTGATGATTAAAACAAGCACATCTCAGTATGCAGGCATCCGGGGTAAAGCTGTCCACATAGACCATCCCCCACACCGCCATAGATGTCATCCCTTCCACGCTGCGCTCCACGAGCGTTTCAATCGCTCTGCTGCAGGGTAGTCTTCCCGGTCATGGTTGTAGACTGACAGCAGTGAGAGCAGGCGGTTTCGGGGGATGGGCTACGTGAACAGCTTTTAATCATCAACCATGTGAGTTGCTAAATGTTGTACCTTCATTAAGGCTGCATTCACACCTGAACGTAGCGTTTTTTGTGGCGTTTTTTGCGGCTTTTTTTACCGCGATTTTGTGCAGGGCAAAAGGTCACCAATGTTAAAAGAAGAAAAATGCCCAAATCTGCTCAATTCGAGCGACAAAAAAGGGTCCGGAACTTGTTTGAGCTTCAGGCGTTCGGCTTCATGTGAACAATCTCCATTGAGAATAATAGAATTTTTCCCCTCTAGCGTTTTGTAGCTTCAGGCTTCAAGCTACAAAACGCTCAGGTGTGAATGGGGTCTAAATGTAACCATATTGCTACCCTTAGAGGCGCCTCTCTTCTCTTTCATACTCTGTAGCTCCTGATGGATTTTGCCTTGGTGGAGGCTGCCATTTGTGGATGGACATTTTATGGTTACACAACCTATCACATTGCTATAATGTTTTTATATGGACTTTAAACTGAAGGACTTATGAATAAATGGTTGTGGAACGAATCATCTGAGTTTCCATTATTTAGTATGGGGAAATTCACTTTGATATACAAGTGCTTTGGATTACAAGCATGTTTCCGGAACAAATTATGGTCGCAATCCAAGGTTTTACTGGTATAGTACAATGAACACTAGTTCTGCCCCACAGGGTTTATGCACAGTTCAATGACAATGATGTGCTGTAGAAGACGCCATTCCTGATTTGTTATAGATGGGGTAGTCTCCAGGGCTGTCTACCTGAAATTCCTTCAGACTTCACTGGCTGCATGCTTGGTCCAAGTCAGTAACACTAGGAAGCACAGCCTGAATCAGGATGACATTCCTGAAAGCTGCATGTTTGATAACAAGCCAAAATGTCAGCCAAAATGTCAGCACCCATATTTCTATCCTTGCAGGTCCACTTTATTCTCTTTATTTTGATTAATATTCTCTTATATGAGACTTCAGTTATAATACAACCAGTCTACTAAACCCTTCCCGCTGTTTAACCCTCAAAAACGCCCCAGGCTTATTTAATAAACTGAAATCCATACCCATTATTCTAGCAGAACCCCCAACTATTTCCAGATTGTTCACCAAATTACTCAATTAAAACTTCATATTGCTTCTCTTTCCACGCCATGTCCTTTAACTCCATGAAATTAATTTTCCATGTTCTTATCAGTCTCCATCATCGGCGTCCACAGTAGGACAAGCTGCTGCTGAGATCTATTGAAAGATACGGAAAAGAACATTATTCTAATCTAAGCTGACTTTTGGAAAACTCTGGAAATGTACTTTAAAAAATAATGTTGTTTCTTCATACTCTATTCTCCACAGCTCCGGAAGGCTTAACCCCCTTCATCACCAGGCCATTTTTTCCCATTTTTTGCTATTTAGCACTGACCTGCTTTAACTGGTAATTGCACTGTCATGCAACGCTGTACCCAAACAAAATTAATATATTTCACACAAATAGAACTTTCTATTGGGGGTATTTGTTCACCACTGTGTTTTTTATTTTTTATTATATAAACAAAAAAAGACCAAAGATTTAAAAAAAATAATTATATATATATATATATATATATATATATACAGTACCTTGAAAAAGTATTCACAACACTTGAAATTTCACAAATTTTGTCATGTTACAACCAATATTGTAAATGTATTTTATTGGGATTTTATGTGATAGACCAACACAAAGTGGCACATAATTGTGAAGTGAAAATGATAAATGGTTTTCAAATTTTTTTTTACAAATAAATATCTGAAAAATGTAGCGTGCATTTGTATTTAGCCCTCTTTACTCTGATACCCCTAACTAAAATCTAGAAGAACAATTGCCTCAAATGCCTCAGAAGTCACCTAATTAGTAAATAAAGTTCACCTGCGTGTAATTTAATCTCAGTATAAATACAGCTGTTCTGTGAAGCCCTCGGAGTTTTTTTTTGGAGAGCCTTAGTGAACAAACAGCATCATGAAGGCCTAGGAACACATCTGATAGGTCAGGGAAAAAGTTGTAGAGAAGTTTAAGAGTATGGCACAACTGCAAACCTACCAAGACATCGCCATCTACCTAAACTGAAAGGCTGGGCAAGGAGAGCATTAATCATAGAAGCAGCCAAGAGGTCCATGGTAATTCTGGAGGAGCTGTAGAGATCCACAGTTCAGGTGGGAGAATCTGTCCACAGGACAACTAGTAGTCGTGCACTCCACAAATCTGGTTGTCACAGTCCCTACCGTGCCATGCAGACAGCCAGGCGTGGTCATGCCCCAAGTGGCTCAAGGAGGTATTGAAACTATGACTGCCTTTTTAGTGCTATTTTGCAAAGAAGAATGGGCGAAAATTTCACTCTCTAGATGTGCAAAGCTGGTAGAGACAGCTGAATAGAAATGCACACCACACTTTTCAGATATTTATTTGTTAAAAATCTTGAAAACCATTTATCATTTTTCTTCCACTTCACAATTATGTGCCACTTTGTGTTGGTCGATCACATAAAATCCCAATAAAATAAATTTACGTTTTTGATTGTAACATGACAAAATGTGGAGAATTTCAAGGGGTATGAATACTTTTTAACGCACTGTATATATTTTTTACTTTCTGATAAAAAATATATCTAATAAACAATGAAAAATATCAAATTTCTTTATAAATTTAGGCCAAAATGTATTCTGCTACATCTTTAGTAAAAAAAAAAAAAAAAAAGAAATCCAATAAGTGTATATTGATTGGTTTGTGTGAAAGTTAAAATGTCTACAAAACTATGGTACATGTACTGCAATTTTTTTTTTATACTACTAATTGTGTAATCAGTGACTTATAATGAGACTGTGATAGTGTGGCAAGCAATCTGACACTAACTAAAACTGAGTGGGAACTGATTGCCACTGGCATCACCAGTGACACAAAGCCCTTGTACACACGGTCGGAGATTCCGACAACCAAATCCATCTGATTTTGTCCGATGGATTTTGTCCGAAAACTGTTGCATACACACGGTCGGACAAAGTTGTCGGAAAATCCGACGTGATGACGTCATTTCGTTACGACGGGACTACGTTCACGCTAGTAGCCAATAGCTTTGGTGTAGGAATTTGATCTGAGCATGCGTGGCACTTTGTCCGATCGGAATTCTCTACACATGATCGGAGTATGTCCGATCGGAGCATTTTGTCTGAAAATTTTACCAAGTTGGAAAACTTGGTCCGTCGGATACTCCGACGGAAACAGTCCGATGTAGACCACACACAGTCGGAATATCCGACAAAACGCTCCGATCGGACACATTCTGTCGGAATCTCCAACCGTGTGTACAAGGGCTAATACAGTGATCAGTGCTAATACTATGCGCTGTCACTGTACTAATGACACTGGCTGGAAAGGGGTTCACATCTAGGGTAATCATGGGGTTAAATTTATGCCTTACAATGTGTAATGTGTGCTGATTTTTATCAAAGTTCACCAAAGTTTACAGGGATAAGAAACAGAGAGATCTTTCCCTCTGTATAGAGCCATGTGTTCACAATCAACCCTGGGCTGTGATTGGACACAGCTGATCAATAAGTCCCAGCAAAGCAGTTACAGCAAACTTTTTCTCTTCCTTTTGCGATAAAGGTTTTACATACAGAAAATACATTAAAGATGATCATTGGAAACACCCCTGCTAGCGTTAAACGGATTGTCGCGGCCGTTTACCACGTGATCGCTCCGTCAAATGACGGAGTGATCACTTGTAAACAAACCGGCGTCATGTTATGACGCCGGTTCCTCCCTCCCCCTCTCTGTACCGATCGGAACAGCGGAGGGGGAAGAGATCGGTGTCAGCAGCGATATGGGCTGCATCTGCAGTGCCCACATTGCTGCTCACCGAAAATTAACCCCTCAATTCCCTGCAAATACTCTGCAATACCCTGCCATTACTCTGCATTACTCTGCATTACTCTGCAATACCCTGCATTACTCTGCATTACCCTGCATTACTCTGCATTACTCTGCATTACTCTGCAATACCCTGCAATAGTCTGCAATAGTCTGCATTACACTGCAATACTCTGCATTACCCTGCCATTACTCTGCATTACTCTGCAATACCCTGCAATACCCTGCAATACTCTGCAATACTCTGCAATACCCTGCAATACTCTGCAATACCCTGCAACGCTCTGCAACACCCTGCAACACCCTGCAATACCCTGCAATACTCTGCAATACTCTGCAATGCCCTGCAATACCCTGCAACACTCTGCAATGCTCTGCAACACTCTGCAATGCTCTGCAACACCCACCAATACCCTGCAACACTCTGCAATGCTCTGCAACACCCGCCAATACCGTGCAACACTCTGCAATGCTCTGCAACACCCTCCAATATCCTGCAATGCTCTGCAACGCAATACTCTGCAACGCCATACTCTGAGATACCCAGCCATACTCTGATATACCCAGCCATACCCAGCCATAGTCGGTGATACCCTGCAATACCCAGCCATAGACACCCCCCCCTCCCGCCGCCCTCCGGTGCTTCTACCGACTCGCCAATACTATCAAATCCAGAATCTTTTTTTTTTTTTTTTTTTTTCAGGCTTCCCAGCTTAGAGGTGAGATGCGGGGTCTTATTGACCCCACATCTCACTGTAAAGAGGACCTGTCATGCCATATTCCTATTACAAGGGATGTTTACATTCCTTGTAATAGGAATAAAAGTGATCAAAAAATTTATTTTTGGGGAAAAAAATGTCAAACTAAAATAAATAAAGTAAAATGAACAATAAAATTTTTTATTTTTTTTTAAAGCGCCCCTGTCCCCATGTGCTCGCATGCAGAAGCGAACGCATACGTAAGTCCCGCCCACATATGAAAACGGTGTTCAAACCACACATGTGAGGTATCGCTGCGTACGTTGGAGCGAGAGCAATAATTCTAGCCCTAGACCTCCTCTGTAACTCAAAACATATAACCAGTAAAAAAAAAAATTAAATCGTCGCCTATGGGGATTTTTAAGTAGCGACGTTTGGCGCCATTCCACGAGCCTGTGCAATTTTGAAGAGTGACATGTTAGGTATCGATTTACTCGGTGTAACTTCATCTTTCACATTATGCAAAAATTGGGCTAACTTTACTGTGTTTTTTTTTTTTTAAGCACAAAACTGTTTTTTTTCCAAAAAAAAGCATTCGAAAAATTGCTGCACAAATACCGTGCAACGACCACCATTGTATTCTCCAGGGTGTTTGCTAAAAAAACATATATAATGTTTTGGGATTCGATGTAATTTTCTAGCAAATAAACGATGATTTTTACATGTAGGAGAGAAATGTCAGAATTGTCCTGGGTGCTCCAGAACGCCTGATGGCGCTCCTTGCATGTTGGGCCTCTGTATGTGGCCGCACTGTGTAAAAGTCTCACACATGTGGTATCGCCATACTCGGGAGTAATAGCAGAATGTGTTTTGGGGTGTAATTTGTGGTATGCATATGCTGTGTGAGAAATAAACTGATAATATGACAATTTTGTGAAAAAAAAAAAAAGTTAAAAAAATCTTGATTTTGCAAAGAATTGTGGGAAAAAATTACAACTTCAAAAAACTCATCATGCCTCTTACTAAATACCTTGGAATGTCTTCTTTCCAAAAAGGGGTCATTTGGGGGGTATTTGTACTTTTCTGGCATGTTAGGGTCTCAAGAATTGAAATAGGCCGTCAGTGCTTCAGGTGTGATCAATTTTCAGATATTGGCACCACAGCTTGTGGACTCTATAACTTTCACAAAGACCAAATAATATCCACCAATTTGTACTTATTTTTACCAAAGATATGTAGTAGTATAAATTTTGGCCAAAATTTATGAAGAAAAAATTACTAATCTGCTAAATTTTATAACAGAAATGAAGAAAAATTCATTTTTTTACAGAATTTTCTGTATTTTTTCTTTTATAGCACAAAAAATAAAAAACCCAGCGGTGATTAAATACCACCAAAAGAAAGCTCCATTTGTGTGAAAAAAAGGACAAAAATTTCATATAGGTCCAGTGTTGCATGACTGAGTAATTGTCATTCAAAATGTGAGAGCACCGAAAGCTGAAAATTGGTCTGGTTATTAAGGGTGTTTAAGTGCCCAGTGGTCAAGTGGTTAAAGCCCAAATGTAGTTTCTAAAAACCTGTTATCAATACAGGGTACAATGAGGGTACATAAAAGCAGTGTGAGTTGAATATCTTACTGTTTTGTTTGTTTTCAGTGATTCCTCATTCCCAGTTCAGTGCCAGCCCCAAGGCTGCAGCTACAGACATACAGACAATAGTATTATGCCGCGTACACACGATCGGAATTCCGGCCAGAAAAAGACCGATGAGAGCTTTTCATTGGAAAATGTGACCGTGTATATGCTCCATCGGAATTTAGCTGTCCGAATTTCCGCCAGCCAAAAATTGATAGCATGTTCTCAATTTTCCCGACGGAAAAACTTTCTATCGGTAATTCCGAACGTGTGTATGCAATTCCGACACGCCAAAAATCACACATGCTCAGATTCAACTACGAGACAGAAGCTATTGGCTACTGGCTATTGAACTTCCTTTTTCTAGTCACGTAATACGTGTTGTACGTCACAGTGTTATAAACGATCGGAATTTGATGTGACCGTGTGGAGGCAAGACAGCTTGAGCCGAATTCTGTCAGAATTCCGTCGGGAAAACCATCAGAGCTTTTTCCGATGAGAATTCCGATCGTGTGTACGTGGCATTAGATAATCCCCCCCCAGGCAAAACAAGCACTGGACCCTTTATCATATGCACTATTGAAATTAGCATGCTGTCTGATTAAAGAGGAGGGCCGGTTATACAAAAAAAAATAAAAAATCAACACACTCACCTGTCCAGGGTGCCCGTGATGTCGGCCGCCCGAGGCCGACCCGTCCCTCGGCTCTCGGGTCCCGGTGCTGCCATTCCTTGTAAGGGAAACAGGCAGTGGAGTCTTACGGCTTCACTGCCCGTTTCCTACTGCGCATGCGCGAGTCCCGCAGCTACTGCGCATGCGCGAGTCCCGCAGCGCTTTCTGAATGGGACGCGCTGTGTTCTGGAACACACAGTTCCCAGAACACAGCGCGACTCATTACCCAGAAGACGCCGCGACGAAGACAGAAGACAGAAGATCTCCGCGGAGGAGGAAGAGGAAGATTAGGAGAAAGTGCCTAGCAACAGGCATTTCTGGTAAGTAAAAAAAAAAAATTTTTTTCATTTTTTTTTTTTTTATATTTTTTTGTAATTTTTAATATTTTTTTTGTTTTCAGGGTGGCCCTCCACTTTAAGGTACATGCAGAGGTCTGTACAATAGATAATACAACTAGTACTCATGATCTTTCTGGCAGAAAGCTTCTGTGTAAAAAGTGCTCTGTATGCTGTACGCATGTATTGTTTGAGCAATGCAGGTTAAGCCCCGTACACACTATCAGATTGTCTGCTGAGTTTTTCCTTCAGATTTACCAAAACCATATAATATGAGGTCAAACCTTAGGAGTTTCAATGTGTATGCCATAAGGCAGGCCCTTCTACTACATGGTTTTGGTAAATCTGAAGGAAAAACTCAGCAGACAATCTGATAGTGTTTGGGGTTTAGTGGTTGCTAGGATGCGGGTGGCTATTGATGGCAAGCATTTGCCGTTGCTAGGACGGAGACCACTATTGTGGCCTGGCATCATCCTTTTCTAGAACACAAGCAGCTAATGCTATCTAGTTTTTCATTGCTAGGATGTAGTGTGCTGTTGCCACCTAGTTGCTAAGGCTCATACGGCTCTTGTAATCAAACAGTGTATTATTATTATTATTATTAATAATAATATTTATTACAGGTATTTTTATAGCGGCAACAATTTACATAACACTTTATATACTGTACAGTCACATCAGTCCCTGCCCTCAAGGAGCTTACAATCTAAGGTTCCTATCTCGCATACATACATGCGCACACCTACTACAGCTAATTTTGGCAGGAGCCAATTTACCCGCCAGCAAGTCTTTGGACTTGCTTGTACTTTAGTACTCAGAGGAAAACCTCCCAAGCACAGGCAGAACATGCAAACTCCAAGCAGGCAGAGCCCTGACTGAGATACAGCACATTTGTAAATTGGCACTGTACGCATGTAAAGGTTATCATAGATATTTACATGCATAAAATTCAGACACACGCAGAATGGAACATTACTACATATCTTCTGGGAGTGTCCAATTCTGACCCCCTTTTGGAGACAAGTTCTCCAGATCATTCACAAACTTACTGACATTGCTCTTCATGATAACCCAGCAGCAATATTTCTAAATTTGACTCCCTTTTCAGGAAAGAAGTATCGTAAATCTCTGCTGAATGCGGCCAGGGCATGCGTTCCCAGTGCGTGGAAGCAGCAGTCCCCACTGACAGTGTCACAATGGTTTGCGAGGGTCTGCAACATCCATCGTATGGAGCAACTCGCAG
The DNA here is from genome assembly GCF_037356315.1 of Lithobates pipiens. Lineage (NCBI taxonomy): Eukaryota > Metazoa > Chordata > Amphibia > Anura > Ranidae > Lithobates > Lithobates pipiens. The sequence continues at coordinate 540,591,401 of NW_027507903.1, forward strand.
CTGCCATGGGAGATATGGAGGAGGAACACAACACCCATTGGATGTCTTGGAATCTTTTCAGATTTTCGGAGGAATACAAGACCTACATTTGAGCCCCCTCTTCTAAGATGAATTGAGGACCAGGGTTGCCGGACCTACTGGAGTCCCACACCCCTGCTCCACTCCTTCTTACCTGCTCTTGTCTGCTTCTCTCTTTCCTCTCGCTCTATTGGTTTTCTATCGCCTGTCCTACACTTCCCCTCTTCTGACCCTCTAATACCTTTATCCCACATAAGTGAAAAATTCCTGTGATTGCCGGAGATCTCTGACACTGTCCCCTCAACTCCCTTACCGAAAATTAGAATCCATAAGTGACATACTGCTTGAACCCTGCCCTCTGAGGGGAAGCGCCCCCCATAGATGCTACCACCCAGGGGTAGCCTGGGTTGTGAGCGACCTGGAGGTTTCCCTCGCTGTACTGGAGTAACAACAAGGGTGGGCAGTGAGGGGGTTCTGGGTGAGCAATTTATGGCTCTAACAGAATGTAATAATAGATAACAAAATGCTGTTTAATTATATACTTAAACTGTATAGTGAGCACTATGTTCTGTTCGGTAATAAGAGAAACTGGGAACCATGTTTGTCTTCAGCTTATTTCTGTATATCCTGCAATCCTTAAATAAAAAATAAAAAAAGACTGAAATATTTGAAAAAAAACGTTTTCTTTGTTTCTGTTATAAAATTTTGTTTTCTCCTTCACTGACGGGCACTGATGAGGCTGCATTAATGGGCACTGATGAGGTGACACTTACAAGGTGGCACTGATAGCCACTGATGAGGAGACACTAATATGTAGAATTGATTCGCACTGATAGGCGGCACTGATATGCAGCACTGATGGGCACCAATAGGCTACACTGACATGCAGCACCAATAGGCAGCACTGATGGGCACCGATAGGTGGCACTGATAGGCGGCACTGATGGGCACTAATAGTTGGCAGAGATAAGCGGCACTGATGGGCACTAATAGATGGCACTGATAGACAGCACTGATGAGGAGGTACTGACAGGCATTACTGATGGGCACTGATTGGCACTTTGACGGGCACTGTTTGGCACTTTGGGCACTGATTGGTGATTTGGGAGGGCACTGACTGGCAGCTGATGGGAACTGATTGACATTGTGGTGGGCACCTCTGATGGGGGCTGCGCTGATAATCAATGTGCCGATTATCAGTGCAAACCGACAGGACAGGAGAGCCGGTGATCGTCTCTCCCTCTCAGTGCGAAATGAGGAAAACCGATTACCGGCACTTCCTGGTTCACGCTGTGATCAGCTGTGATTGGTCACAGCTGATCAAGTGGTAATGAGCCTCCGTCAGAGGCTCTTTACCACGATTGGAGATGCGGTGTGTCAGACTTACCCACCACACCACTGGTCACCGCATTGCACATCCCCGCTGGCACGTGCTGGCTTGCTATCCTGCTGGATGTCATATGACGCCCAGTTAGGATAACTGAACCACTTTCCGGCTGTAATTTTGCTATAGGCCGGGCAGGAAGTGGTTAAATGAGAATTATGAAAAAAAAGATTAGTTAAACCTACAAGCACTTTTTGTGACCACTACTAAACCTTTATACTAGCTTTTGATATTTACAAATGCAGAAATTTAAGAAATTGGATGAAAGGTGAAACACTTTTTGAAAGATAAAACATGCATTTTTATACAACTATATAGATCAGACGAAACTGAGGGACAAATGAGGAGGAAAGAGGGACTTTGTTCTAAATCAGGGATAGTCCCTCGAAATCAGGGACAGTTGGGAGCTCAGTTACAGCAAACGGTTGTTTTTTTCCCTTTTGGGATACATTTTTTGCATGAATACATAATGTTGATCATTTTAACCGCTTTACCTCTGGATTTAGCCCTCTTCATGACCAGACAATTTTTTGCTATATGGCACGGCATTACTTTAACTGACAATTGCGTAATCATGCAGCGCTGTACCCAAATAAAATGTATGTAATTTTTTCCCATAAATAGGGATGGTGGTATTTGATCGCCGCTGCTTTTCTTAGTTTTTTGTACTATAAACAAAAAAAGACCAACAATTAAAAAAGAAATATATATATATATATATATATATATATATATATATATATATATATATATATATAAATATACAGTGCCTTGCGAAAGTATTCGGCCCCCTTGAACTTTTCAACCTTTTGCCACATTTCAGGCTTCAAACATAAAGATATAAAATTTTTATTTTTTGTGAAGAATCACCAACAAGTGGGACACAATTGTGAAGTGGAACAAAATCTATTGGATAATTTAAACTTTTTTAGCAAATAAAAAACTGAAAAGTGGTGCGTGCAAAATTATTCGGCCCCTTTACTTTCAGTGCAGCAAACTCACTCCAGAAGTTCAGCGAGGATCTCTGAATGATCCAATGTTGTCCTAAATGACTGATGGTGATAAATAGAATCCACCTGTGTGTAATCAAGTCTCTGTATAAATGCACCTGCTCTGTGATAGTCTCAGGGTTCTGTTGAAAGCGCAGAGAGCATCATGAAGACCAAGGAACACACCAGGCAGGTCCGTAATACTGTTGTGGGGAAGTTTAAAGCCGGATTTGGATACAAAAAGATTTCCCAAGCTTTAAACATCCCAAGGAGCACTGTGCAAGCGATCATTTTGAAATGGAAGGAGTATCAGACCACTGCAAATCTACCAAGACCTGGCCGTCCCTCTAAACTTTCAGCTCAGACAAGGAGAAGACTGATCAGAGATGCAGCCAAGAGGCCCATGATCACTCTGGATGAACTGCAGAGAACTACAGCTGAGGTGGGAGAGTCTGTCCATAGGACAACAATCAGTCGTACACTGCACAAGTCTGGCCTTTATGGAAGAGTGGCAGGAAGAAAGCCATTTCTCAAAGATATCCATAAAAAGTCTTGTCTAAAGTTTGCCACAAGCCACTTGAGAGACACACCAAACATGTGGAAGAAGGTGCTCTGGTCAGATGAAAGCAAAATCGAACTTTTTGCCCACAATGCAAAACGATATGTTTGGCGTAAAAGCAACACAGCTCATCACCCTCAACACACCATCCCCACTGTCAAACATGGTGGTGGCAGCATCATGCTTTGGGCCTGCTTTTCTTCAGTAGGGACAGGGAAGATGGTTAAAATTGAGGGGAAGTTGGATGCAGCCAAATACAGGACCATTCTGGATGAAAACCTGTTGGAGTCTGCAAAAGACCTGAAACTGGGACGGAGATTTATCTTCCAACAAGACAATGATCCCAAACATACAGCAAAATCTACAAAGGAATGGTTCACAAATAAACGAATCCAGGTGTTAGAATGGCCAAGTCAAAGTCCAGACCTGAATCCAATCGAGAATCTGTGGAAAGAGCTGGAAACTGCTGTTCACAAACGCTCTCCATCCAACCTCACTGAGCTCGAGCTGTTTTGCAAGGAAGAATGGGCAAGAATTTCAGTCTCTCGATGTGCAAAACTGATAGAGACATACCCCAAGCGACTTGCAGCTGTAATCGCAGCAAAAGGTGGCTCTACAAAGTATTAACGCAAGGGGGCCGAATAATTTTGCACGCCCCACTTTTCATTTTTTTATTAGTTAAAAAAGTTTCAAAAATCCAATAGATTTCGTTCCACTTCACAATTGTGTCCCACTTGTTGGTGATTCTTCACAAAAAATAAAAATGTTATATCTTTATGTTTGAAGCCTGAAATGTGGCAAAAAGTTGAAAAGTTCAAGGGGGCCGAATACTTTCGCAAGGCACTGTATATATTTTCTTTTACTTTCTACTATTAAACCTATCCAATAAAATTTTTTAAAACAACATTTCTGTTAGAGGCAACTAAATCTAGCCCCAAGCCCTTTTTTTGAGAGAATGGGAACAGGACCTCCAGTGCGAATTGACTGATGAACAGTTGCACCACCTATACCGTCTGACCCACTCGAGTTCTGTGGACTCCAAGACCCAAGACTGGAAAAGCCTGCGCATTCCAAATGAGCTTGACTGGGTTGGGAAGGTGAGTGAGATCATGGAGCTGGAGGACTGAATTGCTACTCGTAAAGGCACTTGAGCATGATTTTAACTTACCTGGGCAGCCTGGAAAGACCACCTACATGGCACAATCCCAATTTCATCTAGCTTGGACATTGCTTTATTGGCCTTGTGGGATCCATCTTTTCGGCGACTTGTCCAAACGGACCAACACCCAATGGTCAACAGCCCTACATAGGTTGTGTCTAATCAGCCAACAAACCAGATGAGAACTTTTCTGTACCTTTGGTACATTTTAATTTTTGTTATTGATATCTGAGCGGTTCCACAATTCCTGACAGTTCATGGTATCCTGAGAATTCATATGTTTCAAATGCACTTTGAGCCATGCATGCATTACCTATCGACTCTACCTGACAGGGAGGGAGGGAGGTACCCTTGTTAATACAACATGTTAATATGTCTCGTTGTTTCTCTTATTGTTTTCATTGGGACTATGACAGATGTACACCTCTTGTTCCCCTTTTTTTTTCTCTTTTCCCTTTTTTTTTTGTTTTCCTCTGTTATAATGTCAAATGTAAACTAAATATTATATAAAAAAATAAAAATGAAATTTCTTCATAAATTTAGGCCCATATGTATTCTGCTACATCTTTTTGGTAGAAAATCCCAAGAAGTGTATATTGATTGGTTTACACGTACGTTATAGTGTCTACAAACTATGGTATAGAAGTATAGTATATATGGATTTTTTTTAGTAATGGCTGCAATCAGTGACCTATACAAGACTGCAATATTGCATCAGACGATTGGACACTAACTGACATTTTGTGGGAACCAGTGACACTAATACAGTGATCAGTGCTAACAATATGCACTGTCACTGTACTAATGACACCATCTAGGAAGGGGTTACACATCTAGGGTAATCAGAGGGTTAACTGTGTACCTAGCCAGTGTTTTGTGTACTGTGTGAGATGGTTTTACTAGAGGAAGAGATTGATTTTAGTCCTTGTTTTGCAGGAACGCCAAATCCATCCCTTACCTACTGCCAGAAATTAGATCTGCCTTGTTTACATAGGCAGAGCTCCGTTCTTAGTCTCTGTCTAACAATCGCCAGCTGCCGACTGAGATTGAGTGCTCGACACCTGCAGATTGGTTTCTGCTGCAAATAATCACAGCTGAATTGGTGGCACGCACGCCCCCTGCAGGTGGAAGTGCAGAATCACGTATATATACAGTATAGTAGCAGTAAAACTGCTATAGGGTAGTCAGCAAGTGGTTAATTATCCCTGCCAGTGTTCAGTGGTTTATCTCATCCATGTAAACTGATACATTTTACTGGAGAGCTTGTGCTGCAAAAAACAACAGATTTGCTGGTCGGTTCACTAGATGAACACAGAAGAAAGAAAGCCTAAAAAAGAAAACTGATGCAGCCATCTCATCTAAGAATTTGTGAGCTGCAATATAATAAATATTTGCTTCTGGGTTTAACCGCTTGCTGACCGCCGCCTGTATATTTACGTCAACAGAATGGCACGGCTGCGCAAATGGGCGTACCTTTGAATTTGCTGCCATGCCATCGCGTGCAGACCGACGCAAGCTCTGTGAGTAGGATCGCGGGTCCCGCGGACTCGATGTCTGCGGGGATACCCGCGTTCTCCTCACGGAGAGGAAGAATGGGGAAATGCTAATGTAAACAAGCATTTCTCCATTCTGCCTAGTGACTGCCCTGTAATCGGGAGCGGTGATCAGTGATGTGTCACACGTAGCCCCTCCCCCCCACAGTTAGAATCACTCCCTAGGACACACTTAACCCCTACACTGCCACCTAGTGGTTAACCCCTTCACTGCCAGTCACATTTACACAGAAATCAATGCATTTTTAATCTCACCGATCGCTGTATAAATGTGAATGGTTCCAAAAATGTGTCAAAATTGTCCGATTTTTCCACCATAATGTCGCAGTCATAATAAAAATCGCTGATCGCCACCATTACTAGTAAAAAAAAAAATTAAATAAAAATGGCATAAAACTATCCCCTATTTTGTAGACGCTATAACTTTTGCGCAAACCAATCAATATACGCTTATTGCGTTTTTTTTTTTTTTTTACCAAAAATGTGTAGAAGAATACATATCAGCCTAAACTGAGGAAAAAAATTATTTTTTTATATATATATTTTGCGGATATTTATTATAGCAAAAAGTAAAAAATAATGCCTTTTTTTCAAAATTGTTTCTCTTTTTTTGTTTATAGCCCAAAAAATAAAAACCGCAGAGGTGATCAAATACCACCAAGAAAGCGTCATTTGTGAGAAAAAAAGGACGTCAGTTTTGTTGGGGAGCCACGTCACAGGACTGCGCAATTGTCAGTTAAAGCAACGCAGTGCCGAATCGCAAAAAGTGCTCTAGTCTTTGGCCAGCCAAATGGTCCGGGGCTGAAGTGGTTAATACTGCTGTCATTTGTTGAATCTAGCCTCACCTTTCCAGAGGTGGTCAGAAGAGAGAACGAAGTACAGAAAAATATTATCATAGCTTGTATATTTTGAGGTTTGGTACTGCCCCTCGCCCCCATAACCATGCTGCTGTAACCCCTGGTCTACAAGCATCTTATGGTAAATACACCCCCACTTACAGTAAGCATTTCTAATAATAGATGACGTCTTATTCCTTCTCGGAGGAGGTAAACAAGTACCATACGTGGCGTGGCTGCTCGTATTCTGCACTGGTTGTCAGCCGCAGTCACAGATCATGTATCTGCTCCAGATAAGTTTATATGTCAGACATTACTCAGCAAGCCCTTGTGTGTGTTTAAAGGATCCTCCTCCCCTCATTACGCCACTCTGGCTCTGGTTCACGTTCCAGGGATCAGCAGAATGATTCAGACATCATTATCTGGACTCACGCTAAACACAAGTGCAATTTACGGCACAAACCCAACATCTATTTATGCCGTATATCATCAGATGCTATTGTATGATTCCACTAACACTGCTGACTTATGTTCCGGCTGTCTGACACTAACTAAACAACAAAATCCTTCATGGGTGTAATACAAGCGGGAAGAGCGTCTAAAAGCTGGAAATGAGACCAAGCTTACCATGAAAAATGATGCAAGCGGTCAGCATTACTGACACCGCACAGCTATTTACTTTATAGTTTTAATACTGGGAATTTCATAATTCACCTGCAGTTCACTCAGCAAACTATATATCAAAATAATGCTGATATAAAGGACCCAATGAATACCAGTCTGTATTAACTAATACATCCTAAATGTATTTATTTGCATGCAAGCACTGAAGTGTAAGCATTGAAATTGACTTGGTATCAGTCTCTTGCAATCCCTGTACAGCAGAGTTTAGGATAGAAAGGATTCGCAGCAAAAGGAGTCAATTCATTCATGTACTGACAAAGAGCATGCAGATAGAGGAGAAAGCAGAGTGACGGAGAGGTCAGCTGACTGTGCTGTCTTGTTTCTCCTTTTCTGCCCATTCACAGGCTGGGGGTGGGTCCAAGATAGCCTAGGGTCTTAACAGTTTCATGTCCTCTTGAACTATCTCTTCCAAGTTCCTTCAGCTTCCCCTTACGGCACATATGTCAAGCACAGGGTCCATAGGCCGAATCTGGATCTCCAGGCCTTGTCATGTGGCCCTTGGACCTGGCGTTGCAGCCAGAATGTAGTGGAACTGCAGTTCTCACCCTTGGGCTCTGGCTCTCGCTCCCATCTGTTACTTGTAAACAAAGAAGCCTTGAATACTTATAAAGGACAGTTTTGTTCTCAACGGCTCCTGGATCTAACAGAGAATGATCTCCGTGCAAGGCAAAGCAGAGCCGCCTACACAGAGAGGTACTAGAACCACCTACACAAGGAGGTACTAGAGCCAGGCGTGGTAGGAGAAAGTAAAGATGCGAGGAAGCTTGAGGAAGGTTGGAGTTGCACTCTGTGAACAGCGCACACTGAACTCTGTACATAGCACACTCCTGAACTCTGCACTCTGTATGTAACGCACCCCTGAACCCTGCAGTCTGTACATAATGCACCCCTAAACTCTGCACTCTGTGAATAGAGCATCCATGGAACTGCATTCTGTACACAGCACACCCCTGAAATCTGCACTCTGTGCATAACACACTGCTAAACTCTGCAATCTATATGTAATGCACCCCCAAACCCTGCATTCTGTATGCAATGTACCCCTAAACTCTGCACTCTGTGCATAGGGCACCCCTGGAACTACATTCTGTACAATGTGCACCCCTGAACTCTGCACACTGTGCATAACACACTGGTGAACTCTGTATGTACTGCACCCCTGAAACCTGCACTTTGTATGTAAAGCACCCCTGAACCCTGCACTCTTTACGCAATGTACACCTAAACGCTGCACTCTGTGCATAGGGCACCCCTGGAACTGCATTCTGTACATAGCACACCCCTGAACTCTGCACTGTGTGCAATACACACTACTGAATTCTGTACTCTGTATGTAGTGCACTCCAGAACGCTGCATTCTGTACATAGTATAATACTGAACTATGATACAATCAGCCCTTCGAGGGCAACCATACTGTTACTGTAGCCCGCAATAAAATTTAGTTTGACACCCCTGCCTTACAGTACTTGTCTGTTAATGGCTACTGTGTTTAGCATTAAATGGCGTATACCACCCGCTTTGGGCTGTAAACAAACAACCCGACTCTGGAGCGGCCAGGTCTCGCCATGCCAGGGGCTGCTACTAGCCTAAAACCATCAGCGGGCTGGGTCTCCATCAGAAGGACTTGTACGCCACATTTCACATGGCTGCTGGATGTCCAGGGATTTGGCACAAGGTAGGTGGGTTAAAAGAAGCTGATTGTTGTTTAACCCGGAAGACTGAGGATAGCTAGAGGTAGAAACAAAGTACAACCCTGGACAGCTCTAGACTGAAAATGAGTAATGGAGCAAAAAACTACTTTTTATTATATCATTTAAAGGACTACTGGTTTTATTTATTTTTTACTGGGATTCTATTTAACACAAATCTTGTACAAGGAGGAATATGGCAGCTGTCGTTGCTGGAAAAAGTAGTTGCCTGGCTGTCTCTGGCATCAATACTTGCTGTCACTGATCCAGAAAAAGCATGCAGCAAGTCTAGTCAGTATAAAGTTGGAAATCCTGATTTCCATGCTTGTTCTAGGTCAGTGAACAAGAAAGCTATGAAAGAATTGTATCAGCACTTTAAGAAGAAGAGGTTGTGGCAGCCTTCAGATTCTCATACAGCGGAGTTCCAGCCACAAACATTTTTTTTTTAAAAGTCAGCAGCTACAAACACTGTAGCTGCTGACTTTTAATAAGGACACTTACCTGTCCAGGGAGCCCGTGATGTTGCCCCCCCCCCCCCCCGAGGCCAATAAATCCATCAGATCGGGTGCAGGCGCCGCCATTCTAACTAAGGAAACCTACTGCTTATGCGAGTCAGGCAACGCTTTGTGAATGGCACACACAGGTCCCAGAAGACCGGGTGGGGGGGGGGGGGGGCTCTCCGCACTAGAGCACACTAGAGCACATGACATCCTGTGCCATGGCCCAGGTGAAACGGAAGTACAATTATTACTTTTAGAAAAAAAAATGTAGATATCCAAAAACAAGGGATGGAGGGGTGGTCTTTAGTTTAAGACCACCTCTCGAAATTGGGTGGAACTCCACTTTAAGCTGGCTGTAGGTAGACTTAAATTCATCCAGTTTAGTATGGCCATTCCCACTCGACAGAAGTCGATCTAAAGATTTACTTCTGTCGAACAGCCTTGTTGGTAGAGTTATGTCCCTAAAGCCTCATACACACTGCTAGTTTTTTTTTTTCATTCAACCCAGTGGGCTGAATGAAAAACAACTGACAGCTCAGGTTGGAACTGCTGTACTAACAATCCGATGTTAGAAAAGCGTTATCCCCTGCTGTTCTATTGTGTTCTGACAGGGGGACAGCCATTGGCTGCAAGCGTTGCTTGGGAGCCAGTTGGCAGACCTTTTTCAGTCATGCACCTTCGACAGAACCAGCTGCAGTACACACAGGCTGAATGTCAGTCAGTTTCTATTAAACCTGCTGATGCCATCTGACATTTGGCCCTTGTGTAGTTGCTGTAGCTGTCGCTGATTCATGTATTCTGATGGTGGAGGAGTCCCATTGTGAAAAAAGCATGACTCTTCCATCCACCTTGCTTATGAAGATGGGGGAGCCTGTTCAATAATTTTTTATTGTTAAGCCCACTGGGGAAGGGCAAGAGTTGGGTAGAGGGAAGGTAACAAGAGAGGAAAAGGAGAAAGAACAAAAATGGGAAGAACAAATAGTGGGTGGGAGGAGGAGAATGGGAAAGGGAAAGGTGAACCCTATGGATGAGCCTCAGTTTAAAGGTCCAGAAAGTCCAGCTCAATTCCCACTGGAAGATAGCCTGAGGCTCAGGTGTATAATAAAAAAATAATGGCAAGTGTATATGATATACAGTATATTAGGAAACCCAATACCATTTCTATTCAAACCTACCTAAATACTGCAGTTCACATTTATTTTAGAGAGGCATGGGACACAAAAGAAGCTAACGCATTCCATAGCACTTCTATGTGGAAGCAATCACCTAAAATCTACTCTTTTAGTCGCAGGTTTCAGGGAATACCCAGGAGCCATAAGCAGTACATACCTGTCACAGCCATGTAACTACCAATGTACAAAAAGCATGACTATGTAATAGAAGAGGTAACAAACTAACAAACTTACCAAAAACAAAGACACGGTGAATCAAATACAGGGTGCTTTTTGCAATGATAGGGAACAGATGCAAGGTGATAGCTAGCCATCCATCCTGTCATGACTCCCTGTTTAGTTGTACTTAAGTAATGCAATGTATATTCAGCACCTGATGTAGAACAGAGTTGATAATTGCCAAGAATTAAAGAACTGTGTCTAATATATAAAACAGATGACTGAATGAGAGACCGGGATGGATATTGATCCCAAGAGTCCCTTCTCAATTATCAATTCCTTTGGAACCAAATTTTTCTTGCTTTACTTGTCGATGGTCCATCTTTTTGGTCTGAAGTATAGATCTCTAATAAATGTATAGATGAATTGTGTATAAATATAAAAACTATTATATCCAACTAAACATTTCATCCAATCTTTAGATTAAGGCATGTGTTATTTTCAAAACCAATAATTATATCAAAGGAGAAACCAAGGAAGTGAGTGACATGTCACGCTACAGTGGAATGTCCATTTACTCACCATGCTCAGATGCAGGGGCAGGCCCCTTTAACTCCTTTTCCCACAAATCCCTGGGTTCCTTGACATGCCCAGAGGTCATACATTTCTCAGCCTCCCTCACTCAGCAACTCAGAGAGGCTATACTTGTTTTTTAAATTTTTTTATTTAAACCTTATTTTATTTTTCATATACAAAAAGGAAAAACTAAAAGAATACAATCTACGTGAACACCCGTATTTTCCCTTCCTGTGCCCCCCCCCCCCTTCTCCCCATCTGGTTTACCCTGAACTGTCTTATTTCTAATTCTGCTGACCTCCTTCATCCCCTCCACAAATTTTCCAGATAACTTAAATGCCAGCCATTTTCCCCAAATCCTATTATATCTTTCCACCTGTCCTTCATCTCTGCTGCTTAGGTACCCCATCTTAGAGATATAATCCACTCTTTCCATCCACTCCTTTATACTGGGTTGTCCTACATATAACCATTTTTTAGTATTAGTTATTTTGCAGGATTTAATAGAAATAGGGTTAGCGTTTTCCTATAGTGCTTTTTTGTGTCTTTTGCACTGTGAAACAAACAGATCCATGGGTTATTTAAAATCTCCCCCCCCCCCCGTTATCTCTCTATATATTCTTGTATTTACTGCCAGTATTCTCTTATTTTTGGACAGTCCCACCAAATGTGTGTCATTGTACCTATTTGTTTACATTCCCCCCAACATTATGAGGATTTGTCTTGTTGGTATTTATGTATTTTCTCTGGCTTAATGCCATGTACACGCGATCGGAATTCTCGTTGGAAAAGGCTATGATGGTTTTTCCGATGGAGTTCCGCACAAACTTGGCTTGCATACACACGGTCACACAAAAGTTTGCTGAACTTTCAACCTTCAAGAACACGGTGATGTACAACACTACGACGGGCCGAGAAAATTAAGTTCAATGCTTCCGAGCATGCGACGAATTGTTTCCGAGCATGAGTAGGAATTTTGCGCATCAGAATTACTACAGACGTTCAGGATTTCCAATCAAAACTTTTTCCGTCTGAAAAATTGAGAACATGCTCTAATGCCGCATACACACGATTGGAATTCTCGTTGGAAAGAGCTATGATGGTTTTTCCAATGGAATTCCACTCAAACTTGGCTTGTATACACACGGTCACACAAAAGTTTGCTGAGCGTTCTACCGTCAAGAACACGGTGACATACAACACTATTACGAGCTGTTGGAATCAGACAAGAATTATTATTATACATCTACACCGCTGTTTGTACAGCCGAACTCAGCCATGTTGATGTTTGCATGACACATGTTTAGAATGTGTAGAGGAATGTGGCAGAACCTGCATATCAAAGGAGTTACCTTCAGCCCAAATGGTGTGCACAAGCTTACAAAGACGGCCCAGGGCACGTCAGATGGGACTGGCCACAAAGCCAAATATGGCAATATTAGGGGGGCTGTCATGTGAACACTGATTGGTCCAAACCAAATGGGACTGGCAGTAGGGTGTGGTATGGCTGAAGTATGTTTGACAAAAGGGGTTGTGACCTGAGCTCTCTCTCTGTCCCTCTGTATTCCATCAGGAGACCCAGTCATGAGGTGTGGCTGCGAAGGTCGGCTAAGTATGGCTTAGATTGCACTGTGATTGTATGCTATGTATATTATTGTAACTTTTATTGATACTTGATGCACATTTTCCTTATTTCCTTGGGAAATAAATGAGATTTAATTGACCTTAAACGTGTATTGATTTCATAGCCAAGGGTGATAGCATTGTGATAGTAACAATAACATGTGTTTGGCGTAATTAATAGATTAGCTGAACTATAGGGACTAAACAAAGGAATACATAACTGATAATAATAAGAATAGAGTGTATTGATCAGTTACCTCATTTGGCACCCCAGAAGGCGTGTAAAACGTATTTTTACACAGAATCCACAAAAATCTAAGGTATTTTTGTTTGAGTCCCTGTAAGCACAGATGCTCAAAGCCACCCAGAACTGGAAGTCATCTTTAGTGTGGACAAGATTAGCGCTGGCTCGCGAATTCTGAAACCACGCTTGGATGAGCAGGAGGATTCTGGGAGATATTCCACTGGTAGAACGGACGCGTAAAACCTGGTGAGAATTGTGACTGATATATATATATATATATATATATATATGTACATTATTGTTGTGTTTGCTGCAGAAACTGTAACCAGAGGGCAAATTGCCGCACTGGCGAGATAAGGGACTGATCATCCCTGGTTATGTGATATAACCGCAGATTGACAGGATAAATCATACAATTTTGAGGGAAAAGTGGAAGTATTCACGTGATTGTGAAAAAAAACTTTCTGCCCCAATAGAAATTCCCTATGACCTGCTATCGGGTAGAAGGACATTGAATAAGAGTGTGTTCTCCTACAGAAATTCGTGGGTAAACGGATTTGTATTTGTATTTGTTGTTGTTGTTTTTTTTTTGGAGTGGGACTACAGGTCAAAGCTAGCTTCTAAACAGCTTCCTCTATGTCGTTGTGTGCTTGGTATCTGATTGTTTAGTGTATTGCTAATGCACAGTGTTGGTTAGAGAGTGGCAGGAATTACCATACATCTTTGAGGAAAAAGTGGAGGAAGTATAGGTTTTTATTTCTACACACGTGAGAGTGAAATAGCTCTGGTCCAATAGAAGACCAAGGCATTGATTAAGAGTGTGCCTTGTGTCTTGTATGCTGTAGAACCACAAGTCACTGGAAATTTAAACGGTTCGTATTTTTTTTTTTTTTTGTTGTCCACTTGTTATCTGATTTCTTTTGTCTAAGCAAGATTGCTCAACCAGTTGGTGTGGATAGGCTAATTAGCATATCAATGGAAGCCATTGAAGGTTTCGTTAGCAAGCATGGTGGGATTAGATTTCAAGTTACTCACAAAGGTAAATTAACATATCAGTTTAATGAACTTTTAAAACAATGTGATACACATAACAGTCGCATATTTAATAAGTCAAAAAAAGGCAGGAAACAGAGAATGGCCAATGCCTTATGCATGTTAATGAGAATGAAAGAAATTGCGGAACAAAAAGAATTAGAATGGTTTGCTGATAGAGAAGAAGTGATGGAACAGGTAAGGGATATATCAATCAGGATTGATAAGGCTGATGCGGATGCTTGTAGTCGGATTAAACAATTAGTGGCTGAGAAATGTGTATTGCAACAGAGATTAGATGAATTAGAACAAACGTGTAAATTGAGAGAAAGTTGCATTGCCTCTTTGAATCAAAGGGAGGCTGAGAATTTGCAGGTTATCACAAGGCTTAAGGCACAAGCAGCCATAATGGAATTATCCTCCAAGTGTGCAATAGTGGAGGTACCCTCCACACATGCTCAGTGTATAGAAAAGCCAGAAGTGAAATATGAAGAAAACCCGTATGCTATTATCACTGCAAATGATAGTAATGTGATGGGAATCGGTGTGGAAGAAGCAAATAAAGGTGGGATAACTGCACTTGAAATTGACTCAGGAGTTGACACTTCGGATGACTCCTCAGACAACGAAAGTGTAAAGTCTGTGCATTCCAATCGCAGTAATATTATCCAGCAATGTGGGTTTCCAGCGCCACATGCTAAAAAAATGGCCTATGCAGGGAAACCAGAACTAAAATGTTTTTTGTGTAAAAGGGGGGGTCACATTTCAAAATATTGTCGGGCGGCGAATAATGATATCGAAAGGAAATTATACCCGAAAACGACCCCAAGGCTTCGTGTGTGTTATTCAGCCAGGTGGGGTAGCCATCCACAGCACGGAACCAATAGTAATCAAACCCATTTCCCGTGTAAAACGCAAATGCGGGGTCTAGAAACGAAAAAGCAATATGTAGGACAGTTGTGTAGAGTCAAAATGGAGATAGACGCATGGTTACTCAAATATAGCACTGGGGGAAACAATGTTAGCAGAACTTAGTGAGCTGCAAGCATGGTAAGAATATTCTGGTCAATGTTTCCCGGCTATGAAAAAGGTTTGATGTAAGTTTCAAGTTCAGAATATGATAGAGGACCTGGATATAGATATACATTTTTTTTGGGTTGTACTTTTAGGGATAAACCCCTGAATTGGTATCGTGGTTTTTCTTTTGTGTGGTTAAAAGATGTTTCTGTTATGAGTTTTTTTAATCTTGTGTTTATTTACTCTTCTCTTATTGTCAGTCTTTGTAAACTTTTCCTGAGTATCCAATACTGCTGATTAACATAAGAATTGTGTGTAATCACTTGTGTGTTCCTTTTTCCAGAGACCAGGAAGGAGTTAAACTGGTTCGTATACAGACATTTGCATTTGTTTGCAGGTCTCTCAAAGTGAGAACAATGGGAAAATATAGCAGAACATGGGTTAGGTTATTGTAAATGCATAATCGATTATCACATGGTACCATGAGCTCATTAGTTAGTAATTGTTTGCAAACAATGGAAAATAAATAGTACTAAAAAGAGTTACAAATGAAGCTAAAATGTTGTGATGATACATATGCTTTGTTTTTGTTTTCCCCATTAACTAATTGTATTTCAGATTGGAATAAGCACTCTTTGCAGGAGAAAAATCCATGGATGTTGTCAACTAAAAGTTGAGTGTTTGTCATTGTTGTATGATGGTTGTCTTGTCGTATGATGGTTGTCTTGTCATGTTGTTTGTGTGATCATGGCCAGATTTTTAATTTTTTTTAAAAAAAAAAAATTATTTTTATTTTCATTTTTATTTTTTTTTTATTTTATTTTATTTTTTATTTTTTTTTTTCTCTTCTAAAATTTTTTTTTGATATTGGTTTAGTCCTCTATGGTAGTTATATTTTTATTCAGGTGGAAAAGTAGTAGGTCTAATCCACCTGAAAGGGGGGGAATTGACAATGCCCTCAGTTAGAACCAGTCACCTGAAAAGGGGTAGTGCATACATCGTAAAGATACAGATAGATGCATTGTTTTTTAGTTTGTAAAATTTGAAGTTTTTGAGAAGCAACACTGACGTTCAGTTTTAAACGTTTTTTGATCATACCATGGGGATACATTTTACAGTGGGTGTAGCCTAAAGAGGTCATGGTTGGTTGGATAGTTTGGTCAGAGTTGCAGAAGCCAGGAATACTGAGGTCCTGGGCTCCAAGGAGGGAACTATAAGTAAACATGGTAAGCGAGCAGATATTGTGGATAAGAATTTGATACTGCTCTTGTTTTTCACTTCCAGAATCAAAGTGGAGCGAGAATTGGAGAGGCTTCTGGAACATGGATGACAGATGATCATCTGGTTGGCAGTTTGTCTGTGCCACACCATACCACAAATTAGTTCCAATAAACATCAGGAGAGAAGGAAAACTGAAAGATTCAGATTAATACCTGTTTTTTTTCATATGGACAATTTGGTGCTAATGCTGAATCTGAAAGACTGTGCCTAGCAAGAGAACTTGTGAAATATTTTTGCAGAAGTCTCTCCTGATGAATGCAAACATGTTATTTATACATGTGCAATGGGTTGGAGGTTGGGGAAGAGTTATGACACATCCAATCCGTCAAAACATGAAAATTTAAAATATGTGTTTTTTTTTTGTTGGAAGGAGGAATTGAAAGAAGAAAGGTTTCAATGTATTACATGTATTGGTGTAACGGAGTTAATATGGTGCAGGTACCCAGGAGGCATACTGGCGCTTATGCATAATAAGGTAGCTGTGGATCAGACTAAAGGGTGCCAGGTGACACATCAATGGGGGGAAAACTTCCTCGTAGGGGTGGTGTCTCAATCCTAGCGGTCCTAGAGAGAAGCTTTCGGTTACAGGATATGCGGAACACCAGAACTAGACATGGGGAAGATAGGCCCGGTTGGTGTCTCACCTGAGAGGCTGAAACCCTGCACAGATAATGCCAGTAAATACACACAGGAGCATGCTCCGTTAAAATAAAGGGAACAAACGCTGGCTACCAGGGTACCGTAGGACTTCACCACATGGTGCTGCAACATCTCATGGTGGTTGACAAAAACCTATCACCCTATATGTGCTGAGTATACACTGAATCAGGTGCGGTTATTGTACCAGTGACTTACTCCCAAAGATGAGAATGAGGTCCATGCAGGATGCTTATTGCTGAGGAGTAACCCGAAAGAGGAGGGTTGTATTCAGCACTATATTAGGGGGGGAACAATAGCTGGGATGGGTGTTAATGGAGTGGACATCAGCCTCCTGAGGAACAAACTCACAGCCATAGCTTCAGAGAAGGAGCGTGACTTTGTTACCCCGGGAGATTGGTGGTATCCTTGATAACATTCAATGAAGTCACAGAAACACTCAGGTTAGAGTGGCTCCGGATTCTGTCAACCATGTTGAGAGGTTGGTAGGGAAGACAGAAACCTGTCATTGGCTCTGGCGCGCACTCGGAGGCAGGTGGAAATATCAGCCAACATCAAGCTGATTATACCGTCTCTGTATGAGGGGCAGTGGCCTGATGAGTTAGCGTCACCGCTCAGTAAGATTTTGCCAAAACACGTTGCTTACACTAATCCAAAGTAGTGGTCGAATGCCTGTATGGGTGGTGCTAAGTTGGATTGTGAAAGGTGTTATGCTGTATGTTCTCACATACAGAAGTGCAGACTTGGTCTGTATGTTTGGTGGCATCAATGGGCTTACTGACTGGGGACTCTATCTTGTTGCATTTGAGGCTATATCACACATGTGATCAGAGAAGATAAACGCTGGAGGCAGGTTGATATTTCCCTTTGTCGGAAGCATGACCATGATGTTTTTTGTAGGCTAGATCAATACATGGGGATGAACGAATAATGTTGGGAAGTTATTTCTCTCTGTATTCTGGATGGAGAGGTCATTGCTGGGAAGAAGGCACCCAGGTATTATTTAGGACATAGGCGAGTTTTTGTTTCTTTGTCCTAAAGAATACCGGTGTAGTGTTAGTCATGGGACTCGAGGGTTCCTTGAACCTAACCGTAGGTAGAGGTGCATGGTACACAAGGGGCGTGATCTCTGAAATCCAGGTACAGGGGTGGAATTGTGTGGGTTTGGTAATTGTTGTAAACTTATATGTGTAGTTAAGCGATATTTATCTAGAAGGGTCTCCCAGTTGTCTATGCAAGTTGAGGGACGATTTGACAGTGAGCTCTCTGTGTGCAAATTGGAGACGTTGCTGCCAAGTCAGAGCCCTGCAACGCCGCTGCGAGCAAGCCTGCCTAATCCCGACCCGTATTTACAGTAAAAGGTTATAGGAGGTTGGGAGCGGGGTGCGTAATACATATATAAGTATATATTATGGTAATAAGTTGATTTATGTTTGTGGTAGAGTATGACCTATGGGTATTGTAGGCTAGTAATATGGGCAAGAAGGCCCTCCTCAAGACTCTGGGTCTGAAAGCTGGGTGATATGTTGCTCTGAATGGGTGCTGGTGAATGGTGAATGAATGGGCACCCCTTGCCTGTACTGCCGTCCTGAAGATACCCAAGATACAGAATGGTGACATGGAAGCTGTCGCTGAAGAATGGTGGAAATGTGTCACTCAGTGGCAAAGCGGCACGTGTTGGGAAACATCACGTGGTAAAACAATTATGGACTGCTCCATAGGACCTGTTTCTGCACACGTTGAAAACACAGCGTGGTAAGACACTTGTGTACTGTTCCATAAGAGATGTCTCTGGAGCGCTCGTTGGAAACAACCACGCGTTACACAAGCTAAGGACTGTGCCACAGGTGCTGGTTCGGAAGCACATGTTGGGGAACCACACACGTTAAGACAGTTATGGACTGTTCAAAAGGAGCCGTGTCTGAAGAAGGGTGGTATGCGCCTGTTAGGCGCAAAGCGGCATATGTTGGAATCAGACAAGAATTATTATTATACATCTACACCGCTGTTTGTACAGCCGAACTCAGCCATGTTGATGTTTGCATGACACATGTTTAGAATGTGTAGAGGAATGTGGCAGAACCTGCATATCAAAGGAGTTACCTTCAGCCCAAATGGTGTGCACAAGCTTACAAAGACGGCCCAGGGCACGTCAGATGGGACTGGCCACAAAGCCAAATATGGCAATATTAGGGGGGCTGTCATGTGAACACTGATTGGTCCAAACCAAATGGGACTGGCAGTAGGGTGTGGTATGGCTGAAGTATGTTTGACAAAAGGGGTTGTGACCTGAGCTCTCTCTCTGTCCCTCTGTATTCCATCAGGAGACCCAGTCATGAGGTGTGGCTGCGAAGGTCGGCTAAGTATGGCTTAGATTGCACTGTGATTGTATGCTATGTATATTATTGTAACTTTTATTGATACTTGATGCACATTTTCCTTATTTCCTTGGGAAATAAATGAGATTTAATTGACCTTAAACGTGTATTGATTTCATAGCCAAGGGTGATAGCATTGTGATAGTAACAATAACATGTGTTTGGCGTAATTAATAGATTAGCTGAACTATAGGGACTAAACAAAGGAATACATAACTGATAATAATAAGAATAGAGTGTATTGATCAGTTACCTCACGAGCCGAGAAAATGAAGTTCAATGGTTCTAAGCATGTGTCAAATTGTTTCCGAGCATACGTAGGAATTTTGTACGTCAGAATTGCTACAGACGATTGGGATTTCCAATTAAAACTTTTTCCATCTGAAAAATTGAGAACATGCTCTCAATATTTTTCTGGAGGAAATTTGGCCAGCAAAATTCCAATGGAGCATACACACGGTCGCATTTTCCGACTAAAAGCTCTGTTTTAAATGTAAATATTTCCACTCACTAATCTTCTTCAACCCATTCATATACTTTAGTTCCTGGATTGTCCTTATTTTCCCCTGTCCAATAATATCTTTTAATTGTGCATTACCCATTCTACTTCCCTGGTATAAAAAAATTTGTGCCTGTGAGTGAAATTAGAGGTGAGTTATATTTCCATTTTCCCTGTCGATAAATTCAGTCCCATATCTTAAATACATTCCTAGTCAATTCATGTGATTCTGGGTCTAAT
Source organism: Lithobates pipiens (assembly GCF_037356315.1). Classification (NCBI taxonomy): domain Eukaryota; kingdom Metazoa; phylum Chordata; class Amphibia; order Anura; family Ranidae; genus Lithobates; species Lithobates pipiens. The sequence goes on from NW_027507903.1 coordinate 540,611,650, forward strand.
GTTCTAAATTTCCGTGGTATCCAAATATTCTTTTGTAATAGTGTCATGCTTAAAGTGTTTTCTATTTTTAACCAATCCTTATATGCCTACCGTATGTACCTGAATACCAGTGCCTTTCTATGTAAATGAAACTGTAACACTGTTCTGTTTTTCAATAAAACATCTCTGTTTAAAAAAAAAAAAAGTGTTTTCCATCTTAAAGTGGAGTTCCACCCAAAAATGGAACTTCCACTGTTTGGAATCCTCCCCCCCTCCGGTGTCACATTTGGCAACTTTCAGGGGGGAGGAGGGAGCAGATACCTGTCTAATATGGGTATTTGCTCCCACTTTCTGGCATAGATCACCGCGGCGTTCGCGGTGACCTACGCCACATCTGGCGCCTACTCTGTCTGTATTCTGCAAGATTCTGCAGGTCCCAAAACACAACAGGGACCAGAGAGGATGCGCAGCGCGACTCGCGCATGCGCAGTAGGGAACCAGGAAGTGAAGCCGCATGGCTTCACTTCCTGATTCCCTTACTGAGGATGGTGGTGGCAGCAGCTGAGAGCCAATGGACAGATCGGCTTCGGCTGCCGACATCGCGGGCTCCCTGGACAGGTAAGTGTCCATATATTAAAAGTCAGCAGCTGCAGTATTTGTGGCAGCTGGCTTTTAATATATTTTTTTTGGGCGGACCTCCACTTTAACCCACTTCTTTTTGCTTTTTGCATTTGCCCATTCCACCATATGTGCTATTATGACTGCTTTGTGGTATCTTTTTATATCAGGTGCTGCCAAGCCTCCGTGTTTTTTGTTGCTACTGATTAATGCAAATTTTACTCTCGGTTTTTTATTTTGCCATATGTATTTTAACATCACTGTTTTTATTACTCTAAAAAAACTTTGGGATATTGCTATCAGTATCATTTGGAACCTTTATAATATTTTTGGTAGGATCATCATTTTAAACATGTCCCATCCAGGACAAATGTCTCATCGAGATTTTCATAATCTCTGTTTTAATTTTATTGAGAAGTGGGATGTAATTAGCCTGGTATAATTTCTCTATAATGGGTGTAAGTTTGATTCCTATTCTTTTCCCACCCACGTGAATGGGAATTCCCTTGAAGCGCTCGTTCTTCTTTTTTGTCTACCGCTATATTTAATATTTCTGTTTTTATTGGGTTAATCTTAAAATTTGTAAGTTTCACATATTTTTTTAATTCTCTCATTATGTTAGGCAACATCAACCTTGGTTTAGTTTCATATAATAGAATGTCATCTGCGTATGCCACCACTTTGTGTTCCTCATCGCCTACTCTCACCCCTCCTATAGCTATACTATTTTGCAAAGTTGCCAAGAGTGGTTCTAATGACAATACGTATAGGAGTGGTGAGAGCAGGCACCCCTGTCTTGTTCCATTAAACATTTCCACAGGAGGCAATAAACTTCCATTCACCTTGACCATTGCTGTAGGATAATTATATATATTTATATATATATATATATATATATATATATATATATATATATATTTATATTTTTATTCCAACGCATAATTTTCGGCCCCATATCCAAATGTTGAAGTGTATCCATCATGAATCCCCAGTCTACCCTGTCAAATGCTTTTTCCGCATCAATTGACAGGAGTAGCTCTGGGGAACCCCTGTTTTTCCCTTTTCTCAGCATTAACATGGTTCTTATGCTATTATCTCTGCCCTCTCAACCCAGTATGAACCCTGTTTGGTCTGCATTTACCAATTCTGGCATCAAATTCTTTAATCCTGTCACCAGAATTTTTTGCGTATACCTTTGTATATGCGTTCAGCAATGCTATGGACCTATAATTGGAACAGACAGTTCTATCCTTTCTCTCTTTAGATATTATTGAATTATTGGCCAGCAGTGACTCTCTTCTTATTTCTTCATTCTCCCCTATTTTATTCAAGTAATCACAGATTTTTGGCATTAACTGTTCTTTACATTTTTTATAATATTTAATCATGAATCCATCTGGGCCTGGAAGGTTTTTCATTTAATGCCTTTCTAATTTCATCCTGTGTTTGGTTCATCTAGAGCAGGGGGCTCAAACTGGCGGCCCTCCAGCTGTTGCGAAACTACAAGTCCCATCATGCCTATGCCTGTGGGAGTCATGCTTGTAACTGTCAGCCTTGCAATGCCTTGTGGGACTTGTAGTTTTGCAACAGCTGGAAGGCCGCTAATTTGAGACCCCTGATCTAGAGCCTTCGATCTTTCTGCTGGAATTTTCGGTAATTTGGCAACCGCTAGATATTCTTGTGCTTTTAATTTTCCTATTTCATCTTCCTTTCATGTCTCTTTGTTTCTGACCGCATATAGAACACTATAGTATGTTTGAAAGGCCTTTGCGATATCTGTTGTTTTATATAACATCTCTCCTTTCTAATTTTTTATATTTTCTATGTAACTTAAGATTTTTTTATTTCTTAAAGTTTTTACAAGATATTTCCCAGGTTTGTTTCCCTGTTTATATCTCTCCTTTGCAACTATTGAGTTACTTTTCTTGTTTCCTGTTCTATTAGATCCTTTAGTTGGTCTCTTTTTATGATTAGTGCCTGTTGAATTTCAACATCTAATTGCATTTTATGTCTTTGTTCTAATTCATATACAGTATTTCTTTTATCATTTTTTTCATAGTGTTTGCTCTCTCCTTTTTTCCTGCCCCAATAGAGATCTACTACCCCCTAATGTATACCTTATGGGCTTCCCATGTTGTTGCCTTTGTTAGTTCTGGCCTCTCATCCATCATAAAATACTGTTCAATTTTTATTATTGTTTTTTCTACTTCTGTATCTTCTATCAAGTCTTCGTTTAACCTCCATGCAGCTTTCCTTTGTTCTATCTCATTAAATCTCAATTTCATCATTACCGTTGCGTGATCTGAAATCAATATTATTCCAATTGAGGATTCAACTACACACTTCAATATTCCATGCTCCATGAGTATATAGTCCAACCTGGAGTACGTGTCTTGCACTGCCCCGAGTGGTATGTATAATCTTTTGTGCTTGGATGTTGATGGGTTGTATATTCTTTTCTTTACTTTACCAATTTTAGTTGTTTATTTTCCCTATTCAGTGCACCAGACGTATTATCCAGCTTATGGTCCATAGAGAAGTTAAAATCACCAGCCAGAATTAGGTAACCCTGCTTAAATTCCATTAGAACATTCTTGATTTCTTTTAAGTATGTTTATTGGGGCAGTATATATTTGCAAGCGTATACCTCACCCCCTGTAAAATTCCTTTAAAAAAAAGAAAACAACCTTCTGAATCTATTTTCTCTCCTCTAAGATAAAATTAACCTTTTTCCTTATCCCAATGGCTACTCCTTTTGCCCTTTTACTTGGAGAATCTCCACAGAACCATATTGGGATGGCCTTTGAATATAATTTAGGATTTGTGTCTTGTGCTATATGTGTCTCCTGTAGTTATATTATTTCAGCAGAGTATCTTTCCAGTCCCCTTAATACCAAATGTCTTTTTTTTCTGGGGAATTGAACCCTCTTACGTTATATGTCACAAGATTAATACCATTCATTTTTCCTCTTCCCCACCCCCCAAAAAAAAGGGGGCCCCAAACAGCTCTGAAGGACAGCCAGCACTTGGAGATCCACAAGCAGAAGTAGCTGGGCATGTGATCTGCAGCCTGGTGAGAGGTCCTCCCCACCAGAACTGGCATGTAGGTAGCTGGTCCCGAGCCAAATAGCACGCATCTGTTCAGAAGACCCAACTACCATGAGGACTACCTCCCTAAAGGTTACCTGAATACTCCAGTTATAGTGGAGTGGCCCTTTTTCTTTGGGACTTGGATGCCTTCAGCTCAGTTGTTCCCGATCTTTCCTATGCCCCACAACCCTTGAAAATGTTTTCGTAATGTTCTCACCCCCTACAAAAACAATAAGCACTTTTGAGGATGAAGAAGTTTAATTTCACATTTTTTAATCCCAAATTGAACTGAAGTGCTGCAGGTAAACAAACTGAACTTAAAAAATAAGTTCTAAACTCTAGGAATATGGATTCATGATCCATTCTTCTGAAATCTTCAGGTGTCCAGCAGAAATATAGACATCACATTTTATGAGTAAAACAACATGCATTTATGAAATTATTAGGGGAAACAATATATAGTTATGTCAGATGTTGCCTTATAATGAAGTTACGTACTATACTTTACTCTCTCTCTAAACTATGTATATATATTTTGAAAAAACCTGAACTGTAAAACCGTTTGTTGGTGTCATGTCTCAGCCCTCCTTCACTTGTAAACGGATGGTTAGAAGTTCTTGGTCAATTAAGTTCCAGGATTTGGCACAACTCTTCCTTCTCTAGGAAGAAAGGAAGGTTCTTTACATTTTCATATTCTAAAGGTCATTGAACTTTTGGTGTTTGAATGGTTTGTAAGTGGTAAAGGGCGAGTCTCTCATATTCTGGTATTTCCGGGAATTTATTTACTTCTCTCAATTTTTGGCAGTTATTTGTCTCCAGACTTAACCAGCTTTAATGCCTGTGGCAAGCAACCATTCCTTGTGTTTCATAGTCTGAGCTTTGCCTATTTTAAAGGTACACACCATTAAAATATGAAAGTGTTGCAGTTAATCTGATGCAGGGGACATATCTACCTGCTTTCTGCTTCATGCTGACGTCTAAAGTCCTTAACTGGGAATTTGGAGTGCCTTTTATAGATAAATCCCTGGAGTTGATTTACTAAAGGCAGATAGGCTGTGCATTTTGCATATACAGTTGCTCCAGAGCTTAGTAAATGAGGAAAAGCTCTGCTGACTTCCATCATCCAATCATGTGCAAGTAAAAATGTTCATTTTATTTGTGTTTTCCTTGCATGTGATTGGGTGTTCTTTGTAAAGTGAGGCTTTACCTCATTTACTAAGGTCAGGAGCAACTGCACTTACAAAGTGCACAGTCCATTTGCCTTTAGTAAATCAACCCCCCGCATCCTTACTTTCAGAGACTAGAAAATGCAGGTCAATGAGTTCTTGGTATTGCCGTTTCTCTGATCACACTACATTCTCAATCACAAACACCAGATCAAATGGGGGAGGTTGAATAGTGCAGAATAATGGACAATAGGGTTCATTTACTAAAGGCAAATCCACTTTGCACTACAAGCGCACTGCAAGTGCACTTGGAAGTGCAGTCTCTGTAGATCTGAGGGGGACATGCAAGGAAAATACAAAACAAAAGTTTTGCTTGTACATGATTGAATGATAAAATCAGCAGAGCTTCCCCTCATTTCAGATCTTAAAAAGAGGAGAGTTTTTTTTTACTTTAAATGAGGCCTCTGATATGTAAATGAAAATGCCTCCATCCAGGGTTTGCAAAAAGCAAAGAAAGAAGGGGGATTTGGGACTTTGAGTGAAGCATGCAGCTGGAAAGCAAAAAAACACTGTAGATTGTAAAAATGAATGTATTCCATGAATGTAACATACATTAAAGGATCACTAAAGATATATATATATATATATATATATATATATATTTTTTTTTTTTTTTTTTTTTTTAATGACAAACATTTTATACTTACCTCCACTGTGCAGCTTGTTTTGCACAGAGTGGCTCTGAACCTGGTCTTCTGGGGTCCCTCGGCGGTTGTCTCGGCCGCACCCCCCACAAGGACTCAACACTTTCATGCGAGCTCCCACGCATGGTGTGGAGTGCACTCCTGTGATACAGCCGGCGGCCATAGCCGCTCACTGTATCACTCGGCCCGGCCCCCGGTGCACCGCGTCATTGGATGTGACTTACAGCAGCGCGAGCCAATGGCTGCACTGCTTTTAATCCATCCACTGTAACCAATGAACGGCCAGGCTGAGCGGTGAAGAGGATGTCAGGGCGAGCACAGGACTTATGAGGGGTCAGGTAAGTAAAACGGCACAATAAGTAAGTAAAACGGGGGTGCTGGGGGGGGCGGTATTGTCAGAGTTTTTTAACCTTAATGCATAGAATGCATTAAGGTGAAAAAGCACATACCTTTACAACCCCTTTAAACTACATTGATTGGCACAGTAATTCATTATAACCTGCAACCCATCTTTTCTTAGACTGCATATATATGTATATGCGGTACAAATACGTAAATATATATATATATATATATATATATATATATATATATATATATACATATACATCTCACATATATGTGGAAGGATAACCTCTGAAGGTAAACACATGATAATAGCAAATGTAGCTCAAACATCTGAATGTAAACATCTAGAGCTCGACGCATTTTGTGACTCACTGTCACTCATCAGGAGCACATGCAGAAGGGATGTCTACATACACCCATACTTACAGACTGACAATGAATATGGGGAGTGGCGGCGAAGCTGTGGACATCATCTCACACAGGAGTAGTGATGGCCGAACGGTTCGCCCGGCGGTCGTTTCGCGGCGAATTTCCGACATTCGCGGTCCGCACGTTCGAACGCCTTTTTCCGTCGTTCGCCGCGGCGGACTTACGTGTTTAATGTATACAAGAACTTTAACCTTTGGTGACACGTTTATCATGTGATACAGGACAGCCAATTGAGACATGACAGCACATGGACACTTGTACATTCCCCCTAACCTATAAATACACCCGATCCGGTGGCCATTTTACATTCTTTCTTCTGTTAAGATAGGGACAGGTTCCTGTGTGGAGTAGGGAGAGATAAACCACTAGCTATTTGGTACACAAAAGTTCTTTTCAGGACTGGTATAGGTGTTAGGTGTTGATAGGTTTGCTGTGCTGCTGATTCTTGCAGCAGCCTGAGTGTCTTTTGTTAGTTTAGAGAAAGGGAAAGGACGGTGTATGCTACAGGGACAGCCAGATTAGTCTTTCATCATCATCATCATCATCATCATCATTAGCTGTTACTATCAAGGTCCACAAAAGAGCTGTTCCAGTAACCACTAATCGTTCTCTTTTTTTGCCAATTTGTATAGGGACAGGAAGGAAGCAGTGTTGTCAGGCAGTGAGGGTAATTTTAAAGACTTGCTGTTATTATTAGTTCCACAAAGGTTCTTTTCAGGACTGGTATCAGTGGTACAGTAATAGGCTTGTACATGTATAATATTCTTTCTTCCAAATATAGAAAGGATATTATACTTGACTGCTGCCCTTCTGCTGCAGTCTGCTAAACATTCACAACTCACTTGTTCCACAAAAGTTCTTATAAGGACTGGTAACTTGGTATAGGGTGCTACGGTACATAGGCTTGAGTGCGGTACAGTCTGCTGTTCTGTAAGGACCGCTATCGGTCCACAATAGATAGGGTTGACGTGCACCACTGCTGACCGCTGCCCTATACTGCAGCAGTCCTTCAGCGGTATAGGGACTGACGTACAGTCTGCTAATCACTAACACACAACCTGCTTGTTCCACAAAAGTTCTTATAAGGACTGGTAACTTGGTATAGGGTGCTACGGTACATAGGCTTGAGTGCGGTACAGTCTGCTGTTCTGTAAGGACCGCTATCGGTCCACAATAGATAGGGTTGACGTGCACCACTGCTGACCGCTGCCCTATACTGCAGCAGTCCTTCAGCGGTATAGGGACTGACGTACAGTCTGCTAAAAACTAATACACAACCTGCTTGGTCCACAAAAGTTCTTATAAGGACTGGTAACTTGGTATAGGGTGCTACGGTACATAGGCTTGAGTGCGGTACAGTCTGCTGTTCTGTAAGGACCGCTATCGGTCCACAATAGATAGGGTTGACGTGCACCACTGCTGACCGCTCACCTATACTGCAGCAGTCCTTCAGCGGTATAGGGACTGACGTACAGTCTGCTAAACACTAATACACAACCTGCTTGTTCCACAAAAGTTCTTATAAGGACTGGTAACTTGGTATAGGGTGCTACGGTACATAGGCTTGAGTGCGGTACAGTCTGCTGTTCTGTAAGGACCGCTATCGGTCCACAATAGATAGGGTTGACGTGCACCACTGCTGACCGCTCACCTATACTGCAGCAGTCCTTCAGCGGTATAGGGACTGACGTACAGTCTGCTAAAAACTAATACACAACCTGCTTGGTCCACAAAAGTTCTTATAAGGACTGGTAACTTGGTATAGGGTGCTACGGTACATAGGCTTGAGTGCGGTACAGTCTGCTGTTCTGTAAGGACCGCTATCGGTCCACAATAGATAGGGTTGACGTGCACCACTGCTGACCGCTCACCTATACTGCAGCAGTCCTTCAGCGGTATAGGGACTGACGTACAGTCTGCTAAACACTAATACACAACCTGCTTGTTCCACAAAAGTTCTTATAAGGACTGGTAACTTGGTATAGGGTGCTACGGTACATAGGCTTGAGTGCGGTACAGTCTGCTGTTCTGTAAGGACCGCTATCGGTCCACAATAGATAGGGTTGACGTGCACCACTGCTGACCGCTCACCTATACTGCAGCAGTCCTTCAGCGGTATAGGGACTGACGTACAGTCTGCTAATCACTAACACACAACCTGCTTGTTCCACAAAAGTTCTTATAAGGACTGGTAACTTGGTATAGGGTGCTACGGTACATAGGCTTGAGTGCGGTACAGTCTGCTGTTCTGTAAGGACCGCTATCGGTCCACAATAGATAGGGTTGACGTGCACCACTGCTGACCGCTCACCTATACTGCAGCAGTCCTTCAGCGGTATAGGGACTGACGTACAGTCTGCTAAACACTAATACACAACCTGCTTGTTCCACAAAAGTTCTTATAAGGACTGGTAACTTGGTATAGGGTGCTACGGTACATAGGCTTGAGTGCGGTACAGTCTGCTGTTCTGTAAGGACCGCTATCGGTCCACAATAGATAGGGTTGACGTGCACCACTGCTGACCGCTCACCTATACTGCAGCAGTCCTTCAGCGGTATAGGGACTGACGTACAGTCTGCTAATCACTAACACACAACCTGCTTGTTCCACAAAAGTTCTTATAAGGACTGGTAACTTGGTATAGGGTGCTACGGTACATAGGCTTGAGTGCGGTACAGTCTGCTGTTCTGTAAGGACCGCTATCGGTCCACAATAGATAGGGTTGACGTGCACCACTGCTGACCGCTCACCTATACTGCAGCAGTCCTTCAGCGGTATAGGGACTGACGTACAGTCTGCTAAACACTAATACACAACCTGCTTGTTCCACAAAAGTTCTTATAAGGACTGGTAACTTGGTATAGGGTGCTACGGTACATAGGCTTGAGTGCGGTACAGTCTGCTGTTCTGTAAGGACCGCTATCGGTCCACAATAGATAGGGTTGACGTGCACCACTGCTGACCGCTGCCCTATACTGCAGCAGTCCTTCAGCGGTATAGGGACTGACGTACAGTCTGCTAAACACTAATACACAACCTGCTTGGTCCACAAAAGTTCTTATAAGGACTGGTAACTTGGTATAGGGTGCTACGGTACATAGGCTTGAGTGCGGTACAGTCTGCTGTTCTGTAAGGACCGCTATCGGTCCACAATAGATAGGGTTGACGTGCACCACTGCTGACCGCTCACCTATACTGCAGCAGTCCTTCAGCGGTATAGGGACTGACGTACAGTCTGCTAATCACTAACACACAACCTGCTTGTTCCACAAAAGTTCTTATAAGGACTGGTAACTTGGTATAGGGTGCTACGGTACATAGGCTTGAGTGCGGTACAGTCTGCTGTTCTGTAAGGACCGCTATCGGTCCACAATAGATAGGGTTGACGTGCACCACTGCTGACCGCTGCCCTATACTGCAGCAGTCCTTCAGCGGTATAGGGACTGACGTACAGTCTGCTAAACACTAATACACAACCTGCTTGGTCCACAAAAGTTCTTATAAGGACTGGTAACTTGGTATAGGGTGCTACGGTACATAGGCTTGAGTGCGGTACAGTCTGCTGTTCTGTAAGGACCGCTATCGGTCCACAATAGATAGGGTTGACGTGCACCACTGCTGACCGCTGCCCTATACTGCAGCAGTCCTTCAGCGGTATAGGGACTGACGTACAGTCTGCTAAACACTAATACACAACCTGCTTGGTCCACAAAAGTTCTTATAAGGACTGGTAACTTGGTATAGGGTGCTACGGTACATAGGCTTGAGTGCGGTACAGTCTGCTGTTCTGTAAGGACCGCTATCGGTCCACAATAGATAGGGTTGACGTGCACCACTGCTGACCGCTGCCCTATACTGCAGCAGTCCTTCAGCGGTATAGGGACTGACGTACAGTCTGCTAAACACTAATACACAACCTGCTTGGTCCACAAAAGTTCTTATAAGGACTGGTAACTTGGTATAGGGTGCTACGGTACATAGGCTTGAGTGCGGTACAGTCTGCTGTTCTGTAAGGACCGCTATAGGTCCACAATAGATAGGGTTGACGTGCACCACTGCTGACCGCTCACCTATACTGCAGCAGTCCTTCAGCGGTATAGGGACTAAGAGTTTTGTCACAGGGTCATTTAAAAAATGACATGCAGAGGAAGAGGCAGGCCCTTCCGCAGGGGTGGTAGGGGTAGGGCAGGAGCAACAGGCTTGAGCCAAAGTGGGAAGTTGCAGAAGGTGCGTTCAATTACTTTAAAGGATGCACCAGACTTGGTTGAGTGGCTCGCTCAGCCTTACTCTTCTGCACCCTCCTCATCCTCTCGATCTGCACCCTCTTCTTCACTCTCTGCTATGTGCACCCCCAAAGACACTACCACCAACAACACGACCACCACCACCACCACCACATACCTTCCGCTTGAGTCACTGGAATTATTTTCCGATCCATATCAAGAGGACATTTCTGATGCGCAGCCACTCTTGGTATTGGATCAGGAAGAGGAGGTAGCAACAAGCGCTACTCAGCAGTCTGACGCCAGTACCCAGATCAGCCCAAGGAGGAGGTTGGTCCCCGGTGTTGCTGCCTACTCCGAGATCTCTACTTATAGCGGTGGGGAAGGTGACGTTGATGATGACGTGTCTAGTGATGTCACGTGGGTGCCCACAAGAGAGGAAGAGGAGGGGAGTTCAGAGGGAGATATGGACCAGCAGATAGGGAGGAGAAGCAGCAATGACTTACATTGCACAGCAGGGACAAAGCAGACTGCAAATGTATCAGGAGCGAGTCATCGACCATGTACGGTCACATCTGGCGCTCCCAGGACACCGGCACATGGCTCCGCAGTGTGGGCTTTTTTTAACGTGTCCGCTGCTGACAATAGCGTTGCCATCTGCAATCTTTGCAGTCAACGCGTTAGTCGCGGTAAGCCCAATACTCACCTAGGGACGACCGCCTTAAGAAGGCACATGAGCAGCCATCACCGAGCCCAGTGGGAGCAACGGAACACACAAAGCCACACTGCAGGCTCTCACCGTCCAGCCTCGTCTTCTACTTCTCCTTCTCCTCTCTCCTCACAATTGTCCTCCACTCCACCTTCCATCACGCCAAGCTCACATTTTTCTGCAAAAAGGCAGGCTTCCGTGGGCCTAATGTTTGAGCGTAAAAAAATGATGATGCCGGATAACCCTCTTGCCCAACGGTTGGCGGCTGGCTTGTCAGAACTCATAGCCCGCCAACTACTGCCATATAAACTGGTGGACTCGGAGGCCTTTCGCAAATTTGTGGCCATTGGAACACCACAATGGAAGGTCCCAGGAAGGAAGTATTTCTCAGAGAAGGGCATCCCAGAGCTATATGGCCATGTTCAGCGGCAAGTGAATGTATCTCTGGCACACAGTGTCGGTGCCAAGATACATCTGACCACAGACACGTGGTCTAGCAAACACGGGCAGGGAAGGTATATCAGTTTTACTGCCCACTGGGTGAACCTTCTGACGGCCGTCAAGCATGTAACCCGTGGCACCCGTGTAGATTTGGTTTTACCGCCACGGATTGCATGCAGGCCTGACTCTTCTTCTCCTCCTCCTACTCCATCCTCCTCCCTCTCCTCCTCAGCTGCCTCCTCCTTTTCCGCTGCTAGCGTCTCTTCCACTGCACCGCCCAAGCTCCCCAGAACCTATTCCACATGCCAGGTGAGACGTTGCCATGCCGTGCTGCGTCTGTTGTGCCTGGAAGCAAAGAGCCACACTGGCCCGGCACTCCTTTCAGCTTTGCGTTCACAGGCAGATGAGTGGCTAACACCGCTCAATTTGACAGTTGGTAAAGTGGTGTGTGACAACGGTGCCAATCTGCTTAGCGCATTGAAACAGGGCAAAATCACGCACGTGCCGTGCATGGCACACGTCTTAAACTTGGTCGTGCAGCGATTCCTTGTCAAATACCCTGGGGTCCAGGACATCTTGCGGCAGGCAAGGAAAATCTCGGCCCATTTCAGAAGATCTTACACGGCCATGGCTCGCCTTGCTGACATTCAGCGGCGACACCATCTGCCGGTCAGACGTCTTATTTGCGATTGCCCGACGCGATGGAACTCAACCTTCTATATGCTTGATAGGCTGCTCCAGCAGAAACGTGCAGTTAACGTCTACCTGTATGAACTCTGCGAAAGAAACGGTTCTGGGGAGCTGGGTTTTTTTTCACCGCGCCAGTGGCTGCTCATGCGCGACACATGCAGACTTCTGCGGCCATTTGAGGAGATCACCAAACTGGTCAGTCGCAGCCATGGCGCCATCAGTGACATGGTACCTTATGCCTTCTTTCTGGAGCGTGCATTGCGTCGTGTCATTGATCAGGCTGTGGAGGAGCAGGAGCGGGAAGATGAGGAAGTCGCAATGCTGGATGAATTCCCAGGGGGGGCTACTCTATCTGAGACAAGTCAACAACAGGAGTCTGATGAGGAGTCAGAGGAGGATGGTGCCGGGGCGGATGAGCAGGAGCAAGAAGAGCATGCTTTAAACCTTTCTGGGATCCCTGTTGTGCGAGGATGGGGAGAGGAGAATGAAGAGGACGACATTATCCTGGATGATGAGCAGGAGCCAGGCCACCACACCGCTTCCACTTTAGTGCAAATGGGGGCCTTCATGCTCCAGTGTTTTAATAGGGACCCCCGTATAAAAAGCATGAGGGTCAAGGACCAGTACTGGGTGGCAACGTACTTAGACCCCCGGTACAAACACAAAATGGCGGAAATGTTACCGCCGTCGCAGAGGGCTGTCAGAATGCAGCACTTCCAGGCCTTGCTTCGAGAAATGCTGCATTCTGCTTTTGCGTGCGCTGGCAGAGGAGCAATTCCCACTCCCAGAGAAGGATTTGCGGGTACCAATCCAACAGCGCCTGCAAGAAGAGGCCGGTTTGAAGATGTGTTGGTGACTTCGGATATGAGGTCATTCTTTCAGCCGACCCATCGACAGGTGTCATCCGGATCCAGCATCAGGGAACGCCTAGACCGTCAGGTGTCCGACTACATTGGGTTAACGGCCGATGTGGACGCTCTGAGGAGTGATGAACCCCTAGACTACTGGGTGGGCAGGCTTGACCTCTGGCCAGAGCTTGCCCAATTTGCAATCGAACTGTTGGCTTGCCCCTCATCCAGTGTCCTGTCCGAAAGGACGTTCAGCGCAGCAGGGGGGATTGTGACCGATAAGCGTACTCGCCTAGCTCACCACAGTGTTAACTACCTCACATTTCTAAAAATGAATGAGGCATGGATCTCGGAGGAATTCAACACATGTGACCAGTAGACCATGTATATGTCTATAAACTATTTTTTTAATCAAGCACACAGACCTTCTTAATTCATTTGGCTCACTTCCTTGACCCAAAAAAGCACACCGTACTATATGCCCCTACCCTCCTCTTTGAAGAGGTTGAGCGGTGTCATATTTCTACTGGGGCTGCTTATGATATCCCTGTGCTGTGCTGACTTCCTCCTGGGGGTTCTTATTATGAAGGGATCACACTATCCCTGTGCTGTGCTGACTTCCTCCTGGGGGTTCTTATTATGAGGGGATCACACCATCCCTGTGCTGTGCTGACTTCCTCCTGGGGCTGCTTACGGTGCTGCTGTCAGTGCTGTATGTCACGGTGCTGCTGTCAGCGCTGTATGTCACGGTGCTGCTGTCAGCGCTGTATGTCACGGTGCTGCTGTCAGCGCTGTATGTCACGGTGCTGCTGTCAGCGCTGTATGTCACGGTGCTGCTGTCAGCGCTGTATGTCACGGTGCTGCTGTCAGCGCTGTATGTCACGGTGCTGCTGTCAGCGCTGTATGTCACGGTGCTGCTGTCAGCGCTGTATGTCACGGTGCTGCTGTCAGCGCTGTATGTCACGGTGCTGCTGTCAGCGCTGTATGTCACGGTGCTGCTGTCAGCGCTGTATGTCACGGTGCTGCTGTCAGTGCTCTGTATTACGGTGCTGCTGTCAGATGCCTCTATCACGGTGCATGTGTCATTCCGGTATGTCACGCTGCTGGTGATCATCTCCTGCACCCTCTTCTTTGCCTACCCTGGTCCCTGACCTTCCCTCTCCTCCATTGCCTTCATTAGCTCCATAGTCCTGAATTGTTAGAACAATTTCCCAAATAAAATAAAAATGCTTGTAGTTATCGATCCCAAATTCACCTCATACATGTATTATGTCATTGTCCAGATGGTGGGACTACGTTTTACCCCCTAATAATTACCACGTGGCCGCAAATTCGACATGAAGGTTTGCAAAGTTCGCCTCCCATTGAAGTCAATGGGGCCCGCGGCGAACGGTCGGTTTCGCGAACGTTTGGGTCCGTTCGCATTTCGCGTTCGCGAAACGTCCCGTCGGAAGTTCGTCCATCACTACACAGGAGCTAAGGCGGCAAAGCTCATGGCACAGCAACAGGAAATCCTGAAGGGTGGGGTGTGACTGGGAGGGTGGATACCACCGAACAATCAATGGAAATACATGGTATTGTGACCACAGCCATCTGGGAATGGATATAAATTGTGTATAAATATATAAGGAGATTGGGTAAATTAATAGTGAGGAAATGACCCAGTGCTCATACTGAGGAGTGATGGGAGATGTGGAAAGATGAAGATGGTATGAAGAAGATAAGTGAACCAAACCATAAGGCCCCTTTCACACTGGGGCATTTTTCAGGAGCTACAGCGCTAAAAATAGCACCTGAAAAAATCTGGCCCCTTTCACCCCAGTGTGAAAGCCGGAGGGCTTTTACACTGGAGTGGTGCGCTAGCAGGACGGTGAAAAAAGTCCTGCTAGCCGCATTTTTGGAGGCGCCGCTTCTGCCCCAGTGTGAAAGGGGCCTAAGTAGAAGGCAATCTAATAGTCACCAATAGCAGTGATGTGCCCCAAAATTAAGGGGATTAGAGGTGATTGAATAGAAAAAGCAACAAGGATGGGAACCTAAACATCAAAGAAAGTTTGGTAAAAGACAAAAAGAACTAGTATAAACATTACCTCATATGTTAACCGAGATATCCATCTTTACAGGAGGCAGTCGTGTTTACGATAATGGTGGTCTCCGCAGCGGGTTCATTGCGAAATCACCGTTATCGTCAGGGGGAGAGGGGCCACCCCCTTCCCGCTGCTCTCCCGTGACCAATTGGGTCATTTTCTGTGCTGGGTATGGAGACGATTGAGGCTAAGATGACCCCCACTCATCTCTTCACCATAGGAGGACGGAAGCGACGTCAAAACGTCACTTGCGCCCATACCTCTTAAAGGAACATTTTTTCAAATAAAATTTTTTTTTTTATTGCATTTAAGTCCAAATATGAGAGCTGAGGACATTTTGACCCCAGATCTCAGGACCTGTCATGATTTTTTCTATTACAAGGGATGTTTACATTCCTTGTAATAGGAATAAAAGTGATACATTTTTTAAAAAAAACAGTGTAAAAATAAATAAAATCAAGTAAAATAAATAAGAAAAAAAAATAAAAAATTTTAAAACACCCCCGTCCCGACGAGCTTGCGCGCAGAAGCGAACGGATATGTGAGTAGCGTCCACAAATGAAAACGGTAGTCAAACCACAAGTGTGAGGTATTGCCGCGATCGGTAGAGCGAGAACAATAATTCTAGCCATAGACCTCCTCTGTAACGCAAAACATGCAACCTGTAGAACTTTTTTATTGTCGCTTATGGAGATTTTTGATGGTAAAAGTTTGACGCCATTCCATGAGCGGGCGCAATTTTGAAGCATGACATGTTGGGTATCAATTTACTTGGTGTAACATTATCTTTCACAATATAAAAATAATGGGCTAATTTTACTGTTGTCTTATTTTTCTTATTCAAAAAAGTGAATTTTCTTCCAAAAAAAGTGCGCTTGTGAAAAAAAGTATTTATTCTCTAGGGTGTTAGGAAAAAAAACAATATATAATATTTGGGGGTTCTAGGTAATTTTCTAGCAAAAAAAAAAACGGTTTTAAACATTTAAACACCGTGTCTGAAAAAGAGACCTGGTCCTTAAGTGATTAATGAAGAAGCATATGTGCTAACCGTGCACTCTATCCCAGGGACACTGACCCAAACAGAGAGTGTCCATTCCAAAGGGGAGAAATATAAATATTGTAGCCACTGTTTGCCACCAACATCAGGCAGGCGGATATGAGAGAGAGGGAAGGCGCCAAAAACCCAAGCGATAACTGCCCGCCGATTGGCGCCAAACACACGCCCTCGTGTATAGTGCCGATGTAATTACCAAAGCGACGGCACCATGACATCAACTTAGTCGATGTCATGAGTCTGAAGCTGGAGGCGTGGCGTAGACACGCAGGGGAGCACCCACCCAAACCCCCAGCCACCCTTAGATCTGCAGCGACTGCATTCTCAGGTGCACTTGTAGTGCAAAGTGTATTTGCCTTTAGTAAATCAACCCCACTATGCTGAAGAAGCACAGAGAAAAGCCTGATGGATTTATATAATAAGATCTTTATAAAACTCAAATTAAAGATTAAAGTGGATGTAAACCCAATGTCATTCTTTCTAAACTACTGCCATAGGGGTTATCTATAAGGATATACATGCCTCCTGTATGTATCTTTACCTGTCAAATGTCTCCCCTCTGTCTGCTATGAGACCCGAAAAACTGCATATTCTGTGGGTGGGTCTGTTGTCTGTAGCTCGGTGGGTGGAGTCGTGATGTCAGTAGACTTCCCGCCCACCTCTACACTCTCCTTGTCAATATGCATTTTTTCCTGTGTATTTCTTACACTGAAGTTCTGCTGTGATCTCTAACATCCAGTGAAAAGACCAGAAAGTCACCACATGACTTCAGCATGCCAAATCATGCTGAGGTGTGGAACATCCAATCCTGGCAGAGCAGCAGAAGAAAGGAGTGGGAGGGAATTAAAAAATAATGCATGTCTCTTAGGCTAGTGCACGAGATATGGAAATCCCCTGTCACTCACAGCAAGGGGGAGGATTTGACAAAGTTTTTTGTCAAGATTTATCTGACTGAACAATAAAAGAGGATTGCTCAGAGATGCATTAACTCTTTGTGGCAAGACTGTGCTCAAATGATAGGAAATCTTCTTATACTCTACATTATGACATAAAAAGAAATGTCGGGTTTACATCCACTTTAACTGATTGTCATTGTAAAGCTGACCAGTACTGAAACATACCTCCCAACTTTTTGAGATGGGAACCAGGGACAGCTATTAGCAAATGTATGTAGGCATAGGACCCCAGGAGAATTCTACAAAAAAGAATGATTGGTT
This sequence comes from Lithobates pipiens, assembly GCF_037356315.1. Taxonomy (NCBI): domain Eukaryota; kingdom Metazoa; phylum Chordata; class Amphibia; order Anura; family Ranidae; genus Lithobates; species Lithobates pipiens. Next base: position 540,629,251 of record NW_027507903.1, read on the forward strand.
AACCACTTGCTTACTGGGCACTTAAACCCCCCTCAGTCCCAGAGCAATTTTCAGTTTTCAGCGCTGATGCACTTTGAATGACAATTGCGCGGTCATACAACACTGTACCCAAATGAAATTTTTATCATTTTTTTCCCACAAATAGAGCTTTCTTTTGGTGGTATTTAATTACAGCTCAGAGTTTTATTTTTTGCTAAACAAACAAAAAAAGATGCAAAAAAAAAAAAAATCATGTTTAAAAGTTTGTTATAAAATTTTGCAAACGGGTCATTTTTCTCCTTCATTGAAGTGCGCTGATGAGGCGGCACTGATAGGCTGCACTGGTGTGCATTGATGGGCTGCATTGTTGGGCACTGATAGGCTGCATTGGTGGGCACTGATAGGCTGCACTGGTGGGCACTGATAGGCATAGTTAAGGCGGCACAAATAGGCACAGATAAGGCAGCACCGATGGGCACAGATAAGGCGGCACTGATGGGCAAAGATGGGCACATAAGATGGCAAGGATGGGGGGCACAGATGGGTGGCACGGATGGGTGGCACGGATGGGCACTGATAGGTACCACTGATAGATGGGACTGATGGGCACTGATAGGTGGCACTGATAGGTGGCTCTGATAGGTGGCACTGCTGGGCACTGATGGGCGGCACTGCTGGGCACTGGTAGATGACACTGATGGGCACGGATATGTGGCACGGGTGCAGCACCTTTGTTAAGGCAGATTGTGGGCACTGCTGGGTGGCACTGTGGGCACTGCTGGGTGGCACTGCTGGGTGGCACTGTGGGCACTGCTGGGTGGCACTATGGGCACTGCTGGGTGGCACTGACAGGGGGCACTTACTTTTTTTATTGTTGCACTGGCAGGGGGCAGGTGGGCACTGACAGGGTTGCAGGTGGGCACTAGCAGTGCTGGCCATGATCGGGACTGATTTCCTGATCACGGCTGCCGGTGATCGGCTTTTTTTTTTTCTCCTCGCGCTGACAGCGCGAGGAGGAATAATAGCCGATTACCGGCTCCGTTATATCACATGATCAGCTGTCATTGGCTGACAGCTGATCACGTGATAAGGGGTCGGGATCGACCCCTTGTACGGATCGGTGATCAGGCGAGTCTCGTAGACTCGCCGATCACAGAGCGCGCCGCGCGCGCCCCTCAGGGGGCGCGCAGGCCGCTCGTGCACGGGACTACGTCAATAGACGTAGTCCCGGAAAAGGAGATCCGCGCTGTAGCCGTCAATTGACTATAGTGCGGATCTCAAGTGGTTAAACCCACAAGTCCTTTTTTTTATCACCACTATCCCTGGATTTTGAAATACACAAATGCAGCAATTTAGAAATTGCATGAAAGGTTTAGCACTGGGAAACTTTTTGAAAGATAAAAAGTGCATTTTATATACAACTATATAGATCAGATCAAAATGAAGGACAAATGAAGAGGAAAGAGGGACAGAAGGACTTTGTTCCAAATCAGGGACAGTCCCCCGAAATCAGGGACAGTTGGGAGCTAGGTATATACTGAAATTAGACTATTTTTTTTAAAGGCCTGCTGGAATAGATTTCTTTGGTTTTAAGGCCAAAAACAAGAGATATCAGGGGTGTGTTTACCCCTGATTTTGGACATTGTGGGAAAACTGTTCATGAAGATTCAATAAACTGAATCTAGGCAGATTTGCTGAAAACTTCATCTGCTGGACTGTCCATGGACACCAAGAATTTTAGAGTTGGCCATACACATATAGACACACAATGCTAAAGCTACACACAAAAAACATCCATAGACACACACATTTGTTCTCACACCTGTTTCCTTGAAATATGCACACAAGAACTTGACTGTATTTTGGCACATTCTGTTGAACATTTGCTTTATTTTAGAAAAAAAAAAGTACAACTCTAATTACATTTTGTTGACAGATCAACTTTAAATAAACCTATTAATATGTTATTACGTCTCAACAGTTTGCTGAAAGCATTAGTCCTTGGAGGGAATTCTTGGCTTGCTACTGTATATTATTGTTTCCAGTCTGATTCCCACAAAACTGCAGGCAGCCATGTTGTTGGACAGAATGTCACCTGCCATGGGAAATGTATCATATTAGCTGGAGGTGTTTGCTGACTAAAGGGACATGGGGTCTGACCTACCCAAAAGATGTAATATGATGAACATACGTGTGTGTGTGTGTGTGTGTGTCTGCGGTTGTTGAGGCACATTGCTATACAACTGGGGTCATGATTAGTTTTAAACACGTTTGTATATTTATCTTATTAATCAGGCGTTTCCATATTCATTTATTTTTCTTGTTTTCTATGCGTCGCAATTTTTTCTGGTTCTATGCTGTTATTTCCTGCTCACAGTTCAATACCCTACTACAGAATTTATGCAATGAGGCAGGAGCCAATTAAACAATGTTTCAGGGATTCGGGGGCCAGCGTAGGACAGACATTGGCGTGGTGGGATCAAACACAGAATCTCAGCATACTTACATCAAAATGGGGTGGTGTAAATATAAGAATGGGACACTTATGTGCAATTCTAAATGAAAAATTCTGCCATAGAGGTCCACATTCTTCCAGTGTGGACCTCTTGTCCTGGGTTTGTGGAATATCTGTCCTACCCCAGGAACCTCCACAATGAGATATTGATTCTACTGTATAATTGTTGGTTTCAGTTTTATCACTGATAGAAGAGCAAAATGAAGTAGAATGAAGATCCAATGGGCAAAAGTTAACCAGGAGACTACTGGGCAGAACAGAGCGGGGAAATGCCCGCTGAATTAATATTAATAACAGTATTAATAACATATCTTGGGCTGGTGGCCCTAAGTTGAAATACTGCAGCATGGAGACACTGACCAGACTAGAACCCACAATCATTGATACTTGATGGGCATTATAAAGCTTTCCATTCTCCAATTAGACCTGCGATAACATAGGAAAGTCTTCCAGCTCCAACATCCTTTGCTGTTCTGAGTTGCCCTGTCACTGAATGTCAGGAAACTGACATTGGAACATAAATCTGTAGCTACCATGAAATGGCCACTTGGTTGTGTTTGCCAACCCAAGGTTACTGTTTCCCAGTTTACCCCCAGAGTTAACATACATGGCCTTCAGACTGAGAATCAGTCAAAGACACTTTGCTTTTAGACGTTTTAAGCAGACATTCTCTAGGCTTTGAAAAGCTTTTGTTCCATTCCTTCATACTTGCCTAGAGGAATAAATGAAATCTTAATACAGCAGCCAGGACATTCTGCAATTAGAAAATAAAGCAGCATGTGCATACAATTTAACACTACCCCATGCAAACACTGCATTCCAGATTGCTCAAAACTGCTATGAAAACAGCAAACCGTAATTTGTAAAGTAGGCAGAGATCTGGGTAGGTGACGTTCAAGCACTATTGTATCACAGGCAAAGGTCAGGACTTGAGGCAGACTAACAACAACAAGCAGTTGGGCAATGGAGAAGACAGACAGTTGACAGACATATCACAGATTCCAGAGACAAGTTGGGGTCAAAACTAGAATAAAATCAGTAATAGCAAATCAGATTGCTGAAGCACACAAGGGCTTAGCCCACGTACACACGGTCGGAGATTTCGGCAACCAAATCCGTCGGATTTTGCCCGTCGGATTGAGTCCGACGGATTGTGCCCGAAACTGTTGCATACACACGGTCGGGCCAAGTTGGCGAAAAATCCGATCTTTCAGAACGTGATGGCGTAATTTCGTTACGATGGGACTACTACATTCAGGCTAGTAGCCAATAGCTTTGATGTAGGAATTTGATCTGAGCATGTGTGGCAATGAAATCTTTCCAACATGTTGGAAATTTGGATCGGACGGAGATTCGGACGGAATCAGTCCGATGCATACCACACACAGTCGGATTATCTGACGACACGGTCCGATAAGACTCATTCCGACAGATTCTCCGACCGTGTGTACAAGGGCTTAGAACTGCTCAGTGATATAATGAAGCTTGGAGAATGTATCCAGCACTCAAGTCTTACAGGTATTAAGTGGCACTAATACACAACTTAAAGTGGTTGTGAAGTCAGAAGGTTTTTTTATCTTAATGCATTCTAAGCATTAAGATAAAAAAAACCTGTGTGCAGAAAGCCCCCTCAGCCCCCCTAGAGCTTACCTGAGCCTATCTCGATCCAGTTATGTTGCACGAGATATTCGACTACCCGGGACTCTCCCTCCTCATTGGCCGAGACAGCAGCATGGCACCATTGGCTCCTGCTGCTGTCAGTCAAAGTCAGTGAGACAATGAGGAGAGAGAGGGGGTGAGGCCAAACTGTGGTTTGTGTCTGAATGGACACAGAGTGGCAGCTTTGCTTGGGTGCCTCCATTGCAAGCTGCTTGCTGTGATGGCACTCGGCAGGAGGGAGGGGCCAGGAGCACCAGCAAGGGACCCGAGACGAGGAAGATCTGAGCTGCTCTGTGAAAAACCACTGCAAAACCAAACTACACCAATAACATGGTTGTTATTTTTAAATTAAAAAAAACTGAAACTTTAGTATCACTTTAAGAATGTGCTCTGCCAAGGCAGCATTATTATATCTTTCCAATTTTGATATATAACAAAGTTCATAATTATAAGTAAGACTGCTGTTCGCCTTATTCTCCTCCTCCCTTTTGAACTCCTCGGGTATCTTCTCCACTTTGTGTCTTAATAATCCTTCATGTTCAGGAGTGGACGGGATAGGCGCCACCTAAATTTGTGAGTCGGCATACCTATCAGTGCTGGCCAACGCATTGGCCAGCACTCCTGATCCTACAGTTCCCAACCTGGTGTTTTATTATTTGTTACAAGGCCCCAATTCACATGCATGAGACTGCCTGCACACGAATGCACGGAGCACCTGTGTATTTGGTGTGGGCAAACACAACCCTCACACGAATGTACACTTAACTGTTGCATACACACGGTCAGGCCAAGTTGGCGAAAAATCCGATCTTTCAGAACGTGATGACGTAATTTCGTTACGATGGGACTACATTCAGGCTAGTAGCCAATAGCTTTGATGTAGGAATTTGATCTGAGCATGCGTGGCACTTGGTCCGATGAAAATGCTCTACACATGATCGGATTAGGTCCGTCCGGCCCAGTTGGTCGGGAAATATTTCCAACATGTTGGAAAATTGGGTCGGACGGAGATTCGGACGGAATCAGTCCGATGCATACCACACACAGTCGGATTATCTGACGACACGGTCCGATAAGACTCATTCCGACAGATTCTCCGACCGTGTGTACAAGGGCATAGAATTCTGAATCTGATTGGAGGCTCATACCTTCCAGCTCTACCATTTGACCCATGGTATTACCTGTTTCCAAACACATGGTCTATTTTCTGGGGCACATGACATCTGTGCTAGATCTTCCACGATCTTCCTCCCTGCTGCTGCTGAGGTCCCACCATAGGGCTCCTGATTCATGCAGCTCTCTATTTATTCATTAGCTGGTATCAGCTGTTTGCATATCCTGTGTATTTAGCTGTTTGTCTGGAGTTCAGCTTAAACCTGTAAACACACACCAAATGCTAGTGGATCCTGGTACATTGCTTGTGCAGGGTCTCAGGACTCACAAAATACACCTTTATTTGCATCATTTGGTAAGAATTGGAATATAGGCGGCATAAGAAGAAAGCACAAACCTAATTATTTATTTATTTATTATCAAAGCCATTAAAGTTGGCTCTAGTAAGTGCACATTTGATGACTCCTATATTCAATTATTAGCTACATACAGTATGAGATGGCGCTTGCATGATTAGTTGTATTCTCTAAAGTGGTGCCAACTGTCCGTGTTATATAGATTAATTAATATGTGTAAAAAATTAAAAAAACTGCACTTGGAGCCAAATCAATAAACACAAATATTTAACAGCTGCACTCAAAAAACACCAAAATACTAATGTTAGAAACTGTATTAAGAAATATTGTTGCACTGTCCCTTTAAAGCCACATCAATATACAGTGCCTTGAAAAAGTATTCATACCCGGTGTTCCTTGGCCTTCATGATGCTGTTTGTACACTAAGGTTCTCTAACAAATCTTTGAGGGCTTCACAGAACAGCTGCATTTATACTCAGATTAAATTACACACAGATCGGCTCTATTTACTAATTGGGTGACTTCTGAAGGCAATTGGTTCCACTAGATTTGAGTTAGGGGTATCAGTGTAAAAGTGTGAATACAAATGCACGCCACACTTTTCAAATGTTTATTTGTAAAAAAAAATTCAAAAACATTTATCATTTCCCTTCCATGTCACAATTATGTACGATGTTGTGTTGATCTATAAAATCCAAAAAAAGTACGTTTACAGTTTTGGTTGTAACATAATAAAATGTGGAATGTTTCAAGGGTATGAATACTTTTTAAAGGCACTGTAAATGCCGTAATGAGTGAATGTATAAATCAAAACAAATATTGTGAATATTAAAAAAAAAAAAATATGAATAAACAAATTAACACAAAAGTCTTTTAACACCACATGTGAATAAAAAATAAAAGTCTAGCCAAAAGAATATACAGGTGGTCCCCGGGTTACAAACAAGATAGGGTCTGTAGGTTTGTTCTTAAGTTAAATTTGTTTGTAAGTCAGAACAGGTAAATTTTTTAAGTGTAGTTCCAGCCAAAACAATAATTTTTATGTTTTTCTGGATAGTTTAGGGAAGGGTTTACACCCCTCTAACATTTTTTTTGCTGTTTGTGCCCCGTTCAGAAGATTTCACCTCACTTTCTGTCCCAATAACAATTGGATTTTGAAAATGTTGGGTTGTTGAGGAAACAATAATTGGTGCTAAAGCTCCAGTGGAGACACTTTTTCCCCATGATAAATCTAATGCCCCGTACACACGAGCGGACTTTTCAACATCCAAAGTCCGAAGGACCGAGTCCGTCAGACTATCCGATCGTGTGTGGGCTGCAACGGACTTTTGATTCGCCAAAGTCTGACGGACTTTAGAAATGAAGCATGCTTCAAATTTTCCCGAAGGAACTCCGCCGGACCCGGTCCCCTCCGAAAACTCCGCTCGTGTGTATGCTACTCCGACGGACTAAAACCGACGCTAGGGCAGCTATTGGCTACTGGCTATGAACTTCCTTATTCGAGTCAGGTCGTACGTCATCACGTTCGAATCCGTCGGAGTTTAGTGTGATCGTGTGTGGCCAAGTCCGTTCGGCCGAAAAGTCTGTCAGAACTCCGTCGGAACTCCGGCGGAACTCCTTTGGAAGTCTGTCGGACATAAGTCCTCTCGTGTGTACGGGGCATTAGCCCTTGTGCACATGGTCGGAAATTCCGACAGAAAATGTCCGAACGGACCTTGTTGTCGGATAATCCGACCGTGTGTGGGCTCCATCGGACTTTTTCCGTTGGAATGTCCGACCAACAAAGTTTGAGAGCTGGATATAAAATTTTCCGACAACATGATCTGATCTGACTTTGTCCGATCATTTGTAGAGAATTCCGACGGACAAAGTGCCACGCATGCTCAGATCAAATTACGAGACTAAAGCTATTGGCTACTATTGGCTACTAGCCTAAACGTAGTCCCGTTGTAAAGAACGAACGTCTTCACTTTCCATACGATCAGATTTTCTGGCAACTTTGTCCGACCGTGTGTATGCAACACCAGTTTCGAACAAAATCCGTCTGAAAAAATCCGCCGGATTTTGTTGTCAGAATGTCCGACCGTGTGTACAAGGGCTTACAGGAGTGAATTTCCCTTCATAGGGGAGTAGACTTCCTGTTTGTAAGTATAAGTAATTTTTAACCACTTGCTTACTGGGCACTTAAACACCCTTCCTGCCCAGACCAATTTTCAGCTTTCGGTGCTCTCACACTTTGAATGACAATTACTCAGTCATGCAACACTGTACCCAAATTAATTTTTTGTCCTTCTTTTCCCACACATAGAGCTTTCTTTTGGTGGTATTTGATCACCTCTGGGGTTTTTATTTTTTGCGCTATAAATGAAAAAAGACCGAAAATTTTTAAAAAAACGCATATTTCTTTGTTTCTGTGACAGAATTATGCAAATTATTAATTTTTCTTCATAAGTTTTGGCCACAATTTATACTGCTACATATCTTTGGTAAAAATAACCCAAATTAGTGGATATTATTTGGTCTTTGTGAAAGTTAGAGAGTCTACAAGCTGTGGTGCGAATCGCACAAAATTGATCACATCTGATGTACTGGTGGCCTATCTCGCTTCTTGTGACCCGAACAAGTCAGGAAAGTACAAATACCCCCCAAATGACCACTTTTTGGAAAGTAGACATTCCAAGGTATTTAGTAAGAGGCATGGTGAGCTTTTTGATGTTGTCATTTTTTTCCCACAATTCTTTGCAAAATTACAATTTTTCATTTTTTTTTTCTCCACAAAATTGTCATTGTAATAGGTTATTTCTCTCACGTGGCATGTGTATACAACAAATGACACCCCCAAAAAAATTCTGCTACTCCTCCTGAGTATTACAATACCACATGTGTGGGACTTTTTCACAGCCTGGCCACATAGAGAGGCCCAACATGCAGGTAGCGCCATCATGTGTTCTAGGAACATAAATTACACATCTAACTTGTTGACTATTTATTACGCTTTTGAAGCACCAGGACAATGACACGTGACACTGATGACAGATGGCACTGATACGTGGCAATGATGACACTTATACGTGGCACTGATGACACGTGGCACTGATGACAGATGGCACTAATATGTGGCACTGATGACAGATGGCACTAATATGTGGCACTGATGACACGTGGCACTTATACGTGGCACTGATGACACGTGGCACTAATACGTGGCACTGAAGACACGTGGCACTAATACGTGGCACTGATGACAGATGGCACTAATACGTGGCACTAATACGTGCCACCGATGACAGATGGCACTAATACATGGCACCGATGACGCGTGACACTGATGACAGATGGCACTGATAAGTGGCATTGATGACACGTGACACTGACAACAGATGGCACGTGACACTGACAGGTGGCACTGATGACAAATGGCACTGATACGTGGCACTGATAACAGATGGCACTAATACGTGGCACTGATGACAGATGGCACTATGTGGCACTGATGACAGATGGCACTTATACGTGGCACTGATGACAGATGGCACTGATGACAGATGGCACTGGGGACAAATGGCACTGGGGGCAGGTGGCACTGGGGGCAGGTGGCACTGGGGGCAGGTAGCACTGGGGGCATGTAGCACTGGGATGGATGGCACTGGAGGCAGGTAGCACTGGGGTGGATGGCACTGGGGTGGATGGCACTGGGGCGGATGGCACTGGGGCAGATGGCACTGCTGGGGGAGGATGGCACTGCTGGGGGAGGATGACACTTTTTACTTTACGTTTTTTACTTTTTTTTTTTTTCAGCTCAAGGCAGAATGGCTGCCGCTGCAGCCGTTCATCTCTCCCCTCTCACACTGTCTGTGTGAGGAGGGAGAGCGGCGCTGAGAGATGATCTCATATGTTTACAAATGAGATCATCTCCCATTGGATACGCCGATCACGCTGTAAACGGCCGCTGTGATTGGCCGTTTACAGCGATCTGTGTTTGCCTGTCCCCGGGGGACACGGCGAACACAGAACTTCCGCGATGCGCGCCCGCGGCGGCGCGCATTGCGGAAGTAAACATTAGGACGTCCAGGGACGGCCTCCCGGACGAACGCGCCTGCTCTACGGCCGTCATTCGGCTATAGGGCGGGCGCGAGGTGGTTAAGTAGGATGTTTGTAACCCGGGGACTGCCTTTATTCAATCTGAGATGCCACCAGTGAGTTCCACCACCTTGCCTCATATAACCTCTTACCAAACCATAAGACCCCAAATTATAGGTGGTCTATAAACGCTTTGAGGTTTGTGTATCTTGGTGCAGTAAGGAATCTAACAAGGAACTGCAGGGCACACCATCAGGGAGAGTTGTCACATCACAACTTTTGCTCCATGATAATCCCGCAAAAAGAAAACAAAATAACAGGCAGTGCAAAACTGCCTAATTTATTTGTTATAAAACTGTGTACAGTATCTCACAAAAGTGAGTACACCCCTCACATTTTTGTAAATATTTTATTGTATCTTTTCATGTGATAACTATTGAAGAAACAACACTTTGCTACAATGTAAATGAGTGAGTGTATAGTTTGTATAAAAGTGTAAATTTGCTGTCACCTCAAAATACCTCAACACACAGCCATTAATAAACCGCTGGCATTTTTTAAGTGTTCTCCCATGAAAACAGAAAAGAAAAAAGAGAACTGCGCTAACCTCAAATTCCCAAAGTGATTGGGATATGTGTGTGTGCTAAACCCACAATATAAACCTTAGTATCTTAACATCTCTAAAACCACCTCAAAGAATAGTGCATACAATTATATATACAAATATGTAAAATTAATACAAAAATAAGACACAATTACGTGTCAATGGTGTGAACCACCCAAAAAACAACACAGATTGTATGAATCTCTATGTATATACCCCTAAAGATAAAAAAAAAAAAAAAAATGGAAAACATGCCCCAAAACTAAAAGGTGCATGAAATAGATTACCAAAAAAAAAAAAAAAAAATGTATAACTCTATATAATGTCCATATGATTATATGACAAATTATTGCTGTAAAGTGTCCATATGGTAAACAAACACCAGTGAAAAATTCTTCATATGAATAGCTGAATTGGAAGTGCACAAATTAGGAATCTTCTCCAGGAGTATAATGTGCTTTTCCCATCACCAAATAAATGAATTGGCTCCTTACCAGATCCAAGCGACCCCCCGTTACAGAGGGTCACCACAGGCAAATACAATCAAGAGGATATTCGGGTAGCAGTTTCCCCTCAGGCGATCCCAGATCTTTCACACAATGGGGCTATGGCTGTTGCTCCACATGTCACTCCCAATTCAACGTGGTATCACATAGGGAAAAGCATAGGCTCCAGATAGTGTAAAACCAATGATTTTAATTTGCAAATAACGAACGTATACACTTACATAAGAAACTTTAAAAGCAGGCTCAAAACAAAAGCGTGCGCCGGCCGGACACACGCCAACGAAGAGACCAACCCGTCCTTCCTGGTCTAAAACGAACGAACATGACTGGGGTGACGTCGACACGTTCGCACCGCCCTACGCGTTTCGTAATAATTTACGTCCTCCAGGGGCTTTTGGAAAGATCTGGGATCGCCTGAGGGGAAACTGCTACCCGGATATCCTCTTGATTGTATTTGCCTGTGGTGACCCTCTGTAACGGGGGGTCGATTGGATCTGGTAAGGAGCCAATTCATTTATTTGGTGATGGGAAAAGCACATTATACTCCTGGAGAAGATTCCTAATTTGTGCACTTCCAATTCAGCTATTCATATGAAGAATTTTTCACTGGTGTTTGTTTGGACACTTTACAGCAATAATTTGTCATATAATCATATGGACATTATATAGAGTTATAATTATTTTTTTTTTGGTAATCTATTTCATGCACTTTTTCAGTTTTGGGGCATGTTTTCAATTTTTTTATTTTTTATCTTTAGGGGTATATACATAGAGATTCATACAATCTGTGTTGTTTTTGGGTGGTTCAAACCATTGACACGTAATTGTGTCTTATTTTTGTATTAATTTTACATATTTGTATATATAATTGTATGCACTATTCTTTGAGGTGGTTTTAGAGATATTAAGATACTAAGGCCTCTTTCACACCGACGTCCCGTTCAGGCCCGCCTGTCAGTTTTTTAGGCGGACCTGAACGGGTGCTCCATAGAGGTCTATGGAGCGTCGGATGTCAGCGGTGACATGTCCGCTGACATCCGACCCGCTCCGATCCGAAAAAGTGTAACGGAGGAAAAAGCTATTTTTCCATCCGTCTGCGGATCGGATCGGGTGACGACGGGCACTGCGGTCCGTCGTCATCCGATCTCCCATAGGGGAGAGCGGCGCTGTGACAGGTCCGTCCCTGCGCAGTGTGCAGAGACGGAGCTGTCATCTCCCTGCTCAGCGGGGATCGGCGGAGTGATCCCCGCTGAGCAAACGGACATCCACGGGGCGGATCAGAACTGATCCGCCCCGTGTGAAAGGACCCTAAGGTTTATATCGTGGGTTTAGCACACACACATATCCCATTCACTTTGGGAATTTGAGGTTAGCGCAGTTCTCTTTTTTCTTTTCTGTTAATTTGTGTATTTTTGGTGTACATCTGAATTGCAGCTTCCGATCAGTGTTGTTTTCACTCCGTAGCACAGTTTTTTCTTCTTTGCTTTCTCCCATGAAAAGATAGAATAAAATATTTACAAAAATGTGAGGGGTGTACTCACTTTTATGAGATACTGTATGTACTCTCAATCTTTTCAATTAAACAAGTGTGTCAAACAAGCATTCAGCAGATCCAGTGTATGTGATGATATCAGCATAGACTTTGGTACATCGCTTGTGCAGGGTCCCAGGACTCACAAAATACAACTTTGGTAAAAACTGGAATATAGGGGACATAGGAAGAAAGTACAAACTTAATTATTTTTCATCAAAAAGCCATTAACGTTGTCTCTAGTAAGTGCACATTTGAGGACTCCTATATTAAATTATTAGCTACATATGAGATGGGGCTCGCATGATTAGTTGTCTTCTCTAAAGATGTGCCAACTGTCAGTGTTATATAGATTAATTAATAAGTAACAAACCTGTAGACATTTAAAAAGAGTTATACTATAGTCGGTTTCATCATAATAGACTTTTGTGGCTCTGGATTTAAAGAAAACATTGTTCTTGCACATTTCTCTTGGATGCAGGCCTGGTCTGCCTTTCCCCGGGGCACACAGTGACACCATTACCTTCACACCCTTCTCCTTAGGCCTGGATGTTGTTTTGTTAGGAATCTTAAACTCTGAGAACTGGCTGACCTTGAGGCGTTGGGTCCAGCAGTACACTTTGCTGATAAAAACCTTATCACAGACTCTTGACCTCCCACCTCTGCTAACAAGGAACCTGAGAGTGGGGAGGTTTGTTTTCAAAAAGAAGAGAAACATGTAGAAAGTGCCCAGGAAGAAATACAGATGCTCGCTAATCCACTCACAACTTGAGTTACTGCAGAAGCTAGTTATTACAATTTTGATGTTATATTTCTGTCTTTGCCACTTTAAGGCATGTGCCCTATTCTCGGGAGGGCCTCTTCCAGCCAAGTACAGTCTTCAGTACAACAACATTTTGTCTGTAAATTAAGTCATCCCCCTTACTGGCTAACTTAAAGGACCTTTATTGAAAGAAATATTGAGGCTGCCATTGCGGACCTCAAACTAGTTGGTTGTCTTTTTCTAGCTTCAGTGACCCAGAACCAGCATGCAAATCAGAACATCAGAGTAAAGTCACAACTCCTGATCTGTATTCTTGTTCCAGGTCTCTACCTCAAAAGTTAGTTCAGCCATTAGATTAGCTTGAAAAACAGGCCTGTGGCATTTTCAGCAATGACAGTAAATATCGTCTCAATGAACGTTTCTTTTCAAAGGTACCTGTCACTTTGCCCATTTGGAGGAATTCGAAGGTAAGTATCAGTGAGCATGGGAGCTGGCCTATCAAGAGCGCCTATTTGGACTAATTGAGCAAAGAGACAGTTTCACTTTAATATAGACCTTCAATGATCGACATACTTACCTCCCTTTCATTTTCTAGATGCTCTGTTCATCTCTGGAAGGAAAAGAAAGTCCTATGTAAACTACGAATTGCTGGAGTTATTGCATACACATGGATATGGATTTCCTGTGTGACACAACTGTTTGACCTAGCACCAGTGCATGGAATGTATGGATGCACCGATACCATTTTTTGTACGAGTACGAGTACAAAATACTTTTTTTAGTACTTGCCAATACCAATTACCCATACCTACTGCAACAGTTTTGTTTACAGTTTAGCTGTCAGCAATGGTACAAAGCATTGAAATGTTATTTACAAATAAAATGTAGCACCCTCTACCATAGGTAGGTGCTAGCATAGGATTTTTGCTAGAGAAAGCTGTCAGCACTGGTAAATTTAGGCAGGCATATGCTTTGAGCTAGGCCTGTCTGTTTTGATCTGGGGCAGGGAGTGGTTAGTGTAGCAGTGGGTGTGACCACCTGTGCTTTAGTTCTGGGGCACCCCCCCTGCTTCCAGGGATAATGTTCTGGAAGAGGGGGCAGGGCCTAGAACTTGAGTGGCAGGTAGCTCATGTGGGAGATGGTCAAAAACCATGAACCAGACCAAGACAGAAGTACAGTAAAATCACACTTGTTTATTAATAAAAATAAAAAGGTAAATAGAGTATGTGTAGTCAAAGCATAGCCAGAGTCCAGAAACCAGATCGGGGAGTCTGTCAAACCAGAGTTCAGTAACCAGATCGGGTAATCAGCCAAGCCAGAGTTCAGTAACCAGATCGGGTAATCAGCCAGGCCAGAAGTCAGGGATCCAAGTAGAGGAACAGTAAGCAGTATAAGGAACCAGAAGGGATGTCAGCAAAGCCAGTCTTAAAACAGGAACACAGGAGATGGTTTCTTGTGATGTGACCAAGGCGAAGGCAGGAATGAAGTGAGCTGGGGATCTTTAAGTAGGTGGGACTGACGAGCAGATCCACAACAGCTGGTTAACTGTGAAGAGAGATGAGAGCTGGCAATTAGCTGACAGCTGAGTGGCCAGCTCAGAGAAGGAAGGGCTGAGCCAGCCCTGACAGAGCTCTGACCAATCCCCAACTGGTACTAGACAGCAGCAGGGGGGGCACCCCCATCTGGGGGGGGGTGTCCTTTGCAGGAGGAGGCCTGGGGAGAACTGTTTGGGATAAGTTCTCCATCATGGACTCAGGGTAGAGAAAGGTCGGTGAGTGTACCACAGTGGAGGGCTGGATGTGGAGACATGCCAGAAGTCTGTGAAGTCACCTTTACACAGTCATTGATAAAGTCCTCATCATTACACGGTCATTGATGAGGAGTCCTGGAGCAGAGGAGAGACTGTGGGGAATATTGTCAAATCAATGTGGTCCGAGGGCACAGGATTTGCAAGTTGGGCAGGCTGGGAACAGTAGTCCACTGTTCAGCACATGTTATTAACCTACTAGGCCTCCGGGGAGAGGTACTGCAGGCCTCTGGCCTAATAGCAGCAATAACTCAGAGTCAGCATTAGAGACTATTCAGAGTGAGTTATTTTGCATATAGAAGAAGAATTAATGTGCTACAGTATAAATTTGTGCAGGAGGAGCGGATTTCTGGAAACTTCACTCTTACAAGGTTATTGGTGAAGTCCTTATCTTTACACAGTAACTGATGAGGAACTTCTGGGAGCAGTAGTTTGCAGGAGTTATGCAGAGGAGGAGCAATAATAGTCTGCATGGTGATACAGGGAAGAGACTATAGCTGTTACACATGCGCATCATTCCTTCAGGCTCAAACTAAGTTCTAATCTACAAAGTCTTTAAATATGATGGCAAAGAGATCTAATCTATGGACCTCGCCATGGTCGACCAAAGAAGTTGTGTGCATGTGCTCAGCGTCATATCCAGAGGTTGTCTTTGGGAAATAGACGTATGAGTGCTGCCAGCATTGCTGCAGAGGTTGAAGGGGTGGGGGGGGGACCAAGATCAACTTATTTAGTTCAGATGGTGTCAAGCGTGTGTGGTGGGAGTTAATGGTCTGGGGCTGCATGAGTGCTGCCGGGACTGGGGAGCTACAGTTCATTGAGGGAACCATGAATGCCAACATGTACTGTGACATACTGAAGCAGAGCATGATCCCCTCCCTTCGGAGACTGGGTCCCAGGGCAGTATTCCAACATGATATCGACCCCAAGCACACCTCCAAGATGACCACTGCCTTGCTAAAGAAGCTGAGCCACACAAAATATTGACACTTTGGTAGCAATTTGGACATTTCCCTTAGGGGTGTACTCACTTTTGTTGCCAGCAGTTTAGACATTAATGGCTGTGTATTGAGTTATTTTGAGGGGGCAACAAATTAACACTGTTATTCAAGCTGTACACTCACTACTTTACATTGTAGCAAAGTGTAATTTCTTCAATGTTGTCACATGAAAAGATATAATAAAATATTTACATAAATATGAGGAGTGAACTCAGTTTTGTGAGATACTGTATATACGTGATTCTGCGCAGTCTGTGGTATAGAGGACTGTTTAGAGATATCTGCAAAATTACATAACAGTTTACTGCAGTAAAGTTTTAAGCAACAGAGTTTGCAATAATGTTTTAAGTAACACGAAGTTGCCTAAAATGTTATTGTATATTTGTAGAATGATCTCTTGTACGAAAGATGGTTGCTTGGATATATTGTGGCCTTTGTACAAGAGATCATTTTACAAATATGCAAGTTCACATATTTCAACAGGACTGTTTATCTCTATGGAGAAAAAAGGAAGGGGGTTCACCAGCACTGGCCTACCACAGGGAAAAGCAATAACAATCTAAAAGTCAAAAAACAGCCGAGCCTCCTCCCCAAGAAGATTCATCCAGGGCATGTGTGCCATGGTCGGGAGGGCTTACAAGCAGAAGACTGGCAGTTGATCCAACTATAACCAGCTTGACTAAGCAAGCTTTCTGTAAAGTTTGTAGGCTTCATCTTTTTTGGTAGAGCCTGTGTAGCCATCTGAACTGTGATAGATAGCGAAACGAACACTATTGACAGTACATCACCTGGAGCAGCGTAACACATTGGAGTTTATTTACTAAAGGCAACCCCACTGTGCACTGCCAGTGCACTTGGAAGTGCAGTCGCTGTAGATCCAAGGGGGACATGCAAGGCAAAAAACAAAACATAATTTTTGCTTGTGCATGATTAAATTATAAAAATCAGCAGAGTTTCCCTGATTTCAGATCTTCCCCTCAGATTTAGAGGGACTGCACTTCCAAGTGCACTTGTAGTGCAGAGTGGATTTGCCATTAGTAAATCAACCCCATTGTCTTAGGTATTGGTAAGACAATGGGGGTTATTTACTAAAGGAAAATCCACTTTTTTCTTACCGATACCTAAGACAATGGGGTTGATTTACTAAAGGCAAATCCACTCTGCACTACAAGTGCACTGGAAAGTAAAGTCGCTGTAGATCCAAGGGGGACATGCAAGGAAAATAAAAAACAGCATTTTAGCTTGCACATGATTGGATGATAAAATCAGCAGAGCTTCCCCTCATTTCAGATCTACCCCTTAGATTTAGAGCGACTGCACTTTCAAGTGCACTTGCGGTGCAAAGTGTATTTGCCTTTCCTAAATAACCCCCAATGTGTTAAGCTCCATACACACTATCAGTTTTTCTGCTGAGTTTTTCCTTCAGGTTTACCAAAACCATGTACAGTAGTAGAAGGGCCTGCCTGATTGCATACAAATTGAAACTCCTAAGGTTTGACCTCATATTATATGGTTTTGGTAAATCTGAAGGAAAAACTCAGCAGAAAAAAATGATAGTGTGTATGGGGCTTAACACTGCTCTAGGTGAGCCAGCCAGCAATCACATCCACACTCCATTCACACAGGCGCACACTCAGCTTGCTCCACTGAAGTCATGTAGACAAAAAATCTGGATAGTCACACTCCAAAAATCTTCACCTTTATTGAAAATGATGTAAAAGCAACTGTCAGCAGCTACACAGACTGTCAAGACTGGAAAAATGTTGACACGTTTCACGCCATCTCAGTGGTTAATCATGACTGTCTTTCAGGACAGTTTCAAAACATTACCAAAACCCTGGTACAATATTGGAAGATAATGGAATCCACTATATGTGTGTGTATGTGTGTACATATATATATATATACATATTCTGTGTCTCACTGTTAAAATAAACCTACAATTAAAATGATAGACTGATCATTTCTTTATCAACGGGAAAACATACAAAGTCAGCAGGGGATAAAATACTCTATTCCCTCACTATATATATATATATATATATATTTATGGTGTGGAGCCCTCTGACCGATACGGTTAAGGATGACAAACAAGGTTAACATAAACTCGCTTACTTGAAATGGACCTGAAAGTGTGCCCTGGTCTGACGTACGGTATACCAAAATAAGGGGGCATACCTTAGATAGAAAGTGGGTGATAAATGAAATGAATATGAATGGAGTGAAATGAGTACTCTCATGAGGAGTATGATGCTTGAGAAATGCCCTGAAAAAGGGGATGGGTGGGTGGGTATCGCGCACCGGAAC
The DNA here is from genome assembly GCF_037356315.1 of Lithobates pipiens. Taxonomy (NCBI): domain Eukaryota; kingdom Metazoa; phylum Chordata; class Amphibia; order Anura; family Ranidae; genus Lithobates; species Lithobates pipiens. The sequence goes on from NW_027507903.1 coordinate 540,647,472, forward strand.
CGACGAGGAAGACAGGCGAACGGGCTGGTTATATACTCCACCGGGCTCCTCCCATAATTTCAGGCCACCATACTGGCCTTTCTATTTATGGTGTGGAGCCCTCTGACCGATACGGTTAAGGATGACAAACAAGGTTAACATAAACTCGCTTACTTGAAATGGACCTGAAAGTGTGCCCTGGTCTGACGTACGGTATACCAAAATAAGGGGGCAAAAACATTCAGGTAGGGGTTGCATTTTATTGATCCAAGTTTGTTTACTGGGTGAGCTCGACAAAGGCCTGGGTCATCTCCGCTTGCGGAATGGGTATGTAGCGGGCGAAACAGGTGGACCTCCATCTGCCCAACTTCTTGACAATGTGAGTAGGACAGAGGTGAAGGATACCCGGGAGTATCCTGACACGTTCCACCGGGCAGCGTTTCAGAGGTTTAGTGAGAAATGGCAGAAGAGGACTAACTCCTGGTTGATCAGCCAAAAAAGGGGCCGACAGGCGCGTGAGAATGGCGACCGGGTACCAGCGGTTGTTGGACTTATAAAGGTGTATGTCCGAACCCGAGCCAAGCTGCTGCGTCTTGGAGACTGCTAAGTGTAAGACGAAATGGTCTTCGTATCGGACCAGGTGGTGCTCGCACAGCATGCGTGCTGTGAGGCTACAACAAGTAAAACTCGCTTGGCCGTAAGAAGCCGTAGAAGGCCAGGTGTATGGCTGCTTGTAAATGACACTAATGTGGAGACCGAAAAGGTGAAGTGGCCAGGAAATCTGACATATTTCTAAACGTCTCCTGTAACAGGCAGTCGTTTTGGTGCCGGCCATCGGCTGGCGCTTTCTGGATACCGCGCATAACAGCCCGAACGGCGTGGTAAAATAGGAAGGGTACGGTAGGGTCCTGGAGGGACGTGAAATGTTGTACACCGGTCAGGTATAGCCGGATCGTATTAAAGGATAACGCCAACTGCGAGTGGCAGTAGGCAACGAAGGCTATGACTTGCTTGACACGGGACGTCTCTGTACTGTGATACGTGATGAAGTTGGTTAAAGGCCCTCCAGGCTGATTGATAGGCTTTGAGGGTATTGCGGGAAAGGGAGTGATCAAATGAGTTGGGTAGCCGCTAGGAGGTGAGGGGCTAATCCAGGGTCAGTTGAGACCAGTCCGAGATAGCTGCTGATGTTAGTCCGGCTCCGGGTACCTGAACGAAAACGAGACAAGGTTAAAAGCGGGAGAGGGCGTCCGCTGCCTGATTGACTTTACCGGGGATAAAGGAAGAATGGATGTTGAACTGAAACAACAACAAGAGCTGGACCAGTCGACGTAGGAAGGACATAACCAACAGAGAGGGCGCCTTGGCGCAGCCAGGAATTGCCAGTAACTGGGGAGGCCAGGGAGCTGCGAGCCAGAGGTGGCCAAAAAAACAGCCGCAAGCCCGTGGAGGCCGCTGCGTCGGTCATCTCCTGGGGAGAAAGGGAAGACACGGAGGGAATGAACAGGGAGACGTCATTCCCAGACGATAGGTATTCCTCCCGCATAGCAAGGACTGCTATTGCCGTGGGAACCCGGCTGAGGACTTGCTCTGGATCCTGTGAGAGGGACAGTAAGACCAATAGGCGTGACACAAAGGCGCGACCCCTGAGGGATGATGTGCATAGCGACGCTCGACATGCCGTGAAGGGACTGTAGGTGTCTTTCGGATGACTAAACTGGGGAATATGCGAGGATATTATATGTCCGTAAAGATGGCAGTTGTAATGGGCGAGCATTGGCCGATGGCTATGGGCTGATGCCTCTGGACGCCTCGTAGTGGGGATCTTGCTGTATGGGCCGTAGCAACAGATGGCTCTCTGAGCATTGTAAGGATAAGAAATGTTGAACGCTGGCTAGAAATAGCCTGGGCGTGCTACAGGAAGAAGCCAGTCGCGTGTGTCAACATGATCCTGGTGCGGACGGAAGTAGAACTCAACTGTCCTAAGGAAGAGACGGATAGACAGACAACAGTGAATGGTTTGTAAGAAAGCCACGGGAGACGAGAGGCCAATTAAGTGCTGCTGAAAATGACGTGTAGCCAGTTTGTGTGCCACTGAGAACGTGCTTGCCAATGAATGATTGCAAGAAGTTATGCTAAGTCACGAGCCTTGGCGTGACTAAAAGTTGTGTTTAAACATGTGCTTGCGACAATTGCCCGGGAGTTTGTCACTGGAGATGTATACGTAGTGACTGTGAGCCATTCGTGTTACCGCATGTGCACTGCGAAGACTACAGGAGTTGTGCTTGAATGCATGTTTGGATGCGTGCTTGCGATGATTGCAAGATGTTACCCAGGATGCGTGCTCGCCATGACTGCAAGATGTTATGCTAGGATGCGTGCCTGCAACTAATGCAAGGAGTTGTGCCAGGACTCGTGCCTGCAACGACTGCAAGGAATTATGGTAGGCTTCATGGGTAGCCAGGCCGGAAAAGACAGAAGTCCATCCGGTCCAACCAAATCAAAATAAATAAGGTATCACACAACCCGACACCCAATTCTACGCCCGCAGCTGATCCAGAGGAAGGCAAAAAACCCCCAACAGAGCATAGGCCAATTTGCTACAGCCGGGGAAAATTCCTTCCTGACCCCTCGAGAGGCAATCGGATTTTTCCCTGGATCAACTATACCTATAAATATAAGTACCCCGTAATACAACGTACATTTAGGAAGGTATCCAGGTCTTCCCTAAAGCAATCTATTGAGCAAGCCAGAAGTGCCTGCCAGCAATGATTGCAACAAGTTGTGCCTGGACACCTGCTTGCAACGATTGCAAGAGGTCTATGCTCAAATGCGTGCTTGCCATGATTGCAAGAGGTCTATGCTTGAATGCATGCTTGTAATGAGTGTAAGAGGTCTATGCTCGAATGCGTAATTGTAATGACCGCGAGAGGTCTATGCTCGAATGCGTGCTTGCAGCGATTGCAAGAGGTCTATGCCCGAATGCGTGCTTGTAATGAATGCAAAAAAAGGTCTATGCTCGAATGCGTGCTTGCAACGATTGCAAGAGGTCTATGCTCGAATGCGTGCTTGTAATGACCGCGAGAGGTCTATGCTCGAATGCGTGCTTGCAGCGATTGCAAGAGGTCTATGCCCGAATGCGTGCTTGTAATGAATGCAAAAGGTCTATGCTCGAATGCGTGCTCGCAACGATTGCAAGAGGTCTATGCTCGAATGCGTGCTTGTAATGACCGCGAGAGGTCTATGCTCGAATGCGTGCTTGCAGCGATTGCAAGAGAACTATGCTCGAATGCGTGCTTGTAATGAGTGCAAGAGGTCTATGCTCGAATGCGTGCTTGCAATGATCGCCAGAGGTCTATGCTCGAATGCCTGCATGCAACGATTGCAAGGGGTCTATGCTTGAATGCATGCTTGTAATGAGTGTAAGAGGTCTATGCTCGAATGCGTGCTTGTAATGACCGCGAGAGGTCTATGCTCGAATGCGTGCTTGCAGCGATTGCAAGAGGTCTATGCCCGAATACATGCTAGTAATAAGTGCAAGAGGTCTATGCTCGAATGCGTGCTTGTGATGATTGCGAGAAGTCTATGTCTGGATGCGTGCTTGCAACGATTGCAAGAAGTCTACGCTTGGATGTGTGTTTGCAACGATTGCAAGAAGTCTACGCTTGTATGTGGAGAAAACAGCGAGACACGCCTAAACGAAGCTGTGTTTCCCTTTTGAAGGCAATCTATAATGAAATGAGGCCGAGGAGCAAGGCCCCCGGCAGGCATCCAAACATTGAAGAATCAACTGGACCCAAGCCGGGAAGCGGTATGTGACAGTGAAATGAGAGAACCTGCCATGACAGAGATCCGGATCGCCATGCCACAACTTGCGACCGAGCACGAAACGGATTCTGGAGCATGTACTGAAATGAGGCCATTCCTGGGGCACGCCGAGACGAATTTTGGTACACAGATGTGACTATTCGTACCGGAACGTGATAGGTGAAATGAAATGAAAAACCCATGACAAAGACAAGAATCAGAGGACGAGCCCTTGAACCAAACAGATGAAT